>NC_044035.1:357543635-358162597 GCF_901765095.1 Microcaecilia unicolor | reverse complement strand
AGAAAATGTATCATGCAACATTGGACTGTAGCCAATCCACCGACCTTCTGGCATTGGCGCAATAAGGTGCATTAATTGCTGGTTTGGGAAGCAAAGGAGGCCAAAGGACATTGTAAAAGGAAAACTCGATTCCTTAAAATATGGGGATGCTACTTAGATAAGATGACACAGAAAGGACGTAGTCTTATTGTTAATACTTTATAATCATATACTATAAGCTGATAGAAACGGGTTTTGGCATATAGGAGTTACTGGGAGGGCTGACGGGAGGGGGGAGGGAGATGAGGAGGAGGGGACTAGGGGAGGGGAGGATAAAGGTTAAGGAATGGAAATATGTAGATTAAATAGAAGGGGGAACCACACCACTTTAGGGGATCTTAGCAGGACAATTTGGAATAAGAGCAAATGATGTGGAACTCAATTGTATGTAACCTGTGAAAGTAAATGTTTGTTAATATGTAGTTATATCTAAAATAAAAAATTGTTGAAACATAAAATTCAGCTAGGATGTACTGTCTTTTTCACTAGTCTTAGCCAGGGAGAAAGAGAGAAGGATCTCTTTGCCGAGGCCCTGTGAACAATTATATTTGATAACCTGTGAGCAGCTATAAGTCCTGATCTCCCCAGGTACTATTTAGATACTAAAAAAATGTTTAGATAGTGTTATAATTGATCCATATTTCAGTTACTTTTTACTGTTTGCTGATTGCACCTTTTCTGTTCATTGTTCTAATTTTTTTTATTGGCTCTGCTTGTCTGGACTGACTAAGAATCCTGGTGGTTTGTGTTTGGGTCTGTGAATGCTTCTTTGGAACTGTGAGACCACTGGGAGTGTGGCCCCAGTTACCTAGAAATCACTGGGGATAATTTGAGAGCAGGAGACTCGCCCAGAGGCACCCAATCAGTGGGAGAAGGGTGCAGGCAGATGTGAGCTGTGCTCAGGATAGACCCTGTAAGTGGCCGTGGGGTAGCCCCAGGCGGGTGGTTAGGCATTTCGTGACAATGCTCAACTCTCAATTTTCTTTTTCTTAGTAGTTTAACAAGGCATTTTTTTCTTTGCTCATTTTTGAAACTGAATCTTCTGAACTGCTTTTCCTGGTTTGGACTCTTTGGGGGCAGTTCTCTGTTTGCTTTTACATGCCCCAATGCCGCATGGCAAGAGCCTATGCTACACCTGGGTTACCAGATTCCATGATAGAATATTAAAGTAATCTGATGTTGCTATGTCTAGCATTTATGCTTCTGCAATCACATCGGCCACAGGACCTGGTGAAAGTGTGGGTACCCAGTACAGCCAGGGCATCAGTCAGGGCCCCTGAGAGTGGGGGCAGGAGGGGGGCAAGATTCCCTCTGGCGCAGCCTCCAAGGGGGACCCAGTGCTGGGGTCTGTCTCTCTCCTGCTCCTGATGGGACCTGGGTGATCATATCCTAACAGGAGCGGGAGAGAGAAAACTCCGGCGCTAGACCCCCCTTAGAGGCTGGGGAGGAGCAGACACAGGGCTTCGGGGCCTCTGGTTTGACTGGTGAGGGTTCCCAAGCCCCACCAGCAGAAGCCTTCCTCCAGCGCTGTTCTCTGCCGCATTGTGTGACCCGTGGCAGGCAATGCGGTAGAGAACAGCGCTGGAGGAAGGCTTCTGTTGGCCAGGGCTTGGAGACTCCCACCAGCCAAGGTATGTGGAGTTGTGGCAGGAAGGTGGGGCAAAATGTGCCCCTCCCCACTTTGGGTTCCAGCACCCCAATTTTTGTAGTCTGGCTACACGGCGGTCCGGGGGAGGGGGGAGACACCCGGGCCTGGCTCAGTCTCTCAGTGTCCCTGGCATGAATTACTGCAGTCTATAAGCATATTTGCAGCCCAGCTCACACCCTTCCCCTGTGTCGCCCCTTATATTTGTACGCATTTATACGCTAAATCACTTACATGCACTCGTACAGAATAGAGCTTCGATTTCACCTGCACTAAAGATTTCAGTGTGGTAGAACCAATCCTTTGGAATTCCTGCTCCCGAATTCCTTGCAGCCCTAAAAACCTCTCCCTTCAAAGATGCCTTTGATCTGACACCCTAACCATGTCCTTCCCTGGCTGGACTGCAGTCGCTGGTGGACACCGATCCTCATGAGACTATCCCTCCCTATCCTATATTTTACTGGATTTTATTTACGGATTTATTAACTGCCTTAATGAAGAGATTCATCCTTTTCCCTTCGCTGATCTCTCTGCTCCTCTTTCATACTCTTCTCACTGTTATCTTAGCTCCATTATTACATTAAGTAAACTGCCCTGAAGACCCCACTATAGGGCTGTATGTCAGAACCTAATAAACTTGAAACTTTGCTGCCATAAGGGGGGGGGGGGGGATTCTACATATGGCGCCTAAAAAATACAAGGGGAATACATTTCCGCTTAAGCGTATTTTACAAGTGTTGCCTAGATTTAAGTGCAGTCTAGTAGTGCTATAGAAATATAGAGTAGGCTTAGGTGGCAATCGTAATGCCTAAATCTCCATTTACACCAACGAAAACATGTAGATTTAGGTGCAGATGGCCATATTCTATGACAACATGCGTAAATTTTGGAACGCCTACGAAATGCCTATTTCCCCGCCTATAACCACGTCCCCCTTTTGCCTGTGCGTGCTAGCAGTTAGGCGCACTGCATTACAGAATACACTTAGCGAGTTGTGGACATAAATTCTAATTATTGTCAATTAGTGCTCGTTAAATGCTGTTATCAGTGCTAATTAGTTTGTTAAGCCAATTAACTTACGCGCTTTGTTGTAGAATACGCTTGGATTTCGGCATGGAAATCTAGGCGTGCTATATAGAATCCGAAGGTAAGTGTCCAACTTACCCACAAAAGTGACAGTATTCTGTACCTTATGCACTTGAGCGGGAAAGGAAAGGGTCAAGGGTTTGATACACCACCTTTCTGTGGTACAACCAAAGAAGTTTACATTTATTATAAGCAGGTACTTTCAAAAAGTAAAAAGACCAGGGGACACACAATGAAATTAGATGTTAGTACTTTTTAAACAAACAGAAGGAAATATTTTTTTCATTCAACAAAGTGCTAATCTCAGGAACTCATTGTTGGAGGATGTGGTCACAGTGGTTAGTGTATCTGGGTTTAAAAAATGTTTGGACAAGTTCCTGGAGGTAAAGTCCATAGTCTGCTATTGAGATAGACATGGGGAAGCCACTGCTGTCCCTGGGATTGGTAGCATTGAATGTTGCTGCTAATTGGGTTTCTGCCAGGTACGTGTGACCTGGATTGGCCACTGTTGGAAACAGGATATTGGGCTAGATGGACCATTGGACTGACCCACTAAGGCTATTCTTATATTACTTTCTCTGTCCCTAGTGGGCTCACAATCTAAGCTTTTTTTTTGTACCTGGGGCAGTGGAGGTTTAAGTAACTTTCCCAGGGTACAAGGAACCCAGTTCCCCTGGTTCTCAGCCCAATGCACTGAATATCTGTGGGCACCCACATTACTTCCTGGTACTGGCCTGAAGATCAGAGATGTGCTCTCCTGCTTCTCTACCAAGATCTGCCACCCCCCACCCACATGCCTGAACCCCCCTCAACATGACCCAACTCCCTTCTCATTCCTCAAGTTGACATAACCCTTCCCCCCACCAAAAGTGGACCCCTTCCCAAGCCCATCCCCTAGAAAATGCCCTCTTCAAGAGCAAAACATTAAAAACCTGGTTATTTGAGAAATTTCATGGAGTTTAATTATGCTCTTCTTTATTTTGAAATCTAAATGTATTTCCTAGAAGATATGATCCAGTTTCTCTTTATGTAATCCGCAGCAAACTGGTTAGGTGCTTGTGGACTAGAAGCACTGTATAGTATATTATAGTACAGTCCCCTTCCATGTCCAAGGAGGCCCCCCCAGGCCTATCTGGACATCCCTGGTGGGCTAGTGAGTCTTCAGGGAAGGAGTGAGCCCCACTGGCTCTTGGCCCTGATGGTTGTGGATACAAAATGACCACTATGCTCTCTAGTGGTAGTCTTATGGTACTACCTCTTGAGGCTGAACCCTAGCGATAGTACTGCAGGACTAGAGATCACAGTGGCCATTCTGAATCTGTAGTCACCAGGGCAGGAACAAGTGGAGTTTGCTCCTGCCTTGAAGAACCAATAGCCTATCAGGGTTGTGCAGACAGGCCCAGAGGCAGACCTGGAGGGGGGCTTCTCCAGTGGGGGTTAGGGAGGAGGTCGAGTTATGTTGAGGGGTGGAAAGCATAATCCCCTTATGTGGGTCCCAGCTAATATTCAGCCAGGACCTGCATAAGTAAGTGTCTTATGCGTGTCCCGACTGAATATATCAGCCAGGATGCTCATAAGCTCAGGCAGCGAAAACACGTTTGGCCAGACCTGGATATTCAATGCATGTTCCTACACATGGTCCGGCAGTGAACATCCAGGGCTTAATTCAGCCTGCAGCTGTCAGTGTTTAAAAACATTCTCACTGTGGATATTGACCGGTACATTAAAAAAAAACAAAAAACAAAACTCAATGTTGCTTAACAGACTCAACCTCACACAGACAAAGACTAATGCCAGCTGCAGATACTGTAGCAGGACTTGCTTATCCACTCTCGCTCTAGCTAAGATAACATTCAAGCACTTGACTTCATCTGTAACTTGCTTTAAATTAGTTCCCTTAGGGGCCCCTTTTACTAAGACACACAGGGCGCCTGCTCGGGTACAATGGGCTCCAAATTAGAACTAACACTCAGCTACTGCGTGCCCCGGGCGGTAATTCTAATTTCTACACGAGTCCAAAAAGCACGGCAGAAATAATTTCTATTTTCTACCGCATGGCGCTAACCGGATCGTCAGTGTACGTGTCCATTTTGGGCCGGAGACCTTACCGCTAACTAAGTCAATGGGTGGTGGTAAGGTCTTAGGCCCAAAATGGACGCACGCTGATTTTTATTTTGCCACAAGTCCATTTTCGGCAAAAAAAAAAGGCCTTTTTTTGCAGGCACACTGAAAAATGGACCTGTGAGCATCCATTACATGTGTCTACACCAGTGCAGGCCATTTTTCGGGACACCTTAGTAAAAAGGTCCCTTATTTTCTTACTCCTGTTACTCTTTTTTGACTATCTATATGTTCCACCTTTGTTTACACCCTATGCTGTCTATTCAAATGTTTTATTTTGTATTGTGTTGACATTGCATGTAGTATACTATGCCATACTTTGTATTGTTGTTTGAATATTTTTACTATTGTAATTGTCTATTACATATGTTTGACTTATTTTTGGTGTTCCCTGCCTTTGGTCAATTTCTTCAAAAAGGTGGTAAATAAATCCTAATAAATAATAATACAATATAATCAATGCTCTGGTTTGCAATCTGTGCTTATAATGAATGAGCAAGTCAGGAGTCTAGCTCAACCCCAGTGTTACACAGTTTTAGTATTTGTTACGCTAAAGTATTAGCACTCACCACAATTCTGAGCACGTCATTGGGCACATTACGTTTATGCGGACAAATGTCGTAGGCCGAAGAGTGGCTGAAGATCACGGGAGCCTTAGACATGGCCAAAGCATCTTTCATTGTGTCCACAGAGACATGAGCCAGGTCAACGATCATTCCCAATCGGTTCATCTCCGCTATGACTTTCTGCATAAATCAGTCATGGTTGCTGTGTCACTTCACTTGGACATGTGGAAATGAAGGTCAAACAAGTTGTAGATGACACTTTTTTATTCTTTCCAACCCAAAAAAAGTTGGAAAGAATTATACAAATGGAGTTCAGGAATGTGTCCATCTGTCTGGACTCTGGAGGCAATATAACTCACTAAAATTTATTGGAATGAGACAGAACTAGGTATGGGGGAAAAAGTGGTGAAAAGACAGATTGAACTGGGTTCCAGAGAAATGAGCCCTCCCCCCTCCAATAAAAAAATGGCTCATTGCATTTCTACGGAAGGAGTTTCAGCTTCTATAGCACAGAAATGTCCATATAATAAAACTTCTCCTTCCACGCTGCCTTTCCCTGTCTTTGTCTACTCTGCAAAATACTCCAGACCATATAATTACCCCCTTACACAAACTGCCCCATCCCCACAAACTATCCCTTGCAACTGCCCCACCACTTTACAAACTGTTCCATCACCCCTGCAACTGCCCAACCCCCACTACAATACCTCACCCCCAAAACTACCCTCTCCAACTACCCTTCCCCCCCAAACTACCCCCTGCAACTCCTCTAACCTAAAAACTGCCTTCTGCAACTACCTGATCACTCTGCAAACTTCCACAACTCCAGAAACTACCCCTCATAACTGCCCTAACACACCAGAACCTGCCTCCTCCACCACCACAGCTATCCCCTAGTAACACAACACACGTACAGAGCAAAAATACACAACAGCAATACATCTCACTCCCACCCCCCCCATCCCTAATGGGCTTCATTTTTAGTCATTCTGATGTAGATTTCATGTTCTTTTCATTTCTAATATGAAAAATACTAACTGAGTCATACAGGTATCTTAATGGTTGCTGTGTATACCTGTTGCTATTTATTTATTTATTATTTGTTGCATTTGTATCCCACATTTTCCCACCTATTTGCAGGCTCAATGTGACTTACATTATGCCGTAGTGGCGATCGCCATTATCGGAATGAGAAATACAGAGTGGTATTGCATTAAAGTTCATAAGTGACAGAGTACTTTAAGCAGTCAGGTATAGAGAGTTCATTTCCGGACTGAGAAATAAAATGGTATTGCGTTAAAGTTCAACGGTGACAGAGTAAATTAAGCAATCAAGTATCCAGGGTTCAGTTTTGTCCAGTTCTGGTATAGGTTTCGTTATCTGGAATTTAGGATAGATCATTGTGGTATGCCTTTTTGAACACGTTGGTTTTTAGTGATCAGACTGTTATGATTGTTGGAAGGGGTTGGAGGGGATAGGGAAGCCCTGTGGGGCCTTCATCCAGGTATGGGCAGCTCCTTGAAGTTACCTAGGTGCGCCAAAATTCAGTGGCAGTATCCAAATAACTAAGCAGACATAGTTAAAACTATATTTAATGTAGTCAGTGCTATGTCAGTGCAGGTTAAGTTAGTGGCAAACTTGTGGTCTAAATATTTAGAGGGGTCCTGTCAGGAGGTTAGAATTGCCAACTGTTTGGATTTTTCAGGATTCAACAGATTTTTGCATTCATGTCTGTTAGCTACAAGCAGAGCTGCCAAGGGAGATTTTAAGCCACGCCCAGCTCCACCTTACTGCACCCAGCCACACCTACTCCACCTTCTGGCTCCACCCCCTGACAGGCCTCAGCAGTAGCACTAACAAGCCGCCTCCCCCTCGGATGGCAGGAGATAATCTTAATAAAAGATGTGATTGCTTCAGTGGGCAGGGAGTGAGCGGTATTGCTGTGGAATAAAGGATGACACTCTCTTCCCTACCCAAGTGGCTGTGGCACTGCCTCTGATGCCAGCCCAGGAATCAAACTCCTGTCTTGAGCGATTGAGCCAATCCCCATCTGCTACACCGCTCTCTAAACACCTACACTTCAGCCACAGTCCAGATCTGACCATGTGGAAGTTTCATTGACTTAAAGCTGCCAGAGTGAAGGAAACCTGCAGAAAATGGTTATCACCAACTTACTTCCCCAAAAGGAGAGATTCCATTACTGAGAGCTGCTTCCTGGTCCGTGTCCACCATCCAATTATCCACCCTGGAAAAAAAAAGCATATATAAGAACATAAGAGTAGCCATACTGGGTCAGACCAATGGTCCATCTAGCCCAGCATCCTGTCTTCCAAATAGTGGCCAAGCCAGGTCACAAGTACCTGGCAGAAACCCAAATTGTGGCAACACTCCATACTACAAATCCCAGGGCAAGCAGTTGCTTCCCATGTCTGTCTCAATAGCAGACTATGGACTTTTCCTCCACGAATTTGTCCAAATCTTTTTTAAACCCAGATACGCTAACCGCTGTTACCACATCCTCTGGCAATGAGTTTCAGAGCTTAACTATTCATTGAGCAAATGGGAAAGTGGTTTAGGGTCTGCATCTTCGATCAAGGATTACTGAAAAACATGTGGTGGTCTTTTCCAATGTTGTGAGCGACTGGCCTGTGTTAGGAGACATTTCCACAGGGCGGCAGGAGTAGCATCAGCAGAAGGCTGGGAGAGGAGACCTTGCAAGGGATAATTCTGGCTGATATGCTAAGTAATTTAAAGAGCAGGAGAGGCTCCTGCCTGGTTTAAAATGCCTCTTGTCACTAACCCCCCCCCCCCCCCTGATATTCAGTGGCACTAAACGGAGCACTGCAACTGAATATTGCCCCTGACTGCTGCAAAAAAACCCAAAAAGGGCAGGTCAGGGGCAGTACAGGGAGCGGCCTGGGGTTATGTGGATGCCAACACTATTCGGTGCTGGAACTCACACAGCTAAGCAGCCTAATTAGGACTGCTCAAAAGCACCTGTATACCGTTTTTTGCTTAACCCCCCCCCCCCCTCTGATCCCCCTCCCAGCCTCCTGACAATGCCCCCCCTTCCCTCCCCCTCACCCAGCCTGCCACCATGATCAAGGTCTCTCCATCCCTCCCAGAATGCCTCCCACCACTGTCTAAGTATGTCCCCCAGGGCATACCTGATGTCCCTGGTGGTCCGTGCGGGTCATTGAGGGCAGGAGCAAAGGCCGCTCACTCCTATCCTTGCAGCTTCCATGATAAAATGGCTGCCACGACCTCTCGCAAGGGACAGGAGTCAATGGCCTTCGCTCCTGCCCCCAACAACCCTCACACACCACTAGGGACATGAGGTAGACCTGGGAGGGTCTTGATCATGGTGGGGGGAAGGGGGAGAGAAGAAGGGGGGCTATGTCGGGGGGGCTGGGTTAAATGCAAAAAAAAAAAAAAAAGGTATGCGGGTTTCAGTTGATACTAAGCTGGAACCTGGCTGAGTATTGGCTGGGACCCCCCATAAGTCCCAGCAGCCAGCATCAGGAAAATTAGCCTGGATATTCAGTACTGAGGCTAATCTAGCCAGCGACAGTCAGCGTTTAAAAAAACACTGACAGTCCCTAGCTGAATATCAGGCACTTTATCTTTATTTATTTAGACTCCTGGTCATTTAAATCACTTGTGCAGAGCTATCCAGGGAAATTCAATGGCTCTTAACCGGACAGTGCCACTGAATATCCCCTCTAACCCCCTACCCCACCCACCCAATGCCGAAACCAGTTACTTTGTGGGTGGTCCAGGAACAGAGCTTTATCTTATTAGTTTCAATTTTCAGTCCACTAACCAGCTGAGCAACTGCATAAAGACAGAACAGAAAAAAGGCTACCTTAACTTTATGTGATGATTGACCAGTGCCCAGTTAACTTCTGGGTCCCAGCCTAACCCCCTCCCTCCCATCCCACGGAATATCCCAAACCCCCCCTCCAGTCTTTCCCCCATCCCTTCTACAAGCACATTATACCTCCCAATTCCAATCCCCTCCCTCTCACCCCACTTCTGTTCCTCCACCCTCTCTTTCCCACCCTCCGATGAGGCAAGATCCCCCTCTCAGGCCCCCCTGGCCCATATAACCACTCCTAACCCCCCACCCCACACTTACTATAGGCTCCTCACTGGGCCTACCTACAGTGAGGGTGATGAGAGCAGGAGTGAACCCTCTGGAAAATGTCTGCCACTAGAGTTTTTCAGAAGAGATTTTCTAGGGGCAGAAGTGAGTGGGGTTTGCTCCTGTCCCCATCACCCTTACTGGAACCAGCAGGGACTTCAGGTAGGCCCGGACCTATCATGAGTGGGAGTGGGTATGGTGCAGGGAGGAGGATAGGAAGGGGCTAGTGCTTCGGTCTAGAGGTGCAGTGCAACACAGACGGGAGCGGATAAGGAGCTCCAGTAATCCTAACTGCACCAGCTCTCCCTTCTTTTGATGTTTAGGGTACATGTGTTATGGCTCTGTGGTGCAGTTCTCCTTCCTTGTGCTTCTCTCTTTCATGTAAGTTCCCACAGTTCCTTCTCCTCTGATGTTACTTATGGTTTACTGTTAGCTTAGTTTACCTTCTTGGTCAGATCTGCTGCCATGAGTCAGTCTCTTGGTTAGCACTTTTCCTCACTAGGGAAGTCACAGGGGTTTTCCCCTACTGAAAGGGCATTTTGCAAAAGTTTGACATAGCAGCGGAAGAGAAACCAGAGTAAGAACTAACGTCTGGAGGTTATGGGTGTTTAGTCCTGAAGAAAATTACTCCTCCATCTATCCCATGACTTTTTAAAATTTGCTCAGGAGTCTCTCATGAGAAACTTTGTCATAAGCTTTCTGAAAATCTAGATACACCACATCAACCGGCTTACCATTATCCATATGCTTATTTATGCCTTTAAAGAAATGAAGCAAATTGGTGAGGCAAAACTTCCTTTGGCTGAACCCATGCTGACTCTGTCCCATTAAACCATATTTGTCTATGTGTTCCATAATTACATTCTTTATAATAGTTTCCACTATTTTCCCCAGCACTGAAGTCAGGTTTACCGGTCTGTAATTTCCTGGATCACCCCTGGAACCCATTTTAAAAATTGGCATTACATTGGTCACCCCCCAATCTTCAGCCAGTACAGATGATTTTAACGACAGGTTACAGATCACTAACAACAGAGCAACAATTTCATGTTTGACTTCTTTACTACCCTTGGGTGTATGCCATCCAGTCCAGGTGATTTATCACTCTTTAACTTGTCAATTTGGCCCAGTATGTCTTCCAGGTTCACTGAGATTTTTTTTCAGTTCCTCTGCATCGTCACCCTTGAAAACCATTTCTGGTACAGGTAGATTTCTTTCATCTTCTTCCGTAAAGACCGAAGCAAAGAATTCATTCATTCAGTCTCTCTGCTATGGCCTTGTCATCCCTGAGTGCCCCTTTTGCTCCTTTATGATCAAACGGTCCCACAGATTCCCTCATAGGCTTTCTGCTTCTGATGTACCTGAAAAAGGTGTTGCTATGAGTTTTTGTCTCCATGACAAGTTGTTCTTCATAGTCTATATTCCGCCAGAACCGATATACTCATATCACCCCTCTCCTCATGTCACTTCACTGGGTTCCAATCAGATACCGCATTCAATTCAAGCTTCTCCTTCTTACCTACAAATGCACTCAGTCTGCTGCCCCTCACTACCTCTCTACCCTCATCTCCCCTTACGTTCCCGCCCGAAACCTCCGTTCACAGGACAAATCCCTCCTCTCATTACCCTTCTCCACCACCGCCAACTCCAGGCTCTGCTCATTCTGCCTCGCCTCACCCTATGCTTGGAACAACCTTCCCGAGCCCTTACGCCAAGCCCCCTCCCTGCCCATCTTCAAGTCCCTGCTTAAAGCCCACCTCTTCAATGCTGCGTTCGGCACCTAACTCTTTTAGGAAATCCAGACTGCCCCAATTTGACTGCCCCTATCAGACTGACTGCTCACGTGTCCTTTAGATTGTAAGCTCTTTGAGCAGGGACTGTCCTTCTATGTTAAATTGTACACCGCTGCGTAACCCTAGTAGCGCTTTAGAAATGTTAAGTAGTAGTAGTAGTCTCTTTTAGCATTCTTTATCAATGCTTTCACCTAGCTTGACACTGCTTATGTTGCTTCTTATTTTCTTCATTCGGTTCCTTCTTCCGCTCTTTTGGCTCTAATAGCCTCTTTCATGTCATCTTTTAACAATGCTGGCTGTCGTTTGCTCTTCTATCCACCTTTGTTAATATGTGGAATACATCTGGTATGGTCTTCCACGATGGTATTTTTAAACATCCATGCCTAATTTAAAATCCTATCCTTTGCGGCCAATCCTTTCAGCTTCTTTTCAACCATTTTCCTCATTTTATCATAGTCACCCTTTCAAAAAATAAATGCTGCTACAGTAGATTTCTTTAGTGACTTCACTTCATCTTCACTTCAACTTCCAAAAATACTAGGACTAGGGGGGCATGCGATGAAACTTCAGTGTAGTCCATTTAAAACAAATCAGAGAAAAGTTTTCTTCACCCAACGCGTAATTAAACTCTGGAATTCGTTGCCGGAGAACGTGGTGAAGGCGGTTAGATGGTTTCCTAAAGGACAAGTCCATAAACCACTACTAAATGGACTTGGGAAAAATCCACAATTCCAGAAATAACATGCAGCTATGGAATGCATTACCCACAGACCTAAAAACAATTGAGGAAATAAATAACTTTCGCAAATCTCTGAAAACATATTTCTTCAACAAGACCTACAAAGAGAACCCATAGCCCCAACAATCCACCTCACCAATCCATCCAGTTATGAAAGTCCACCTTCTAAATTTACCCACCCAACCACTTCCTTCTTTTTCCCCTTACTTAATCTCTACATATTACTAATTGTATCTGATATCCTGGAATGACAATATCATAACTAAACTATGTCTTTTAGATTGTAAGCTCCTTTGAGCAGGGACCGTCCTTCTTTGTTAATTTGTACAGCGCTGCGTAACCCTAGTAGCGCTCTAGAAATGTTAAGTAGTAGTAGTAGTAGTAGTAGTATGTAAGCCACATTCAGCCTGCAAATAGGTGGGAAAATGTGGGATACAAATGCAATAAATAAATACATAAATAAAAAGAATGTTTGTACGTTTGGGAAGCTCACCAGGTGCCCTTGGCCTGGATTGGCCGCTGTCGTAGACAGGATGCTGGGCTCGATGGACCCTTGGTCTTTTCCCAGTGTGGCATTACTTATGTACTTATCAGCTCAAATTTGATCATGTTATGATCACTGTTTCCCAGCAGATCCAACATTGTTATCTCTCGTACTATGTCCTGCAGATGTAAAATAGCTGCACCTCTTGTTAGTTCTTGGACCAGTTGTTCCAAGATGCAGGTCATTTATTACATCTAAGAATTTTACCTCCCTAGAACTCCCTAATGTAGTATTTATCTAGTGCTAATCTAAAGTGGTTTTGCTGGATAATATTGTGTGACTCTGCTCATGAAATACTTTCTAAATAATCATGTGAATTAAGTATTTTTTCTTTCAAAACTTGACTTTTATACAAATTATCTAGAGATGAGACCTTAAAGATGAGATTTTAAAGAGATGAGATTTTTTTAAGCAGGAAAATGCCACTGTATGTCAGCGGTCTGAATATTTTTGTCGTAACAGATCTGCTGAACCCACTCTTCATTGGCAAAAACCCCTGCTTGCTTGTACCTCTTTCTCTTTACTTGTGGATCTGCAGTGTCTGCTTTAAGACATAAGATCTGTAACAGTCTTCCTGCCGGAAGATGAAGCCAGAGAAAACCAGCCTCTCTATAGGAGGCTGGTGTCACCTCCAGCTCTCAGTATCCGACATCAAGGCTAAGGCTAGTTCTCATGTTTTGGGTTTCTATTACTGCCCCCAAGCCAAGAACATTTTTGACTTTTATTTCACTTAAGACCACCTTTTTAATTCTTCTCTCTTTTTTGTTCATCATCTCTGCTATAACTTTATCGTGAACACCGCTTGGCCGCCATATGATTTCATTGTTCCTCATATAATGCCCCAGCAGAGCATAAGCAGCCCTCCCAGGCCTAGATGCAGACACCACCTTGATGATCGCACTCATATCTGGACAGTGCAGAGTGGTCACCACAAGCAGGGACAACCCAGCATCGGAGTGTCTTAAACACTGTCATTGGGAACTTGTATTGCTAGGATGTCATGGAATATACATTTCTGGCAATGGTTCCAGGGATGTCTGACCCAGAGACATCATAGAACAGCATTTTTCACTCTTACCATGGTGTATTACAGCTGTGTGTGAGGGTCATGTACCTCACCCCCAGCTCATACAGCATACGCAGGGTGGCCAGGCTACTGTCCATGGAGTGTCCACCTTCCACGCCAATCAGGCTGGCCACCTTATTTTCTTCAAAGGCCTTTCTAATATCTGGGAAAAGAAACAAGTAAACATTGAGAGTCATTTTTCCAAAGTATCTGCAGGTAAAGGAGGCCACTCGATAAATAGGCGAAATTATGTGTCTACAGCCTGTATAAGAACTCGGTAGGGATGGGGCCAAGGAGTTTTCATGTATGCACAGACTTGTGAAAATAAGCTTATACATGCATAAAATTAACCCTGAAAATTCATGTGTGCTGAAGAGAAGATGTAAATGTCCACAGAAAGACTCTCTGGAGTCATAGGCGTTGGTAGGGGCAGGGTCCAATCAACCTTTTGGCCACATGGTAAACTTGGGGGTTGGGGATAGAGACTGGTTTGTTTGGCGCCCCCAGTACGCCAACCCAAAACATGTTCTGCTGCTTCTGCCTGAAGTAATTTGTTAAAATGGAGGCTCACATCTGCTTTCACTTGGAAAACAAAGTCTGCACGAGGGAAAGATCTGCCTGTTCTTTTCACAGGATGACTTTAGAAAGCTTATTTTCCACAAATAAACCCTGCTTTAGCCACAGAAAAGGAATTTTATAAAATCACCCTTCAGTACGCCCATGGTGACAAGAAAATTCCTACTTTTGCAAGAGCCATGTGGGGACGTGTTTTGGAGCTGTAGTTTGGGTAAGGCACAGACAGAGCCACTTTGTACATAGGGTGTAAAATACATGGACATATTTACACCAACTCATGAACACAAGTTCATTGCAGCCATGATTGTTACAGCTTTTGAAGGAGCTTTATAAAGATACACAGACGATTAGTTATTAACTTGCCTTCCATGCGTGCCCATAGTTCTCAAATTGTCCCTAACCCTTGATAGAAGGAGTGCCTGGCATCAGAACTGAACATGCAGCCTGTTCACTGAACTGTATTAAAGCACAACTTGGCATCATTCAAAAGCTTCTGTACTGCAAGAGGCTGTGGAAGGGATCAGAAAGGCAGATGCATTTTTAGCATGAAGCTTCACTAGAGATGGAAACCGATGCGTTTAGCTTGCAGTTACTTGAGTTGGTCTTCCTGCCATGCCTGACCATTCATCCCTCCCCCACTGACTTGAGCAGGTCTCCCAGCCATACTTGTCCATCCCTCCCTCTCACACTGACCTGAGCTGGTCTTCCCGCCATACTTGTCCATCTATTCCTCCCACACTAACCCGAGCAGGTGTCCCGGCTATACCTGCCCATCTCTTCCACACTCACCTGCACTGGTCTTGGCACAAGTAAACACATCAGGATATTTCGCACACATCCGCCAAATGATGTCGATCTGTTCCAGGGTGCGCTTTACTGCATCTTTATTTTGAGTGTCACATGGCACATAAGCAGCCCAAAACTGCACCAAGAGAGGACAGGGATATGTCACAGACAGACGTGCAAGGAAAGCACAGGAGCAAGAATTACATGCATGTGCTACACCTCCTACATAACGCTACGGCCCTGTTCTGTTACGTATGTGTTCCAAATATACTCCTGTACCTCACTTACACAGTACTCTGGACTTCCTCTCGCATCTGTAGTCTGTATACTGTCCCTCTTTTCAATGCTGTTGGCGTCCTCTCTCTCACGTCTGTAGCCTGTATACTGTCTCACTTATACAGTGCTATGGGTCTCTTATTGTAAACAGCCGAGTAGTGGGATATGGTTATTACACTTTATAAAATAGACTAGTAAAAGAAGCCCGTTTCGTAGAGGAATGAAACGAGCACTAGCTAGGTTCCACGCCCCCCTCTCTACCTCCCTCTCTCCCTGTCTGTCGTCCGAGTTCCAGCCCCCCTCCCCTCCGAGTTCCATGGCCCCCTCCCTCCCTCCCTCCCTCCATCCCTCTCTGTCGTCTGAGTTCCAGCCCCTCTCCCTCCGTCTCCTCCGAGTTCCAGGCCCCCCTCTCCTTTGAGTTGCAGGACCCCCCTCCCCTGCTCTTCGAGTTCCACGGCCCCCTCCCCTTCAAGCTGCAGGACGGCCCCCCTCCCCTTCAAGTTGCAGGACGCCCCCCTCCCTCCCTCCACTCCCTTCTGAGTTCCACACCTCTCCTCTCCTCCGGGTTCAACGCCCCCGCGCCTCCCTCCCTCGAAGTGCAAGCAGGACCTGTCCTCCAGCAGCCCCTCGCCTTCCTGTATGTCGGCTGTAATTTAAAAATTGTTACCTTGGGGTCCGGCGTCAGCATTGAAGGTGAGCGGCGCTACAGATTGCCTTCCCATCTGTCTGAGCTCTGCCTCTGGTCCCGCCCTCATTTCCTGTTTCCGGAAGGGCACCTTCAATGCTGACGCCAGACCCCGTGGTAATAATTTTTAAATTAGAGCCGGCACGCAGGAAGGCGAGGGGCTGCCGGAGGACAGGTCCTGCTTGCACTTCGAGGGAGGTGGGGGGGGGGGTTGTGGAACTCGGAGGAGAGGGGGGCGTGGAACTCGGAGGGGAGTGGAAGGAGGGAGGGAGGGAGGGGGAGTCCTGCAACTCGGAAGGGGAGGGCGGGAGGGGCTGGACTGCTGAACTGGGAGGGGATGGAGATGGTGGTGCGAACTCGTAGTGCCCGTGCTTGAGACGCGTCGCGGTTTCCCAAGCAACATGGTGACATCACCGGAAGGCTTCAGACATTACGAACCGGGCTTCAACTTCCTGGCAGTCAGCTTCAGAACGTTGGCGGTGCAAATTATTATAGTAGATGATACTATTGTCATGGTTGAGCCCTCAATAAACACCAAGACAAGGGATTTAACATTAAAGTATTTTTGTGGTGTTATTGATAATTAAAGGTTGAAGTTCTTTAGTAGGTTTTCTCATAAAACTGAGCAGGTTTTAATAGTACATGTTTCAATTACAGAACTTCAGGACTACATAACGTTGTGTTCAGAATAATCACAAGAGCGTTCTCAGGTAAGTGAGGAGGGGCATAATCGAACGCGAACGCCTATCTCTATGGGTGTCTATGTCCGAAAACTGGTACGTGAAGAGGCGGGACAGACCGTATTATCGAAAAAATGGACGTTTTTCAGCTGGGCGGTTTTTTTTAGCGATAATGGAAACTAAAAACGCCCAGCTCAAAAACGTCCTAATCCGAGCCATTTGGTCATGGGAGGGGCCAGGATTCGTAGTACACTGGCCCCCCTGATATGCCAGGAGACCAACTGGGCACCCTAGAGGTCAGTGCGGTGGACTTCAGAAAAAGCTCCCACATGCATAGCTCCCTTACCACGGGTGCTGAGCCCCCAACCCCCCTCCTCCAAAACCCACTACCCACAAATGTACAACACTACCATAGCTCTTAGGGGTGAAGGGGGCACCTACATGTGGGTACAGTGGGTTTTTAAGACCTCCCATTTACCAGCACAAGTGTTACAGGTGGGGGGGGATGGGCCTGGGTCCACCTGGCTGAAGTGCACTGCGGTACCCACTAAAAGTGCTTCAGGGACCTGCATACACGCAGGCCTCTAGGACTTGTTGCTGCTATATAACATTGGCACACCAGTTGACACCTGAAGACTAATCTCTCCGAAAACGTCCTTTATTGGAATAAGCACGCGTACTCACAGTTAACTGCAGATCAGAGGTTGTGCCCCACTGGCAACGAGTCTCCCTGGTACTGAGATGAGCAGTAGGTCAGAGCTGGCAGAATGCTGTACAATGCCCTCTTTCAGCCACATTCAAGGTAAGAACTAAGTTCTGTAACGTGGCTAACACGTGAAAGGGATCTAAAACTGGCTTACAAAAATGGCCACTACCTCATGGACTACCGGAAACAAAACAGGGCACACTCTGACCCAGTAAGCAGAGGGAAAAGCACCATGGGAGTACTGCCTACCAACTACCAACATCATGAGCATGTAACACAAGCTAGTGGAATCACGGAGCCCAATACCCTACACCCACCACAATGCATTGCTGATGTGACTCTGCAGTGCCCTTAACAGAAAAGGTGTCACACTCACCCGAGAGCCAAATCAGAACCACGGAAAGGCTGTCAGAGGATAGAACACATTCTGCTGTCAAGGAGGTGGGTACGGCATTTGAGGCTGGCATAAAGGCTGGAAAAAAGTTTTTAAAGTGGGTTTTTTTAGTGGGAGGGGGTTATTGACCACTGGGGGAGTCAGGGGAGGTCATCCCCGATTCCCTTCAGTGGTCATCTGGGCAGTTGGAGCACTTTTTTGGGACTTGTTCGTGAAAAAAAAGGGTCCAAAAAAAGTGACCCAAAATCGTGGTCAAAACTCCTTTTTTTTTTTTTCGATTATCAGCTAAAGACGCCCATCTCTCCTTGGTCGATAACCACGCCCCAGTTCCGCCTTCACCACGCCTCCGACACGCCTCCGTCAACTTTCAACTTTACCCGTTTCCGCGACGGATTGCAGTTGGAAACGCCCAAAATCGGCTTTCGATTATACCGATTTGGGCGCCCACGGGGAGAAAGACGCCCATCTCCCGATTTGGGTCGCAATATAGGCGTTTTTCCCTTTCGATTATAAGCAGGATAGTGACCAGCTACTTAAATCTTCTATCTAAAAATTGTTCACTTAACCTTTCACAGTTTAGAACTAGATTCTTTAAATCGGTTTCCCCTTTTTGGCTTTCAGGTTTTGCAGGGATTCTCTCTCTGTCTACAGGATTCAAAAACAGGTAAGTTGTTATTTTCCCTTATCCTTTCTTTATGGGGTCCTTTTACTAAGGTGCGCTGAAAAATGGCTTGCGGTAGTGTAGGCGCAGGTTTTGGATGCGCGCCAATCCATTTTTCAGTGCACCTGTAAAAAAGCCCTTTTAAAAATTTTTGCCGAAAATGGATGAGCGGCAAAATCAAAATTGCTGTGCGTCCATTTTGGGTCTGAGACCTTACCTCCAGCCATTGACCTAGCAGTAAAGTCTCACGTGGTAACCGGGCGGTAATGACCGATGTGCGCCAAATGGCACGGTGAGGGTCCGATAAGCGCGCCTGAAAATAAAAATTATTTTTTGGCCGCGCATATCGGATGCGCACCAAAAATGAAATTACCGCAAGGGCCACGCAGTAGCCAGGCCGTAACTTCAATTTGGCGCGTAGAGCCTTCTGCGGCTTACTAAAAGGGCCTCTCTATTTCCCTCTATAGTCTGTCTTTTTTTTTTCTGTGCACACTTTTATAAAAATCATCTCAAGTTTTTCTCTTCCTAGGGCTCTCTAGCATTGGGTACCTGAAGGACAACTTAATGACAGGCGTCTCCCAGGTAAGTATCTTCTTTATTTTCTCTCTCTTTTGTGCCTATTCTCTAGTTTTATCAAATAAATAAAGCAAAACTTCCTTCCTATAGTTTGTGCAGTTCTTCTCTTCGTACTGTGTCCTTGTTTTTTTTTTCTTTTTTGTGTTTCTATCTACCCATAAAATAACAAATAATTAAAGTACCCTAATAAACCCAGGCTTAGAACAGCAAGGGCACTCTGCCTTTTTTTTTTTAATCATTCATTTATAATATATAAGTTTGTAGTGGACAATTTACTATCCCCTTTCCCCTCAACCCATGACGCCTGATTCACCTCTATCTCATTTGACCACAACACAATCTTGTATTTGTATTCAATCGAAATGGCAAACACTTTTACGGTACTTTGTATGCCACATTGAGCTTGCAAATAGGTGGGAAAATGTGGGGTATAAATGTAACAACTAACTAACTAAATAAATTACATGAAAAAACAGGGAAACATAAATATAGAAAAATTATACACCTAATAAAGGCAAAAACAAATAAGTAACCATATATCATATTATACTTCCGTTCCTCAGACCACGTGGAGGGGCATAATCGAACGGGTCACCCAAGTTTTCCTGAGGACGTCCTCACAGGACATCCCTGCAAAGGGGCGGGGAAACCCATATTATCAAAAAAATATGGGCGTCCATCTTTTGTTTCGATATTATGGTCGGGGACGCCCAAATCGCGAAATTAGATGGCTGTCCTTAGAGATGGTCGTCCCCGGTTTTCGGCGATAATGGAAACCGAGGACGCCCATCTCAGAAATCCAAGCCATTTGGTCATGGGAGGAGCCAACATTCGTAGTGCACTGGTACCCCTGACATGCCAGGACACCAACTGGGCACCCTAGGAGGCACTGCAGTGGACTTCAGAAAAAGCTCCCAGGTGCATAGCTCCCTTACCTTGTGTGCTGAGCCCCCCCCCCACCAAACCCACTCCACAACTGTACACCACTGGTCCTGTTTTTCTTACAACCAGGCCACAAAAAGGTGCCCAACCTGACCAGATGACCACCGGAGGGAATCGGGGATGACCTCCCCTTTCTCCCCCAGTGGTCACTAACCCCCTCCCACCCTCAAAAAAAATTTAAAAAATATTTTTTTCAGCCTCTATGCCAGCCTGAAATATCATACCTAGCTCCATGACAGCAGTATGCTGGGCTCGATGGACCTTTGGTCTTTTCCCAGTATGGCATTACTTATGTACTTATGGAGCAGTTTTAATGGGTACTGCAGTGCACTTCAGGCAGGCGGACCCAGGCCCATCCCCCTACCTGTTACACTTGTAGTGGTAAATGTGAGCTCTCCAAAATCCACCAGAAACCCACTGTACCCATATCTAGGTGTCCCCCTTCACCCATAAGGGCTATGGTAGTGGTGTACAGTTGTGGTAAGTAGGTTTTTTTTTGGGGGGGGTTGGGGGGGCTCAGCGCACAAGGTAAGGGAGCTATGCACCTGGGAGCAATTTGTGAAGTCCACTGCAATGCCCCCTAGGGTGCCCGGTTGGTGTCCTGGCATGTGAAGGGGACCAGTGCACTACAAATGCTGGCTCTTCCCATGACCAAATGGCTTGGATTTGGTTGTTTCTGAGATGGGCGTCCTCGGTTTCCATTATCACTGAAAATCAGAAATGACCAAGTCTAGGGACGACCATCTCTAAGGACGACCTAAATTTCAAGATTTGGACGACCCCGACCGTATTATCGAAACGAAAGATGGACGTCCATCTTGTTTCAATAATACAGGTTTCCCCGCACCTGCCTGGGGACATCCTGCAAGGACATCCTCAGGAAAACTTGGGTGTCCCTTTCAATTATGCCCCTCTTTGTGTCATCAGCAAATTTAATTACCTCACTAGTTACTCCCATCTCTTGATCATTTATAAATATGTTAAAAAGCTGTGGTCCCAGCACAGACCCCTGGGGAATCCCACTATCTACCCTTCTCCATTGAGAATACTGACCATTTAACCCTAGTCTCTGTTTTCTATCTTTTAACCAGTTTTTAATCCACAATAGGACACTAACTCCTATCCCATGACTCTCCAATTTCCTCTGGAGTCTTTCATGAGGTACTTTGTCAAACACCTTTTGAAAATTCAGATACACAATATTGACTGGCACACCTTTATCCACATTTGTTCACCCCTTCAAAGAAATGTAATAGATTGGTGAGGCAAGATTTCCCTTCACTAAATGCATGTTGGCTTTGTCTCATTAAGCCATGCTTTTGAATATGCTCTGTAATTTTGTTCTTTATAATAGTCTCTTCCATTTTTCCCGGCACTGACGTCAGGCTCACTGGTCTATAATTTCCCAGACCACTTCTGGAACCTTTTAAAAAAAATCGGCATTACATTGGCCACCCTCTAATCTTACGGTACCATGCTTGATTGTAAAGATAAATTATATATTACTAACAATAGTTCTGCAAGTTCATTTTTCAATTCTATCAGCACTCTGGGATGAATACCATTGAGTCCAGGTAATTTGCTAAGAATTCATTTAATCTCTCCACTATGGCTTTGTCTTCCCTGAGTGCTCCTTTTACCCCTCAGTCATCTAGTGGTCCAACTTTTTTTTTAAATTACATTTGTACCCCGCGCTTTCCCACTCATGGCAGGCTCAATGCAACTGATTCTTTTGCCGGTTTCTTGATTTTAATATAGCTAAAAAGGTTTTACTATATGTTTTTGCCTCCAATGAATTTTTTTTAAAGTCGCTCTTTGCCTTCCTTGTCCACCAAACAGAGCAGAATTAGACTCCTGTCCTAGCTTTTTGAAGTCTCAAAATGACTTCAATTCTCGTAGTCACTTCATCACACAAAGACTCATATTCCTTAGAGAACCCAACTCTAACAACCTAGTCAGAGTTCAGTTTTCATTCACAAGCCATTTCCCATTTTAATTCGTCAATTCCTCAATAATTTTCCTGCCAGCAGCTAATTATTTATTTATTTTGTTGCATTTGTATCCCACATTTTCCCACCTATTTGCGGGCTCAGTGTGGCTTACAATACATTGTATTGATGGAAGTACAATACGTTACAGCTCGATTGTGGTTACATTGTGAGGCATTGAGTTTAAAACAAAGTCTACGTATCGTTAAGAGAATAGTACAATGGAACAGAACAATGGAACAAAGGAAGAACGGATACTAATAGAACTATAGAACAATAGCGCAAAAACGTTCGGGTATGGCAATTTTACCTGTAGATTAAGGTTTAAGTGTGTTAAAATGAGAGTACAGATGAGAATGTATTGATGTATTACTAACAGTGTGTGTGGACTTCATGTGTTTTGATCCTTTCGATAGATTTTTTCGAAGAGATGAGTCTTCAATAGTTTGCGGAAGTTGGTCAACTCGTAGGTCGCCTTCAGGTTACGTGGAAGTGTGTTCCAGAATTGCGTGCTCATATAAGAAAAGGTTGATGCGTGCATCACTTTGTATTTTATGCCTTTGCAATTAGGGAAGTGGAGGTTAAGGAAAGTTCGGGATGATCTTTTAGCGTTTCTGGGTGGTAGGTCTATTAAGTCAGACATGTAGGCTGGGGTTTCACCGTGAATGAATTATAGCTAGCTGGCTGCTCAGTTTTCTTTCAGGAACTGACTTTGCTTACGATTTGAAGGAACTAATCTAAGGCTTCCTCAATTAAGTGCTTCAGCACACAAATTATTCCTAAAACAATATTACAAGAATTTTAAAATCTGTCAACAACACTGCTTTACATTCATTCTACAGATCTAACTGCAAGCCATCTGATACCATGGAGGCTCTGTCAAGAACAACTGTTCAAAAACAGCACACACAGTCACATTCCAGCCATTTCCTTGCTCAACATTACAATTCCAACCACTCTTTTATTTTTCACAAACGCAGCTTCGCTTACAACCCATCCTCTCGGGCAGGCAGCAACTTCCCAACTGAACAAGTGATCTGTTTAGAATCTCCTGGAGCTGCCTGCCTCTGCCTCTGCCTGGCAGCAGCACAAGAGAATCACAAGCCAGATCCAGGCTGCAGTCTCAGGTTCCCTCATAGCTGCTCATCCACTTACAACACTCCCACCAACTTTGTACCTTGTCAGTGCTTCCAAATTCTCCCCTCAATTTTTTTTTTGCATGGCTCTGTATTTCTTGAATTGGTTTGGTCTCTCTCCTCTTTTCCCCTTCCAGTGGGCTCATGCACAAGCACTCTCTGGGCGCCCAACATCCAGGCCAATGCTGCTGCCCCATCTGCGCATGAGTGCTTGTTTGGCGCATGCCTGCTGCCCACACCCCACAGCACATGGTGCAACAGCATTCTCCTTCTTCACAGCACCTAACTCTGCCACTGCCA
The DNA here is from genome assembly GCF_901765095.1 of Microcaecilia unicolor. Taxonomy (NCBI): domain Eukaryota; kingdom Metazoa; phylum Chordata; class Amphibia; order Gymnophiona; family Siphonopidae; genus Microcaecilia; species Microcaecilia unicolor. The sequence continues at coordinate 358,139,148 of NC_044035.1, read as the reverse complement.
ACTCCAGCACAGTCCTGCAGCCTTGAAACACTTCTGGGTCCATGAATGCCCTAACTCCACCTCTCCTCTTGCATACCCCAGGCCAGCCACCGGCAGCAACGACTTGAAAAACCCATCACTGCCTTCACTCTCCAGTGGCTGGCTCTACAGAAGCCAGCCTGTCCACACCACCAAAGGCTGAAAACCACGGATCCTCCCAAAACTCCGGGGTTGCCAGCCAGATGCCATCATTCAGCAGCCAGCTCCTGCATAGACTGCCCCCCCCCCCCCCCAAGTAAGCATTACTATTTTATAAGTCTGATTACACATGCTCTCACATATATAGCCTGTCTCTTTTGCACAGTGCTCTGGGCCTCCTCTCTTTCATGTCTCTCTTGTACAGTGCTATGGGTCTTCTCTCTTACACATCTGTAGTCTGTATACTGTCTCTTTTGCAATGTTAAATGGATCTGCTCTCTCTTGTGTTGTATGTATAATCCTGACCCTCCAGTACAATTCTGTGGCTCACAGTTCCTCCCACCCCGTGCATTGACCTGGTCCTTGTAGCCCATCTGTGATACATACCTGACCCCCCACATGTCCTGCCTTCAACTTGGGGATGTTGGTGTGAGTTGTGTTGAGTTCGTTCAAGTCCACATTACTCAGCTTATTATTAAACTGAGAAAGCAGCTGCCAAGGGAGGTCGTTGTGTCTGTGGAAGAAAGGCATTCAGTCAGGTCACCAAAAGCAGGAGACTTTGAATTCCCATACGGTCCCAAAACCTGCCTACCCTTGGCATTTGGGGATTGGTAGTCCTGCTCATGCCCTGAAATGGTTACATATTCCTCATACGTGTTGAGCAGTAACATGAAGGGACACTGCCATGATTGTGAAAGTAAAACACCTTAAAAATCTTTGAAAGAAATTATATTATGACTGTTTTAACTTCACTGAGGGCAACTTTCTTTTTTTTTTTAATTTATCTTTAAATTTATTACATTCATAATAGCCACCATAAATGTACACAAAAGGAAAATTTCCATACAAAGGTAACAATTTTTTCCCTCATATATTATTTAAAAATAATTGACCTCAAACATGAGGATCCAAGAAAGAAAATAATATAAAAGAAAAACAAAAAAAATCACTTGAATGAAAGTAAATCATTCTTACAGAGGGAGGAGGGTCAATCAGTAGTTTCAGCCGATAGAGGGCAACTTTCAATGCCATTTCTCCAGGTAAATAGCCCTGTCTGAAAATTATCCTCCCTTGTCATGCTATACAACATAGTAAACATAGTAGATGACGGCAGAAAAAGACCTGCACGGTCCATCCAGTCTGCCCAACAAGACAACATATGTACATACATTTGTTGACTTCCACAGTACATGTATTTAAGGTGGGACTGACAAAAAATGGATGGAACTTGGCATAGGGAAAACTGATAAAAAGACCCACCAAGAAACAGGGATGAAATTTGGCATGTGGAAAAAAACTAGTAAATATTTTTTTTATTTACATTTGTACCCCACGCTTTCCCACTCATGGCAGGCTCAATGCGGCTTACATATTATATACAGGTACTTATTTGTACCTGGGGCAATGGAGGGTTAAGTGACTTGCCCAGAGTCACAAGGAGCTGCCTGTGCTCAGTTCCTCAGGACCAAAGTCCACCACCCTAACCACTAGGCCACTCCTCCACTGTTGCTACTATTTGAGATTCTACATGGAATGTTGCTATTCCACTAGCAACATTCCATGTAGAAGTCGGCCCTTGCAGATCACCAATGTGGCCGCGCAGGCTTCTGCTTCTGTGAGTCTGACGTCCTGCACGACGTCAGACTCACAGAAACAGAAGCCTGCGCAGCCTTGTACATGGAATGTTGCTAGTGGAATAGCAACATTCCATGTAGAATCTCCAATAGTAGCAACATTCCATGTAGAATCTCCAATAGTATCTATTTTATTTTTGTTACATTTGTACCCTGCGTTTTCCCACTCATGGCAGGCTCAATGCGGCTTACATGGGGCAATGGAGGGTTAAGTGACTTGCCCAGAGTCACAAGGAGCTGCCTGTGCCTGAAGTGGGAATCAAACTCAGTTCCTCAGGACCAAAGTCCACCACCCTAACCACTAGGCCACTCCTCCACTGTTGCTACTATTTGAGATTCTACATGGAATGTTGCTATTCCACTAGCAACATTCCATGTAGAAGTCGGCCCTTGCAGATCACCAATGTGGCCGCGCAGGCTTCTGCTTCTGTGAGTCTGACGTCCTGCACGACATCAGACTCACAGAAACAGAATCCTGCGCAGCCTTCTACATGGAATGTTGCTAGTGGAATAGCAACATTCCATGTAGAATCTCCAATAGTAGCAACAGAATCTCAATAGTAGCAACATTCCATGTAGAATCTCCAATAGTAGCAACATTCCATGTAGAATCTCCAATAGTATCTATTTTATTTTTGTTACATTTGTACCCTGCGCTTTCCCACTCATGGCAGGCTCAATGCGGCTTACATGGGGCAATGGAGGGTTAAGTGACTTGCCCAGAGTCACAAGGAGCTGCCTGTGCCTGAAGTGGGAATCAAACTCAGTTCCTCAGTTCCCCAGGACCAAAGTCCACCACCCTAACCACGAGACCACTCCTCCAATAGATGCATTAAGTTCAAAAATGGGCAAAATTGGACTGGGGCTCCATAGAAATAAGCCCCCACCCAAAAAAAAAAACACAGCCCAATGCAATACCATGTGAGATGGAGGTCTAGCTTCCGTGTCATAAAAATTTACATACAGGGAAACATAGCTATTAGGAAATTCCTCCTTTCAAGGTGTCTCCCCCCATTCTGTACTCTTCCAACCCCCCCTCCCCAAACTGCCTCCAATGCTTAAACTACTTCCTGCAATTGCTCACCCCCACCAAAATGCCCTACCTCCAAATGTACCCCCACAACCTCTTCACTAACCTGTAAACTTTCCCAAACTCAAATACTACCCCCTCAACTGCCCCAGCAACCTACTAATTGCCCCAACCCCTGCAACTACCCTACAAGTGCCTCATCACTTTGACAACTTCCCTCACCTTCTAAAACTCTACTTCATATCTGACTCACCACTCTACAACCTCCCCAACCCCAAAATGAACACCTGCTACTGACCTACCAGCCCCAAAACTACCCATTGTCCCATAAACTTCCCAACCCTAAAAACTAGTCCCCTACAACGGCCTCACCACCCATCAAACTGCTCCAACCACAAACAGTAACCCAAAACCCAGCCCCCATAACTGCCCCACCATCCCACAAATCTTTCAATCCTAAAAACTATCCCCTGCAATAGTCACATCACACATCAAATTCCCCAACCACAAAAATTAGCTTCCAAATGCCCTATGATTGAATGAATTGCCTAAGCCCTTAAAAAATACCCCTCATAACTGCACTACCACTCCATCAACTGTCCCCGCTTCAAAACTACTCCCATAACTCCACTAATTGCACCACAACCGAAAACGCTCCACAACTGTTCCACTGTCTCAGAACCCTCCCCCTCCCACATACACACTACTGAAGAGTTACAACACAGACAGGAGCAGTACAAGCCCCCCCATAACTAATTAGTTACAGAACTGACAGGACCAGTACAAGTCCCCCCCCACACACACACCACAGACAGGACCAGTACAAGTCGTCCCCCCCCCAGGCTCCCACACACACTACTGAACAGCTACAGCACAGACAGGAGCAGTACAAGTCCCCCCCCCCCAGGCTCCCACACACACTACTGAACAGCTACAGCACAGACAGGAGCAGTACAAGTCCCCCCCCCCCCCCCAGGCTCCCACACACACTACTGAACAGCTACAGCACAGACAGGAGCAGTACAAGTCCCCCCCCCCCCCAGGCTCCCACACACACACTACTGAACAGCTACAGCACAGACAGGAACAGTACAAGCCCCCCCCCCCCCACACACAACTAATTAGTTACAGAACTGACAGGAACAGTACGTCCCCCCCCACACACACCCCACAGACAGGACCAGTACAAGTCCCCCCCCCCCCCAGGCTCCCACACACACTACTGAACAGCTACAGCACAGACAGAAGCAGTACAAGTCCCCCCCCCAAGACACAACTAATTAGTTACAGAACCAACAGGAACAATACAAGTCCCCACCCCACACACACCACAGACAGGAGCAGTACATCTCCCCCCCCCCCCCCCCCAACTGCTCCACCACAGAGCAGATATAGCACAGACAGCACTGCCAGCCTGGCACATCTACAGCCCAGCTACAGAAGACAGAGCTAAAGCGGAGCTTGCTAGGTGGGTTTGTACATTTCAGTCTTATCCAAACATTAACGTGCCCAACAGGAATATATTAATTCCCATTAAACCCCAAACAATCTAAGTTCCATTCACACTTATATTGTGATATCTACAACTGGTACCAGTAAATAATTCTCATTTAAATTCGTATTATCAAAAGCCCACTTCAGATGTCAAATCCTATTATTCTGTCTGTATATCCGGTGTATTCATTACACGTGTGATGCGTTACCTAAATGCATGTGTGTTTTCCTTTATAACATTCACTGTTGGTGTTGCTGTGCCAACCAAATACTTTGCCAGCAACTGCTTACTTAAACACAACGCAGTCGCAATAGCAATACCACTAACACGTCACAGTTTCATGAATTTTTCAAAGTATTCTTCAACATTTTCATATTTCTAATACAAGGATCATCAGAGTTCACAGCCTCAACGTTGCTATGCAAACATTCAAAAGCAACAATGTGCAAATCTTCATCGATCCATCATTTTAACGTTTTAGTTGTTGTTTTGTTAAATTAGCTTTCTGCTAAGTTTTCTTCAAAATAGTCCAAAAATATTCAAATTTTTTTTTTTTAGTGTGACTAGCACCACTTCACTCACAGCTGTTTCCAACAGCATGAGGACTTCCACCGACATGGCCAAGTTTCCCTATGTGAAACTTGCAAGTTCTTTAGAACTGGACCTCTTCCCTGAGGAAGTTACCAAACTTGGCCATGTCACTACAGAAGAGAGACAGCACAGGCAGCATTAGTGCAACTTACCCCACACAGACACACTGCCCCGCTACAGAAGAGAGACAGCACAGGCAGCATTAGTGCAACTTACCCCACACAGACACACTGCCCCGCTACAGAAGAGAGACAGCACAGGCAGCATTAGTGCAACTTACCCCACACAGACACACTGCCCCGCTACAGAAGAGAGACAGCACAGGCAGCATTAGTGCAACTTACCCCACACAGACACACTGCCCCGCTACAGAAGAGAGACAGCACAGGCAGCATTAGTGCAACTTACCCCACACAGACACACTGCCCCGCTACAGAAGAGAGACAGCACAGCCAGCATTAGTGCAACTTACCCCACACAGACACACTGCCCCGCTACAGAAGAGAGACAGCACAGACAGCATTAGTGCAACTTACCCCACACAGACACACTGCCCCGCTACAGAAGAGAGACAGCACAGGCAGCATTAGTGCAACTTACCCCACACAGACACACTGCCCCGCTACAGAAGAGAGACAGCACAGGCAGCATTAGTGCAACTTACCCCACACAGACACACTGCCCCGCTACAGAAGAGAGACAGCACAGGCAGCATTAGTGCAACTTACCCCACACAGACACACTGCCCCGCTACAGAAGAGAGACAGCACAGGCAGCATTAGTGCAACTTACCCCACACAGACACACAGCCCCGCTACAGAAGAGAGACAGCACAGGCTGCAGTACAAACGTTCCCTGCCATGTTGGTGCCATTTGACCCTGGTGAAGTGTCTCTAATTGTGCTGTATTGGGTTATTCTTGTTTTCAAAATAATGTGCATGGCTCTTCAGAGTGAAAGGTACATAAGATCATAGGAGCATAAGCATTGCCATCCTGGGACAGACCGAAAGTTCATCAAGGCCAGGATCATGTTTCAACAGTGGCCAATCCAGGTCACAAGTACCTGGCAAGATCCCAAAACAGTACAATATATTTTATGCTGCTTATCCTAGAAATAAGCAGTGGATTTTCCCCAAGTCCACCTTAATAATATCCAAACCTTTTTTTAAGCCTTGTAAAGCTAATTGCTTTTACTACATTCTCTGGAAACGAATTCCAGAGTTTAATTACATGTTGAGTGAAGAAATATTTTCTCCAGTTTATTTTAAATTTATTATTTAGTAGCTTCATTGCATGCCCCCTAGTCCTAGTATTTTTGGAAAGAGTAAACAAGCGATTCACGTCTACCCGTTCCACTCAACTCATTATTTTATAGACCTCTATCATATCTCCCCTCAGTCGTCCTTTCTCCAAGCTGAAGAGCCCTAGCCACTTTAGCCTTTCCTCAAAGGGAAGTCCGTCCCATCCCCTTTATCATTTTCATTGCTCTTCTCTGTTATATCTTTTATTTGAGATCCGGTGACCAGAATTGCACACAGTATTTGAGGTGCGGTCACACCATGGAGAGATATAAAAGCATTATAACATTCTCATTTTTGTTTTCCATTCCTATTCTAATAATTTCTAACATTCTATTTGCTTTCTTAGCCACCATTGCACACTGAACAGAGGATTTCAATGACACCTAGATTCTTTTCCTGGGCAGTGACTCCTAAGGTGGAACCTTGCATCTCAAAGCTATAGTTCGGGTTCCTCTCTCCCACATGCATCACTTTGCACTTGCTGATTTTGGTGGTTTACTACTACTACTACTAAACATTTCTATAGTGCTACTAGACTTACGCAGCGCTGTACAAATTAACATGAAGACAGTCCCTGCTCAACAGAGCTTACAATCTAAATTGGACAGACGAACAGACAGCTAGGGGTGGGGAAATTGCAGTGGTAGGGGTGATAAGTGAGGGTGTTGAGTAAGAGAGTCATGGTTAGGAGTCGAAAGCAGTAGCAAAGAGGTGGGCTTTAAGCCTAGACTTGAAGACAGCCAGAGACTGAGCCTGACGTACTAGCTCAGGGAGTCTATTCCAGGCATAGGGAGCAGCGAGATAGAAGGAACGGAGCCGGGAGTTAGCAGTGGGGGAGAAGGGGGACGACAGGAGACATTTACCCAGCGAACTGAGTTCACGGGGAGGAGTGTGGGGAGAGATGAGAGCGGAAAGGTACTGAGGAGCTGCGAGTGGATGCACTTGTAGGTCAAAAGGAGAAGTTTGAACCGTATGCGGAAGCGGATAGGGAGCCAGTGAAGCGACTTGAGGAGAGGGCTAATGTGAGTATAGTGACTCTGGTGGAATATAAGACGCGCAGCAGAGTTTTGGACAGATTGAAGAGGAGATAGATGGCTGAGCGGGAGACCAGCGAGAAGCAAATTGCAGTAGTCTAGGCAAGAGGTAATAAGGGTGTGGGTAAGGGTTTTGGTAGCGTCCTCGGAGAGGAAAGGGCGAATTTTGTTAATATTATAGAGAAAGAAACGACAGGTTTTGGCAATCTGCTGAATATGAGCAGAGAAGGAGAGAGCGGAGTCAAAGATGACTCCAAGGTTGCGCGCAGACGGGACAGGGAGGATGAGAGTGTTATCTACCGAAATAGAGAACAGGGGAGAGGAGAGGCAGGTTTAGGGGGAAAGAGGAGAAGCTCGGTTTTGGTCATGTTTAGTTTCAGGTGGCGGCAAGACATCCAGGCAGTGATGTCAGACAGGCAGGCCAATACTTTGGTCTGGACTGACTGCAGTATTTAAAGCAACCCATCACTCCTAAAATAGAGATGGTATTCACAATCAGCAGATTCTTTACTCTGCATTTCCAACAAAATGTTGAAGAACTCCTCAAATCAAAATACTTACAACAACAAAACCTCCAAATTAGAACCAAATAGCAGAGGCACCTTTATTGCTAAGACAGTGAGACAGAGTCCCTCAAACACATGGCTTTATATTTTTTGGGTATAGAGAGATGGGAGCAAGGATAAGATGCCCCAGGTCATGGCGACAACAAACCTACTGTAATGCTGGACATCTGCTGCTACTGGAGACCAGCAAAAGCCCGTAGAGCACTTTGTACAGGGCAGTGAGTGGGAAGGGAAGCACCTTCCTCTGGTGTGTTTAACTTACCCATCTATCACAGGAGTACCATTCATGATCCTCTCTGCTCTCTCTCTGAAAGTCTCCCCAGAGCCCGCTGTGAAGCAGACAAAGAGAAGGAGCAGAACATCCAACATGTTCTTCCCAGATTACCAGCACTTATAAGGATGCGTTAATATCTCCGCTAGTAAATAAACTGCTTTCCTCCTAAAGCCTTGGATCCTGCTCCTTCTAAAGGTCCTGGTAAAACGTTGCTTTGTTTGTCCATCTGTTTGCTAGCTTAAAATGGTCCCTTGTCCATCACACCTGTTGCATCTGGATCTAGTTTAGTTTCAGGTAAGGTAGAGCCCTGATCCTTACAAGATACAACTGCCTGTCCTGTGGCAGCAGGTAAGTCTTTTCTTTCAGTGCAAGGTTAATTAGTAACAGGGCAAAGGAGCTCCACACAGTAAATCAATCAGTCCCAGGGCACCAGCTCCCTCCTTCCCTTCCAACATCACTGTAGGATTGATAGCACATGTTTTGAAGCATAGTTCTTCATGGACAGACAGACAACAGTAAGGAGGGGGGCTAGGACAGGGCAGGAGTAGGAAACTATAGAAATGAAGAAGAAACTGGGAATGAGGAGGATTTGGGAAGTACAAAAAAGACAGAGGCTTAACCTTGACCAGCACTGAAGATAACACTGTGGCCATATTTCAAGGTCCTGTTGAAGATTAGCCATTCTTTCCTCCAGAACAGCCTCTTTTGGCTCCCAAGTAATCATTACACACAGTAATCAAGTAATCAGAGATATGGTGATTGTAAAGGGAAGAACTGGCTTTAGTGTCTGTCAGTCCAAGATCCTAACTCAAATAAGCAGGTCCCCATATCTCATTTAATGATTAAATTACACTGGAAAAGATTAATGCTTCCAGTGTAATTTAATGATTAAATTACACTGGAAAAGATTAATGATTCCTGATTGTCTCTCCAGTGAATGAGGTATTTGACACTCTCTCCCTGCTAAACATCCCATCCACCACAGACATCTTGAACATCAAACACCTCATCCACCAAAGAGAGACACCCACTGCAAAACATCCCATCCACCAGAGACATCCTGAACACCAACCACTAAAGAGAGACATTCACTGCTAAACTCTCCATCCACCAATGAGAGAGATCCTCATTGCTAAATACCCCATCCACCAATGGAAAACCACCTCACTACTAAACACCCCATCCACCCAAGAGAGACATCCTCACTGTTAAACACCTCATCCACTAGAGACATCCTGAAAACCAAACACTTCATCTGCCAGAGAGACACTCTTTCACTGCTAAACACCTTGTCCACCAGAAGGAAACATCCTCACTGCTAAATGTACCCTCCCCCTTTGTTCTCAATTGTTCCCCCTACAAATACCCTAATAATACCTCGGGTGAACAATGAGAAACTTTATAGAGATGAGAAGTGATTATTAAAACTAACCACGCCCTCTTAGTTTCTAAAACGAGAGGGGAAGTAAACTAAAAGAACTCAGTTGAGCAAAATTTATGTTTCATAAGTACATAAGTAATGCCATACTGGGAAAAGACCAAGGGTCCATCGAGCCCAGCATCTTGTCCACGACAGCGGCCAATCCAGGCCAAGGGCACCTGGCAAGCTTCCCAAACGTACAAACATTCTATACATGTTATTCCTGGGATTTTGGATTTTTCCAAGTCCGTTTAGTAGCGGTTTATGGACTTGTCCTTTAGGAAACCGTCCAACATTTATTTATGTTTATGAATAATTTCAGATAACATTAAATATTTTCTTTTTCTCTTAGAATGACACAAGCCCTCTTTGTACTATAGTACTATAATATAGTAATATAGTACTTTAGAAATTATTATTTTTCTTTCTGTTTCCTTTAAGTAAGTAGGAATTGATTCTTTGTTCTTTTGTTTTTATGTTGTTTTAGGTTCTTTTTCAGATCTCGTGCAAGGTAAGTAACAATAGTCTATAGTGTTTTTGTAGTATATAGAAGAGCTCACTTAAAAGTCTTTTATTCTTTTTCTTGAATAGACACCTTTAAGGATATGTCTTCAGCTTTCTTGTTTAACTTCTTTTCTTCACCTTTCTTTAACGATGGGTACCATTAGAAGCTTCGATGATCTCAGGAGCCAGGAGCAGGACCTCCGGAACCAGGGAACCTACTACACTGAGCTAAAAAAAAACTCAATAAACCCTAAAATCTATCTAATGTGGTTACTTGAGCTCATACAGAGGAAGATCTCAGTACTTCCCTAAACTAACTTACCCAAATAACAAAAAAAAATAATTATTGAACCCTGTTCTATCCCTCCCACTTTTAATTATTCTAAAGGAGAGTGTGTGAAAACTTTCTTCTCTCAGAATTCTAGTTGTACCTAAGGTAAAATCTTTTAAGATCCAAATAGCTCTCAGCTATTTTCTCTTTTTGTTATATTTGCTCCTTTCATTAACAAGTTTGTTGAGGATTTTACCTTTTAGAATTCTTTAAAAAAAACCCATTGGAGTTCATAGAATCTTAGGAGCACCACGGTCAGCACTCTTATTGAAATACTGAAGGTGACAACTCATTCGTTATTCAGTTCTTCTCAGCTCAACAAACCATCAGTCTTTTACTTTGATTTATTAAGCTTCTTGTCAAATAAAACCACAGCTTACCTTCCCTGAAACGCTTCTCTACATAATTGTTTGATCCTTGATCCTTTTGCATTACCAAATGTATATCCGTTATACTTGATAATAACAAATGTATTTCTGCGATACTTGATTGTAACACCATCCAGCTTATTTTCGAAAGAGAAAGACGCCCATATTTCGACCTAAATCGGGAGATGGGCGTCCGTTTCCCGTGGGCGCCTAAATCGGTATAATTGAAACCCGATTTTTGGCGTCCTCAACTGCAGTCCGTCATGGAGACGAACAAAGATCACTGGGGCGTGTCGGAGGCGTGGCGAAGGCAGGACTGGGGCGTGGTTATTGGCCGAGGAGAGATGGGCGTCTTTAGCTGATAATTGAAACAAGAAGGGCGTTTTTGACGAGAATTTGGTCCGCTTTATTTGGACCCTTTTTTTTCAGGTCCAAGTCCCAAAAAAGTGCCCCAACTGACCAGATGACCACCGGAGGGAATCGGGGATGACCTCCCCTGACTCCCCCAGTGGTCAATAACCCCCTCCCACCAACAAAAACCCACTTTACAAACTTTTTTCCCAGCCTGTATGCCAGCCTCAAATGCCGTACCCACCTCCATGACAGCAGAATGTGTTCTATCCTCTGACAGCCTTTCCCTGGTTCTGATGTGGGTCTCGGGTGAGTGTGACACCTTTTCTGTTAAGGGCACTGCAGAGTCACATCAGCAATGCATTGTGGTGGGTGTAGGGTATTGGGCTCCGTGATTCCACTAGCTTGTGTTAAATGCTCACGATGTTGGTAGTTGGTAGGCTCTACTCCCATGGTGCTTTTCCCTCTGCTTACTGGGTCAGAGTGTGCCCTGTTTTGTTTCCGGTAGTCCATGAGGTAGTGGCCATTTTTGTAATACACTTTTAGATCCCTTTCATGTGTTAGCCACGTTACAGCACTTAGTTTTTACCTTGAATGTTGCTGAAAGAGGGCACTGTACACCATTCTGCCAGCTCGGACCTATTGCTAATCTCAGTACCAGCGAGACTCGTTGCCAGTGGGGCACAACCTCTGATCTGCAGTTAACTGTGAGTAAAGGTGCTTATTTATTTATTTATTTATTTGTTGCATTTGTATCCCACATTTTCCCACCTCTTTGCAGGCTCAATGTGGCTTACAATACATCATGAATAATGAAAATACATGAGAAAGTATACAATTAGTAATAGCAGAAGGATTTTGGATGACATGATAATGATCAAACATGATAGTAGTTTGGCAAGCAAATATTGTAGGGGCTTATTCAAATAAAGGACATTGTCAGCGAGATTAGTCTTCAGATGTCAACTGCTGTGCCAAGGTTATACACCAGCAACAAGTCTTGTCCCTGGAGCACTTTTAATGGGTACTGCAGTGCACTTCAGGCAGGCAGATCCAGGCCCACCCCCACCCCCCCACCCGTAACACTTGTGGTGGTAAATGGGAGGCCTCTAAAACTCACTGTACCCACATGTAGTTGCCTCCTTCACCCCTAAGAGCTATGGCAGTGTTGTACATTTGTCCATCCCACGACCAAATGGCTTGGATTGGGACGTTTCTGAGCTGGGCGTTTTTAGTTTCCATTATCGCAAAAAAAACAAACGCCCATCTCAGAAGGGACCAAATCCATGGCATTTGGTCCGTCCAAACCGTATTTTCGAAACGAAAGATGGACGCCCATCTTTTTCGATAATACGGTCTGTCCCACCTCTTCACATACCCGTTTTCGGACATAGACGCCCATGGAGATGGGCGTTCAATTAGGCCCCTCCACATGTATCTGCTACCCTGTAATGGCATTGCCACAACAGACTATGTAAGCCACATTGAGCCTGCAAATAGGTGGGAAAATGTGGGATACAAATGCAATAAATAAATAGTTGACAGCCACCTCTATCAAAGCCTGCAAGAACGCGGAAGGCTTTTCAAACCAAGTAATTTATATTAATCACACTCTTCACACACTCCAACAACTTCTACAACCTCAAAATCTGTTTTAAATAGGTTTTTCAAGATAACTGTTCTCAGACCAACAACATAGGTCTGTACAGCGTAGTGCTTACCTCCCAACTGAACAGAAAGGCAGTTTGGAACTCTCCTTACATCACCCCAAGCTCGAGCTTCTGCCACGAGCCTTCCCCACTAAACCCCCTCCTAGCACAGCACAGTAACATGTTAAAGTTAAATAAAGCATTTTAAAGTTCCTCACCTTTTCACAGGTTTGAAATTAACAATAAAGTTTGTACCTTTTGATCCCTGGAGCCCGAAAATCTTCTTTATCCCTTCTGGCACGAGCCTCCTACCCAGCTCTGTCAGGAGCCAGCATCTGGCTTGTGCCTTTACTTCTGCACCCGGCCCTCACTCTCTTTGGCGCATGCAGCGCCAACATCGTTGCTGGCCGCTTTTATTAAAAATAAAAACGCTGGGAAAGTGCACCGGAGCCGGCTCTACTTCTTAAAAGGAGCCGGTTCCTTAAAAAAAAAACAGAATCCCCTGCCCTTGTGTCAAAAACGGGTGTCTGACATCATCGCGTCAACGTCAGACACCAACGCAAGCCAATCAGGGCCCAAGACTCCTCCCAAGCCCTCCTCCTCTCTGCCTCCAAACAACTGATGCCTAAGCCTGCAGCCCTGTGAGAAATGCCGGCAACCACCGGACATCGGATCTTCCGCTCCGGACCGCCCTCTCTCTCCCAGCATCTGTCAACATGCTGCCAAACCTTTCAGTGACCCAGCCCCCTCCTGGGCCCTCCCGAGCCTCCTCTCCCCTTATCAACCTCAGCGCTGCCGCTCCTGCTACCACCGTGGCCAACACCTCTGCTCCGGACCGCCCTCTCTCTCCCAAAGCAGCTACCATAATGCCGCCAAAGTTGTGGACACTCCCACGCTCCTTTTCCACAAATCGCTGCCTCAGTCCCACCCCAACATCATCAGAGGTGCCCCGACATCGTTGCTCCGCTCCACCCCAACATTGTCAGAGGCGGAGCCAGCTTCCCAGATGACCCCGACACCGGTAACACTCCGGCATCTCTCCTCTACTCCCCGACCCAGCCCAGGTAAGTTTAAAACTTTAACCCCTTGGGGGGTTACATAAACATTCCATCCACCCATGAGAGACACCCTCACTGCTAAATACCCCATCCACTAGAGTCATCCTGAGCACTATACACTCCATCCACCAAAGAGAGACACACTCACTACTGAGAAAATTAAAGAGTCCTGGGATAGGAGGTGAGGTTCTGGTGTGGATTAAGAATTGGTTATTGGACAGAAAATAGAGGGTAGGGTTAAATGGTCATTTCTTTCAATGGAAGAGGGTGAACAGTGGAGTGCCGCCGGGATCTGTACTGGGATCGGTGCTATTTAACATATTTATAAATGATATGGAAATCAGAATGATGAGTAAGGTGATTAAATTTGCAGATGATACAAAACTATTCAAGGTTGTTAAAACACGTGCGGACTGTAAAAATATTGCAGGAAGACCTTAGGAAATTGGAAGACTGAGCATCCAAATGGCAGATGAAATTTGATGTGGGCAAATGCAAGGTAATGCACACTGGAAATGTCACAGCTGTGAGGAATGATCCGTATTGAGCCCTTGGGCCGCTGCTGGGGACCGGCAGCAGCAGGTGAACCACCCAACAGGAAGCGAGCCTAGAGAGACTGGTACAAGATTCAGGACTCTCAAACAGGTTTGACTGGACAGAATTCTGAAATGGACTTGATTTGGCTGGACCAGGATGCAGGAATGGACTTGGCCGGAGCCGGATGCTGGAATGGACTTGGCTGGGCTTGGCTGGAGCCAGATGCAGGAACGGACTTGGCTTGGCTGGAACCAGATGCTGGAACGGACGGCTTGTCTGGAACCAGATGCTGGAACAGATTTGGCTTGGCTTGGCTGGAGCCGGATGCTGGAATGGACTTGGCTTGGCAGGAACAGGATTCAGGATACTGGAACAAGCTTGGCAGGAACAGGATTCAGGATACTCAAGTAGGATTCAGGATTTTCAAACAAGCTAGGCAGGAACAGGATTCAAGATACTCAAGCATGATTCAGGATTTTCAAACAAGCCTGGCAGGAACAAGACAGGATACTCAAGCAGGATTCAGGATACTCAAACAAGCTTGGCAGGAACAAAAGCTGAAAGCAAAACAGGGCAGAGACAAGCAGGAAGAGGACTGGAGCTGAAGATAAACAGGGCAGACAGAAGCAGGATACAAAGCTGACCCACTCAGACAAACAACAGATACAAACAGGAGGGGAACTGAAGCTAGAGACAAACAGGGCAGATACAAACAGGAGGGGAACAGAAGCTAAAGACAACCAGGGTAGATACAAGCAGGAGGGGAACTGAAGCTAGAAACAAACAAGACAAGAACTAGCAGGGCTGGAACTGCAACAAGAACTCACAGATGAAAACTCATCTGAAGACCTCTGTTGCAAAGGCAAGTCTGAAAGTTCCCAGGTGCTTAATGAAGGCAATTACAGATGAGGTCACAGGTGAGGCTTGGCAGCAGAAACACCAGGGCAAGTCTGGAGTGCTGGAACATCAGGACTGGAATGAACTCTGGAACATGTCTGGGAAACAGGAAGAAGAGTCCACAGCAGCCATAGGGCCTGGACACCTGGAGGCAAGGTGAGTGTGTGAGTGTAGGCATGGAATACAGTCACAATCGTGACAGGAAAGAATAATCCGAATCATAGTTACCTGATGCTAGGGTCCACCTTGGGGGTCAGCAGTCAAGAAAAAGATCTAGGTGTTGTTGTACATAATATGCTGAAATCTTCTGCTCAGTGTGTGGCGACGGCAAAAATGCAAACAGGTTGCTAGGAGTTATTAGGAAAGGGATGAATAAGACCGAAAATACTATGTATCGCTCCATGGTGCGACTGCACCTTGAGTATTGCATTCAGTTCTAGTCGCCATATCTCAAAAAAGATATAGTGGAATTAGAAAAAGGTTCAAAGAGTGATCAAAATGATAAAGGGGATGGAACTCCTCTCGTATGAGGAAAGACTAAAGAGGTTAGGGTTCTTCAGCTTGGAAAAGAGACGGATGATGGGAGATATAATTGAGGTCTACAAAATCCTGAATGCTGTAGAACGAGTAGAAGTAAATTGATTTTTTACTCATTCCAAAAGTACCTTTGTAGTCTTTACTAGGGGACACTTGAGGAAGTTACATGGAAATACTTTTATAACAAATAGGAGGAAATATTTTTTCTCTCAATGAATTGTTAAGCTCTGGAACTCTATGTTGGAGGATGTGGTAACAGCAGTTAGCGTATCTGGGTTTTAAAAAGGGTTGGACAAATTCCTGGAGGAAAAGTCTGCTATTGAGACAGGCATAGGGAAGCAACTGCTTGCCCTGGGATTTGTAGTATGGAATGTTGCCACAATTTGGGTTTCTGCCAGGTACTTGTGGCCTGGCTTGGCCACTGTTTGGAAAACAGGATACTGGGTTAGATGGACCATTGGTCTGACCCAGTTTGGGTACTCTTATGTTCTTATGTAGACACCTCATTCAGAGAGAGACAAGCTGACACTGTTGTTCAAAGTACTTAAGTAAAAGTAAAAATAACTATATTTTAATACTTAAGTAAAAGTAAAAGGAAAGTGAAGAACACATTAAAAAATGTACTTTGGTGAAAGTAAAAAAAAGTTATTGCCTAAAATAATACTTTTTGAGTAAAAAGTAAAAGTATCACAACTACGATAAATGCAACTATTGATAATGCTTTTATCCAAAATTTTATTGCTCTACAATTCAATCCACTTTGCTTTTAGTAAAACTAAAGTTTTGAAAATGACTGCCACTCATGCAAGTGTGCTTGTGAGTCATTAATCCAACACAGCTAAAAAGGTTCAACAACTGCACTAGCAGAATAAAAAGTTCCTTCAGATTAGGCCAGGTTGCAATATTACTGATGTCTTCTCTTTGGGTTTGCAAGTATTGATCAAGGGAACCTCTGTCTGAAACACTTGACTTCCGTACAGCAAAGAGTACTTTCTCATCACCATTGTCATTATCATCTGCATTAGAAGTAGTGCTCTCTAATTCATTCCTTGCATCTTCATGTCCAACTTCATGCTGTCCAATTACAGCGAAGGCTTTCACAAAGTTGGAATTGTTGTTCTAATAATTTTTCATCTGATGGCAAATTGAATATTTTTGAGAACTGATGCAAGAATGTCAAATGTCTGGAAACCCTTCAGTCTTAAGGCCCAACAAGCAGACTTCCTCTCTAAAGACCATCAATCCAGTGGATAGTCACCCCAATGTAAACATTTCCATGGGATGATAAAGACATATGTCTGTTCACCAGGAATTGCTACCGGCTTCAGCTGTCACCTCTGATTTAAAAGGACCCAACTCATCACTGTTCTGTTTGGCTGGAGTCCAGTAACCAGTGCAACAAACACAGGCAACTCCATTGTTCTTACAGGCTGTATTCACTGAACAGCAAAATTTAGGATGAGATGATCCACTGTTTGCTGTTTCATTTGATTTACTGAGGAATTACCATTTATGTCTTGCTTCCACTTTTACTTTTTACTTTTAACTGCAAGCATCAGGTAACTGAGGACTCCACGAGTGGTAAAAATTGGTGAAATTATTACTGTGGTAAAAGTAAAAGTAACAAATGTTTTCTCTACTTATTTAGCAGAGAGAACAATTTGGTTGAGTCATAAAGGCCAGAGAAAGAGCCTGAGTCCAGTACCCTACTGAGGAGTGAAAACCAGGGTATATGACAGAGTTGCTAAGTTACCCATTTCTGGTTTTGTGCTTTACACCTCAGTGCTGGCCTAAAATCTCCCCCTTGGAGCTGGGTAACTGGGTAGCATTGATGTGGGCTCCGTGTGCTCAATGTCTCTGAGAAGTGAGAAACTGGGTCCTCCCTCTCTGAGCCCTGTGGGGGCCAGAGCTCTGTATCTCTGAGAGCCAGAGTTTGTTTATAGAGCAGAAACTTGTGGTTGGGAGCTATTTTTTGATCAGAACAGGAAAAGTGCCCTGAGTGCACTGTGTGGGCTGTATGTATGAATGCAGCACCTAACCACCAAACCTTTTTCACAGAACAAGACCAATTTTCTTTCCCTATGAGTCATCCAACCTGAAAACAACACGCGCGCTTCACTGCAAGAAAAATCCCTTGTGGCTGGAGAATTTAATGGAAATTGTACAGATTGAAATTAACCTACATAGTAACATAGTAATAAGAAGAATCCTTGTTTGTGTGTATTGGTTGTGAATGCCTTTATGAAGTGATGGAGAAACTGCAGTAAGAATGTCTCACTGACAAGAGAGAGACACTGAAATTACAGGGTCTCACCTATGTGCAAGATAGACTGCTGTAAGAGTGTCTCATCAATGTGAGGGTGAGACTGCGGTATCTCACCGGTGTTTAGGAGAGACTGCTGTTAGAAGGTCTCACTGATGTTTGGAAGAGACTGCATCGAGAGTGTCTCATCAATGTGAGGGTGAGACTGCAGTATCTCACTGGTGTTTGGACCACAGTAAGAGTATTTAGGAGAGACTGCTGTTAGAGGGTCTCACCGATGTTTGGAAGAGACTGCATGAAGAGTGTCACATTGATGTGAGGCAGACACAGCAGTAAGAATGTAATACTGGTGTTTAAAAGAGACTGCAGAGGAGGGAATTCGATTTAGTAGGGGGGTGGGGGTGGGGTAGGTAGATTCATACAATCTTCAAAAATTGTATAAATTGGAGGTCATTGTGTATATTACTGGTAGAATTGGAATTTCTGTTGTTAATGTAGAGGAGTGTGGTAGCCGTGTTAGTCCACTCTTAAGGTTATCAATAGAAATCAAACAAAATAAAACATGGATAAGATGATACCTTTTTTATTGGACATAACTTAATACATTTCTTGATTAGCTTTCGAAGGTTGCCCTTCTTCGTCAGATCGGAAATAAGCAAATGTGCTAGCTGACAGTGTATATAAGTGAAAACCTTCAAGCATTACTATGACAGTCTGACAGGGTGGGAGGATGGGGGTTAAGTCCTTTCTGTTGGGTGTTAAAATATTCAATCATTCTGACTTCAAAGGTCTTACGTTCTTGTACTTAACAAGGACCTGGGGTTCCTAGCCCATTATAAACCATAAAGCTGTATGTCTCTGTTGATCACCCCACCCCTCACCTATCCACACCCATCCTGTTAGAATATCAATGATATGCTTTGATGTCCCCATGCATACCTCCGACCCACCCCCATCCTCCCACCCTGTCAGACTGTCATAGTAATGCTTGAATGTTTTCACTTATATACACTGTCAGCTAGCACATTTGCTTATTTCCGATCTGACGAAGAAGGGCAACCTTCGAAAGCTAATCAAGAAATGTATTATGTCCAATAAAAAAGATATCATCTTATTTTCTTTTCCATGTTTTATTTTGTTTGATTTCTGTTGTTAATGTTTAACTGCAAAGAGTAAGCTCGCTGGTTGTGAAGAAATGGCTTTGGTAACTCTATTGTGGAATATTATAAGTTGTTTGTTTACTTTGTGTTAGAAACCATTGTACAGGGATTCTTTAAATTACAATAAAGACTTCTTACAAATTAAAAAAAAGAGACTGCAGAATGAGTGTCTGACTGAAGCTTGGAAGAGACTGCAGTAAGAGTTTCTCACTGATGTGAGGGAGACACAGTGGTATGAATGTGTCACTGAGGTTTAGAAGAAACTGCAGTTAAGAGTGTATTACTAATGTCCGGAAGAGACTGGAGCAAGAGCTTCAACTCCAGACTCCGTTCCTTTTATCTTGCTGCACAGTACAATATACTTCCTGAATCAGTACGTCAGGCTCCAGCTCTGGCACTTCAAATCTAGGCTAAAAGCCCCCCTTTTTGAGGCTGCTTTTAACTCCTAAACCATATTTACTTGTGCAATATCCATGTCTGTTTTATCATTCCCACCTTAAGTAATTACTTTATCTCTTATTTATCCTGTTTGTCTGTCCTGATTAGATTGTAAGCTCTATCAAGCAGGAACTGTCTCTTCATGTAGAGATGAGTGGCCTAGTGGTTAGGGTGGTGGACTTTGGTCCTGGGGAACTGAGTTTGATTCCCACTTCAGGCACAGGCAGCACCTTGTGACTCTGGGCAAGTCACTTAACCCTCCATTGCCCCATGTAAGCCGCATTGAGCCTGCCATGAGTGGGAAAGATCAATGTATTAAGATCTGCGATTCCTCGTATCATTTAAAAATCATACTTGTCTTGTGCAGAATCTATTCTTCTTAATCAAGATAGGTCCTTAGCCTACATAACATTCTGGTCTTGAAGAATGGATTCTGGTGTAGTCACTTGTGTTGACTTCTATAGATTACTATAGCTTTCTTTATATGGGTTTACCAATATCCTCGGTTCAAGCCATAAGGCTGGTTCAAAATAAATTTCTGCTGTTCATAGTCTCATTCCATTCTCATTGAAGGATTCTATTTGGTCTCTTCAATGAGTGGACCAAGATCTGTTGTGTTTTCCATCATTGAAATTTGGTCATTTGGCAACAACTAGAAACATTTTTTGTCCTATATATTGTCCAGTATCTGGAGTTCTGTACCATTTGAGCTTTGTCCAATAAATGTTATGTTGGATTTTAGAAAGAAGGTTAAAGCATTCCCCCCCAACAAGCCATCTCACTTTAGTTGATGAAAGTTTTAATAGTATAAACCTTTGAATAATTTTGTGTATATACTTTTGATATTTCATTATGAATGTTGAGTAAACTGATGTGGTAGCCGTATGAATGTTCTATTTATGTTTTCTTTTTTTCAATTCTGTACATTTCTTTTAATCCAAAGAGGACTAATGGATCAACTGACTATCAGCGGCATAATCGAAAGAGAAGGACGCCCATCTTCTGACACAAATCAGGAGATGGGCGTCCTTCTCTCAGGGTCGCCCAAATCGGCATAATCGAAAGCCGATTTTGGGCTTCCTCAACTGCTTTCCATTGCGGGGACAACCAAAGTTCACGGGGGCGTGTAGGCAGTGTACCGAAGGCGAGACGGGGGCGTGGTTAAGAGATTGGCATCCTCGGCCAATAATGGAAAAAAGAAGGGCGTCCCTGACGAGCATTTGGCCGACTTTACTTGGTCCAATTTTTTTCACGACTAAGCCTCAAAAAGGTGCCCAAACTGACCAGATGACCACTGGAGGGAATGAGGGATGACCTCCCCTTACTCCCCCAGTGGTCACCAACCCCCTGCCACCCAAAACAAAAATTAAAAAACATTTTTTCCAGCCTCTATGCCAGCCTCAAATGTCATACCCAGCTCCATCACAACAGTATGCAGGTCCCTGGAGCAGTTTTTAGTGGGTGCAGTGCACTTCAGGCAGGCGGATCCAGGCCCATCCCCCCCCTACCTGTTACATTTGTGGTGGTAAATGTGAGACCTCCAAAACCCACCCGAAACCCACTGTACCCACATGTAGGTGCCCCTCTTCACCCCTTAGGGCTATGGTAGTGGTGTACAGTTGTGGGGAGTGGGTTTGGGGGGGGGGGTTGGGGGCTGGCTTCGGCACCAAAGGTAAGGGAGCTATGCACCTGGGAGCAATTTGTGAAATCCACTGCAGTGACCCCTAGGGTGCCCAGTTGGTGTCCTGGCATGTGAGGGGGACCAGTGCACTACGAATGCTGGCTCCTCCCATGACCAAAGGGCTTGCATTTGGTCGTTTATGAGATGGGTGTCCTCGGTTTCCATTATCTTCGAAAACCGAGGTCATCCATCTCTAAGGTCGACCATCTCTTAGGCCGACCTAAATGTTGAGATTTGGGCGTCCCCGACCGTATTATTGAAACAAAAGATGGACGCCCATCTTATTTTGATAATATGGGATGCCCCGCCCCTTCGCGGGGACATCCTCAGAGATGGGTGCCCCCATTCAAAAATGCCCCTCCACAAGTCATTTTAATAAGTAAATAAATTCCTGTTGGGATTGTCTGTATGTTGCAATAACAGTATCACTAGATGGGATTCCAAAGTAAAAAGCTTAGCTGAGAAAAATAATTCAAGTGCCTAAAACAATGGTAAAGCAGATACATAAAAAAACAAAAACAAACAAAAAACCCAAAGCTATACCAAACACATGGAAAATTCACTCCACTTTGCAGCTAAATATAGCAGCTCAAATTCCCCTTTTGAAAATTTAAGGCCAATATTCAGCAGGAGATAACCGGATAGGAGCCTGTTCAGCAGGAGATGTGGTAACCAGGTAAGAGAGGCACCTACCCAGTTATCACCCACTAACCAGGCAGATAACTAGATGAGACACTCTTAGAGAAGTCTCTCTTAAACATCAGTGACACAGTCATCAGTGAGACACCCTTACTGCAGTCTCTTCTAAATATCAGTGATACACTCTTATTGTAGTCTCTCCTAAACATCAGCGACACAGTCATCAGTGAGACACTCTTCCTGCAGTCTCTTCTAAACATCAGTGAGACACTTTACTGCAGTCTTTCCTAAACATCAGTGACAGTCTTACCACTGGTCTCCCTCATATCAGTGACAGCTTCTTACCAGTGTGCTTCCCTCACATCAATGAAACACCCTTAATGCAGTCTTTTCCAAAAATTAGTAACATGCTTTTACTGCAGTCTCTCCTAAAATCAGTGACACATTATTACTGCTGTCAATCTTACTGCAGTCTCTCCTAAACATCAGTGACACAGTCATAAGTGAGACGCTCTTCCTGCAGTCTCTTCTAAACATCGTGAGACACTTTACTGCAGTCTTTCCTAAACATCAGTGACAGTCTTACCACTGTGTCTCCCTCATATCAGTGACACCTTCTCCTTCACATCAACGAGACACTCTTAATGCAGTCTTTTCCAAAAATTAGTAACACAGTCTTATGGCAGTCTCTCCTAAACATTCCTACTACTGTGTTGCCCTCATATCAGTGAGCCACTGGTTCTGCAATCTCTCCTAAATATCAGTGACACATTCTTATCTCTGTGTCTCCCTGACATCAATGAGAGACTCTTACTGCAGTCTCTCCTAAACACCAGTGACATTCTTACTGCTGTGTCCCTCACATCAGAGAGACACTCTTATTGCAGTCTCTTCCAAACATTAGTAGGACACACTGCAGTGTCTCCTAAACATCAGTGACATATTCTTACTTCAGTCTCTCTTAAACATCAATGAGTCACTTTTACTGCAGTCTCTCCTAAACATCAGTGACACATTCTTACCACTGTGCCTCCCTCACTATTTTTTTGTTACATTTATACCCTGTGCTTTCCCACTCATAGCAGCCCTTGCAGATCACCAATGTGGCCGCGCAGGCTTCTGCTTCTGTGAGTCTGACGTCCTGCACATACGTGCAGGACGTCAGACTCACAGAAACAGAAGCCTGCGCAGCCTTCTACCTGGAATGTTGCTAGTGGAATAGCAACATTCCATGTAGAATCTCCAATAGTAGCAACATTCCATGTAGAATCTCCAATAGTATCTATTTTATTTTTGTTACATTTGTACCCAGCGCTTTCCCACTCATGGCAGGCTCAAAGCGGCTTACATGGGGCAATGGAGGGTTAAGTGACTTGCCCAGAGTCACAAGGAGCTGCCTGTGCCTGAAGTGGGAATCAAACTCAGTTCCTCAGGACCAAAGCCCACCACCCTAACCACTAGGCCACCCTAACCACTAGGCCACTCCTCCACTGTTGCTACTATTTGAGATTCTACATGGAATGTTGCTATTCCACTAGCAACATTCCATGTAGAAGTCGGCCCTTGCAGATCACCAATGTGGCCGCGCAGGCTTCTCACATATCAATGACACACTTAATACCAATTTCTGGGTTAAATATTCAATAATTAGTCTCTGTAGCATTAAATACCCATATTATCTGACTAATATACTCTAAACATTTAATAATCCTGTCTGATAACATATACATACATTACACATTCTGCATTTTCATATTTATTGTAACAAACACAACTACTTCATACAAAAACTAAATAAAATGATGTCCAAAGTGTTCCCTTCCTCCAAAATCTTCAAATCACAGCTGCTTGGAATATACACACAAATCAACGTCTCTTACATGTCAGAAGAATAGTCTTGTAACCTCAAGCTCAACTTGTCATGTTCCAGGCTCGCTGCATTTGATAATAATGAATCCGACAGCTGAGAGAAATCACAACTTCATTGGAAGGATCTGATATCAGACATGATACAGATAAAATTTTCCACTCGTTCCAACAAATTAATCATCAGTCTCGGTTTGGGACCAACACTGGCCGTGTTTCCTTATCACTTCAGATTAATTTGTTGGAACGAGTGGAAATTTCATCTATATGATGTCTGTGATTTCTCTCAGCTGTCAGATTCATTATTATCAAATGCAGCGTGCCTGGGACATGACAAGTTGAGCTTGAGGTTACAAGACTATTCTTCTGACATGTAAGAGACGTTGATTTGTGTGTATATTCCAAGCAGCTGTGATTTGAAGATTTTGGAGGAAGGGAACACTTTGGACATCATTTTATTTAGTTTTTGTATGAAGTAGTTGTGTTTGTTACAATAAATATGAAAATGCAGAATGTGTAATGTTTGTATATGTTATCAGACAGGATTATTAAATGTTTAGAGTATATTAGTCAGATAATATGGGTATTTAATGCTACAGAGACTAATTACTGAATATTTAACCCAGAAATTGGTATTAAGTGTGTCATTGATATGTGAGAAATTCTGAGCAATAGACTCTGTAAAAGCATCTCTTTGATTTAACTAATAAAGTAAGAAATCAGTACCAAGTCAGGAAATCATTTAATTACGCAATGATAATGAGTGTGACTATGCTGCAGCCATAAAACAATGCGGTTCTGGCTACCGAGATGGGCTGTGAATGAAGGTCTTTATCTGCTGTCATTTACAATTTCACTGTGATAATTGCTTATCATAGGCCATTTCTCTTCCACTCAATCAGAATTTAAGAGTTCATGTACTAGGCAGATTCTTCAATTATTGAGCATATCACAGGAGCTTTAATCCTTCAAATCAGCTTCACCTAATCTTTCCAGTTTACACATCAGAGCATTAATCCTTCACACCAGACTCAGATTAAATTTTTCAGTTCACACTTCACATGAGCTTTAATTCTTCATTGCAGACTAGTTACATAGTAATTTCCTTTCTATGAGCTCAGTCACCTCTCTCCAGGTACTAGGTGACAGAATAGTCAGACCTATCCTTTTCATTTCTTTTTCTTATCAATAGAAATCAAACAAAATAAAACATGGAAAAGAAAATTGGACATAACTTAATACATTTCTTGATTAGCTTTCGAAGGTTGCCCTTCTTCGTCAGATCGGAAATAAGCAAATGTGCTAGCTGACAGTGTATATAAGTGAAAACATTCAAGCATTACTATGACAGTCTGACAGGGTGGGAGGATGGGGGTGGGTCAGAGGTATGCATGGGGACATCAAAGCATATCATTGATATTCTAACAGGATGGGTGTGGATAGGTGAGGGGTGGGGTGATCAATAGAGAAATACAGCTTTATGGTTTATAATGGGCTAGGAACCCCAGATCCTTGTTAAGTCCTTTCTGTTGGGTGTTAGAAATCAAAGAAAATAAAACATGGAAAAGAAAATAAGATGATACCTTTTTTATTGGACATAATACATTTCTTGATTAGCTTTCGAAGGTTGCCCTTCTTCCTCAGATCGGAAATAAGCAAATGTGCTAGCTGACAGTGTATATAAGTGAAAACATTCAAGCATTACTATGACAGTCTGACAGGGTGGGAGGATGGGGGTGGGTCGGAGGTATGCATGGGGACATCAAAGCATATCATAGATATTCTAACAGGATGGGTGTGGATAGGTGAGGGGTGGGGTGATCAACAGAGACATACAGCTTTATGGTTTATAATGGGTTAGGAACCCCAGATCCTTGTTAAGTCCTTTCTGTTGGGTGTTAAAATATTCAATCATTCTGACTTCAAAGGTCTTACGTTTTGTATGGTTTTAAAGTTACCTTTCTGAAATTATATTTTTGGTTGTCAATACAGAATGTTCAGCAGCACAATTGAACTGGGTACAAAACAATATCAAACATAAGTAACAAAAACAACTATAAATATACATTGCAACCGACCACGGAGCAAATACCTGCGCATTGACCTTTAGAGTATACAATGCTTCTAAGCCAAGTACATTCCACTAGCACAACTTCCCTCTGTATCAAAACCACACCAGACAGCCTCTGACAACCCTCATTCATCCACCCATACATCAACTCCCTCCCCCTCCCCTCCCGACCCCTTAATTATCAAGCAGTTCCAAGCAACTTGACCACAACAAGGCATAAGATCTATTATCCATTTTAAAGGACTTAGAATAAAGCTGAGTTTCATGCCTACCTATCTCTCCTAATTTCACAGGCCACCCAGATCTAGAACTGCAATATAGTTTTCCTAACTAGCAATAGGGGCATATACAGGAAGTGCCTCTGAGGCTGAGTTAATTATTGGGTATGAAATAACCCTTGATCTCCCAGAAGCAGGGTAGCATAATCCCAATCCTCCTCCATCTGGACAACCTTATTAAGCAAAGAAAAAGCCCTGTTCCACAAGGACAGAGCAGGGCATTCCAAAAAGGTGTGAATAAAAGTTCCCTTTCCACAATTACATCGCAGCAGACAGCAGTCATTGTCCCAGAGACCCAAGTTAGCCCCTTTTGCCCTAGTCATTATTATTATTATTATTTGTTACATTTGTATCCCACATTTTCCCACCTTTTGCAGGCTCAATGTGGCTTACATATAACCGTTAACAGCGTTAGCTGGTTATGGTTTGAACAAATACATAGTATGAATGAATACAAAGTGATATTGTGGTATAATGAGGTACATGTATGGTAGGAAACATTTGGGGGGAACTTAGAGAGGGAAAGGGGGAAGAAGAGTCAGGTAATGTCATATGGGCTCTATGTATTATTTTATACTGCACTTCTTGCAATTCTGCTGATTTAGTAATTTCATAAAGTGTAGAAAAAAATTGCACTGAACTGGGTGCGTGTATACTCAATGCCTAGATCCCTGTTCCATTGCTGCGTTGGTGTCTCCAATCCCCCCCAATGGTAGAGTCAATTTCAAAATCTTGTACCAAGTGGACAATCTATTGATTGATACAGGTAAGTGAAGGAGAATAGTGTCTAGGTCTCCATACATCCAACCGGTGTCATACCTAGCCCCTCAGTGAAGACCAATAATGCCGTACTGTAACATATGATGGTTTGAAAACCCCGTTTCTCTTTGACCCGGGTGAAAGTAAGAAAAGAGTCCCCCCCCCCCCCACCCCCCCCCCCCCCCCCCCCCCCCCCCCGTCTGACAGTAACTGAGCAAATTGTGTACAACCTGCTCTATGCCATCTCTGAAACTCTGAACAACCCATACCTGCCAGGAAGGCACTATTTCCCACCAGTGTCAGGAAAGGTGAGGCTTCAGGACAGCGACCCTGGTGTCCCTGCCACCAGTACCAGGCCCTTTGCAAATGTTTATAGTGGAGTCTCTTAGGGCCTCCTCTGACAGCCTAGTATCAGTGAGGACCGTGATTATGTGGGAATTATTTCTCTGATATATCTATGTACCATAAGAAATATACAATTTGGAAGTATGTAGCAAATAAGGTTTTTCTACCTCCTCACACCCACCCCAGATATGATGGACCAACCACCCCCGAGGTAAGGGGTGATAGAAAGGACAGAAGCTATTTTCCTTCCAAAGGGATAGTCTTTATTCCAGTACAGATAATTAAAAGGCAATAAGATGATAAAGCAATTAGACAATAATCTAATTAGACAATAAACAACTAGGCAAAGAGATTAGGTATGTAATTAGAGATTTAGGTAAAGTAATTAGGGAATTAGATAGGGAATTAGATGAATGAATTAGGGAATTAGGTAGTGTAATTAGGTCAAGTAATTGGACAGAGTAATTAGATAGAGACAGAGCAATTAGATAAAGTAATTGGACAAAGCAAGGTAAAGTAACAAATGCAAAGAAATCAGGCCATAGCAATTTGTTACGAGAGGGAGAGAGACCACTGCTGTAAAAAGTTACTCTCTGTTGATCATCTCCTCCTCTGACTATATACAGTACCACAGTGGCTTTACATACATTGGACTGAGCACCAATCCCCCTCCCATTCAGTCTACAACTTGCCATGTCAGCCAAATTTATTGTAACATCAGCTAAATTCTGTCTTACGTTATTGTTTACAGAATACAGAATAATGTTTATAAAACTCAGCATCTTAAAATAAGTTCAAGGTTCTTTTACTGAAGATTGCAGTGCTATTCTGTTACAAGAATTTCCCTCGGACCTGGGTCTCATCACTGTGCTATCTAAGTCCTCAACAATTCTACCCTCCCAAACTGTCTGAGCTAGAGTCAGTGGCACCATTTCTGTCAGGGGAGGGGGAAGAGCACCTTGCATTTACAGCATCAGCAGAAAGCATAGAAATATGAGGTTTGAGCTTTTAGCTATGTAGGTCATGGGTCATGCCTGTCAATAAGCAGAAAAGTGCAAAATCAATTCACAAAGGTCGAAGAAAACTCAACTTAGAGGCAATCCGAAAAGAAGTCCCAGGGGGTGTATGCAAAACATTTATAAATGTCATAGGGCTACTCCACTCCGCCACCCATCCTGGAGGAGAGAAACAGTATATCCCCTTTATCCCCTCAAAGATAAAATGCATCAGGGCTGCAACGTTATATAAGCGTAGGTCTGGGAGGCCCAAGTCTTCTGGGTTTTTGTCCAAGATTAACTTCTGATATCCTATTCCTCGCTCCTCTCTGTCGCCAGATCAAAGAGCGAATCAAAGACAGAAAAAGACGTTCATCTCTCCATAACACCCAAATAGGAGCAGCCTGTAGGGGGTTATAAACAGCTTGGGCAAATGTATCATTTTAACTAAGGCTACTCTACCCAACAATGAAGGCGGTAGGTCCCTCCAAGCTGCACAAAGCCTCCTGATTTTATCTATAGGGTCTAGGACACTGTACTTATAAAATAAGGCTGGGTTAGTACTGAGATATGTACCCAGATAACTAATCGGGCCTTTTACAGGAGGGATAAGTAACGAGAAAAAACAAGGCTCCTCAGAGCGTCCAGACAGAGGGAGAAGTTCTGATTTAGAACAATTAACCCACAGACCCGAAAGATCTCCAAATGCCCGCACCAGAGACAACGCCTCTGGCAGGCCACAAGGGCCTGCGCCACATATAGTTGAATATCATCTGCAAAAGATTTATTACGCATCTCCCTATCCCCACCAGTATACCCTGTATACGTTCACTCCCCCTGATCTTCAAAGCCAAGGGCTCAATAGCTAATAAGAAAAGAAGTGGGAAAAGAGGACACCCCTGCTGCATACCCCTCTGCAAAGAGAATCTATCTGTGAGTTTACTATTTATCAGCAACTGTGCCCTGGGGGAAGTGTAAAGAGCAGAGATCCAAGCACCCAAAGGTTCCCCGAAAACCAAACGCTCCAGGACCCAAAAAAGGTACTGCCATGATATGCTATCAAAAGCTTTCTCCATTATCTAAACCCACTATGGCCCCCAGTCCTCTCTTCCCCCTATATTCCTGAATGGCCAACAAAGCCCTAAGAAGATTCATTGAAGCATAGCGGCCAGGACAAAACCCACTTGATCTTCATGTACCAGGTGTGGATATCACCCACATTCAGGACCATCGGGCCAATATAGCCGCTAGTAATTTAACATTTAATTTAAGAGCGAAATGGGTCGGTAAGATCCCACTTGCGCTGGATCCTTATCCGGTTTGGAATAAACACCATACGTGCAAGCTCTGATATAGGCCATGCCTTCCTCCCCCACCCCACTGAACATTCGCTCTTCAAGGTGCTACTGCCAGTCAGATAAAATGCGAAATATCGGGCCAAACCGTCAGGTCCTGGAGCTTAGGTCACCTTCAAGGCTTTAATGCCCTGGCTAACTTCTCTGGTCCGTTATGGGAGAGTTCAAACAGACATCTGCTTTACCGTAAGAACAGGCATATCCATATGCTGAAAAAAAGCCTTGCATGCTTCCACATTAAATTCCCATGCTTGATAAAGAGAGCTGTAAATTTTACAAACGATTCCATAATTTGAGCTTCTGTGGTGTATTCCTGCCCTTTTTTCATCTTTAATAGAGGTAATGGACCTGTTTCCTACAGAGAGGCTCCTCACTAGGTTGGCAAGAAGCTTACAAGCCTTTCTGCCCCTATTTAAACAGCTTGTAACGCTGAAGGTATATATCCCTCTCACTCTTTGGTGCAAGCACGTTGAGCCTGCAAATAGGTGGGAAAATGTGGAATACAAGTAAAAGACCCGACACAGGCCGTGTTTCGCGCTCAACCAGGCCTGCCCCAGGGATCAAACTGCTATAGGTCTTGACAAACTCAAATCTGCACACTCTTGCTTCTAGGAGAAGCTAGATAATGTGAGCAAAAAGAAGCAAGGGGGAAGGATAGGAAGTGTCAGGATACAAGAAGCTCTGTCTGCCGCCTGCCCTGGGCAGCAATATTTCTGTACTATGTGACGATCTGAAGCCAAATTGTGACCAGTGTAAAACAGAGAATTTTTTCCAGATATAAAGAGAAATATTTACCAATGTAGGTTTCTAATACTTTAGTCAAAAGGGGTATGCTTGCCACTGGACGGTAGTTTGCAGTCGATGTTATGTCTAGTGCAGATCCCTTCAATAGTGGAGTGAGAACAATTTTGCCCATATCAGGAGGAAGAGAGACAATTTTTAACAGCTCATTATTATTGAGTAACTAGTTTACTGCTTCCATAGGGATGGATTTCAGTAGGTGTTTTGGGCATTCATCCAGGGAGCAGTTGGCTCAGGAGCATTTCAACAGTAGTGATCTTACATCCTCAACTGTTAGTGGTTGAAAAGATTCCCAGTTTTGGTCTATTTTTAGTTCTTGGGTTGTAGGATCTCCAGCAATTAAGGCTGAGCTATGGGATGGACTATTTTCCTCTGTTGGTGTAGCTTTAGATAGTTTGGTCCTAATTTTGAGGATCTTGTTGGTGAAATGATAGACCTATTCGAGCAATCCATGACCACCTACCATTCAGGAAAGCACTAAAAACCCATTTATTCAAGCAAGCCTACCCAAAGGACCCAGATTAATCTTATGAACCCATCTACCTTACATATACCGAAGAGAAAACGACATTGACCTAGACTCTATCTCCCACCTACCCTCCTCTCTATCACCTGTTTCTACCTACCCATCCATCCTATTACTACCCATCCATCCTATTACTATGTTATACTCAATTTCCTACTTTACGTAACAAAATTCTGTGTTACCGATTACTATGTAAGTCGCATTGAACCTGCTTTTAGTGGGAAAGTGCGGGATACAAATATAATAAATAAATAAATAAGTAAGTCTTGGGCAGTAGGACATGTTTTCTGTGAATGTTCATCCTTAGATTATGGAGAACGGTCCTCAACTTTGGCATCTAGTTTTCTCTTTATAGCTTGTAAACTTAATTTTATTTATTTATTTATTTATTAGGATTTATTTACCGCCTTTTTGAAGGAATTCACTCAAGGGAGTGTACATGAAGAATAGATTAAACATGAGCAATAGCCAATTACAGCAGTAAAAATATTCAAATAACAATACAAAGTATGGCATGGTATACTACTTACAATGTCAACACAATATGTAATAGAACATTTTATTTGATAGTGAAGGCTAAAGCAAAGATGTAACATATAGATAGGTAAGAAAGTAGGAAGACTTAGAAAGTAAGGTGACAGATTTAAAGAAAGTTGCACATGAGGTCAGAGAGATGGTTAAATATTATCTCAGCTAGGGTAGGAGTGGATAAACATGTCCCGTCGCAGTATATGCAGCCCGAGTCAATCCTTGTGTGTGTGAGTGAGACTAATAAGTTAGTTACTTCTTCCATTAAAGGCCTGGTTGAAGAGCCAAGTTTTCACCTGCTTCCTGAAGTAAGAGGTACTCTTGTGTTAAGTGGAGCCTTTCAAGGCATGCTTCCAGAGGGTGGGGGCACTCCGGAGAAGGCTCAGCATTGCGGGTATCACATTGTGTAATGTCTTTTGGAGAGGGTGTAGTTAGTGATAGTCCTTGGAGGACCTTAGTGTCCCTGGCGATGTAGTGGAGGATCCTCCTACCTTCAGGTACTCAGGGCCCATTCCCTTTCAGGGCCTTGAAGATCAGACATAGGTTTTAAATTTCGCTCTGTGTGTACTGGTAGCCAATGAGTTTTTGCAAAAATGTGTGATGTGGGTCCCGTCAAGTCTCTAGCCAGATTTAATAGGGGATTCTAACCTGGGATTTACATTCAACTGCTCAAGATTTCTGAAGGTACACCACTAAGAGCTGGAAGCTAGCTCTGATAGCTGTACTGCTTCTTGGCCTCCAACAGCTCTACTACTCCACTGTCAATACTGTCCATGGGCTTGGTACCAGTACCTTTGCCCATGAATGGAAATAGAGATATAGAATCAGAATGCCCTCTGTGTAACAATAGTCCTTATTGCTGCTATTAAGGATATTCATAGGTGCAATAAAGACATGAGGAGGATGGTAGAGAACAAAAAAATATGAAATCTACTTTATGATGGTAATTTTGATGCTTAAGAGGACTATATCTGCCAACAGAAGTTAATCCTCAGCCACGGGAAGCAAGCAACGTTAGCCGATGAGAAGAAAGGTCACTTAGTATCTTTGCTGCTGAAGTGATAACATTTCACAATCTATAACAGGGACAATACCCTGGATCAAAGCAGTGAGTCTCAGCTGGGTTGGAAGGTTGAAGGTTCATGACTAGAAAGACTGAAAGGGAACACAGTTACTCACATTTGCC
Organism: Microcaecilia unicolor; assembly: GCF_901765095.1. NCBI lineage: Eukaryota > Metazoa > Chordata > Amphibia > Gymnophiona > Siphonopidae > Microcaecilia > Microcaecilia unicolor. Next base: position 358,106,503 of record NC_044035.1, on the reverse strand, counting down.
CTAGATTCTATACTACTTATCACTACTACCTTATCATTTCTATAGGCTACTAGACGTACGCAGCGCTGTACACTTGAACATGAAGAGACAGTCCTGCTCAACAGAGCTTACAATCTAATTAGGACAGAACAAACAGCACAAATGCGGATAAGGACAAAGAGTAGCAAGATTCCAGAGCACCCAAAGAGTAGCAACATTCCGTACGGAATCCCAAAGTAGCAAGATCCAGAATCCCAAAGACTACACTACTACTTTATAATTCTAAAAGCGCTACTAGAGTACGCAAGCGCTGTACATTTGGACATGAAGAGACAGTCCCTGCTTGACAGAGCTTACAATCTAATTAGGACAGACAACAGGACAAACAAGAGCTAAGGGAATATTGAAGTGAGGATGATAAAATAAGGGTTCTGAACAAGTGAATAAGGGTTAGGAGTTAAAAGCAGCATCAAAAAGGTGGACTTATACAGGTTAGCCAATGTTAGATGTCCATATTTGGTCATGGAGCCCAGATGCGTGCATACTAATTAGTCACATTTAAAGGGTCCTTATCCAGATACTTTTTGGAATAGATACATTTTAAGGGATTTTTCAATTTCTCATGTGATCACTCCATACAAGCAGAAAACACCGAAATCCTGTATGATGAATCTTTACCCTTTATAGAAACGCATTTAGAGTGGATTCCCTGTCCAACTGTTGAGCGTGGAGGACTTACGGCAGATGAAATTTGGGTAAATCAGGGGTGTCCAACCTCAGCCTAACCAGGTTGGGTTTTCAGGATTTCTTCAATGAATATGCATGAGATCTATCTGCATACAATGGAGGCAGTGCATGCAAATAGAATCACATACATATTCATTAGGGAAATCATAAGAACATAAGAGAGCCATACTGGGTCAGACCAATGGTCCATCTAGCCCAGTATCCTGTTTGCAACAGTGGCTAAGACAGGTCACAACTAACAGGCAAAACCCCCAAATAATGGCAACATTCCATGCTTTCCAATGTCTGTCTCAATAGCAGACTATGAACTTTTCCTCCAGGAACTTAATCTAAACCTTTTTTAACCCAGATACACTAACACTATACTACATCCTCTGGCAAACAGTTACTACTACTACTTAACATTTAGAGCGCTACTAGGGTTACGCAGCGCTGTACAAATAACAAAGAAGGACGGTCCTGATCAAAGGAGCTTACAATCTACAGAACAAAATGTCAAGTTGGTGCAGTCTAGTTCCAGAGCCCAACTCACTCAAGTGAAAAAACTATTTCCTGAACGTCCTTAGTCTATGTACTTTCTGGAACGAGTAAAAAATCGATTCTTTCTACTCATTCTACACCACCTAGGAGTTGTGTAGACCTCAATCATATCACCCCTACATCTGTCTATTTCCAAGCTGAAGAGACTCTAACCTCTTAGCCTTTCCTCATATGAGATGAGTTCCATCCCCTTTATCATTTTGGCCACTCTTCTTTGAACCTTTCTAATTCCACTTATATTTTTTGAGATACAGCGACCAGAACTGAACATAAATACTCAAAGTGAAGTCGCACCATGGGAGCAATATAGAGGCATTATAATAATCTTGGTCTTATTTTGCATCCCTTTCCTAATAATTCCTAATGATGGAGTGGAGAAGTACCCCACTGGTTAGCGCAGCAGACTTTGATCCTCGGAAACTGGGTGATTCCCACTGCAGCTCCTTGTGACTTTGGCAAGTCACTTACACCCTCCATTGCCCAGGTACAATTAAGGACCTGCATATACTATGTAAACCACTTTGATGCAGTTGCAAAAAACCATGGAAAAGTGGTATATCAAGTCACATTTCCCTTTCCCTATTTGAGATTATACATAGAATGTTAGTTCTATTTGAGATTCTACATGGCACATTACTAGTGGAGGAGTATCCTAGTGGTTAGAGCAGCAGACTTTGATCCTAGGGAACTGAGTTTGATTCCCACAGCAGCTCCTTGCAACTCTGGGCAAGTTACTTAACCCTCCACTGCCCCAGGTACAAATAAGTGCCTGTATTTACTATGTAAATGTAAAAACCACAGACATGCAGTATATCAATTCCCTAGCATCCTGTTTACTTTTTTGCTACCCACTGTGCAGATGATTTCAGCATATTATCCACAATGACACCTAGATCTTTTTTTCGGGTGCTGACCCCTAAGATGTACCTTGGCATCAGGTAACTGATTCAGATTATTCTTTCCAATGTGCATCACTTTGCATTTGTCCTCACGGACTGAGGTTGGACATCCCTGGTGTAAATCCTAGCACACAAGTGCATAACCCTGGCAATCTATAACACTGTGCCTAAAGATTTGGAACACCCCCTAACCTGCCTATGCCCCTCCCATGGCTACGGCCTCTTTCGAGTTGCATGCAAGATACTTCGGGTTAGCAGCTTTACAGAATAGCATGTAGGCAGATGTACACATAAATCCAAATTAGTGTCAATTAAGCGCCAATTAATTCCAATTAATGTCAATAATTCATTGTTAGTACTCAATTGACTTATTAGTTTAGATGTGAATCTGGTCTGCGCTAACATTCAGCAATACTCACTCTGGTTTCACAAGATTTACCAAAAGAAGTTCAGAAGAGTTTTCAGATCTTCTAATTTCTTGGCTCTAGTAAACCTGTTTTGCTTCCTTAACATAGTAACATAGTAGATGACGGCAGAAAAAGACCTGCACGGTCCATCTAGTCCTGCCCAACACAGATAAACTCATATGTGCTACTTCTTGTGTATACTTACCTTGATTTGTATCGGCCATTTTCCAGGACACAGCCGTAGAAGTCTTGCCCAGACTAGCCCACCACCCAAACACCAGCCCTGCTCCCAATCTCGGCTAAGCTTCTGAGGATCCATTCCTTCTGCACAGGATTCCTTTATGTTTATCCCATGCATGCTTGAATTCCGCTACGCTTTCATCTCCACCACCTCCCACGGGAGGGCCTTCCAAGTATCTACCACTCTCTCCGTGAAAAATACTTCCTGACATTTTTCTTGAGTCTGCCCCCCTTCACTCTCATATCATGTCCTCTCGTTCTACCGCCCTCCCATCTCCGGAAAAGGTTCGTTTGTGAATTAATACCTTTCAAATATTTGAACGTCTGTATCATATCACCCCTGTTTCTCCTTTCCTCCAGGGTATACATGTTCAGGTCCGCAAGTCTCTCCTCATACATCTTGTAACGCAAATCCCATACCATTCTCGTAGCTTTTCTTTGCACCGCTTCCATTTTTTTTACATCCTTAGCAAGGTACGGCCTCACACAATACTCCAGGTGGGGCCTCACCATCGACTTATACAGGGGCATCAACACCTCTTTTCTTCTGCTGGTCACACCTCTCTCTATACAGCCTAGGCGGGAAATACTGCTGGGCAGACTTGTACGGTCTGTGCCCTGAAAAAGGCAGGTACAAATCAAGGTAAGGTATACACATATGAGTTTATCTTGTTGGGCAGACTGGATGGACCATGCAGGTCTTTTACTGCCGTCATCTACTATGTTACTATGTTACAGCCTAGCAACCTTCTGGCTATGGCCACCGCCTTATAACACTGTTTTGTCGCCTTCAGATCCTCCGATACTATCACCCCAAGATCCCTCTCCCCATCCGTAACTATCAGACTCTCCCCGCCTAACACATACTTCTCCCGTGGATTTCTACTCCCTAAGTGCATCACTTTGCATTTCTTCGCATTGAATTTTAATTTCCAAACCTTAGACCATTCTTCTAGTTTCTGCAGATCCTTTTTCATGTTTTCCACTCCCTCCCTGGTGTCCACTTTATTACAAATCTTAGTATCGACCACAAAAAGGCAAACTTTACCTTCTAACCCTTCGGCAATGTCACTCATAAATATATTGAACAGAATCGGTACCAGCACCGATCCCTGAGGCACTCCACTACTCACCTTCCCTTCCTCCGAGCGAATTCCATTCACCACCACCCTCTGGTTTCTGTCCGTCAACTAGTTCCTAATCCAGTTCACCACTTCAGGTCCTATCTTCAGCCTGTCCAGTTTATTCAAGAGCCTCCTGTGGGGAACCGGGTCAAAAGCTTTGCTGAAATCTAAGTAGATTACGTCCATAGCACGTCCTTGATTCAATTCTCCAGTCACCCAGTCAAAGAATTCAATGAGATTCGTTTGACATGATTTCCCTTTGGTAAAACCATGTTGTTTCGGATCTTGCAACTTATTGGCTTCCAGGAAATTCACTATCCTGTCCTTTAGCATCGCTTCCATTACTTTTCCAATAACCGAAGTGAGGCTTACCGGCCTGTAGTTTCCAGCTTCTTCCCTATCACCACTTTTGTGAAGAGGGACCACATGTAACTTATACTTGGTTATCTCTTTCCTCCCTAGTAAATAAGATAATTTGTCACCTTTCTTCTTCCATATTCACTCCAGTCGTCTACAAGCTCGTTTCAATAATGCAAGAGAGTCATTAGACCAAAGATTTTTTAACAACCTAGAGTTCTTTTCCCGAAATGGTGCAAGTCTCTCTAAAGTACTATTTATTGAATCATCCCAAACATTGATTTCATCTTTTTATGCTGGAATTGTCTTAAAGGTGTTTTCATTGGAACTGTGTTTTAACCTGTGTCAAGTGTTTTAAACCTGTGACTTAATCTGGTGACACTGAATTTGGTGTCTGTTTTCATTAGAATTGTGTGTTCAAATCTACACTGCCAGAGACTTAATTCAATCAGTTTTGGTTACATAGCATCTGGTGACTCATAGCTCTGGAGGAGGGGCAATTTTGTTTTGAGCTGGGTAGTAGAACCTAAGTTTACCTTGTGAGCTGGGAGCTGCGCTGGGCATTTTCAGACTTGGTTTCATTGGTAACTGAGGTTACCTGTGTCCCAGCTCCACCCACCCACCCCACTCCCACTCACCCCTAGGTAAACTCCCTTTATATAGGGCAATCAAGGGACAAGTATCTTCATTACACTTAATTGGCCAATCCTAATTCTTGTTATTCCCTGTCATAGTTCACCTTTTCACACTTGTGAATCACTTCATTATGACCTTCATTCAGTGTAATATATGTTCTGCTTTAATTCTAAGGCAAACTATCTGGAACCTTAGAGCTTGTCCTATCTGTCTCCAAATATCAGCCTTGAAAGAAGAGATCAACAAACTCAAGAAGGAATTAACTACAATTAAAGAAGCGTCCAGGATTCGTCATTTTCCCAGCTAATTTACCACCCACCACTGCCTCAGAGAATGAAACATCAGAGGAAAGATGGGTCACAGTAGGCTCTGGTAGCACTAAGATCTGTGAACCAGAAACACTCGCCCTTCCAAGCTTTGCCCCTGTTAAATTCTTTGCAGCGTTGCATCATTATGATAGCGAAAAAAAGAAGTACTGTGGTAGAACCAGAGGCAATGAAAATAGCACAACCCCAGAAACATCCCCCAACTAATGACAGAATTGTGAAAAGCAGAAAATATAAAAAAGTCAATATGTCTAAATCAGAGGGGTCTTCCAGATGTAAATTGATATCCCCCAGCACAATAACCTCAGAAAATTGCACTGCATAATAGTTATTTTCTCAAATAGCTGCTGCTGTGCAGACTTCCGTTTCTTAGGTGGTCTTTAGATCAATATCAGACCCAAAGTGCCCTTTTACATACATTCATAAATTGGCAGATCATTAATTCCAAATTAATACCTTTGTAAATTCAGTTAACTTGATATTAAAAAATCTTTAAAAACCAGAGCCAGAACCTCCACCATTCTTATACTGCCAGGACAATAAATAATCTTACATAGTAATGTGGAGGGGCATTTTCGAATGGGGACGACCATCTCTAAAGGCGCCCAACTCTAAGGACCGGTGCCGCTAAGGGGTGGGGCAACGCGTATTATTGAAACAAGATGGACGTCCATCTTTCGTTTCGATAATACAATCGGGGACACCCAAATCTTGACATTTAGGTCGACCTTAGAGATGGTTGTCCTCGGTTTTCGGCGATAATGGAAACCAAAGACGTATATCTCAAAAACGTTCAAATCCAAGCCCTTTGGTTGTGGACAGAGCCAGTGTCACGGTTGTGCCCAGGTTCCTTGCTCTCAGTCACCTCGCCCCCCCCCGGTGGTTAGACCTGGTGGCTGCTGTGAACTGATGGCTTACCGTTTCCCATGTTCCAGAAGATATGCTGGTCCGGTCCGGATCTTCCAGCCTTCCAGATTGTTTTGGGAGTTTTTTGGAACTAAGCAGTACCCATACCTGGTGAACTCCCTTGTATGCTGCCTTTATTAACCACCTGGGAAGGTCTCTAGTTTGCCTTGCAACAGAGGACCTCAGAGGAGTTTCCTTTGGTGAGAGTTTGTTGCAGTGCTGCTGTGCTTTTTCCTGATTGTGGTTTTGACCCTGCTTGTCTCCTGGCTTATTCTTCTGTCTGCTGCCCGCCCAGACCCGACTTGTTTTCTGGTTTATTCTGCTGCTTGCTGCCTGCCTGGAACCCCGGTGTGTTTTCTGGAAGTTTCCTGCTGTTCGCCAGCCGGCTGCTGTTTCCTACAGTTCTGCCTTCCAGCCCTGTCCGGTAAGTCCTGTTGGCCGCCTGCACCCAGGGGCTTAACTCCTGAGGAACGGCGGTCAAATGCAGGTGAAGTTTGGGCTGAATTCCGGTCCTGCTTGCTCCAGCTTGAGTTGCCTCAGTTACAGTCTTCGCCTGGTAGTTCCAGTCCTGGGTTTGCTGGTACATCTGTTCTGCCTTGTCTGTGTTTGGGTGATTCTCCTGCCTCTGCCGCCCCGCGGCAGTGGCCCAAGGGCTCACTAACCCTGAGGATCCGTGAGAGACATGACAGCCAGCATTCTTAGTGCACTGGTCCCCCTCACATGTCAGGACACCAGCCGGGCACCCTAGGGGGCACTGCAGTGCAGTGACGTAGCCAGACTGCCAATTTTGGGTGGGCCTGAACCCAAAGTGGGTGGGCACAAAATTTTCTCTCTACCCCCCTCCCCCCAGCAAAATTTAGTCACACTAATCAGATGCATTTGTCACACAGGGGTAAAGTGCTGCTTTTCAGTGCATCAGGTTTCAGAAAATAATTTATTTAATAGCCTAACACCCTTTTCAATGAGCTTTCAGAAGCCAAAACCTCCTGCCTCAGGTCAATATAATGCTGTTATGGTATCCTCTCCTGACCAGGAAGTATTGGTCTCTGAAATGTTACTAACACAGGTACCATATTACTTTTTCCTAAATTAAAAATAAAATTATTTTCTTTACCTTCGTTGTATGACCATTTACTTTTTCTCATTGTGTTGCTCCCAGTCTCTAGATTCTGCTTTCCTTCATTTTCGCTTAACTCTTCTGCACCATTTGTCATTTTTCTCTCCTTTTGCTTTGCTTTCTTCAATATTTTTCAGCCTCTCTCTCTGTCCAGATTTAATTCATTCTTGCTATCCATTCTTTAATTTCCTTCATCTACCTATGGCTTTTCATCTTTCTCACCCTTGTTCTCCCCATGCCCCTTCCTCTTATTCTCCAGTCTTTCTCTACTCCCCTTTTCCATCCAGCAGCTCTCCTCTTTCTCTCCCCATCCTTCCAGTGTTTCCCCTCTTTCTCTCCCCATCCTTCCAGTGTCTCCCTTCTTTCTTTCTGCATCCTTCCATCCAGTGTCTCCTCTTTCTCCCTACCCTTCCATCCAGCGTCTTCCCTCTCTCCCCATCCCTCCACCCATCTACCCTCTCTCCTGATCCTTCCATCTAATGTCTCTCTCCCCCTCCTTCAATCCAGTGTCTCTCTATCTCTCTACCCTTTTCTGTTCAATGTCCCTTCTCTCTCCACATCCTTCCAGTCTCTCCCCTTTCTCTCTGCATCCATTCATCCATCTCCCCCTTTCTCTCCCAATCCTTCCATCCAGTGTCTTTCTCTCCCCATCCTTCCATCGTGTCTTTCTGTCCCCATCCTTCCATCTGTTTTCCCTTTTTCTCTCCTCATCCTTTCATCCATCTACCCCCCTCTCCCGATTCTTCCATCCAGTGTCTCTCTCTCTATCCCCTTCTTTCCATCCAGGCCCGCACACCCAACACAGACCTGCCAAGTCTCCCACGAAATGTGCAGCGCCAGCTCCCATTTCCGGCCACTGCTGCTTCTCCTGTTGAGCAGCAGCGGCCGCTACAAAAACAAAAAGAGCTAATTAAACAACCAAAAATCCCCTCCAAAGGGACACCACCTTGTAGGGGTGGAGGGGCTTGTGTGTTTCAATGACTTAGAGGGCTATTGCTGAAGGTTTACTCATATCAGACAGGCCTCTGAGGAGAAACCAGACAAAGAGTGTCCCAAACTGGGAGAGTGGTAAGATGGTGACCTGAAGTTCGTATGCCCAACGGCCCAGCTGCCCTCTGAAGTTTCGTCTTCTTCACGTAAATTTCCTCTCTGCAATTGCAGTTACCTTAACTGAGAGGAAGGGGACAACCGGCGGTCAGCCGCTGATGGCCAGCGTTTATCCCCTGAGCAGCAAGTGTGGGACCGCTGAGCGACGAACTGCCCACAGATGAAAGGGTTGGCGAGTCCTTTGATCAGCACCGGCGAAGGAGCGTCAACACTCTTGGACCTAGAAAAAACAATTCCATCGCTTCCGAATTATTCAACCACCGTGCCCAAAGGAGTGGAGGAGTGAGTTAGAGGTATATGCTGAAATGGAGGACGTTTACAGCAGAACCCAAATCAGCGGAACCACTCCTAAACACCCATGAGAAATCAACTTGGAGTTTTTGGCTCCCGTGGAGGTTACATTGAATACCATCTGGAAGGCGCTTCGGGACCTAACGGTGGCAGTAAATAATTTTGTTTCAGATATAATATTATTAGAGAGTTATATGGACAATTCAACTGAACCCTTTGAGAGTAAAAAATTGATATAACAAATGATTCTACATGAGCAGGAAGTGGTTATGATTTTGAAAATGATAATAGACCAGAAATTTTGAATAATAAAATGAATATTATTATAGATGATTAATATCGAGATTACTGTTTTTCCCAGAGTTCCGGGTATGACTCCTACAGTTTTCCTCAGAAATATTTCCTCAAATTATTACTTTAAAAGGAGTGATGCCTGTGAAAACTGGGATTACTTTAATCAGTGGGATTTGAATTAGAGATTTAAGTATATGTATTGTTAAATAACTTCTGGTTTTTAAAAGAGAAAGAATGTAATCAGATGTATTATTTCTAACTAATATTGGCCAATAAGTATGTTTTCAATGAAATGATTTGACTATACACCGTATTTTATTTATTTATTGCATTTGCATCCCACATTTTCCCACCTATTTGCAGGCTCAATGTGGCTTACATAGTTTTGTTATGACATTGTCATACAGGATAACAGATACAATTAATGATGTGCCTTGAAGAAGCCAACCAGATGATCAATGTGGAATAATGAATTAGACGAGTAATATCTGGGGATAATCAGTTAATACCACAGTTTTTTTCTGTTTACTGTTTAATTGATCTCCTTATCTTGTTTCACTCTCCCTATTTAGTGGTCTAAGGAAGAGAATAGAATTACCTGACTGAAATAATTCCTACATATTACTTTCTCTGTATTTCCAGCAAGTTGTTTTATTGCTTGTAAAAATTTAAATGGTTATAAATAAAAAATTTAAAAAAAAAAACAAAAATGTTTTTAAAAAGCAAGCGCGGCACCACAGGCAGCCATCAGGCATTGGCTGTCGGCTCTGCAGCTGCTCCTCTCGCTTCTCACGTCACTGCCCCTGGAGCAGGACCCCGGAGGAGCGCAGCGATGTGAGAGGCAAGAGGAGCGGCTGCAGAGCCAACAGCCAATGCCTGATGGCTGCCTGCAGTGCCGCTCTTGCTTTTTAAAAACATTTTGGTTGTTTAATTAGCTCTTTTTTTTTTTTTTTGTAGCGGCCGCTGCTGCTCAACAGGAGAAGGTTTGGTCGTGAAAACAAATGGACCAAGTAAAGTCGGCCAAGTGCTCGTCAGGGATGCCCTTCTTTTTTCTATTATCGGCCGAGGACAACCATCTCCTAATCACGCCCCAGTCCCGCCTTCGCTACCCTGCCGACACGCCCCCGTGAACTTTGGTTGTCCCCGCGACGGAAAGCAGTTGAGGGTGTCAAAAAAATCGGCTTTCGATTATGACAATTTGGACGACCTTGCAAGAAGGACGCCCATCTCCCACTTTGTGTTGAAAGATGGGCGTCCTTCTTTTTCGAAAATAAGCGTGATAGTAACATTGTAGATGACGGCAGAGAAAGACCTGCACGGTCCATCCAGTCTGCCCAACAAGATAAACTCATATGTGCTACTTTATGTGTATACCTAACCTTGATTTGTATCTGTCATTTTCAGGGCACAGACCGTAGAAGTCTGCCCAGCACTAGCCCTGCCTCCCACCACCAGCTCTGCTACCCAACCTTCATTAAGCTTCTGAGGATCCATTCCTTCTGAACAGGATTCCTTTATGTTTATCCCACGCATTTTTGAATTTTGTTACCGTTTTCATCTCCACCACCTCCCGCGGGAGGGCATTCTAAGTATCCACCACTCTCCGTGCATTTGATAACACATAAGGAGAATGGACAGCTGGAATCCATGTCTCAACTATAAAAGTTAGCCCTGGAGAATGATCAGCAATAAAATCCCTAACTATAAAATCTTTTCTGCAAACAGACCTCGCATTAAAAGACAAACATTCCATTATCTCATAATCCTCTCTACACTTTGTATCCTGCTTACAGGGTATTTGAACAACTTCCCTATCCTTTAACTGACTTTTAGATTGATCAACATTCTTTCCTCAGACACTAACAAGTACTGGTATAGCTCTTGGTCACACGCTAAGACAGTCTATAAGATTTTCTAGCCTCCTAGTGCTATGACAAGGTAATTTAGAACATCGTGTCCAATTGTCAATTATACAGACTGTGGATACAGTGTCATAATTAATAATACCCTTCCCACCTCCCCCAGGACAGCTAAACCCCAACAATACACTACAAGGGTAAATAACCAGCACATCTTCCCAACAGAAAAGCTGGCTATCCAATCCCAAGAATCAAAACCCAAAGACAAAACAGTCACAATCTACTACAGGTTGTAATTGATTTTCAACTGCTGCTTCAAGCTGCTACACAAAGGTCAACACTAAGGTGATCTTCAGTGTTTATCCCACATATTCTTGAATTCTGTCACTGTTTTTGTCTTCACAACCTCCTGCTGGAGGCATTCCAGGCATCCACCACCCCATTCCTCCAATCAGGGGTGTAGCTACCATTGAGTGAGCCCAGCAAAATGCCCAATGGTAGAGGCTACCTGAAATTGAAGCCCCTACCCCCCTAACATCTCCCCCTGTGCATTCGTGTCAGTCCGGCATTTACCTACCTCCATCCCCCCCCTCAAAACCCGTTCTCCAAATCCTGGGAGACCATGGCAGAGACAGCACTGAAGGCTGCTTTCTGTCCAATGAGGCCTGTCCTCTGCCACATCCCTGATACAACTTTCTATGGGCAGGACAGAGGAAAGGTCCCACCAAAGCCTTCAGTGCTGTCTCTGTTGTTACCTGTCAGTATTTGGAGGACGGGGGGAATGGCAGTAGGAAAACACTGGACCCACATGGATACATGGGGGAAAGATGACAGAACCGGACATGTGGGGGAGGGGAAGAGGAGAGAGCCAGGATCAAAGGAGAAGGGGAAGAGAGAGAGAGAGAGAGAGATGTTGGTCCTGGAGTGAGCATAAGAATAGCTGTACTGGGCCAGACCAATGGTCCATCTAGCCCAGTACCCTGTTTCCAACAGTGGCCAATCCAGGTCACAAGTACCTGGCAGAAACCCAAGAGTAGCAACAGTCATGCTACCAATCCCAGGGCAAGCAGTTGCTTTCCCCATCTCAATAATAGACTATGGACTTTATGTCTAGGGACATGTCCAAACCTTTTTTAAACCCAGATACACTGGAGCTACACTTTGGCTATAAATTTTATTTTTGACCCCACGTGGCCATGTTTCGGCAAGTGCTTGCGTGAAGCGTCCTTAGTTTTCAATGTGAGTAAACTCAATCCAGCCGATATTCAAAATGATTTAACCAGCTGGGAATGGCCGCTGACCTTTTAAAATGCTTGTTCATGGCTATCTGGTCATTTTCAGGGGCACCTAACCACTTTTCTCCACTGAAAATGAACTCAAAAGAGGCTAATTTGTGGGCCATTCCAGGAGCGGAGTCAGCTCCTCAACGCATTAGTAAACAGCTTAAATTAATTGGACTGCATAAATAGCAAATTCTCCAGCAGTGAGTTTCAGAGCTTAACTATTCTTTGAGTGAACAAATATTTCCTCCTATTTATTTTTAAAGTATTTCCATGTAATTTCATTGAATGTCCCCTGGTCTTTGAATTTTTTTTTTTGAAAGAGTGAAAAATTGATTTACTTCTATCTGTTCTACACCATTCAGGATTTTATAGACCTCAATCATATCCTCCCTCAGCTGTCTCTTTTCCAAGCTGAAGATCCCTATCCTCTTTAGCCTTTCCTCAAATGGAAGGGAAAGGGAAATGGGACTTGATATGCAATCTTTCTGTGGTTTTTGCAACTACATTCAAAGCAGTTTACTTAGTATATAAAGGTACATTTGTACCTGGGGAAATGGAGGGTTAAGTGACTTGCCCAGAGTCACAAGGAGCTGCAGTGGGAATGAAACCCAGTTCCCCAGGCTCAACATCCACTAGGCTACTCCTCCAACCCTCTTATCATTTTGGTCACTCTTCTTTGAACCTTTTCTAACTCAGCTATATCTTTTTTGAGATGAGGTGACCAGAATTGAATGCAATACTCAAGGAGCGGTTGCACCATGGAACGATATAGAGGCATTATAATATTCTTGGTCTTATTTTGCATCCCTTTCCTAATAATTCCTAGCATCCTGTTTGCTTTTTTGGCTGCCACATACTGGATAGAAAATTTCAGTGTATTGTCTACAATGACAGCTAGATCTTTTTCTTGAGTGCTGATTGCTAAGGTAGGGATGGGGTGGGTTGGGGGCTGAGGGAAGAGAAAGAGATCTGGAGCAAATGGGAGGAGGAAGAGAGGGGCAGATGCTAGACTGGGGGGGAGGGGGAGCAGCCAGAGGGAAGACAGAGAGAGAAAGGCAGAGACTAGACTGGGGAGAGACACTGGCCCAATTGGAGAGAGGGAGAAAGACAGAGAGCTGTCAGACTACAGAAGGTATGGGAAGGAGGGTCAGTGGGTCAAGTGGCACAGGAGGAAGTGAAGAGCGAGGAGAGAAGCTGGGCATGAGGAGAGACAGGGTCTCAAATGCTGGCTCTGGAGGGAGCATAGGGACAGGGACACAGAGGGGACACACTGGACAGGATGGATAGACACACATAAGAAAAGTGGATGGTGGGACATAGAGAAGAAATGTCCAAAGAACAGGAGACCCTGAAGAAAGTTAAGAAAAAAAAAATCTAGAAAAGCAGAAGAAAGACTCTAGGACCAAAGCAACGCTCAGACAACAAAAGGTAGAAAAAAAGTCATCCTTTTCAGTATTGTGTTCAGTTTCGGAGACCAAATCTAGCTAAGAATGTAAAAAGACTGGAAGCGGTGCAAAGAAAAGCTACAAAAATGGTATGGGATTTACGTTGCAAACTATACAAGGACAGACTTGCCGACCTGAACGTGTGTACCTTAGAGGAAAGGAGAAACAGGGGTGACATGATACAGACGTTCAAATATTTGAAAGGTATTAATCCGCAAACAAACCTTTTCTGGAGATGGGAAGGTGGTAGAACTAGAGGACATGAATTGAGGTTGGGGGGGGGGGGCAGACTCAGGAGTAATGTCAGGAAGTATTTTTTCACGGAGAGGGTGGTGGATATGTAGAGTGCCCTCCCAAAGGAGGTGGTGGAGATGAAAATGGTAATGGAATTCAAACATGCATGGGATAAACACAAAGGAATCCTATTTAGAAGGAATGGACCCACGGAATCTTAGCGGAGATTGGGTGGTGACGCTGGTAATTGGGAAGCGACACTGGTGCTGGGCAGACTTCTACGGTCTATGCCCTGATTGTAACTGAATAGATATGGATGGGCTGGAGTGTAACTTTTAAGGGGCTTCGACTTTAGGTTCAGAACTTTAGTACAAGAAGAGTGCTGGGCAGACTTCTATGGTCTGTGCCCTGAGAATGGTAAGGACAAATCAAACTTGGGTATGTATATATATATATATATATATATATAGTATCGCATATCAAGTAAATGAGTTTATCTTGTTGGGCAGACTGGATGGACCGTACTTACAGGTCTTTATCTGCCGTCACTTACTATGTTACTATGAATATATTAATTGTTTTATGTCAGCTTTAAGAAATGTGCATCCTCCCCCCTCCCCTCAGTCCCCACTACCATGGGAGCGATGGTGTTATAGGTGGATCCCATCTTATTTTTTCTAACCGGGGCTCATTCAATCCTAACTTTGCCACTGGCTCCTAAGTCTCCCACCCTACAACCTCAACTCATGACCTGTAGCTCTACTGCTTCGCTGTCTCTGAAAAAGATTAATTTTAAGGGAATTTATTAAGTAATCTGCCCTTTCACTGGGTGTGATTGGCTGCAGCTTAAGCCAGAGTATAGAACTTCACTATGAGAAGACTCAGAACTGTTGAACCAAAATCTTCTTTAATGCAGTAATCTAACCAGGAAAAATAACTTACAGTTCAGATGTGCTGGACAAGAGTTTTTGCCTTGCAACAGGGAGTCTGTTCTCCACCAGCTCTCTCTCCATGCAAGAGAGAAGCTGGGCGTAATTCAGCAACACGCTGAGTAACGATGCTGTTTATACTTTTACACTGGTAAAATCTTGATAGTATCACAGTAGCTTCAAGAGGGTCATATAGCAAAATATAGCATAGGCAGTTTCAGTTCAGAGGAGACATGCTGCAGACTAACTCTACAGACCCGATGGGAAAAGAAGGGGGGAGGGAAGTACATAAGTACATAAGTAATGCCTCACTGGGAAAAGACCAAGGGTCCATCGAGCCCAGCATCCTGTCCACGACAGCGGCCAATCCAGGCCAAGGGCACCTGGCAAGCTTTCCCAAACATACAAACATTCTATACATGTTATTCCCGGAATTGTGGATTTTTCCTAAGTCCATTTAGTAGCGGCTTATGGACTTGTCCTTTAGGAAACCGTCTAACCCCTTTTTAAACTCTGCCAAGCTAACCACCTTCACCACGTTCTCCGGCAACAAATTCCAGAGTTTAATTACGCGTTGGGTGAAGAAAACTTTTCTCAGATTTATTTTAAATTTACTACACTGTAGTTTCATCGCATGCCCCCTAGTCCTAGTATTTTTGGAAAGCGTGAACAGACGCTTCACATCCACCTGTTCCACTCCACTCATTATTTTATATACCTCTATCATGTCTCCCCTCAGCCGTCTCTTCTCCAAGCTGAAAAGCCCTAGCCTCCTTAGTCTTTCTTCATAGGGAAGTCGTCCCATCCCCGCTATTATTTTAGTCGCCCTTCGCTGCACCTTTTCCAATTCCACTATATCTTTCTTGAGGTGCGGCGACCAGAATTGAACACAATACTCAATAGCCCAGCATGCACAGAGAACAAGCCAAGCCAATAGAAGGAGTCCCATAAGACACAGAGATCTGAGACATATGCTCTGGAAGAGCCTATTACACAGAACTACAAGATTACAGGGATTTATAATGCACGGGCACAACCTTAATTAAAAGTACAGGCAATATAATCTGTTACAGACAATGCTTAACACATATTCTTATGCAAATGAGGGCAGA
The DNA here is from genome assembly GCF_901765095.1 of Microcaecilia unicolor. NCBI lineage: Eukaryota > Metazoa > Chordata > Amphibia > Gymnophiona > Siphonopidae > Microcaecilia > Microcaecilia unicolor. The sequence goes on along the minus strand of NC_044035.1, from coordinate 358,090,671 downwards.
ACAGTAAGAATGACCCTAAATCTCAATTGTTATTGAATCCCAGATAAGCAATATTTCAAAATAGAGTGAATTCATGACTCTTTGCTGATCTCTTTCGGGTGCCCTCGTTAATGAGGGCCATTCTGTTCCTCAGGATTTATTTGTTATTTCATATACATCACATGGTGAAACGTGTGGCTTTGCTGGCAAGGTAGTTTCCTTTATGGTTGCCACTGTTTCTTTGTAGCCGCAATTCTCACTGTCAGCTGCAACTTCTCTGTGTCACAGGCATCACACACAGATGTACTCATTCCTCTGTGTCACACATGGACTCTCATTCCTCTCCCCTTGGTAGAAATAATTTTATTTTTCACCTTTCCACGAATTTGCTTTAGAAAACTTTAGTTTTGCTTCTTCATTCACAGGAATCAAGTTAGGACAAACTTCAGAGAACTACATCCTGTCCCTTCCCCCACACTCAAGCAGAAGTGTGTATTGGTGTTTTTGCATCTATTGCTGGGTATCTTTTAAAATGCTTGCTCATGGCTATCTGGTCATTTTCAGTGGCACTTAACCGCTTTCGCCACTGAAAAATGACCGGTTAATGGTGAATTCAAAAGAGGCAAATTTGTGGGCCATTCTAGGGGCGGAGTCAGGTTAAGTGCCGATAGTCAGCTCCTCCACGCATTAGTGAACAGCTTAAATTGGGCTGCATAAATAGCCGTCTTAATTTTAAACCTTTTGGCTTATGTGGTGAGGGGCTCAATATTAATGTAACCAGCAACTGTGTTAGCCGGCTCAAAAAAAAAAAAAAAGGGATAATTAAGCCGAAGCCGGAACAGGGCCTAGAATGGAATATCTGGGAATAATGCCAGCAGTGGACAGCAAAATGTTCACCACTGCAGGCTGAATATTGGCCAGTGTGTATTCACAAACCTCAGCCTCTCATATAATTAGAGATACCATATGTCTGGATTTACCCGGACATGTCCTCTTTTTGAGGGCATGTCCGGGCAACCGGGCGGGTTTTGCCAGTCTGCCCATTTGTCCAGAAATCCGAACAAACGGGCAGATTGCTAGCCTCCCCGCCCCTTACTTACTACTACCCTGGTGGTCTAGTGACCTCTTCCACCTTCGGGGCAGGGAAGAGCCCCCTCTTTCCTGCCCGGAGCGCTGCCTTACATGCATCCTTCCTGTTGGTGATCCTCGGTGCCGATTCAAAATGGCCACCGAAAGTTGAAGGGACCTTGCGAGACTTCAACTCTCGGTGGCCATTTTCAATCGGCGCCGAGATCACCAACAGGAAGGATGCATGCAGGGCAGTGCTCCGGGCAGAAAAGAGGGGGCTCTTTCCTGCCGCGAAGAGGTCACTAGACCACCAGGGCAGTAGTAAGGTAAGGGAAGGGGGTGACGGGGAGGGGGGGGGCAACGGGGTATGTGACAGGAGGGAGGGGAAAATGTGACAGGGCGGAGCGAGGGTGTGAAAGGGGGCGGGGCGGGGTGTGTGGTGGGGCGGGGCATGTGTCCTCCTTTTTGGTGGACAAAATATGGTAACCCTACATATAATCAATCAATCCAATGAAATACTACTACACCATTCAAAATGGCATTGAGACAGAAAATCTTCACAAACTCACTCCTTCATGGTCTTTTTTTTTTTTTTTAACTTTGTTTTAGCAGACCATGAAGGAGTGAGTTTGTGAAGATTTTCTGTCTAAATGCCATTTTGCCATTCTATATAGCATCTTGCCAAAATGAGCCCTTCTATGCAGTTGCAGGAGGCTATTCTGGACCCCTGTTCCAGAAAGATATCACTGAACTCTGAGAACGTGGCCCAAGAGAATCAAAGATTAAACTTTTGCAGAGAAATGTAAAACTCAAAGAAGAGAGGAGCCTTGTCCCTTCCTCCTTAGTAGTGGTCCAGAGAGGACCCAGGAGCTACCCCACTCTGGGGCCCATCTGAGCTTTGGTCCCTGGTCCAGAGCTTGAGGGAAAGGAGGAAGTACAGGGGTAAGGTAAAGGACGTACTGTGTGTGTGTGGGGCTGCTGGGGATCAAGAAATTGGACGGGTTCCCCCTCCACAGCACCTGCAGAAGTTAGCACCCATCCCCGACACACACGGAGTAAGAAACCTGAATTTTCTGTCTATTTACCTATTGAGCCCAGATATTTTGCTTAGAAAATATCTTAAAGAGATTTTGGAGATTGCAACAGCAGATAGTTTGATTATATCTAATAGTTCTTTTAAGAAACAAGGCTCTGTAGAAGGTAACGAAAAGATCGATCAGTTTATTGTATGTCCCAGGAGTTTGATTTGGCAAAGTTTTTACAAGACAGGCACTCAGGATCCAATTTCTTCAAGAACCACTGTATTATTGTTGTCTTTGCACATGAAAGGAATACATTTATGGTTCTAAAAAAAATAAGGAGAGCTAAAATTTTGGTGTTTCCTGATGTGGCCAGAGTCATCCTGCTTTGGAGGAAGGATTTTCTATTTCTGGGTATTGGGGACACTTAAAAAACAACTTCTTTGCAAATATATACCAAAATACTGATTATGTCTTTTGGGATTCTTTACAGATGGAAAAAATTCTTGTTGTAACTTAATGGATGGCCCTGGTTAGCTATTAGGAGGTATTTAAACTATGGCTGTGTTAGGAATTTTGGGTGTAGTAGCATCTAATTTGATTTCCTTCTTTCTTAGTTATATCCCAACTTAAATGCATGTACCCTGCAACACAACAAAACCAAAGCTCGTAATGGACATATAATAACTCTTCCTCTCTACGATTCTCTTCCTCTACGATTCCCTAATGTGTCTGTACACACGAACCTTATTCTACCACAACATTACTGTATTTGTTCATACCGGAATTGGGGAACGCCTTTACGGTACTATGTAAGCCACATTGAGCCTGCAAATGTAATAAATAAATATGTGCATCATTTCCCTTGTGATTTGGGCTTTTTGATTAGTTGTCCTTTATTATCTGTGTGGATAATATATTTTTTGCCTTATTTTCCTTATTCTATTTGATATTGTATATTCAACATTGCTAATAGAAAACAAAACAAGAAGAAAAGAAAGTGAACCCCATCCTTAACCTCTGCCTGAGGCGTGTCAACAAGAAGAGAAAATTTGCATGTACTAATTTTATTTATTTATTTTATTTATTGTTCACTTATATCCCACATTTTCCCACTCATGCAGGCACAATGTGGCTTACAAACATTAAATAAAATATAGAATAGGAAAACTTACAAGAATATACAAGGAGTATGCAGGGGGAGAAGCATCTAACAGGGTGAACTAGCAGGGTAGGAGCCAGGGAGGGTGCATCAAGCAGCGGTATAAAGTGAGGAGTAGGTCTTGGCAAAGAAGTAGGTCTTCAACAACTTCTTGAAGAGGGCGTAGTCCGCATGAGTTTGAAGGTGTTGCGGGAGAGAATTCCAGTACTTAGGACTCCAATAGCGGAAAGATGAGGCGAAGATCCTCTTGTACTTGACACCCTTACAGTTTGGCAAGTGAAGGTAGAGGAAGGAACGAGCAGCAGGGTTGGCATTCCTGGGCGGGAGGTCGATCAAGGGGTGCATATACTCCGGGGCAAACCCATAGATAATTTTATGGGTCAAGGAGCAGAGTTTAAAGGCAATGTGCTACTGAACAGGCAGCCAGTGTAATTTGAACCGTAAGGGTTCGGCATGTGCAAAGCGTTGCTCTCTCAGGATGAGTCTCGCAGCAGTGTTCTGAACTGTTTGGAACTTTTTCAACAGAGGGGCCTGGCAGCCCGCGTAAATTCCGCTGCAATAGTCCAAGTGGGAGAGGACAAGCCAAGCTTCAAACCCCACTAAGGACGTAATTCTCCTTCCCCATTAACCCCCAATAATAACTGCTGCCCCCAGTCCCAACTGATAACGTTGCAGGTCTGCTACCCATAGATTCTATGTGCTATATCGTTTGAGTAGCATATTTTAAGGGAGAATCGCTGGACATGGATGGGAGGGGAGGGCAGGGGGAGAGAAGAGATTGCTGGACATGGACGGATAAATGGGGGCAGGGAATAGAGGAAATTTGCTGGATATGGGTGGATGGAGGAGAAGGCAGGGGAGAATGGAGAGTTGCTGGACATGGATGGATGGAGGGGAGAGGAGAGAAGAGATCGCTAGACATGGAGAGGAGGGGAGGGCTGAAACTGGAGGAAGGATAGGGACAGGGCTACAGATGGTAGACAGGACGCATAAGGACACAGGAGGATAGTGGACATGGTGAGAGAAAAAATATCAAATGGAAAGAAGACACTGCATAAAACAGAAGATGGGACCAAAGCGAATAGAAAAACTATGATCAGACAACAAAGGTAGAAAAAAGTATTTTATTCAGAATTGATTGATTGGAATATGTCAGCTTTTAGAAATGTGCATCTGTGATATTTTACATGTAAGTTTCAATTTTTCTAGTATTGCTGCATGCTGAGTCTTACTTCTTGAGGTAACTTTCCAGTTCAGTATTTTGCCTTCATATTTTTTTTATTTCTAGTTCCTTGTGTCATATCTGTTGTGTCATGTGTTTTTCATGTGTGATCAAGGAGCAGTATTCTGCTAGTGTGTAGTATTTGCAGCCCTTTTTGATTTGTTTTGCTTTTCCATTAGGTAGTGTACTGGCGTTTTAGAGTCCGGTGTAATTACAGTGCTGCCTTTCCATGCATAAGGTTGTAGCTCGTCCTGTCCTTGGAATTAGTGCTGTTATGGTTTGGTAAGGTTATTAGTGTGTTTTTGCACAAGTTTGTGTATAGTGTTTTGAAGTGGAGAGATTGTGTGTTGGCCTTACTGAGGAGGCACCAAAACATCAGAAAGGGTATAGAGCCTAAATCATGACACACTACCTCTTGAAGGATCCACATATAGAGCTTTTGCATTTCTAAGGTCTACACTGGCATGGTATGGGAAAGGGGGTGGGGAAATACTACTGGAGAGGAAGAGGGTAAGGAAGAAAGAAGGAAGGAAGGAAGGAAGGAAGGAAGGAAGGAAGGAAGGAAGGAAGGAAGGAAGGAAGGAAGAAAGAAAGAGCTGGCTTTTTTTGGAATAACCATAATCAGTATGTATGAGATAAGTACATAAGTACATAAGTAATGCCATACTGGGAAAAGACCAAGGGTCCATCGAGCCCAGCATCCTGTCCATGTCAGCGGCCAATCCAGGCCAAGGGCACCTGGCAAGCTTCCCAAACGTACAAACATTCTATACATGTTATTCCAAGTCCATTTAGTAGCGGTTTATGGACTTGTCCTTTAGGAAACCGTCCAACCCCTTTTTAAACTCTGCTAAGCTAGCCGCCTTCACCACTTTCTCCGGCAACGAATTCCAGAGTTTAATTACACGTTGGGTGAAGAAAAAATTTCTCTGATTTGTTTTAAATTTACTACACTGTAGTTTCATCGCATGCACCCTAGTCCTAGTATTTTTGGAAAGCGTGAACAGACGCTTCACATCCACCTGTTCCACTCCACTCATTATTTTATATACCTCTATCATGTCTCCCCTCAGCCGTCTCTTCTCCAAGCTGAATAGCCCTAGCCTCCTTAATCTTTCTTCATAGGGAAGTCGTCCCATCCCCGCTATCATTTTAGTCGCCCTTCTCTGCACCTTTTCCAATTCTACTATATCTTTCTTGAGATGCGGCAACCAGAATTGAACACAATACTCAAGGTGCGATACAACGGCATTATAACATCCTCACACCTGTTTTCCATACCTTTCCTAATAATACCCAACATTCTATTCGCTTTCCTAGCTGCAGCAGCACACTGAGCAGAAGGTTTCAGTGTATTATCGACGACGACACCCAGATCCCTTTCTTGGTCCGTAACTCCTAACGTGGAACCTTGCATGACGTAGCTATAATTCGGGTTCTTTTTTCCCAAATGCATCACCTTGCACTTGCTCACATTAAACGTCATCTGCCATTTAGCCGCCCAGTCTCCCAGTCTCGTAAGGTCCTCTTGTAATTTTTCACAATCCTGTCGCGATTTAACAACTTTGAATAACTTTGTGTCATCAGCAAATTTAATTACCTCGCTAGTTACGCCCAGCTCTAAATCATTTATAAATATATTAAAAAGCAGCGGTCCTAGCACAGACCCCTGAGGAACCCCACTAACTACCCTTCTCCACTGTGAATACTGCCCATTTAACCCCACTCTCTGTTTCCTATCCTTCAACCAGTTTTTAATCCATAATAGGACATTTCCTCCTATCCCATGACCCTCCAATTTCCTCTGTAGCCTTTCATGAGATATCTCATACATATTCATTATGGTTATTCCCAAAAAAGCCAACTCTTTCTTCCTTCCTCCATCCATATTAGCATATTCATTTGCATATATATATATATATATATATATATATATATATATATATATATATATATATATATATATATATATATGCAAATGAATATGATAATATACCCTGCCCCATCCTTCCCCCCCCCCCCCCCCCCCCCCCAAATGAAACAGTCAAACTACGCCCATGTAAATAATATAGGTTGCAAGTGTGAAAAATATTTGTTCGGCCTATGTTTGTATTAGTGTTACATAAGAACATAAGCACTGCCATACTGGGAAAAGACCAATGGTCCATCAAGCCCAGCATCCTGTCTCCGACAGCGGCCAATCCAGGCTTCAAGAACCTGGCAAAACCAAAAAAAGAAAAGAATAATGTTCAATGGACTTTTCCCTCAGGAATCTGTCCAAACCCCCCTTAAACTCTGTAATGCCAGCTGCTGTCACTACATTCTCCAGCAACGAGTTCCAGAGTCCAACTACACGCTGAGTAAAGAAAAGCATTCTCCTATTTGTTTTAAATCTACCATATTCTAGCTTCATCTTGTGTCCCCTGGTTCTATTGTTGTTTGAAAGTGTAAACAAACGCTTCACATCTGTCCGCTCTACTACGCTCATTATCTTGTAGACTTCTATCATATCATCCCTCAGCCGCCTTTTCTCCAAGCTGAAGAGCCCTAACCTTCTCAGCCTTTCCTCATAGGGAAGTCGTTCCATCCCTTTTATCATTTTCGTCGCCCTTCTCTGCACCTTCTCCAATTCCTTTATATCTTTTTTGAGATGCGGCGACCAGAATTGGACACAATATTCGAGGTGCGGTCGTGCCATGGAGCGATACAACGGCATTATAACATCCTTGTGTTTGTTTTCCCTCCCTTTCCTAATAATACCCAACATTCTGTGTGCTTTCTTAGCTGCTGCAGCACACTGAGCAGAAGGTTTTAATGTCTTATCCATGATGACTGCCAGATCCCTTTCTAGGTCTGTGACTCCTAACGCGGAACCTTGCATGACATAGCTGTAATTCGGGTTCCTCTTACCCACATTCATCACTTTGCACTTGGCTGCCACTTGGCATACAGTGTAAAAGGTCAGAGAAGTTCCTGTATGGTTGTTACCTTTATAGGAGAGTCAGAGCCTTGGAAGATGTGCTAATCCCAATGAGACTCCAAAGCACCCACCAGTGTCTCCTAGGCTTGGGGCGTGTTAGCAGTGCCTTCTCTTTTCCAAGAATGTCTAGTTGCACCTTCTCTGCTGTGGGATGCTGTGGCCGGCCTACCCTTCTGGCACCTATTTTACAAGTCTGCTCCCCCAGACATCAAAACCTAGCTATGCCTCTGATTGGACCCTGGGGAGCAGTAGAGCTAATGAGTGTTGAGACCCTGAGAGAGATAGGAAGTAGGGCCCAATTCTTGGGTGTTTCCTGACCTGCTTGATCTAAGAGAAAGGGATCACGGGGAACACATGTAAGCCCCTTGGTTGTATATGTGAGCTAGGCAGCTGCCTAGTCACTGACCGGGATGGTGGGAGAAGGGGCACATAGAGAATTTATTTGGTGGGAGCAGGGCCAGGACCAACCTTTTAGCTGGAGGGCTGGGCAAGTGAGGCATCAGACTTCCATTCTCACAAAAATCCAGACCACACCATAAACAGGTTCATTTTCAAAAGAGAGAAACATCTAAAAAGTGACATTACTACTACTACTTAACATTTCTAGAGTTCTATTAGGGTTACGCAGTGCTGTACAGTTTAACAAATAAGGACAGTCCCTGCTCAAAGGAGCTTACAATCTAAAGGACGAAATGTCTGCATTTGGACGTTTTTCTCACAAAAACATCCAAATCAGTATTTTCAAAATCTATTTTTAGACGGTTTCTCTCTGAAGTCTATCAGAAGGATGTCTAAATCTCAAAGAAGCGTGCCAGGGGCGTATTCAAGGCGGGACTTGGGCATTCCTAAGACTTAGTTTTTCAGCCATAATGGAACAAAACAAAAACGTCCAGGACTAAAACTTAGACGTTTTGAGCTAGACCTGTTTTTATTATGAATAACGCACAAAAAGGTGCCCTAAATAACAAGATGACCACTGGAAGGAATCAGGGATAACTTCCCCTGATTCCCCCAGTGGTCACTAACCTCTTCCCACCCCCCAAAATGTGATAAAAACATTACTTGCCACCCTCAGATGTTATACTCAGGTCCAGGGCCGCCGTGAGACTGGGCCAGGCCCGGGGCAAGGCCGCCCCGAGCCCCGCCCCCGAGGTCGTCATCGCCACCGCCCCCCTCCGTCCACCACCGGGCCGGGCCCCCCTGAATTCAAATCATAGCGCCTCACCTCGACCTCGCTCTGTGTGAAAGAAGCGCAGCAGCGGCAGCCTGCAAATCGCTTCCCTTTGGGCCTTCCCTCCCTATGTCGTGCCCTCGAGCAAGTTACGTCAGACAAGGGCGAACACAGGGAAGGAAGGCCCGAAGGGAGGCGATCTGCAGACTGCCGCTGCTGTGCTTCTTTCACACAGGTTACATGAGATTTCAAAAGAAATTAAAAACCTGCTTGTTTCAGAAATTCCTTTTAGATAAATAATTCTATTAACGGAATTTGACCTGTTACTGCTTAAAATTGAATAGCTGAGGTGTTAAATGAAGTTCATTATTGTACATTCCCAGAGTTGTTCTAGCTTCTTGGTTTGTTATCCATATTGAACCAATGCTAATGGGGAATTGTGAAATATAAGAAAGTATGTTATCTCATGTTACGCTAGTAGGCCGTGGCCTGGGAACCCAGAATTGGTGTTTACATGATCTATGTCTTCCTGTGGAGGGGAGTGTCTGGTGCAGAATATAATTGCAGGTGAGAGTTTGGCAGTGAGAGAGGCCAAGCAGCTTTTTAAGGGTGAGCCTCTCATTTCTGTGGTAACTTCAGCTCCGGGAAGCCCTCAGATAAAGAAAGCCTTTCAAGTTAAACCAGCACTGCTAAGTTTGGAGTCCCTGTGGGATGCCCTGGCTGCTGAGGAAGAAACACTGGCTAATCATTTAACTGAGTTTTCTTCCAGTTTTGTGGACAGGTTGAGCAGCAAGAAAGTAATGAGCTAGCTGGGATAAAGAGGTATCTTATGACCCTACAAGGTTGGGCTGGTGCTAGACAAGATGGGGCCCAGGGCACATGATAGGGAGGGGGCCCCAAAGCTTGCGTGCAGATTGTCCCTCTTTCAACTTTAGGCAGATTTGGAGCCCCAGTGACACAGGGCAAGTGCTCTGTTTGCCCACCCCTAACTCCGGCCCGTACAGGGCTTGGCCCGTGGGTGATATAATCCAGCAGAAAATTGGGAAACCAGTCCAGGCGCTTGAATCTGAGAGTGTCTATGGAGCTTATTTTCAAAGCATATGGATGTCTCATCGTCTGACACTGCAGCACGTCCAAATAGCAAGGGGGAGGGGGGTATGGTAGAGCTGTTTTTGGTGGGACTAGGGAGAGTCCAAAATCAGGACATCCAACAGCTATTATTGAACAGGAAGAAACGTCCAATTCTAAAAAGGAAGGCGTCCCAAGTTAGACCTGTTTCAGTCATGTCCAGTGGTTACGATCCCCCTGGGTCTAGGTCCATCTCTCGTTGTGCATATTATAGGATCAAACATCACCGGTCTTATTTCTGCAGATTCTACTGACAAAAATGTTGACAAGTGCAAAGTGATGCATGTGGGTAAGAGGAACCCGAATTATAGCTACGTCTTGCAAGGTTCCGCGTTAGGAGTTACGGATCAAGAAAGGGATCTGGGTGTCGTCGTCGATGATACGCTGAAACCTTCTGCTCAGTGTGCTGCTGCGGCTAGGAAAGCAAATAGAATGTTGGGTGTTATTAGGAAGGGTATGGAGTCCAGGTGTGCGGATGTTATAATGCCGTTGTATCGCTCCATGGTGCGACCGCACCTGGAGTATTGTGTTCAGTACTGGTCTCCGTATCTCAAAAAAGATATAGTAGAATTGGAAAAGGTACAGCGAAGGGCGACGAAAATGATAGTGGGGATGGGACGACTTTCCTATGAAGAGAGGCTGAGAAGGCTAGGGCTTTTCAGCTTGGAGAAGAGACGGCTGAGGGGAGATATGATAGAAGTGTATAAAATAATGAGTGGAATGGATCGGGTGGATGTGAAGCGACTGTTCACGCTATCCAAAAATAATAGGACTAGAGGGCATGAGTTGAAGCTACAGTGTGGTAAATTTAAAACGAATCGGAGAAAATTTTTCTTCACCCAACGTGTAATTAGACTCTGGAATTCGTTGCCGGAGAACGTGGTACGGGCGGTTAGCTTGACGGAGTTTAAAAAGGGGTTAGATAGATTCCTAAAGGACAAGTCCATAGACCGCTATTAAATGGACTTGGAAAAATTCCGCATTTTTAGGTATAACTTGTCTGGAATGTTTTTACGTTTGGGGAGCGTGCCAGGTGCCCTTGACCTGGATTGGCCACTGTCGGTGACAGGATGCTGGGCTAGATGGACCTTTGGTCTTTCCCAGTATGGCACTACTTATGTACTTATGTAAAAAATGTGAAATACGTCCATATGTCGCTTGGATGTTCATCTTTCTATTGGGTTGTCCGGACATGGCCACACCCATTACATAGTTTTCATCATCTGTTCCCAGACAATATCTCAGAGGAAGAAGGGAAATGCATTTAGAGAACTTTGCAAGATTACGGTAACAAGATAGACACTCTGCCAAATGAGACTGCTTTACTGAATGTGGTTTTACATAGTAACATAGTAGATGACGGCAAAAAAGACCTGCACGGTCCATCTAGTCTGCCCACGATAAACTCATATGTGTATACCTTACCTTGATTTGTACCTGTCTTTTTCAGGGCACAGACCGTATAAGTCTGTGCAGCAGTATTTCCCGCCTCCCAACCACCATTCCCGCCTCCCATCACCGACTCCGGCACAGACCCCGTATAAGTCTGCCCTCCCCCATCCTAGCCTCTCAACCACCAACCCCTCTTCCCCCCGCCACCCAATTTCAGCTAAGCTTCTGTGGATCCATTCCTTCTGCACAGGATTCCTTTATGCCTGTCCCACGCATGCTTGCATTCCGTTACCGTTTTCATCTCCACCACCTCCCGCGGGAGGGCATTCCAAGCGTTCACCACCCTCTCCGTGAAGAAATACTTCCTGACATCTTTCCTGAGTCTGCCCCCCTTCAATCTCATTTCATGTCCTCTCGTTCTACCGCCTTCCCATCTCCGGAAAAGATTCGTTTGCGGATTAATACCTTTCAAATATTTGAACATCTGTATCATATCACCCCTGTTCCTCCTTTCCTCCAGAGTATACATGTTCAGGTCAGCAAGTCTCTCTTCATACGTCTTGGAACGCAACTCCCATACCATCCTCGTAGCTTTTCTTTGTACCGCTTCCATTTTTTTAACATCCTTCGCAAGGTACGGCCTCCAAAACTGAACACAATACTCCAGGTGGGGCCTCACCAACGTCTTATACAGGGGCATTAAAACCTCCTTTTTTCTGCTGGTCACACCTCTCTCTATACAGCCTAGCAACCTTCTCGCTACGGCCACCGCCTTGTCGCACTGTTTCATCGCCTTCAGGTCCTCAGATACTATCACCCCAAGATCCCTCTCCCCGTCCGTGTCTATCAGGCTCTCCCCACCTAACACATACGCCTCCCTTGGATTTCTACTCCCTAAGTGCATCACTTTGCATTTCTTCGCATTGAATTTTAATTGCCAAACGTTAGACCATTTTTCCAGCTTCTTCAGATCTTTTTTCATGTTTTCCACTCCCTCCGGGGTGTCCACTCTGTTGCAAATCTTGGTGTCATCCGTAAAAAGGCAAACTTTACTTTGTAACCCTTCGGCAATGTCACTCACAAATATATTGAACAGAATGGGCCCCAGCGCCGATCCCTGAGGCACTCCACTACTCACCTTTCCCTCCTCCGAGCGAACTCCATTCACTACCACCCTCTGGCGTCTGCCCGTCAACCAGTTCCTAATCCAGTTCACCACTTCGGGTCCTATCTTCAGCCCTTCTAGTTTATTCAAGAGCCTCCTGTGGGGAACCGTGTCAAAAGCCTTGCTGAAATCTAAGTAGATGACGTCCATAGCATGTCCTTGATTTAATTCTCCCGTCACCCAGTCAAAGAATTCAATGAGATTCGTTTGGCACGACTTCCCTTTGGTGAAACCATGTTGTCTCGGATCTTGCAACTTATTGGCTTCCAGGAAATTCACTATCCTTTCCTTCAGCATGGCTTCCATTACTTTTCCAATAACCGAATTGAGGCTTACCGGCCTGTAGTTTCCAGCTTCTTCCCTATCCCCACTTTTGTGAAGAGGGACCACCTCCGCCGTTCTCCAATCCCTCAGAACCTCTCCCGTCTCCAAGGATTTATTAAACAAATCTTTAAGAGGACCCGCCAGAACCTCTCTGAGTTCCCTCAGTATTCTGGGGTGGATCCCGTCCGGCCCCATGGCTTTGTCCACCTTTAGCTTTCCAAGTTGTTCATATACACTCTCTTCCGTGAACGGTGCTCTATCCACTTCGTTTTCAGGTGTACTTTTGCCAGTCCCTCTCGGTCCTTCCCCAGGATTTTCTTCAGTAAAAACAGAACAAAAGTATCTATTTAGCAAATTGGCTTTTTCTTCATCATTTTCTACATAGCGTTTTGCTGTATCTTTTAGTCTCACAATCTCCTTTTTAGTCTTTCTCCTTTCACTAATATACCTGAAGAAGTTTTTGTCTCCCCTCCGTACATTTCTAGCCATTTGTTGTTCCGCTTGCACCTTCGCCAGACGTACCTCTCTCTTGGCTTCTTTCAGTTTCATCCGGTATTCCTCCCCGTGTTCCTCTACTTGAGATTTTTTGTATTTCTGGAACGCTAACTCTTTAGCCTTTATTTTCTCAGCCACTTGCTTTGAAAACCATATCGGTTTCCTTTTTCTCTTGCTTTTATTTACCCTCCTTACATAAAGGTCTGTGGCCCTGTTTATTACTTCTTTTAGCCTGGACCACTGTCCTTCCACTTCTCGTATGTCCTCCCAGCCCATCAGCTCCTTCCTCAGGTATTCTTCCATTTTGTTAAAGTCAGCTCGCTTGAAATCCAGGACTTTGAGTTTAGAGTGGCCGCCATCCACATGAGCCGTTACATCAAAACAAACCGTTTGATGGTCACTGTTTCCCAGGTGTGCAGCAACTTGGACATTTGACACACTATCCCCATTCGTGAGCACCAGATCCAACGTGGCTCCCTCCCTCGTGGGTTCGTTCACCATTTGTCTGAGCAGAGCACTTTGGAAAGCATCCACAATCTCTCTACTTCTTTCCGATTTTGCAGACGGAACCTTCCAATCTACATCCGGTAGATTAAAATCTCCCAACAACAGCACCTCTCTTTTCTTCCCCAACTTTTGAATATCAGCGATCAGATCTTTATCTAGTTCTTCCAATTGTGTCGGGGGTCTATAGACAACACCCACGTGGACCAAGGTTCTATCCTCTCTTTACCAACAGCAAACTTCTTATTCCACTGGTACTTATGTTTCCTAGACAGTGACTTTGAGAAAGGAGGACACTCAAGAAGTCTGGAAATGTTCTGCAGAGAAAATTGAACATTGGAGTGAGAGATAAGTACATAAGTATTGCCAAACTGGAACAGACCGAAGGTCCATCAAGCCTGGCATCCTGTTTGCAACAGTGGCCAATCCAGGTCACAAGTACCTGGCAAGATCCCAAAACAGTACAATACATTTTATCCTGCTTATCCTAGAAATAAGCAATGGATTTTCCCCAAGTCCATTTTAATAATGGTCTAATGACTTTTCCTTTAGGAACCCATCCAAACCTTTTTAAAACTCCGCTAAGCTAACCGCTTTTACTACATTCTCTGGTAACGAATTGGACTTTCATGTTAGAAATGAAACTACTGCCTTGATGGTTTACGTGCTGGAGAAGCATGAGTTTGATGATCAATGTCTTTAACTTGGTTTGGCTCACACAAGATCATTCACATGTTTTAGCTAAGAAAATATCATATACATCAGTTAGACCATACAAGAAAAGTGCATTTTTAAGTCACTAGTAAGAAGGGAAATACCTGCATTGGTCACTGGAGGCTAGAAGAAGAGACATATCGGAGCCAGCACAGTGGGAAAATCATTACCCACGTACACGAACTGCATCTAGTGATAGTTCCAAAGCCTAGAGCTGAAGTCATTAAAAAGCAAGGAATTGTCATTTTGTTTTTAAGATGGAAAGTACAGGCGGTAGCCCCTATAAAGTTGTGCAGTTCTATAAACAGTGAAAGAATTGAAAGCGCATCTACCTCAGAGTTATACAGGATACACACTGAACATGCAATATGTACAGAACATAGACAACATTACAGTATGAGTTTTTCAAAGACATTTTAATGTACCTTTATTGTTTTGTAAGATAAGGTCGATGTGGAAATTTGATACTACCAGACAAGGAAATACTAGAACTGAAACACCAAAACCTACTGAACAAGCTACTCTTAGCACACAAACTGGTGGTTTGGTAGACATATATCCTACAGTGGTGCCTATGCCAGAACCTGAATTATTTCATCCTTACCAGGTTTTAGCAACACTTGCAGATTTAGACTTCCCAGAATTAGAAATTAATCCTTTAAATCTCCTCCCACGTTTGGGGAATTTTCCTACTGCAATTGAAGTTTCTGAGAAACATATGATAGAGAAAAGTGTGATTCAGGAAGAGAAATACATAGCTGGATATTCCCTAAATGTCCTGGAGCTCCACTTCTAACACATTTCCCAAAAGTCCTTATGTCCTCGATACTTTGTGACCTTTGGGAAATGATTTAGGATTGTTGGTTCTTGAGGTTATTACTCTGGAATAGGTTTTCTATTGTTTGAATTTTCTAGAGCTTCACTTAGTACGTGCTACGTTGAACACAATTACACTACAGCTCCACATGCAACAGTATTAAGCTATGAGGCACACGCACCAAACAGTTTCATATAGTAATATAGTAACATAGTAGATGACGGCAGAAAAAGACCTGCACGGTCCATCCAGTCTGCCCAAGAAGATAAATTCATATGTGCTACTTTTTTATTTGTACTGTCCTCTTCAGGGCACAGACCGTATAAGTCTGGCCAGCCCTATCCCCGCCTCCCAACCACCAGCTCTGGCACAGACCCTATAAGTCTGCCCAGCACTATCCCTGCCTCCCACCACCAGCTCTGGCACAGACCGTATAAGTCTGGCCAGCCCTATCCCCGCCTCCCAACCACCAACCCCGCCTCCCACCACCAGCTCTGGAATAGAGAACTTACTCTTTGTGCAGATATAGGAAGAAGATATTACTCCGTAACTCTGGATTTGAAAATCAGGGTAGATGAGTTTACAGTAGATACAATGGATGCGGAGAAGTGTTTGCTGCAAAGATGTCAGATTATTCTTACTTGGAAAAGTAAAGTACTTGGCTTTGCCAGCAAGTGAGCATCCTTCATACAAACCTATCCCAGTAAGGGGGAAAGGGGATGGGACCTGATATGCCGCCTTCTGTGGTTACAACCAAATTGGTTTACATATTATATACAGGTCCTTATTTTGTACCTGGGGCCATGGAAAATTAAGGGGGCCTTTTACAAAGCGCACTAGCGTTTTTAGCTCGTGATAAAAATCAGCTCATAGGAAAATAGGTGTCTCAGTGTTTACAACCAGCTGATTTGTACCGTAAGCTAAAAACGTTAGCGTGGCTTTGTAAAAACTCCCCTAAGTGACTTGCCCAGAGTCACAAGGGGCTGCAGTGTCTTTATTCTGGATATCACATACATCACATACAGCTGTAACCATGAAAGCACCAGATGTGACAGAATACAACACATGCAGAGCTAGACAGGACAATCCATAAGTAACTACACTCTTCATAAAGTTGTACAAAGGGGGAAGGGAACTGGGACTTGATATACTGCCTTTCTGAGGTTTTTGCAACTACATTCAAAGCGGTTTACATATATTCAGGTACTTATTTTGAACCAGGGGCAATGGAGGGTTAAGTGACTTGCCCAGAGTCACAAGGCGCTGCAGTGGGAATTGAACTCAGTTTCCCAGGATCAAAGTCCACTGCACTAACCACTAGGCTACTCCTCCACTCAAGACCATTAAAGTGATAGAAGCAGTGGCATAGCAAGACCTCGATGGGGAGGAGGGGGGCAGAGCCCAAAGTGGGGGTGGGGGCACATTTTGACTTGCCTCCACGCTGCATCCCCTGCCGAACTGTCCCGCTGCTGCTACCGCATTATCATACCTTGGCTGGCGGGGGTCCCCTGCCAGCTGAAGAGTTTGTTCCAAACTGGTCTTGCATTGCCTACCCTGCTCTCCTCAGTCATGCCGTGCACGCACGAAGTGTCACGCATGCTCAGTTTCACTAAAACGAGTGTGCACAGTGCAACTGAGAAGTGCAGGGCAGGCAATGTGGCGAGACCAGCGTGGGACAAATGCTTCAGCTGGCCCAGGCCCCCGTTGCCCCCCCCCCCCCCCCCCGTAGCTACGCCACTGGATAGAAGCATTCATTTATCCACACAAATTCACTTTTATCTGATCCAGACAAACCTCAGCCTATTCTTTGTGTACCTAAGTTAAAAACTGTTCCAGCTACACAAGATTGTAGGTATTCTTCAATGGGAACCCCACACTCAGAATTCCCAGAGACAAAAGACATACAGCACAACCGATAAATTCTGGTTCTTTCTGTTATTAGTCCATCCCCACATTAGAAAACAAATACAGTCACTCAACAGATGAAATGACAAGAGTTACTGTTAGTTACACCCACACAATCAGTATATTACGAAACCTTAGAAATCACCTTTAGCTGGCCTACTGCAGACGGTACATTTTGCTTACATTTTTTTAATTCATTTTATACAATATACAATTATTTCAAGGAATTACACTTGATTAGAAATTGTTTTCTCAAATATTAACAAACTAGAATATTATAAGTATTTCCACATAATTCAACACTCAAGTCCACTTTAAAGAGAGACATTCATGCTGTAAGAGGAATAAAAAGGAAAAATTGTAGGAAAACTTAGCATCTAGGAGACATTCTAACAAGGTTAATTCTATTTCACGCCTTCTGTTCTTTTAGATGTTACAAATGATGTTAATTGTGGTGGGTCTATGAAAACATATTTCTGTGAATTATAACATACTATGCATTTACAAGGAAAACAAAGGTAAAATGTGGCTCCTAGCCTCAATACTTCTGGTTTCAGAATCAAAAATTGTTTACGTTTTTTTTTGTGCTTCTTTCAAAACATCTGGAAATAACGATATCTTTAGTCCCAAGAACATTTTGTCTTTATGTTTAAAAAACATTTTAAACAGCCACTGTTTGTCCGGCAGTAGAGTAACTGTGGCTACCAAAGTTGCCGCAATTGCTTGTTCAGATTCTGATGTTTCCATTCAAAGAGTCTTGTTGTAGTTGTTCTTCCATAGAAACCTATGGAACTTTGGACGGCTAAGTGCTTTGAAAATATGCCTCCTGTACAGTAAACTTGAGTAAGAGGTGGCAAATTTGCCTCTGGTATCTCCAAAACCTCTTTAAAGTAACGATGTATCATCTCCAAAGGATTTATCATTTTAACTTTTGGAAAATTTATAAATCTTAAATTATATCTCTGCATATGGTTCTCAAATATTTCCATTTTGTTCTTAAAGTCTGTAATATCTTTCAAAATTACAGTCTGAATATTCTCTGCATTCGAAACTTTTTCTTCTACGTTATCAAGTTTATCAGAACAAAATTTAAATTCAGTTTCATTTTTATCCACTTTCTTTTCAATAACGTTGACTTTTTCAGATAATGCTTTAATTTGATGAAATTGTAACTGAACCATTTGAGAGACTAGGAGGGGAATAATTGAACGGCGCCGGCGAAATAGATTGCCAGTAATCTATTTTGGCGGCGCCGCAAACAGCTGGCCAAACCGTATTATCAAAAAAGATGGCCTGCCATCTTTTCTTTTGATAATACGGTTTGGCCCGGCCAAATACCAGAGTTCGCCAGGTTTGAGATGGCCGGTTTTGTGTTTCAGCGATAATGGAAACAAAAAGCGGCCATCTGAACCCCGGCTAAATCCAAGGCATTTGGTCGTGGGAGGAGCCAGCATTTGTAGTGCACTGGTCCCCCTGACATGCCAGGACACCAACTGAGCACCCTATGGGGCACTTCTAAAAAAAAAAAATACAAATACTTCCCAGGTGCATAGCTCCCTTACCTTGGGTGTTGAGCCCCCCAAATCCCCCCTAAAACCCACTCCCCACCACTACCGTAGCCCTTATGGGTGAAGGGGGGCACCTACATGTGGGTAGAGTGGGTTTTGTGGGGATTTGGAGGGCTCAACACTTACCACCACAAGTGTAACAGGTAGGGGGGGGGTGGGCCTGGGTCCGCCTGCCTCAAGTCCACTGCAACCAACAAAAACTGTCCCAGGGACCTGCATACTGCTGTCAGGGAGCTGGGTATGACATTTGAGGCTGGCATACAGGCTGGCAAAAAAGGTTTTTATTTTTATTTTTTTACTGTGGAGGGGGTTGGTGACCACTGGGGGAGTACAGGGAGGTCATCCCCCATTCCCTCCGGTGGTCATCTGGTGAGTTGGGGCACCTTTTTGAGGCTTGGTCGTGAAAATAAAAGGACCAAGTAAAACCGTCAAAATACTCATTAACGCTGCTAATTTTTCCCCCATTATGCGCTGAAGCCAGCCATCTGGTAGCCACACCTATGCCTGCCCATGTCCCGCCTTCGCTACGCTGCCAACATGCCCCCTTGAACTTTCACCGGCTCGGTGACGGGAAAGCAGCGAAGGTGTCAAAAAAGCACCTTTCGATTATACTAATTTGGCCGCTTTTGAGAGATCGCCGGCCATCTCACGATTTATGTCGGAAGATGGACGGCGGTCACTTTCGAAAATAAGCCTGTAGGTCCCACAAGGAATCAAGAGTCACCACACGAGGCTTCTCTAAAGTCGGTAAAGGCATATCTAATAAATCTGTTTTCTGACCATTACCTGTTCTTTCTTGTCCCGCACCAACTAATACCGGGTTCTCTCCTTCCAGGGGCATCGCAAGTCCCTCTGGTTCCCTCTGAGGATGTTCAATGTGGGCTTCACATGAAGTCAGATCAGATCCGCTCTTTGGTGTCTGGTTGCTCGCTGCTTCAGAGGGGGTGGTTGTCCATAGTGGTTGCGGGGGTGGAGTTCTTGCTTCGGGGCTCAGCGTAATGTCCAGTCTGGGAGACGCCGAAAGCTCCTTCGTTATGCCGGCGTCTCCTACGGATCTGCTCCAGAGCATTCTTCCTTGAATTGGTGTCCTCAAAAAACAGTCAATAGGACCAGAAGATAAAAAGGTAGGCGTTGGGAAAGCCCAAGCCGCTGCCTTCCCTCTTCTTTTCGGCATTCTGTTAACAGGAAAATCGAGGTATGCAACGCTCCTAAGTGCGTGCGACCATCTTGGATGTCTCCACACATTTTGCTTACATGAAGTGAACACTGGTGCTTATCACCAGTGTTCTCCTGCACATATAATTATGGCCAACACTTGTGAATGTACAGATCAATAACCGTAACATTTCTGTAAGAATGAAAGTCTATAGGGATGAGGACATAGATTTTCAAAACCTAGCATACCTTCAGGCAATTGTTGGATTCAGTTACTTTTGACTAAACTAAAAGAGAGTTCACTTGAAAACACTCATGGGGCATTACAGAATTACACTTCATATATTTCCCCACTCACATTACATCCTCTCACAGTTCTATCAACCATTTCAACACATACTATGTTAATAAGATTAAACTTCAACAGATACAAATGCTATCACTCAACAGATGAAATGACAAGAGTTACTGTTAAGCAGTTACACCCACACAGGACTTGACATGTCAAACTTTCATAAACCAAAAAGAAAGGGAGAGAAAAGATCAGTGAAAAGAGTAGACAGATTTTCAAGATTGCACATTAACACTCCCCAACTCCCCCTTCATTATCTCCTCGACCCTTGCTGAATTCTTTCACAACAAGGTTCAAAGATAAACCTTGCTTTCTCTACCTCATCACCTCTCCCTCCACTAGTCCGTTCCCCTCTCTCTCCTTCCCCTCATTCCCTTTCCTCCATTCCTGAAGTTACTATTGAGGAAACTACACTTCTCCTTTCTTCCTCAAAATGTACCACCTGTTCCTCTGATCCCATTTCCACCCACCTTCTTAATGCCATCTCGACCCTACTTGTCCCTCTAATTACTGACCCATCTCCCTCCTTCCTTTTCTCTCCCAATTACTTGAGCGTGCTGTTCACCGCCGCTGCCTTGAGTTTCTCTCCTCACATGCTATTCTTGACCCACTACAATCTGGTTTTCGCCCTCTCCACTCAACCGAAACTGCGCTTACTAAAGTCTCCAATGACCTATTACTGGCTAAATCCAGAGGTCAATATTCCATCCTCATTCTTCTTGATCTTTCCGCTGCTTTTGACACTGTCAATCACATTATACTTCTCGATACCCTGTCCTCACTTGGATTCCAGGGCTCTGTCCTTTCCTGGTTCTCTTCCTACCTCTCCCTCCGCACCTTTAGTGTTCACTCTGGTGGATCCTCTTCTACTTCTATCCCTCTGCCTGTCGGCATACCTCAGGGTTCTGTTCTTGGTCCCCTCCTCTTTTCTATCTACACTTCTTCCCTTGGTTCATTAATCTCATCCCATGGCTTTTCCTACCATCTCTATGCTGATGACTCCCAAATCTACCTTTCTACCCCTGATATCTCACCTTGCATCCAAACCAAAGTTTCAGCGTGCTTGTCTGACATTGCTGTCTGGATGTCTCAACGCCACCTGAAATTAAATATGACCAAAACCGAGCTTCTCATTTTCCCCCCCAAACCCACCTCCCTGCTCCCCCCGTTTTCTATTTCTGTTAATGGCTCTCTCATTCTCCCTGTCTCCTCAGCTCGAAACCTTGGGGTCATCTTTGATTCTCCTCTCTCCTTCTCTGCTCATATCCAGCAGATTGCCAAGACCTGTCATTTCTTTCTTTACAACATCCGTAAAATCCGCCCCTTTCTTTCCGAGCACTCTACCAAAACTCTCATCCACACCCTTGTCACCTCTCGTTTAGACTATTGCAATCTGCTTCTTGCTGGCCTCCCACTTAGTCACCTCTCCCCTCTCCAGTCGGTTCAAAACTCTGCTGCCCGTCTCGTCTTCCGCCAGGGTCGCTTTACTCATACTACCCCTCTCCTCAAGACCCTTCACTGGCTCCCTATCCGTTTTCGCATCCTGTTCAAACTTCTTCTACTAACCTATAAATGTACTCACTCTGCTGCTCCCCAGTACCTCTCCACACTCGTCCTTCCCTACACCCCTTCCCGTGTACTCCGCTCCATGGATAAATCCTTCCTATCTGTTCCCTTCTCCACTACTGCCAACTCCAGACTTCGTGCCTTCTGTCTCGCTGCACCCTACGCCTGGAATAAACTTCCTGAGCCACCTTTAAATCTAGACTGAAAGCCCACCTCTTTAACATTGCTTTTGACTCGTAACCACTTGTAACCACTCACCTCCACCTACCCTCCTCTCTTCCTTCCCGTTCACATTAATTGATTTGATTTGCTTACTTTATTTATTTTTTGTCTATTAGATTGTAAGCTCTTTGAGCAGGGACTGTCTTTCTTCTATGTTTGTGCAGCGCTGCGTACGCCTTGTAGCGCTATAGAAATGCTAAATAGTAGTAGTAGTAACACTGTCAACTGCTGAGCGAGTTGTGAATAGTTACAACAAACATTGTTTGAAATGTTTATGTGCAAATGCCGGAAGCCTAAGAAATAAGATGGGAGTTAGAATATATTGCTCTAAATGAACATACAGATATAATAGGCATCTCCGAGACCTGGTGGAAGGAGGATACCCAGTGGGACACTATTACACCGGGGTACAAATTATAATCGCAGTGATAGGGTGAATCGAAGTGGTGGAGAGGCAGCATTATACATTAAGGAGGGCCTTAAATCAAATTAAAGATACTGCACAAAACACATCTTGGAATCCCTATGAATAGAAATTCCATGTGTAAAGGGGAAAAGGATATGGATAGGAGTGTACTACCGTCTGCCTGGGCAGGATGAACAGACGGATATAGAAATGTTAAAGGAAATTAGGGAGGCAAACAAACTGGGTAACACAATAATAATGGGTGATTTCAATTACCACTGTAATTATCCGGAATGAGTAGGATCTATAATCAATAATATTTCACTATCCTACCTATTATGCAACGTGTTTGAGGGACACACTGGTAGAAAACACAAGAAAAAAGTGGAGAAAAAAAAAAGACCTCAGGTCATTTGGCTACTCCTCGTTCTTAAAGGACAAGCCTTTTGTATAATGAGGAAGCCTTATCAGTCATAGGTCTTCAAAAAAATCTCCACATTACTGAATTTCTCATAAACATTACCATGAATCCCAACAAGCAGATGCATAGGAGACACAATTTTCATATATATTAAAGCTTGGCAAGAGTACTTATCTCTATTCATGAATTCTTGAAAAGTCCAGCCTTATCCGATGTGCTCTTGACATTCAAAAAATCCCGACAGGGAAACCCTGTTTCGCTAAATAATATAGCTGCTTCAGGGGAATCTTTCAAAATAACAGCAAATCCAAGCCTTTAGAATATCTCTGTCTCCAAATCTCACAACAGAAAATGTCAAGAGTACATCGGATAAGGCTGGACTTTTCAAGAATTCATGAATAGAGATAAGTACTCTTGCCAAGCTTCAATATATATGAAAATTGTGTCTCCTGTGCATCTGCTTGTTGGGATTCATGGTAATGTTTATGAGAAATTCAGTAATGTGGAGTTTTTTTGACGACCTATGACTGATAAGGCTTCCACATTATACAAAAGGCTTGTCCTTTACTACTACTACTATTTAGCATTTCTAAAGCGCTACTAGGGTTACGCAGCGCTGTACAATTTAACATAGAAAGACAGTCCCTGCTCAATGAGCTTACAATCTAAAGGACAAATATACAGTTAGTTAAGTAGGGGTCATTAAATTGGGGTAGTCTAGGTTACTTGAAGGTATAGAGGTTAAGTGTCGAAAGCAACATTGAAGAGGTGGGCTTTGAGTAAGGCTTTGAAGATGGGTAGGGAGGGGGCTTGGCGCAGGGGCTCAGGAAGTCTATTCCAGGCATAGGGTGAGACGAGGCAGAATGGGCGGAGTCTGGAATTGGCGGTGGTGGAGAAGGGTACTGAGAGGAGGGATTTGTCCTGTGAGCGGAGGTTACGGGTGGGAACGTAAGGGGAGATGAGGGTAGAGAGGTAGTGAGGGGCTGCAGACCGAGTGCATTTGTAGGTAAGAAGTAGAAGCTTGAACTGAATGCGGTATCTGATCGGAAGCCAGTGAAGTGACCTGAGGAGAGGGGTGATATGAGTATACCGGTTTTGGCGGTATATAAGACGTGCAGCAGAGTTCTGAACGGATTGAAGGGGGGATAGGTGGTTAAGTGGGAGGCCAGTGAGGAGTAGGTTGCAGTAGTCAAGGCGAGAGGTAATGAGAGCGTGGATGAGAGTTCGGGTGGTGTGCTCAGAGAGGAAGGGGCGAATTTTGTTGATGTTAAAGAGGAAGAAGCAACAGGTCCTGGCTGTCTGCTGGACGTGCGCCGAGAAGGAGAGGGAGGAGTTGAAGATGACTCCGAGGTTGCGGGCGGATGAGACGGGGAGGATGAGAGTGTTATCAACTGAGATTGAAAGCGGGGAAAGAGGAGAAGTGGGTTTTGGCCATGTTCAGTTTCAGGTGGCGGTTGGACATCCAAGCAGCAATGTCGGATAAGCAGGCCGATACCTTGGCCTGGGTCTCCGCGGTGATGTCTGGTGTAGAGAGATACAGCTGGGTGTCGTCAGCATAAAGATGATACTGGAAACAATGAGATGAGATCAGTGAGCCCAGGGAAGAGGTGTAGATTGAGAAAAGAAGGGGTCCAAGGACAGATCCCTGGGGAACTCCAACAGAGAGCGGGATGGGGGTGGAGGAAGATCCATGAGAGTGTACTCTGAAGGTACGATAAGAGAGATAGGAGGAGAACCAGGAGAGGAAAGTGCCCTGGAACCCAACTGAGGACAGTGTGGCAAGAAGTAAGTCATGGTTGACAGTTTCAAAAGCGGCGGATAGATCGAGGAGGATGAGGATGGAGTAGTGGCCTCTGGATTTGGCAAGGAACAGGTCATTGCAGACTTTAGAGAGTGCTGTTTCTGTTGAGTGGAGAGGGCGAAAACCGGATTGAAGCGGATCGAGGATGGCCTGAAAGGAGAGAAAATCAAGGCAGCGGCTGTGAACAGCGCGTTCAAGTATTTTGGAGAGGAAGGGTAGGAGGGAGATGGGGCGGTAGTTGGAGGGACAGGTAGGGTCAAGTGATGGTTTCTTGAGGAGAGGTGTGACTACGGTGTGCTTGAAGGTGTCGGGGACCGTTGCAGTGGAGAGAGAGAGGTTGAGGATATGGCAGATGGAGGGGATGACAGTATGAGAGATGGTGTTAAGTAAGTTGGTGGGGATGGGATCAGAGGAGCAAGTGGTGCATTTTGAGGAGGAAAGAAGGCGGGCGGTTTCCTCCTCGGTGATATCAGGGAAGGAGGAGAAAGAGGCCAGGGCTGGTTGGTTGAGGGGGAGGGTTGGAGGGTGAAGGGGAGGAGGTGGCTTGGTAGTGAACTCAAGGTTGATCTTTTGTACCTTGTCGCGGAAGTAGTCGGCTAGTGTTTGAGGGGAAAGTGAGGGGGGGGTGGGAGCAGAGGGCACTTTGAGGAGGGAGTTAAGGGTGGCGAAGAGGGCTGGAACTGAGAGAGTTGGTCAATTGGGTGTAGTAGTCCTGTTTGGCAAGGAATAGGGAGGACTGGAAGGAGGATAGCATGAATTTGTAGTGAAGGAAATCTGAATGGATGCGAGATTTCCTCCAGAGGCGTTCAGTAGAACGAGGAGTAGCCGAATGACCTGAGGTTTTTTTTTTCTCCACTTTTTTCTTGTGTTATCTACCAGTGTGTCCCTCAAACATGTTGCATAATAGGTAGGATAGTGAAATATTATTGATTTCAATTACCCCATATTGACTGGGTAACTGTAACATCAGGGCATTTTAGGGAGGTAAAATTCCTTGACAAATCAAGGACTGCTTTATGGAGCAGCTGGTACAGAAGCCGACAAGAGGGGGAACAATTCTAGACCTAGACCATAGTGGAGTGTATGATCTGGTGCAGAAGGTAATAGTGCTGGGGCCACTTGATAACAGTGATCATAGCATGATTAGATTTGGTAAAATCTCTGGAGTAAGGACACAGGAAATCCAATATGTTAACATTTAACTTTCAAAAAGGTTATCAATAGAAATCAAACAAAATAAAACATGGAAAAGAAAATAAGATGATACCTTTTTTACTGGACATAACTTAATACATTTCTTGATTAGCTTTCGAAGGTTGCCCTTCTTCCTCAGATTGGAAATAAGCAAATGTGGTAGCAGATAGTATATATAAGAGAAACATCAAAGCATTACTTTGACAGTCTGACAGAGTGGGAGGGTGGGGGTATGCATGGGGACATCAAAGCATTTCATTGATATTCTAACAGGATGGGTGTTGGTAGGTGAGAGGAGGGTAATAAACAGAGAAATACAACTTTATGGTTTATAATGGGTTAGAAAACCAAGATCCTTGTTAAGTCCTGTCAGTTGGGTGTTAAAATATTCAATCATTCTTATTTCAAAGGTCTTACATTCCTGTACTGTTTTAAAATTACCTTTCAGTATTCTTACTGTGAAATCACTGGTGCAGTGTTCTAGTCTTGTGACGTGTTGGCCCACAGGGGTGGGGGCTTGACTGGCATCGGCTATTTTCATGTGATATCTGTGCAGATTGAATCTTGTCTTAAGCATCTGGCCTGTTTCTCCAATATAGCATCCTTCAAAAAGGAAACTATGATAAAATGAGAAGAACGGTCAAAAAAAAATTAGGGAAGCTGCAGCAAAGGTCAAAAATTAACATCAGGCGTGGATGCTATTCAAAAATACCATCCTTGAAGGCCAGACCAGATATATTACATGTATTAAAAAAAGAGGAAGGAAGGGCAAATGACGGCCATCATGGTTAAAAAGTGAGGTGAAGGAAGCAATTAGAGCTAAAAGAAAATCCTTCAGAAAATGGAAGAAGGATCCGACTGAAAATAATAAGAAACAGCATAAAGAATGGCAAGTCAAATGCAAAGCTCTGATAAAGAAGGCAAAGAGAGACTTTGAAAAGATTGCTTTGGAGGCAAACACACAGAATAATAACTTTTTTTAGGTATATTAGAAGCAAAACAATTAGTTGGACTGAGGGATAAAAGAGGCAATCAGGGAAGACAAGGCCATAGCGGAGAGATTAAATGAATTCTTTGCTTCGGCTTTCACCAAGGAAGATGTGGGAGAGATACTGGTGACAGAAATGGAATTCAATGCTGAGTCAGAGAAACGGAAACAAATCTCTGTAAACATGGAAGATGTAATGGAGCAATCTGACAAACTGAAGAGTAGCCTGACTAAAGCTGTTAATTTATTCTAGAGTGAGTTTTCTTTCCATTACCATTGCCTGACTGGGTTAAAGCATAGCTTAAGGAAGTAGAGCAATAACTTATAATACAGTTCCCATAACAGAGGTTTTTACCTTGCTTACTAAGTTGTTCCTGCTGAATTATATACTATTTTTCTCCCTTTCTCTTTCTGCTTCACTCAGGTGGTGGTGGGAGACAGGGAAACAGTCCAGCAGCCTTATAGGCTCTGAGGCTGAAGTTGACTCCTGGCTCCTTAGGGTCAGCGACTGTGCTAGTCAACCTTAGTGTAATGGATTACAAGATTCTACAGCTTGGAGGTTCAAAAATCTTTGACGTTAGGCGATTGGCCAAACCCTGGTCCCCTTGCATAGATCATGATGCTCTGGCTGGGGAGCTGAACCAAAGATAATGATCCTCCCCGAGGCTAGGTTTTTCTACTCGCCACATTTTCAAGTTTCAAGTTTATTTAAAATTTGACATACTACCAAATTGAGGCCATCTATGCAGTTTACAACAATAAAATGTTTTACAGGAATAAAAGGAACACATTTTTAACAGGATAGAAAAGCAAAGAATGAGGAAACGAGATGGAGGGAAAGGCTCCTAAACAGTAATAAACAGCTTTTAATACTTAAAAAACAAAAAGTGTCAACAGATTTGGAGTATCTAAGCACCAGTGCTCATCTGGGCTCAGCAGAATGGGGGAATTATTTTCTAAAAGCAGCCGTGAATAGAAAGGCCTTCAGATGTTTCTTAAAATGTATTTATTTATTAGGATTTATTAACTGCTTTTTTGAAGGAATTCACTCAAGCGATAGGCAATTACAGCAGTAAAAATATTCAAATAACAATACAAAGTATGGTATACTACATTACAATGTCAACACAATATGTAATGGAACATTGTAATAGTAAGCAAAGAGTATAAGCAACGATGGAACATATAGATAGGTAAGAGAGTAAGAAGAGCTAGAAAGTAAGGTGACTGATTTAAAGAAAGTTGAATATGAGGTCAGAGAGACGGTTAAATATGATCTCAACCAGGGTAGGAGTGGATAAAATGAGGGACAGATGTCTCTAACCATATGGTTAATGGTAGTGTATTCCACAGAGACAGACCAGAGACATTAAATAATTTAGCTCTAATGCATCAGGGGACTACCAGTTGGTTCTGTGAGGATGATCTAAGCCTTCTTGTGGGACTCCTCTCCGGGAACTCCATTCACTGGGTAAATCTCTCTTTATCTGCACCCTTCTCCTCCACCACTAACTCCAGACTCCGTTCCTTTTATCTTGCTGTACCATATGCCTGGAATAGACTTCCTGAGCCGGTATGTCAAGCTCCATCTCTGACCTTTTTGAGGCTGCTTTTAACTCCTAACCCTTACTCACTTGTTCAGTACCCAAGTTTTATCATTCCCACCTTAGTAATTCCCTTATCCCTTATTTGTCCTGTTGGTCTGTCCTAATTGTAAGCTCTGTCGAGCAGGGACTGTCTCTTCATGTCCAGTGTACAGCGCTGTGTATGTCTAGTAGCACTATCGAAATGATAAGTAGTAGTAGTAGGGCATACGGAACTAAGAGGCCCAAGAGATAAAGCAGAACACCTGAATTAAGTATTTTATAACCCAAGTATAAAATCTTGAAGGTTATCCTATATCAGAGAAGCCAGTGTTCATCCGGTAATAGAGGTGTAACATGGTTGAATTTTTTGGAGTTAGCAGTATGATTGGCAGGTTTTGGACTATCTGGAGATGTCTAAGATTGAATTGACGTATACCGTTGTATAGAACATTGCTATAATCCAATTGGCTAATTATAAAGGAATGGATCACAGTGGCGTAGCCAGACGTGACATTTTGGGTGGGCCCGGAGCTAATATGGGTGGGCACTGTGTATATAGGTATGAGTAGTGTTTCTTGGGATACTACAAAATAATGCTTTAGAATGCACATGATGATGGATTTCTAAGTAATGTACCCAACAGCTGCACTGCAGAGCCCACCTGCACCCAGACACCCACCAACATAAAATTTAAAACTTTTTAAATTTTAACCCGGGCACTGCAGACCAAACACTATTAAAATTTATTGTTGGTGGGTTTCTAGGTGGGGGTGGGCTCTTCACTGCCTAGGACAAAAGTATATTTACCCTAGGCAATAAAGAGTTCACCCTCCACCCAGAAGCCCACCAGCAGCCAGCATTCATTCTGATTACACGTCGTACATGTTAAAATTAAAAAGCCATTTATTTTACCTGGGCAGCTGCTTGCAGATGGTTCAGAGCACTGTGCTACACTCCATGTGTGTATGTGCTGGCTCCTGTGCCTGTTGTGGGACCGCGCACGGGGGGGGGGGGGGGGGGGGGGGGGGGGGGGTAATCGATCAATATCAAAAGGTTGATTGTAACTTGATCCAGCGAGGGCACCCGTGATCCGGAACAGTGGAGGAGCCGCAACACAGCCGGCAGCCTTTTCCATGCAGCACTGCGAGGAGCAACAGCGCAGAGAAGCTTACCAAACCGGACAGGAGTTAGGCAGCCAAAAGCCTTTCCCATGCAGCACTGCAGGAAGCAACAAGGCAGAGCAACTTACAAGATGGAAGTTAGCGAGGCGAGGGAGTAGCGGCACTAACATGCAGCGCTTAATGGCGTACCCAGACTTCCACATTCAGGACCCAACCCGCATTGCACTAAAAATAAGAACATTTTAGGCAGGTAGGAGGAAGAGGACTGCCTGGGAGCGCTGCCAGCTGCCTAAAACCAGATGGGAGGTGGCTGAGCTGCGGAAGAAAGACTGTGCACTTCAGTGCCTAAACTAGGTGGGCCCAAGTGGAGATTGGGTGGGCCTGGGCCCACCCAGGCCCACCCGTAGCTACGCCCCGGATGGATCAGAACACGGTGGATAAATCATCTTGTCCCCCTGACATTCAAAACAATTTAACAGGCTAGGAACAGCTACTGGCTGGGTAAATAGTGTTTAAGTGACAACCGCGGATATTCAGCAGGAGATAACTGGTTATCTCCTGCTGAAAATCCCTGTTAGCAGCTAGCCGCTAACTGGCTATATTGCGCGACACAGCTGCTTAGATGTGGATATTCAGCACCAAACTGGCTATGTTGAGCGGGCAAATTAGGCTTCTTAAATATCTTTGACCGCTAAAAGGTTAATCGGTTAGTGCTGAATATTGGCATAGTCCGATAACTTTTTAGTGCGTAAAATAAACTTCGATATTCAGCCCAGCCAGGGGCGGACTAATCATTAGGGCAATCAGGCAGTGCCCGAGGGTCCAGAGGCTCTAGATGGCCCAGAGGTTCTGCCGCTGGTGATCTAATGGCCTCTGCGGGAGGAACATGTTCTTTCCTGCCTGGCTAGCTGGACTGCCACTATTCCCCCCTACTCGGCACCACCATATTTTAAAAATGACAGCCGAGGCTCCCTGCGTAAGTCTTGTGAGACTATCGAAAGCCGCGAGACTACCTCATGAATTTTCAGCCACCAGTTTGAAAACACAGCAGCACTGGCAGGCGGGAGAATAGCGGCAGCAAAGTGAGCAGGAAAGAATATGCCCCCTCCCAGAGGTCACCAGACCACCAGGACCCCTCAGGTAGGAGTGGGGAAGTGGGGGAATCAGTTGCAGCAGCAGGGGCGGCAGGAGGGTGTCAGGTAGTGGCCGGGCGGGTGGCCCAGACCACCCTCAGTGCCCGGGAGCCCAGACAATCCTCATTCTGTCCCTGAGCCCAGCATTGAATATCTGGTGGTGGACAGCAAATGCGCTGCCTGCCGCCAGTTGAATATCAGGGGCCCTTAAGTCCTGAGCCCGTGTAACAGCTAAGATGTTACTACCTGCACCATCAATGGTGACTGTAATTCTGGTGAGCTAGTTCTGGTGAAAAGGACTCCTGAGGACTTTCAGCCTATGAGAATCAAACCAAGCTGCCAACAAATTGAGTTGCATGTCAGAGTTTGAATTTCTTGAGGGGGAGTGTAATCAATAGGGTATACAATCTTGATATCATCAGCGTCAGAGTGAGGCCTGCCTAGCAAGTGTGCCAGATAGATAGGAAGATGTTAAATAATATAGGGACCAATAATGAGCCCTGGGGACCCCTGAGGGAAGAGAGTAAGGGCTGGACTGAGAGTCAATTCAAAGGCCCAAAAGGTATGAAGCAAACCAGGCTAGCACAGTATTTGTGACACCAATTTCCCATAGACAATGGAGAAGTAGGGTGTGACTGATAGTGTCAAAGGCTGAGGATAGGTCTAAGGGCCACAGTCTTGACCTGAGCAAAATGTTAATAGAGAAATGTAGTCATCCCAAGAAGTGCTGGTTCTGTGCTATGGCCTTTTCTAAATCCTGTTTGCTTAGGATGTAAGGTTCAAGGAAATCTTCTAGTTAATTGAGAACAACTGATTCAGTCAACTTTCCTAAAAAGGGCAAATTGGCAATTGGACCGTAGCTGGTATTTTCTGTGATTCTTCAATTTGGGGAGAATAGAAGTTTTCTTCCAGGTCTGAGGGACCAAGCCTGTTTCCAGGGTCAAAGGATCAGTGCTTACTGCTTAATTAAGTTGTCCTGTGAATGTGTATTGTGGTGCACTTCTTTGTCTTCTAACCCTTCCCCCCTCCCCCAAAACAAAAAAACAAAAACAAAAAAATCTTTCTCTTCCTGCCTAGCTCTGATAGTAGAGAGGATAGGTTTTTCTAACTGCTTCTTGTCCTACACCCTGCTAACTCTTGCTGTAGCATTCTAACTTTGTGGACAGGTTCTGCCAATCCTAGGCACAAAAAAAGAAAAAAAAGGAAAAAGCAGCCTTAGTCTCCCAACTGGTTATAAATTTGCATTTTACATTGATGAAACTGCTGTAATTAGTGGGAATATTTAGATTTACTAAAGGAAAATTATATTCTAGTGGAATCTGATTGTTGAATCAAATTGAATTTATCAGACTTGAGGAGTGGGCTCCTCATATGTGCTACATTATATATAAAAACCTGACCTTGATTTATCCTTGCCATTTTCGGGGCATAGATCATAGAAGCAGTGGCGTTCCTTGCCTGGATGGCACCCGGGGTGGAGCGCCGATGCGCCCCCCCCCCCACTAAATTACACCTTCCCCCCCTCCGGCAAAATGAAACCCCCCCCCGGGTGCATGCCGCTGGGTGGTGCTGCGGCGCGCACCTGCTCCGAGTTCGCTAAACTTCTTTGCTCGTTCGCTGCAGCTCCCTCTGCTTCTACGGTCTATGCCCCCGAAAATGGCAAGGATAAATCAAGGTCAGGTATACATATAATGTAGCACATATGAGGAGCCCACTCCTCAAGTCACTTCACTGGCTCCCTATCCGCTTCCGTATACAGTTCAAACTCCTCTTATTGACCTTTAAATGCATCCGCTCTATGACCCCTCACTACCTCTCCTCTCTCATTTCTCCCTACACTCCTCCCCGTCAACTCTGCTCTCTAAACAAATCTCTCGTCGTCCCCCTTCTCCTCCACCGCTAACTCCAGACTTCGTTCCTTTTATCTTGAGGCACCTTATGCCTGGATCCGCCTTCCTGAACCCATACGTCTAGCTCCATCTCTACCTGTTTTTAAATCTATGTTGAAAGCTCACCTTTTCACTACTGCCTTTGGCCCCTAACCATTACTCATTTGCCCTCCTCCTTCCCTGTAACTCCCTTGCCCGTAATGTCTTGTCTGCCTGTTTTACTTAGATTGTAAACTCTTTGAGCAGGGACTGTCTCTCTATGTCAAGTGTTCAGCGCTGCGTGCGGCTGGTAGCGCTATATAAATGTTATTAGTAGTGTTATTAGTAGTAGTAGTTTATCTTGTTGGGCAGACTGGATGGACCGTACAGGTCTTTATCTGCTATCATGTACCATGTTACTATCAGGATTATTTTCAAAAGAGAAAGGTGCCCATCTTTCGACACAAATCGGGAGATGGGCGTCCTTCTCCAAGGGTCGCCCAAATCGGCATAATCAAAACCCAATTTTGGGCGTCCTCAACTGCTTTGCATTGCAGGGATGACCAAAGTTCCTGGGGGCGTGTTGGAAGCATAGCGAAGGCGAGACTGGGGCGTGCTTAACACATGGGCGTCCTTGGCCGATAATGGAAAAAAGAAGGGCGTCCCTGACTAGCACTTGGTCTTTACTTGGTCCATTTTCTTCTTGCAACCAAGCCTCAAAAAGGTGCCCGAACTGACCAGATGACCACTGGAGGGAATCGGGGATGACCTCCTCATACTCCCCCAGTGGTCACTAACCCCCTCTCACCCTAAAAAAAAAACTTTAAAAATATTTTTTGCCAGCTTCAAATGTCATACCCAGCTCCCTGCAAGTCCCCGGAGCAGTTTTAGTGGGTACTGCAGTGCACTTCAGGCAGGCAGACCCATCCCCCTCTACCTGTTACACTTGTGGTGGTAAATGTGAGCCCTTCAAAACCCACCAGAAACCCACTGTACCCACATGTAGGTGCCCCCTTCACCCCTTAGGGCTATGGTAGTGTTGTACAGTTGTGGGGAGTGGGTTTTTGGGGGGGTTGGGGGGCTTAACACCCAAGGTAAGGGAGCTATGCACCTGGGAGTAATTTCTGAAGTCCACTGCAGTGCCCCCTAGGGTGCCCGGTTGGTGTCCTGGCATGTCAGGGGGACCAGTGCACTACGAATGTTGGCTCCTCCTACGACCAAAGGGCTTGCATTTGGTCGTTTCTGAGATGGGCGTTCTCGGTTTCCATTATCGCCGAAAACCGGGGACGACTATCTCTAAGGTCGACCTAAATGTTGAGATTTGGGCGTACCCGACCATATTATCGAAACGAAAGATGGACGCCCGTCTTGTTTCCATAATACGGGTTTCCCCGCCCATTTGCAGGAAACCTTGGGCGCCCCGTTCGATTACGCCCCTCCACGTTACTATGTAAAAGCAGACTGGAGAGCCGTTTTACATAACCTGAAGGGATGGGGTTATATTTTTCCTTCAAGGGCTGGAGGAGCCCATGTTCTGGAAGTTGGAGGGGTTAGTAAACGGTAAGAAGAACTGCTTCTTTTTTTTCTGGTAGAGTGCTGAAGGTTTTGGTACTGCTGCAAGGCAGAACCTCAGCCAGCTCAACACCTGACTTATCTGAAGTACTCAGAAAAGAAGGACATTCAGCCAGACATTTCTTTCAACGGCTGCCATTTTTTCAGTTAAGATTTCCTTGTAAATGTACAGTTCAGTTTCAGTATGGTAATAATAATGATTATGTTTACTCCAACCTCAGAGTGCAAAAGCTTTCTTGAGATTCCTTGTGAACTGAGTAGTCTGGAAGGTCTTGAGATTTGCTGTGCAGACAAATCTCTCTATTCACTCTTGGCCCCCCCTGCAGCCACCCAGCGATTCTCGTCTCCCCTGCCCCCCTCCAGCCACGCAGCTATTCTCCTGTCTCCCCTGCCCACCCTCCAGCCACCCAGCGATTCTGCTCTCTCCTCTGCCCCCCCTCCAGCCACCCAGCGATTGTCCTGTGTCCCCTGCCCCCCTCCAGCCACCCAGCGATTGTCCTGTGTCCCCTGCCCACCCTCCAGCCACCCAGCGATTGTTCTGTGTCCCCAGATTAGCTCCGTCAAAGCGGCGGCATTATTGAAAGCCCTGGCCGTCCACGGAGTCAGCTTCACAACGTTGGAGGTGAGTTTGTTTCCTCAGTCCTGCCTTCTGATTACCCGCCCTCGATGACCTCACGTTTTGACGCGAGGGCGGGGCAGAGAGAGATGTGACACCGTTACGAACCTTACGAACCCTACGAACCCTTCACTGAAGCCATGGAGTCAGCTTCAGAACGTTGGAGGTGCTTTTTTTATAGTAGATTTCTTGCAATTGATTTCTTACTTGACTGCTTCTATTATTTCATGGTGTCACGTGTGATTGACTGTGTAATTCTGGAAACCTATAAGCGAAATAATAAATATTTGACAATGCATGCTGGGGTCTACCAGAATGAAATAAGAGTTAGGTACTATGAAATGTATGAAGTCCTAATAGAAATGCAAGTGACCATGCAGCTGAAGCCGTCCAAAGAGCTTCATTGAGATGGTAAAGAGAAAACTGCAGTGAAATTCAGGAAAGCCTCCGGTAAGCATAGAGGATCCCTAATTGTGAAACCGTGAGAAGAAGGCCATAGATCAACCAGGGTCCATGACTTTGAACCAGGAGTGGATACTGGTGGACTAGATGTACCTAACAGATCTTATCTGCTATCAGATCCTGTGTCTTGCAGACCAGAGTCCAAGGTCAGCATATTTCATCCCTTGTGATCTGATAAGTCCTGAACATTTGTCCACTGTCCTTCCCTAAAAGCAAACAGCACTCTGAGAATTCACAATGATTAACTCACTGATTGTAAATCAGGGTGCACTGCGGATATATCCCAGCACACTTCCCCAGGCAGAACTGACCGCAGTTCACCAGCAATATGTCCAAGGACCCTGACAAGATACCTGTACTATGTTAAGCACTTTATGAGGTCTATAAAATAATGAGTGGAGTGGAATAGGTAGACATGAATCGTTTGTTTACTCTTTCCAAAAATAAAAGGACTAGGAGGCATGCAATGAAGCTACAAAGTAGTAAATTTAAAACGAATTGAAGAAAATATTTCTTCACTCAATGTGTAATTAAATTAAAATCTGGAATTTGTTGCCAGAGAATGTGGTAAAAGCAATTAGCTTAGCGGGGTTTTTAAAAAGTGTGGATGGCTTCCTACAGGAAAAGTCCATTGACCATTATTAAAATGGACTTGGGTAAATCCACTGCTTATTTCTAGGATAACCAGCATAAAATGTCTTGTACTGTTTTGGGAACTTGCCAGGTACTTGTGACCTGGATTGGCCATTGTTGGAAACAGGATGCTGGGCTTGATGGACCTTCAGTCTGTCCCTGCAGTGTGGCAATACTTATGTACTTATGTGGCAGCGTATCAAGTGAATACGTGCACCATGGACATCATAGCTTTCTCAATGACCTGCTCTGGCAGTGTCTTTAGATTTCTCTACCACTATTGATTTAGTGGACCACAAAGAGATCAGGCTGGCAGGGCAGACCCTTCTCTTCCTTCTTGCTTGGCCATTTCTTATGCCTTTTTTCTGATTCCTCAGTGTCCTCACTTCAGCGCTGCTGAAAATGTGCCTAATCTATGTGTCGAAATACCCGGATGGACCTGGATGTCTTGTCTGAAAACTGACCTTGGTGTTTGACTCTCTGCTACACACTGATTAGTTGTTGCATTCATCCCTTTGGATTTTTTGGCTGGCATCCAAGTGTAGTATCTGAATCATGAACTAAGGATGCTTGAGCAGAGGAGTAGCCTAGTGGTTAGTGCAGTGGACTTTGATCCTGGCGGACTGAGTTCAAGTCCCACTGCAGCTCCTTGTGACTCTGGGCAAGTCACTTAACCCTCCATTGCCCCTGGTATAAAATAAGTACCTGAATATATGTAAACCGCTTTGAATGTAGTTGCAAAAACCTCAGAAAGGCAGTATCTCAAGTCCCATTTCCCTATTTGAGATTCCACATGGAATGTTGCTACTATTTGAGATTCTACATGGGAAATCCAAGATGGCTGCACTCTACTGAGACGCTGCGAGTCTCGATCCTACGATGCCAAAACGCCGAGGGAGATTGACGGCCAGGGCCTCGCCGCTAACCCCCTCTTTACCTGGTCCAATCGACCGCTTTCTCAGACCGCAGGAAGTTAATCCAAACAGCGGAATGCTGCTAGTAGGGAGTACCGGCGTTTTGGGAGAATCGGTCTCCCCTAGCCTTGAAACCACGCTGAGCCCCGCTATGCGAACTCCACCTCCCCAGCCGGTAGGCTCAAGCTCCTTCCTCGCTGACTCGACGGGGTCTCCCTGTTCAGGTGTTATGGACCCGGAAGAACGTCGAGACGAGGTCTTGCTTCCATTAGAGAAGGAGAGACGCCGCCGCAAATAGAAGGGAGAGGAGCCGAAGGACAGAGTGAGCGTGTGAAAACTTCTGAAAGGTTTGAAATACCGAAGGAATTATTAGTTAAACCGAAAGAGGTTACACTGGACACTTTATGGGACTTAGTTTCTACCCTGGGTCAAACGTTCCTGAAACAAGTTAATGAAACTGCACCTAAAATAAAATTATTAGAGATGGATTTACAAAAAACAGAGGAGAAGATTAAAGTTATAGATGAAAAAACTGACAAAATGGAACAAAGTATTATGAAATTGGAAACGATTCAACCTTTAATCACCTTGGCATATTACATCCCAGGAAAAGAATTGAATCAAATGCCTGAAACTCCATTGGATATCTCTCTTTTGCTTGAAACTTCTGACTCCGAATTAGCAACTGCCG
This sequence comes from Microcaecilia unicolor, assembly GCF_901765095.1. NCBI lineage: Eukaryota > Metazoa > Chordata > Amphibia > Gymnophiona > Siphonopidae > Microcaecilia > Microcaecilia unicolor. The sequence goes on along the minus strand of NC_044035.1, from coordinate 358,053,357 downwards.
CGACTTTGGTTGCGACAGTTGCATTATTGCCTGACAAGGATTGGATCTTCCGCTTATTTTTCCGTAATAAAGATAAACCCTTTTTGGGATATAAAATATTATTATTTCCTGATGTCTCTAAGGAGACTCGTAAGCGGAGGAAACAATTCTTGCTCCTTAAACCTGAAATACTGCACTTGGGGGGTACCTTCTTTTTAAGATACCCCTGCAAGTGCATAGTCAGACTTGAAGAGAAGAAATATGTATTTACAGAACCAACACACTCATCAGCTCTTATAGCCTCGGTGAAAAAGGATAAGCGTTAAGGAAAAGATTAACTCTTTCTAGTAGAGATTGTGTTATCCTTATTAATTTCCCATTATTTTTTTTTGCTCCCCTTGAATTCCTAAATTTTGGATTTCCAATTTATGGACTTGAGTATCAATATTTACCTCTTTGATTGTTAATTTCTGTTGATATATTTTTATTTTTATGATGCTTTTCCAATCAAGAAGTTTCTTGTATATTTCTTTAAATTGAATAAAAAAAAAAAAAAAAAAAAGAGATTCTACATGGAATGTTGCTAGTGGAGGAGTAGCCTAGTGGTTAGTGCAGTGGACTTTGATCCTGGGGAACTGAGTTTGATTCCCACTGCAGCTCCTTGTGACTCTGGGCAAGTCACTTAACCCTCCATTGCCCCTGGTACAAAATAAGTACCTAAATACATGTAAATCACTTTGAATGTAGCTGCAAAAACCTCAGAAAGGCAGTATATCAGTCCCATTTCCCTTTCCCTCTTCTTGGCCTATAGGCACTGGTGCTGTCTCAGTTTGATTATTGTAATTCTCTATATTGGATGTCCTCAGCCATCTTTAAAACATTTGCAGAATATGTGGAAGACATAAGTTTGATCATGTTACTCCTTTGTTACAATCTTTTCATTGAAGGTGGTAGAACTAGAGGGAATGAATTGAGGTTGAAGGGGGGAAGACTGTCAGGAAGTATTTTTGCACGGAAAGGGTGGTGGATACATTGAATGCCCTCCCACGGGAGGTGGTGGAGATGAAAACGGTAATGGAATTCAAATATGTATTGGATAAACACAAAGGAATCCTGTTTAGAAGAAATGGATCTGTGGAATCTTAGCAGAGATTGGGTGGCGACACCGATAATTAGTGGTTGACCAATATTCCGCCAGTGTCGTTATGCTCAAATAAGCCCTCTCCTCAAGTCACTTCACTGGCTTCCTATCCATTTCCGCATACAGTTCAAACTGCTCTTATTGACCTACAAGTGCATTCACTTTGCAGCTCCTCAGTACCTCTCCACTCTCATCTCTCCCTACATTCCTCCCCGGGAACTCCGATCACTGGGTAAATCTCTCTTATCTGCACCCTTCTCCTCCACCGCTAACTCCAGACTCTGTTCCTTTTATCTTGCTGCACCATATGCCTGGAATAGACTTCCTGAGCCGGTACGTCAAGTTCCATCTCTGGCCATCTTCAAATCTAAGCTAAAAGCCCACCTTTTTGATGCTGCTTTTAACTTCTTAGCCTTATTCACTTGTTCAGAACCCTTATTTTATCATCCTCACTTTAATATTCCCTTATCTCTTGTTTGTTCTGTCTGTCTGTCCTAATTAGATTGTAAGCTCTGTCGAGCAGGGACTGTCTCTTCATGTTCAAGTGTACAGTGCTGCGTATGTCTAGTAGCACCTTAGAAATGATAAGTAGTAGTAGTAGTAATTGGAGAGTAAAACCAGTGTTGGGTGGACTTCTACGGTCTGTGTCCTGATCGTGGCTGAATAGATATGGATGAGCTGGAGCGTAAATTTTAAGGGGCTTCAACGTTAGCTTCAGAACTTTTAGTACAAGAACACTGCTGGGCAGACTTCTATGGTCTGTGCCCTGAGAAAGGCAGGGACAAATCAAACTTGGGTATAAAGTATGAAATACCATGTAAAATGAGTTTATCTTGTTGGGCAGACTGGATGGACCATTCAAGTCTTTATCTGCCGTCATTTAGCGAATGCTACATACCTGTAGAAGGTATTCTCCGAGGACAGCAGGCTGATTGTTCTCACTGATGGGTTGACGTCCTCGGCAGCCCCCTCCATCGGAAAGTTTACTAGCAAAGGCCTTTGCTAGTCCTCGCGCGCCCATGCGCACCGCGCATGCGCGGCCGTCTTCCCGCCCAAAACCGGCTCGAGCCGGCCAGTCCAGTATGTAGCAAGACAATACACTTCAAGGGAAGACTCAACTCCAAAGGGGAGGCGGGCGGGTTTGTGAGAACAATCAGCCTGCTGTCCTCGGAGAATACCTTCTACAGGTATGTAGCATTCGCTTTCTCCGAGGACAAGCAGGCTGCTTGTTCTCACTGATGGGGTATCCCTAGCCCCCAGGCTCACTCAAAACAACAACCATGGTCAATTGGACCTCGCAACGGCGAGGACATAACTGAGATTGACCTAAAAAATTTACCAACTAACTGAGAGTGCAGCCTGGAACAGAACAAACAGGGCCCTCGGGGGGTGGAGTTGGATCCTAAAGCCCAAACAGGTTCTGAAGAACTGACTGCCCGAACCGACTGTCGCGTCGGGTATCCTGCTGCAGGCAGTAATGAGATGTGAATGTGTGGACAGATGACCACGTCGCAGCTTTGCAAATTTCTTCAATAGAGGCTGACTTCAAGTGGGCTACCGACGCAGCCATGGCTCTAACATTATGAGCCGTGACATGACCCTCAAGAGCCAGCCCCGCCTGGGCGTAAGTGAAGGAAATGCAATCTGCTAGCCAATTGGATATGGTGCGTTTCCCTACAGCCACTCCCCTCCTATTGGGATCAAAAGAAACAAACAATTGGGCGGACTGTCTGTGGGGCTGTGTCCGCTCCAGGTAGAAGGCCAATGCTCTCTTGCAGTCCAATGTGTGCAGCTGACGTTCAGCAGGGCAGGAATGAGGACGGGGAAAGAATGTTGGCAAGACAATTGACTGGTTCAGATGGAACTCCGACATAACCTTTGGCAGGAACTTAGGGTGAGTGCGGAGGACTACTCTGTTGTGATGAAATTTGGTGTAAGGGGCCTGGGCTACCAGGGCCTGAAGCTCACTGACTCTACGAGCTGAAGTAACTGCCACCAAGAAAATGACCTTCCAGGTCAAGTACTTCAGATGGCAGGAATTCAGTGGCTCAAAAGGAGGTTTCATCAGCTGGGTGAGAACGACATTGAGATCCCATGACACTGTAGGAGGCTTGACAGGGGGCTTTGACAAAAGCAAACCTCTCATGAAGCGAACAACTAAAGGCTGTCCTGAGATCGGCTTACCTTCCACACGGTAATGGTATGCACTGATTGCACTAAGGTGAACCCTTACAGAGTTGGTCTTGAGACCAGACTCAGACAAGTGCAGAAGGTATTCAAGCAGGGTCTGTGTAGGACAAGAGCGAGGATCTAGGGCCTTGCTGTCACACCAGACGGCAAACCTCCTCCAATGGAAGAAGTAACTTCTCTTAGTGGAGTCTTTCCTGGAAGCAAGCAAGATGCGGGAGACACCCTCTGACAGACCCAAAGAGGCAAAGTCTACGCCTTCAACATCCAGGCCATGAGAGCCAGAGACTGGAGGTTGGGATGCAGAAGCGCCCCCTCGTCCTGTGTGATGAGGGTCGGAAAACACTCCAATCTCCACGGTTCTTCGGAGGATAACTCCAGAAGAAGGGGGAACCAGATCTGACGCGGCCAAAAAGGAGCAATCAGAATCATGGTGCCTCGGTCTTGCTTGAGTTTCAACAAAGTCTTCCCCACCAGAGGGATGGGAGGATAAGCATACAGCAGGCCCTCCCCCCAATCCAGGAGGAAGGCATCCGATGCTAGTCTGCCAGAGGCCTGAAGCCTGGAACAGAACTGAGGGACTTTGTGGTTGGCTCGAGATGCGAAGAGATCTACCAAGGGGGTGCCCCACACCTGGAAGATCTGCCGCACTACACGGGAATTGAGCGACCACTCGTGAGGTTGCATAATCCTGCTCAGCCTGTCGGCCAGACTGTTGTTTACGCCTGCCAGATATGTGGCTTGGAGCACCATGCCTTGACGGCGAGCCCAGAGCCACATGCTGACGGCTTCCTGACACAGGGGGCGAGATCCGGTGCCCCCCTGCTTGTTGACATAGTACATGGCAACCTGGTTGTCTGTCTGAATTTGGATAATTTGGTGGGACAGCCGATCTCTGAAAGCCTTCAGAGTGTTCCAGATCGCTCGCAACTCCAGAAGATTGATCTGTAGATCGCGTTCTTGGAGGGACCAACTTCCTTGGGTGTGAAGCCCATCGACATGAGCTCCCCATCCCAGGAGAGACGCATCCGTGGTCAGCACTTTTTGTGGCTGAGGAATTTGGAAGGGACGTCCCAGAGTCAAATTGGAGCAAATCGTCCACCAATACAGGGATTTGAGAAAACTCGTGGACAGGTGGATCACGTCCTCTAGACCCCCAGCGGCCTGATACCACTGGGAGGCTAGGGTCCATTGAGCAGATCTCATGTGAAGGCGGGCCATGGGAGTCACATGAACTGTGGAGGCCATGTGGCCCAGCAATCTCAACATCTGCCGAGCTGTGATCTGCTGGGACGCACGCACCCGCGAGACGAGGGACAACAAGTTGTTGGCTCTCGCCTCTGGAAGATAGGCGCGAGCCGTCCGAGAATCCAGCAGGGCTCCTATGAATTCGAGTTTCTGCACTGGGAGAAGATGGGACTTTGGGTAATTTATCACAAACCCCAGTAGCTCCAGGAGGCGAATAGTCATCTGCATGGACTGCAGGGCTCCTGCCTCGGATGTGTTCTTCACCAGCCAATTGTCGAGATATGGGAACACGTGCACCCCCAGCCTGCGAAGTGCCGCTGCTACCACAGCTAGGCACTTTGTGAACACCCTGGGCGCAGAGGCGAGCCCAAAGGGTAGCACACAGTACTGGAAGTGGCGTGTGCCCAACTGAAATCGCAGATACTGTCTGTGAGCTGGCAGTATCGGGATGTGTGTGTAGGCATCCTTCAAGTCCAGAGAGCATAGCCAATCGTTTTGCTGAATCATGGGGAGAAGGGTGCCCAGGGAAAGCATCCTGAACTTTTCTTTTACGAGATACTTGTTCAGGGCCCTTAGGTCTAGGATGGGACGCATCCCCCCTGTTTTCTTTTCCACAAGGAAGTACCTGGAATAGAATCCCAGCCCTTCTTGCCCGGATGGCACGGGCTCGACCGCATTGGCGCTGAGAAGGGCGGAGAGTTCCTCTACAAGTACCTGCTTGTGTTGGAAGCTGTAAGACTGAGCCCCCGGTGGACAATTTGGAGGTTTTGATGCCAAATTGAGGGTGTATCCCTGCCGGACTATTTGGAGAACCCACTGATCGGAGGTTATGAGAGGCCATCTTTGGTGAAAAGCTTTCAACCTCCCCCCGACCGGCAGGTCGCCCGGCACTGACACTTGGATGTCGGCTATGCTCTGCTGGAGCCAGTCAAAAGCTCGCCCCTTGCTTTTGCTGGGGAGCCGCGGGGCCTTGCTGAGGCGCACGCTGCTGACGAGAGCGAGCGCGCTGGGACTTAGCCTGGGCCGCAGGCTGTCGGGAAGGAGGATTGTACCTACGCTTACCAGAAGCATAGGGACCAGTCTTCCTTCCCCCGAAAAATCTTCTACCTGTAGAGGTAGAGGCTGAAGGCTGCCGGCGGGAGAACTTGTCGAATGCGGTGTCCCGCTGGTGGAGAGACTCTATCACCTGCTCGACTTTTTCTCCAAAAATGTTGTCCGCACGGCAAGGCGAGTCCGCAATCCACTGCTGGAGTCTATTCTCCAGGTCGGCGGCACGCAGCCATGAGAGCCTGCGCATCACCACACCTTGAGCAGCGGCCCTGGACGCAACATCAAAAGTGTCATAAACTCCTCTGACCAGGAATTTTCTGCACGCCTTCAGCTGCCTGACCACCTCCTGAAAAGGCTTGGCTTGCTCAGGGGGAAGAGCATCAACCAAGCCCGCCAACTGCCGCACATTGTTCCGCATGTGAATGCTCGTGTAGAGCTGGTAAGACTGGATCTTGGCCACGAGCATAGAAGAATGGTAGGCCTTCCTCCCAAAGGAGTCTAAGGTTCTAGGGTCTTTGCCCGGGGGCGCCGAAGCATGCTCCCTAGAACTCTTAGCCTTCTTTAGGGCCAGATCCACAACTCCAGAGTCATGAGGCAACTGAGTGCGCATCAGCTCTGGGTCCCCATGGATCCGGTACTGGGACTCAATCTTCTTGGGAATGTGGGGATTACTTAGTGGCTTGGTCCAGTTCGCAAGCAATGTCTTTTTCAGGACATGGTGCAAGGGAACAGTGGACGCTTCCTTAGGTGGAGAAGGATAGTCCAGGAGCTCAAACATTTCAGCCCTGGGCTCGTCCTCCACAACCACCGGGAAGGGGATGGCCGTAGACATCTCCCGGACAAAGGAAGCAAAAGACAGACTCTCGGGAGGAGAAAGCTGTCTCTCAGGAGAGGGAGTGGGATCAGAAGGAAGACCCTCAGACTCCTCGTCAGAGAAATATCTGGGGTCCTCCTCTTCCTCCCACGAGGCCTCACCCTCGGTGTCAGACACAAGTTCACGAACCTGTGTCTGCAACCTCGCCCTGCTCGACTCGGTGGAACCCCGTCCACGGTGGGGGCGTCGAGAGGTAGACTCCCTCGCCCGCATCGGCGAAGCTCCCTCCGCCGACGTAGTCGGGGAGCCTTCCTGGGAGGTGGCCGCGGTCGGCACCGGGGACCTCAACCTGGGCGATGGGCCAGCCGGCGCCATGCTCGACGGTACCGGAGGCGCAAGCACCGCCGGTACCGGAGGGGTAGGGCGCAACAGCTCTCCCAGAATCTCTGGGAGAACGGCCCGGAGGCTCTCGTTTAGAATGGCTGCAGAGAAAGGCTGAGAGGCCGATGCAGGCGTCGACGTCAGATCCTGTTCCGGGCGAGGAGGCTGTTCCGGGCTGTCCAGAGTGGAGCGCATCGACACCTCCTGAACAGAGGGTGAGCGGTCCTCTCGGTGCCGATGCCTGCTGGGTGCCGAATCCCTCGGCGACCCAGAGCTCTCGGTGCCGACATGGGGAGGAGACCGGTGTCGATGCTTCTTCGACTTCTTCCGAAGCATGTCACCGGAGCTCCCCGGCACCGACGAGGAGGACGTAGAATCCATCCGTCACTTCCTCGGGGCCGAGACCGAAGAGGGTCGATCCCGGGGGGGCTGTACCGCAGGAGCCCTCAGGGTAGGAGGAGACCCACCCGAAGGCTCACCGCCACCAGCAGGGGAATGGACAGCCCTCACCTGCACTCCTGACGATGCACCTCCGTCCGACGACATCAGCAGACGAAGTCTCGGTACCACCGACGTCGATACAGTCGCCCGATGCCTCGGCGCCGATGCAGAGGTCCGATGCCTCGATGCAGTCGATGGAGCGGCAGCCAAGGAAGATGGTCCGGACGCTGACGACGTCGATGCACTCGATGCCTCCGGTGCCGATGCCGACGAAGAGCCCGAGAACAAAACGTTCCACTGGGCTAATCTCGCTACCTGAGTCCGCCTTTGTAACAGGGAACACAGACTGCAGTTCTGAGGGCGGTGCTGGGCCCCTAGACACTGAAGACACGCAGAGTGCCTATCAGTGAGCGAGATTACCCGGGCGCACTGGGTGCACTTCTTGAAGCCGCTGGAAGGCTTCGATGTCATGGGCGGAAAAATCACGCCGGCGAAATCAAAAGCCGAAATGGCGAAAATTGAAGCACCAAAATTTAGAGGGAGAAAAATCTCGACCGAGGCCAAAAGAGGCCTACCCCGACAACGAAAGAAAACTTACGGGGCAAAAACTAAGAAATACGGGAAGGACAGAAAACCCGAAAGGGTCTTCCGGAACACTACCGGAGCGCTTCCCGAACTTTTCCAAGGAAAAAAAGGACAAAAACACGTCGAAAAGGACGCGCGAGGTCGACTCTCTGGGGCACGAACGGCGTAACACGACCGTACCGAGTGCGGACGAAAGAAGACTGGCCGGCTCGAGCCGGTTTCGGGCGGGAAGACGGCCGCGCATGCGCGGTGCGCATGGGCGCGCGAGGACTAGCAAAGGCCTTTGCTAGTAAACTTTCCGATGGAGGGGGCTGCCGAGGACGTCAACCCATCAGTGAGAACAAGCAGCCTGCTTGTCCTCGGAGAAAGTATGTTACTGTGTTATATTGAAGCACGATGTAAATTTAAGCTTTGTATTTTTGTCCACAAATTATTTGATGGTTATGTCCCTGATCTAGTGGAGTTATTTACTGTGGGAACAACAGTTTGTTCGTTAGATCTAGAGACTGTTGTCTGCTGCAGTTTCCTTCTGTAATAGGTCTTATCTTAGCCCTGGTTTTGTTTACTGCTCTGCGCAATGTTGGAATTCCCTTCCTTTGGAGTTGAGATTGGTTGAATCTTATCTGCGATGTCGTAAGCTGTTAAAGACTTACTTATTTTCTATTTATTTTTTGTAATTTGTTTTGAGCTTCTTTGATGTACTAAGATAGCTTGGATGGTTTATATATGATTTTGTATTTTTTGTCTAGTGATGGCCTAGTCTTCATTTGAATTGTAATACGCATTGATCCTTAGTTGGTATATAGCGGAATAGAAAATTTGTTGAATTGTATTATTAATCTGGTGGGGGGGAGGGGGTTGGATGGCCGCTGTGAAATTACTGTTTATCTCTTCTCCTCTCATCATTACTCTCTAATAAAATACTCGCTTGATGAAAAGTAGACACTTAAATTCATCTTTTTTCATAGAGGCCTGAGCAACTGTTTGCTCAACTGAGGTCAAGATGGCTGTTTATGAGAGATTGCTGGAAATTATCAACTTGCCCCAGAGTCCTGCCCTGAATTGCTTGGTTGTCTACTATGCTGTACTGTAGGCCCAGGATGAAAAGCCTGTAAAACTGAGTCAGGGCCTGTGTTATCAACCTACTAATTTAAGCTGCTGATAAAGAAAATCTCATATCCTGCACTATCTATAATTAAAATCTGATGTGACATTTACACTGCAAGGTATTGCTCCGCTGTCAGGTGTGGCAGCTGTGGGCTGGTGCTGGAGGAGTAGCCTAACAGCTGAGACCCAGGGATTCCATGATTCAAATCCCCTGCAGTTTCTTGTGACCTTGAAACTTAGATTTAAGCCTCCAGGGACAGAAAAATATCTACTGTATGTGTAACATACCTTGAACTACTAACACTGAGCTAAATTCCTTCCCCTCATTTTTTAATGACCTGATACCTATTGTATCTCCGTTAGTCATGTTGGGATTAATTTTATAAAGCCTTTTTATTGCTTATGTGGCCACACGCTTGTGTCTTATAAAACACTGGCTGCTGTAAAAGACTGTGTGGTGATATGATGGTATGTAAAAACATAAGAACAGCTATACTGGGTCAGACTAATGGTCTATCTAGCCCAGTATCCTGCTTCCAACAGTGGAAAATCCAGGTCACAAGTACCTGGCAGAAACCCAAATACTGTAGTAGCACCATTCCATGCTACCAATCCCAGGGCAAGCAGTGGCTGTCCCATGTCTGTCTTAATAGCAGATTACGGACTTTTCCTCCAGGAACTTGTCCAAACCTTTTTAAACCCAGATACACTAACCGCTGTTACCACATCCTCCAGCAATGAGTTCCACAGCTTAACTATTCTTTGAGTGACAAAATATTTCCTCCTATTTGTTTTAAAAGTATTTCCATGTAACTTCATTGAGTGCCCCCTAGACTTTGCTGGTAGGTGTGTACAGGGCGGAGTTTGAGTACATGTGTACATTATTAAAATATGCTAATCTACACACGCACTGGAATAATTCAGGCATGGACCTTTCCATCTGCAACATAAGCGCAATTTCTGCTGCTTCTACAGGTATTTTATGTGTAAATGTCTTTACTGCATCTAACAAATAAAACAGCAACTCTGAAGACATTGACAAATATCAAATACAACTCTATCGCAGCATTTAGTACCGTTTGACATTTTTTTATTCCCCTCCATTCCTCCCCCTTCCCAAATGGCAATTTAAACCCTCGTATACAATTCCATAACTCGACAAATTCCAATCTCTGTAGAGACAAGGTTGAAGTCTATAGAAAGCCATTGTAACAGGAACATCATATTATTTATTTATTTGTTGCATTTGTACCCCACATTTTCTCACCTATTTGCAGGCTCAATGTGGCTTACATAGTACCGTCAAAGGCGTTTGCCCAGTCGGTGGATAATAAATACAAAATTGTGTAGTGATCGTATGAGGTATAAGTAGAGGGTCGGAATGGATGAAGATTGCGTGTTGTCCTGTTCGATCATAGTCATGCTGTGTTGGTAGGTGGGGTCATTGGGGTAGGCCTTTTTGAAGAGGTTGGTTTTTAGTAATTTCCTGAAGTTCAAGTGGTCGTGGATTGTTTTCACAGCTTTTGGGAGCCCATTCCATAGTTGTGCGCTTATGTAGGAGAAGCCTATATTAATAGTCCAAGAATTGGCAGTGTACTCAGATACGGGGTCCAGATCTAAGCAATTGCTTTTTTGCTTTTCAACCCATGTTTATGCAGGTATTTTAAAAAGAGACATAGAGGGGTATTCTCAATATGATGTCTAAGTTAGATTTTGGACGTTTTGCGCTAAACATCCCAAATCCGGATAGGAAATATGGCCATTTTCAAAACTGCAAAACATCTATCTTTTTTTTTTTCTGAAAATACTGTTTATAACAAGGTTTTGTGCTGTTTGCATTTATCTTTTCAGGCTATTTTCTGAAAAATAAACGTGCAAGTATAAAATGTAGAAACTGAAGCCATTGGGATGTAGAAGGGGCAGCATTTTTAGCAGACTGGTCCCTCAGACATCCCAGGAGAGCAATGGGACACCCTAGGGGTCACACTGCTGTGGACTTTATATAAATGCTCCCAGCTACATATCTTACCATTGATTCCTTTCCTTTTCTTGTCTGTTGAGCCCTCCAATACCCACCACCCCCAACTGTACACCACTACTATAGCCCTTATGGGTGAAGGGGGTTTTCTGGTAACAGGTAAGAGAAGGTACAGGCCTGGGTCCACCTGTCTGCAGTGCACTGCACCCACCACTACACTACTCCAGGGACCTGCTTGCTGCTCTAATGGACCTGGCTATAACATCTGAGGTTGTCATAGAGTCTGGTGAGTACTATTTTGATTCACATTTTTTGGAGGTGGGAGGGGTCAGTGACCACTGGGGGAGTAAGGGGGGGCACTTCCCTGATTCCCCCCAGTGATCACCTGGTCATTTAGGGCACCTTTTTGTGCCTCCTTTGTTCTGAAAACAGGTCTAGACAAAAACGTTGAAGTTTTCGCCCTAAGCTCGCCCTTCAAAATGTCCCCGACATACCCCCTTGTGATTTGGAAGCAATGCAGACAAACTGGACAGATAAACATCTGAAAAACAGGTTTTGAAAATACCGATTTGAATATTTTGAGAAGAAATCCATCCAAATGGTGCTTTGTGACATAATGTTTGAAAAGGTTTGAAGCAGTTTGAGTGCACAATATATATATACAAAATAAAAAATCATTATAAAGAGGTTTTTTTAGACCGATGAGAAGACTGGAGTCTGGTAAATGCTAGCATTAATATATTTCACTTGCTGCTATGTTGGGACATTTGAGGTTTTTTCCCCTCCTTTTAAGATTATATAGACAGTGGCGTTCCTAGGGGGGGGCGGTGGGGGCGGTCCACCCCGGGTGCACGCCGCCGGGGGCGGGGTGCCGTGCGCGCCTGCCCTCCGTTGTTCCATGCTTCTTCTCTGCCCCGGAACAGGTTACTTCCTGTTCCGGGGCAGAGAAGAAGCATGGAACAACGGAGGACAGGTGCGCGCGCCCCCCCCCACCCACCCAGCGGCGTGCACCCAGCGGGGGGGTTCCTTCGCGGGGGTGTCCTTTCACCGGTGGGGGGGGGGGGTCCGCGCTGCATCGGGGGGGGGGGGGGGCGCTGCACCCGGGGGCGGGGCGAATCGGTGATCCACCCCGGGTGCCAGCCCCCCTATGAACGCCACTGTATATAGACATTTGAATATCAAATTGAATGTTTATTTGATATGAGGTTTACAAACATAGAGGAGTTTTCAGCTGTATTGATAATTCAATAATGACTAAGACATAAAAAGTTGCCATAAATGACCAGATGGCTACTGGAGCGATGCCTTTCAGACATCGCTGCCTGGATGTCCAACCGGCATCTGAAACTGAACATGGCAAAGACTGAGCTCCTTGTCTTTCCACCCAAACCCTCTTCTCCTCTTCCCCCACTTTCCGTCTCTGTTGACAACGCCCTCATCCTCCCCGTCTCTTCAGCCTGCAATCTCGGAGTCATTTTCGACTCCTCCCTCTCCTTCTCTGCCCATATCCAGCAGATAGCTAAGACCTGTCGCTTCTTCCTCTATAATATTAGCAAAATTCGCCCATTCCTCTCTGAACAGACCACCCAAAACCTCGTCCACTCGCTCGTTACCTCTCGTCTTGACTATTGCAACCTTCTCCTTGCTGGCCTCCCGCTTAGCCACCTATCCCCCCTTCAATCTGTCCAAAATTCCGCCGCACGTCTTATCTACCGCGTGAACCGATACTCTCATATCATCCCTCTCCTCAAGTCGCTTCACTGGCTCCCGATCCGCTACCGTATACAGTTCAAGCTTCTCCTTTTAACCTTCAAATGCACTCAATCTGCAGCCCCCCATTACCTCTCTACCCTCCTCTCCCCGTATGTTTCCACCCGTAACCTCTGCTTTCAGGATAAATCACTCCTATCTGTACCCTTCTCCACCACCGCTAACTCCAGACTCCGCCCCTTCTGCCTCGCATCACCTTATGCCTGGAACAGACTTCCCGAACCCATACGCCATGCGCCCTCCCTGCCCATTTTCAAGTCCTTACTCAAAGCCCATCTCTTCTCCCTTGCTTTTGGCGCCCAACCACCTTCCCCATTCATGATACCTACACTGACTACATAGTTTGTTACCTTTAGATTGTAAGCTCTCTTGAGCAGGGACTGTCCTTCCCCATGTTTAAACTTGTACAGCGCTGCGTAACCCTGGCAGCGCTATAGAAATGCTAAGAAGTAGTAGTAGTAGTAGTAGTAATAACATGGGTAGGAATGCCCCTTCGAAGTGGCAGTTCGGAAGTTCAGTGATAAAAAAGCTGGAAGAGGAGGCTGAAGGGGGGAAGACTGAGGAGTAATGTCAGGAAGTATTTTTGCACGGAAAGGGTGGTGGATACATGGAATGCCCTCTCACAGGAGGTGGTGGAGATGAAAATGAGAACAGAGAAGGATGGCTGGATCTTTTCCCCAAAGACTTTTCCCGGTGTTATCTCCCCTTTCTGTAGTTCCCTAGAAAAAGACAAGAAGATTCCGGCTCATCCACAACTTGTATCAACCCCTGGGCCTATCAGTCAACGATCAGCTCCCACAGGAATTATGTGTAAGCCCTGACCATAAGGGTCATCCTAGGCAGCTGCCCAGGGTATGCTCTACACGAGAGCTGGTCGGGTGCACAATACTTTGATTTAGGGCATGGGCCAGGACTGGAGAAGACCCCCCAGGAGGTTGAATAAGGTTATGCTCCCACGTTCAGAGTCACTCAGTTATCAAATAAATGCAGACCATGCAGTTGATGTGCCCTAAACCATAATAATAGTTTACTCAGGAAAATAGGCAGATTTCAAACAATCGTGAACAATTACAGCAGAGGCAGTTTAAATGCAGGGAAGCCAAAACTTTATACACAAACACTTCCTTCCACTTAATCTTGAGTTCTCCCACAGAATATATTTGCACTGCAGCTACAGAACAGCAGAGGGCAGCAGCAGTAAGTCTTAACAAGGAATTGATACACCACTGGTTCTACCCAATCCTAGGTTTGAACAAGAAAAAACTAAACATTTTGCTTTCCTTTTCTTGGCGCCTTCTACCTGGAACAGCTCTCCCAGTCTATCTGTAGTGAGCTATCTTTGCCTAAATTTAAAATACTTATAAAAACACAGTTTCTCCCCCAAGCTTTTAGCATCTCCTGTGACGTGATTTGAACTTGGTATCCAGGTCCCTTTAGTTGCCTCCAGTGTCTTGTATGATTCTTTCCTCCGTCCTATCAGTTGTAGTTCTTTTCCTTTTTAATTCTTTTTTGTGTTTTTGAATTTTAAACAGCCTTGTTCCGCCTGTCGGTATTGAGCAATATAGCAAATAAAATAATCTAAAACCATAACCACTTACTTCCGGTCTGTGCCCTGAAGAGGACAGGTACAAATCAAAGTAGGGTATACACAAAAAAGTAGCACATATGAGTTATCTTGTTGGGCAGACTGGATGGACCGTGCAGGTCTTTTCTGCCATCATCTACTATGTTACTATGTTACAGTGGTTGAGCCATGTAATGCTAGTTCTTGCCACCTTGAGCAATTGGGAGGCCACTAAGATATTCAAATAAGCGATGATGCTTTGGTTTGGGAAATGTAGAAGTTCTCTTCTCCCAGCTGGTTATTTGGGCTCTGACAGACTCTCCAGTATTTTTGGTTGGTAGCTAAAAGATGTCTGCTGGTACAGCACAGATGAGACCCAGGGACTCTCTTCTCCTTCTAGTATCAGGCTAAAGGTAATGATGTGGATCCCTGATTTCCAGACACACACCATAGGCAAAAAACAGCAGGTCAGAGGTCTGTATGACACTGTCTGAGTCCTGTCTGTAAAAAGAAACAGCTTAAATGTGTTGACTAGGTTAGTACAACACAGCTGTAAGTATATCTCCTGTGCTGAAGACTTTTTCCAGCACTGGTCTCCAGCGTCACACCACATTGCCTGCCCTGCTCTCTCTTCCTCTCATGTCCGGCATGCTCCTTTTAGTGAAACTGAGCATGCTCAATTTCACTAAAAGGAGTGTGCCCGATGTGAGGGGAAGAGAGAGCAGGGCAGGCAATGCGGCGGCGCCACCACAGACCAGCACTGAATGAAGTCTTCAGATGGAAGGAGTTGAGGACCCCCGCCAGCCAACCAGGGGCCCAGAGCAAACATGGGGGGCCCAGGCCCCCATGGCCCCACCTAGCTATGCCACTGCTTCTGTATCTAAAAGGCTGGAGACATTTTTCTGGAAGGCTATCCTTATCACATAGGTCAGGCCTCAGGAAGCAGAAGCCAACAGACAAAATTCAAAGGTAGGAGCTCCCTTATATATTTTTCTATCTTTCTTTCCAGGACTACAACTTCTCCTAACCTTTTAACTTTCACCAATTAGGATCTAAGACACTCCCATTTCCTCTGGTTACTGACATAACCTTACAGCTCACTGAAGAGTACCCTTCTGCATGGCAACCAGTGAGATCATCAATGTTTGAACTTTACATTGGAGAAACCAACTACTTAATGAAAGAGGCCCCAGAACGCTTTATCATAGATCTTACCTCCCATCTAAACTTTCTGCTGCAACAAGGTTTATTCCCCTCTGATCACGGCAACATACTACTAACACCAATACCGAAAAATCCTAAGAAACCAGCGAACGATGTCACCAACTACCGCCCTGTCGCCTCCATTCCTCTACTGTGGGCTTCCGCTCAGCCCACAGCACAGAAACTGTCCTACTCACCCTAATATCCAAATTCAAACAAGAAATTGCATTTGGAAACAACATCCTCCTTCTACAATTCGATTTATCCAGTGCATTCGACATGGTAGATCATAACATACTAACCAAACTACTGGACAAACTTGGAATCGGCGGAAATATTATTAACTGGATAAAAGGACTCATCACATCAAGATCCTATCAAGTTAAATCACCCACGGCTACCTCACCACCTCGGTCTCCAATCTGTGGTGTACCTTAAGGATCCCCCTTGTCACCGATACTCTTCAATCTAATGATGATCCCACTAGCCAAAGCCCTATTCAGACATGATCTCAACCCTTTCATCTACGCTGATGACGTTATCATATTCATCCCCTTTAAATCAAACCTAACAGAAATCTCTGACAAAATATCCATGGGAATGAACATCTTAACCTCCTGGGCCACCACCTTTAGGATGAAACTGAACAGAGAAAATACACAATGCCTATCCTCTCATCTCAGCACTCTGCACCCCCCCCCCCCCCCATCTAATCTTACCACCTCCAGCACTACAATCCCCATTTCTGACAACCTGAAAATCCTTGGAGTGACACTAGACAACCACCTTTCCCTCGAGAACCACGCCACAACCACCACGAAGAAAATGTTCACAATGATGTGGATACTGAAACGCGTAAAATCATATCTACCCCTGAAAACATTCCAGAACTTGGTGCAATCCACGGTACTTACCCACATTGACTACTGTAACAGCATCTTCTTAGGCTGCAAAGCCCACATCCTGAAAAAATTTCAGACTGCCCAAATCACAGCAGCGAGACTCATATTTGGCAAATCACGTTTTGAGAGTGCAACTCCTCTCCGTGCAAAACTACACTGGCTCCCCATCAAAGAAAGTATCAACTTTAAAGTTCACACGTTAATCCACAAGATAATACACGGTGATTCTCCGGCCTATATGACAAATCTAATTGACCTCCCAGCAAGAAACATGTCTGTATCCTCGCAAAACTACCTCAACCTGCACTATCCCAACTGTAAAGGTCTCAAGTACAAAACTTATTATGGATCCAACTTCTCCTTCCTGGGCAGCCAACTCTGGAACGCCCTCCCTAGGCATATCCAATCAATCTATGACCACCTACCTTTGAGGAAAGCATTAAAAACCCATCTATTCAAGCAAGCCTATCCTAAAGAACCTGATTAAACTTACGAACCGATCTACCTAACTAACACCGAAGAAGCAACGACAACGACACTGACCCAGACTACATCTCCACATCACCTATCCCTACCAACCCATCCATTCTTCCACTTATCCATCCAATCACTACAGACCCATCCAAGCTATTCCTATGCTACATTTAATTTTCCTACCTAACAAAATTCTGTATAACCTAATACTATGTAAGACGCATTGAACCTGCTTTTAGTTGGAAAGCGCGGGATACAAATGTATTAAATAAATAAATAAATAAAAACCTGATGGAATTTTCTATGCCCAAAGTTACTTTGTGCCAAATCCAACAGATTCCTACATATGCGTAGTATGGTTTGCTTCTTTTGTTGGTGTCCTGACTTGGTGAGGCAGTGTAGTAGGGGACCTTTAATGGCCAAAGTTGACATTGAATCAGCATTTGGCTTGTTACCTCTTCATCCGGATTCCATCCCATTCTTAGGTTTTCAGTTTGCTGGTTCCTTCTGTTTTGATAAATGCATGTCAATGAGTTGTTCCATTTCCTGTGTCTATATTAAAGCCCCACTGCAGGGCCGCAGAGAGGGAGGGCGGAGTGAGCAAAATTCCCCAGGCCCGGCCTCCAAGGGGGGGGGGGCCCAGGTCCGACATCAGCCTGCCTGCTTCCAGGTCTGTCCTCTCCTGCTCCTTCATGTCACCCAGGACCCAGATTATTGCATTAACGAGATATCATGTTAATGCAATCATCTGCGTCCCGACTCCAGGCACACAGGAGCAGGAGAGGAGAGACCGAGGGAGCAGCAGTCAGAGACAGAAAAGTAAGGGGGCAGGTGGGGGCAGCAGCCAGAGTGTGGAGATGGGGGTAGGGTTACCGTACATCCAGCTTTACCCGGACATGTCCTCTTTTTGAGGACACAACCGGGCATCCGGGCGGGTTTTGCCAGTGTGCCAGTTTGTCTGGATTTGCGGGCGGGCCTTAAGATGTCCTATCCTCCCCTCTCCTCCTTTACCGTATTGTAGTACCCTGGTGGTCTAGTGACCTTTTCATGGTAAGAAAGAGCCCCCTCTTTCCTGCCCAGCACGGCTGCAGACTGTCTTACTCCCCGTGTCGCTTCAAAATGGCTGCCAAGAGTTCAAGCAGTGGCCTCGTGAGACTTCCGCAGAAGTCTTGCAAAGTCACTGCTTGAACTCTCGGAAGCCATTTTGAATCAGTGCCAGGAGCAAAACAGGCCTACAGTCTCCCTGACAGGAAAGAGGGGGCTCTTTCCTGACCTGAAGAGGCCACTAGACCACCAGGGCACTACAATAAGGTACAGAGGGGAGGGAAGGGGTAGTGAATGGAGTCATGTGGGTGGGTGGTGGCTGGAAAATTGGGGAGGGGATATACATGGGGGGGGGGAGAGAGAGGGAATCTGGCTTTCTTTGGAGGGGTTAAAGTGACAGGGGTGAGGGTGTGACAGGGGGCAAGTGGGGTATGATGGGGTGGGGCATGTGTCCTCTTTTTCCTTAGGGCAAATATGGTAACCCTAGTTGGTGGTGGTGGGGGGGCAAAGGTGCAGCGTGACGGCGGCGGCCCAGGTGGAGGGCCATGGCTTGGCAGTCCAGTCCTGCCCTGGCCCAGCTGTGTCTCTCGGCAGCCCTGGCCCAGTGTCAGTCTTGACTTTTCTGGCCATTGAGATCAATTCAATTTCAGTGGTTAGTAGACGGCCAGCAGACAAGGTAAGGAATGTAACTGACTTAATTTCTTGGGTCTTGGCCTTGAGAGGTTGAATTTTGTTTGCAGTAATCCCATGGGAAGGGTATTTTTCAGGTGACTGGTAGTGGTAAGAGCATCACTATGTAAGTCTTGTCATTTTATTTGGTTATCTGCTGGTATGAGGAAGGATTTGTCTGTTTACTTGGACTTTCACCAGTTCTCAATGGGATACTGCCTTGGCAGGACAAAGTCATTAATAACAACTTGCAACTGTTTTCAGATAAAGCAGGGGATCTTGTTTTTTGTTTGTTTGTGTGTGTGTGTGTGTGTGTGTGTTTTTGGCCAGGGCTCAGGGTGTGCAATGCAATGGCCAGAGAATTGGGTTGATTCAGGAGCAATACAAAAATATAACATTCTTGGAGCTTTTCCACTGCTTGTTGCATATGAAATATGGCCAGATATGCTAAAGAATAAAAAGTTGCCTGAACATCTGTCTTAAGTCAGAAATGTCCCAGGCATTGTTGAAGGTAAAAGAAAACACATCACAAACATGGAATCAGCAGTGTTCATGTGTACAGAACACACTGTGAGTACAAAAGAACATAAGTATAGTCATACTGGGTCAGACCAATGGTCCATCTAGCCCAGTATCCTGCTTCCAACAGTGGCCAATCCATGTCACAGGTACCTGGCAGAAACCCAAATAGTAGCAACATTCCATGTAGAACCCCCCCCCCCCAAAAAAAAAAAATAGCAGGATTCTGGAATCCTAAAGAGTAACAAGATTCCAAGCGGAATCTGAAAGATTAGCAACATTCCATGTAGAACCCCAAAGAGTGGCAAGATTCTGGAATCCTAAAGAGTAACAAGATTCCAATCGGAATCTCAAAGATTAGCAACATTCCATGTACAACCCCAGGGCCGGTCTTAGCAAGTGTGGGGCCCTGTGCAGACCAATTTGATGGGGCCCCATCCTAGCTCCACCCCCACCCTAGCCTCACCTCACCCTAGCTCCAGGGCTGGCCACCCCCCTCCGAGCTCCCAGGCCATCCCCTGCGAGCTCCTGAACCATCCCCCTCCCTCCGAGGCCTCCCTCCCTCCCTCTGAGCTCCAGGGCTCCTCCCTCCTTCCCAGCTCCAAGGCCGGCCTCCCAGCTCCAAGGCTCCCCTCCTTCCGAGGCCTCCCTCCGAGCTCCAGTCTTCCTCCCTCTGAATTTTAAAAGTTACCTCGTCGGGTTACAGGCAGCGGCAGGAGTGAAAACCAAAAAAGAAAGAGGTCCAATACTTCCACAAGCAAACCAAGAAGGTAAAAACACAAGGGTGGAAGAACGCCAAATCCAAAGAGACCAGTCCAGACGACACAGTAGTAAGAGCACAAAAATAAAGTTTATTGGGACCCTACATGGTCCATGTTTCAGCTAAAAAGCCTTCATCAGGGGTCACAATATAAGCCAAAATCCAGATACGGACCATGTAGGGTCCCAATAAACTTTATTTTGGTGCTCTTACTACTGTGTTGTCTGGACTGGTCTCTTTGGATTTGGTGTTCTTCCACCCTTATGTTTTTACCTTCTGAGTTACATTCAGGTACACTGGGCATTTCTCTGTCCCTGGAGGGCTCACAATCTAATTTTGTACCTGAGGCAATGGAGGGTTAAGTGACTTGACCAAGATCACAAGGAGCCGAGGAGGGGTTTGAACTGGCCACCTCTAGATGTCAAGAATGGTGCTCTAACCACTAGGCTACTCCTCCATTCTGTGTTCTCTCTGTACAGATGTTTGCACATCATCCTGTTACTGTAACCTTCATTTTGTGAAGTTTTGTTTTTGTTGTATTTTTTGTGTGCATTGAATGGAAATTTCAATTTTTTCAACTGGACTTTAAGAAAACAAAACAAGTACCACCTTCTCACTGATGTAACTGGAACACAATGATGTAAGAATCATTACAGAGCAGGAAGGTTAAACTGTGTTAAACCCCCCCCCCCCCCCCCCCCCCCCCCACACACACACATCTTCTTTCTGGTGCTCATTGGGCAGCCAGCACAAATAAACCACAGTAGAAACCTCAGGCTGAGCTATCATGTTTCCTCTTTCTTCACTACTTAAACTCACAGCTCCAGTGCCGGAGCAGCAGAAAATGGATAGAATAAGCACTACAGAAACATTTGCAGGCATCAGCTACCCTGGACACCTCCACACCAAGGAATCCCTGCAGCTGGCTCAGGACTTCCAGTTCCAGGACATGGACATTCTCATCGCCACTTTCCCCAAATCAGGTAATCAGAGCTGAGACGGCTCAAGGGTGCACTGACAATGCATGAGTGGGATCTGGGGGAGATCATATTTGATGATCTTAAGGTGGCTAAACAGATAGAAAAAGTGACAAGAAAAGCCAGAAGGATGGTTGGGTGCATAGACAGAGGAATGGCCAGTATGAAAAAGGAGGTAACCATGCTTCTGTATAAGACTCTGGTGAGACCTCATTTAGATTATGCTGGAGACTGCACCTTCAAAAAGATATCAACAGGATGGCGTCAGGTCAGAGAGCGGCTACTAAAATGGTCAGTGGTCTTTGTCATAAAGCGTATGGGGACAGACTTAAAGATCTCAATATGTATTCTTTGGAAGAAAGGCAGGAGAGACATTTAAATACCTACGTGGCATAAATGCACAGAATGTGAACCACTTAAGGAAGCTCTGGAACGAGGGGAAAATGGATTAACTCAGAGGTAACTTGACGGAAAGGGTGGTGAATTTTTGTAACATTTTTATAAATATATGTATTATTGTAACCCACCTAGATTTGTAGATAAAAGAAAGTTTGAAATAAAATAATAAAATGCAAATTCAAGAGAGCTTGGGAGAATACATAGGATCTGTAAGGGAGTGTAGATGGCATGGATGGGCAGACCATATCGTCTTTTTCTGCTGCCTACATTTTCTGTGTTTGTTTGCAACTCAGTTCACCTGAAGGGCAGACATTACCACACATAGAGAGACTGAACAGAAACAGTGCAGGCACAGGTAATGCTCAGAACCACTGAAGCACAGATATATTTTCTCACACCTTTTTCAGTAGTAGCTCAAGGTGAGTTACATTCAGGTACTCTGGATATTTCTCTGTCCCAGGAGGGCTCACAATCTAAGTTTATACCTGAGGCAATGGAGGGTTAAGTGATTTGCCCACGATCACAAGGAGCAGCAGTGAGATTTGAACCGGCCACTTCTGGATTGCAAGACTGGTGCTCTAACCACTAGGCCACTCCTCCACTAGCAACATTCTGTCTAGAATCTCAAATAGTAGCAACATTCCAGAATCTCAAAAAGTGGCAACATTCCATGTAGAATCTCAAATAGTAGCAACATTCCAGAATCTCAAAAAGTGGCAACATTCCATGTAGAATCTCCAATTATTATTTGCTCACACCTTTTTCAGTAGTAGCACAAGGTGAGTTACATTCAGGTACTCTGGATATTTCTCTGTCCCAGGAGGGCTCACAATCTAATTTTATACCTGAGGCAATGGAGGGTTAAGTGAGTTGCCCAAGATCACAAGGAGCACTGGTGGCATTTGAACTGGCCACCTCTGGATGTCAAGATTGGTGCGCTAGACCATTCCTTCAGTCCACACCCATATGACATGGTGATAATAAGATAAGACATCCCATACTGGCTCAGACTAAAAGACCATTGAGCCCAGCATCCTGTGTCTAAGAGTAGCTTGGAAGATGTCATAGACATAGTTCAGGACAAAGGCATTCACAGAGAAAATGTAGTCACAATGGCAGGTCAGTATGGACATAGCTGAACAGACAAGCCAGACAGTCTCAGCACAGACACAGCACACATTTAATTAAGCTCGGCACACAGGATGGTCACAAGTGTTTGTAGCCCAGAGGCAGACAACAGACAGAGATAAAAATGCACAGGACACTTGTCTTCACTCCTTGCCAAGTTTCATGCTGTAAATGTGTGCTGCTCAACTCTAGACCTGCAAACAAGTGATGTAATGCTGCATTAATCCCGCTCCTAGTCGGCTTTCTCTGTCCGTGCTTGTGGAGATAGAAGCAGCTCCCATAGCACAGTGCTTACTCTTTCTACTTGCTTATGTTTAACATTTATTTATTTATTTATTTATTTGTTACATTTGTATCCCACATTTTCCCACCTATTTGCAGGCTCAATGTGGCTTACACGATGCCGTAATAGCGATCGCCATTTCCGGAATAAGAAATACAGAATGGTATTGCATTAAGGTTCATAGGTGACAGAGTAAATTAGGCAGTCAAGTATAAAGAGTTCAGGTTTAGTCAGTCCTGGTAGAAGTTTCATTGTCTGGTGTTTAGATCATTGTGGTATGCTTTTTTGAACAGATTGGTTTTTAGTGATTTCCTGAAGTTTGCTAGTTCATGCGTTGTTTTCATGACGTTTGGTAATGCATTCCATAGTTGTGTGCTTATGTAGGAGAAGCTGGAAGCATATGTTGATTTATATTTTAGACCTTTGCAGCTGGGGTAATGGAGATTCAGGAATGAGCGTGCTGACCTTTTTGTGTTCCTGGTTGGTAAGTCAAGAAGATCTGTCATGTAGCCTGGGGCTTCGCCGTGAATGATTTTGTGAACCAGGGTGTAGATTTTGAATGCAATACGTTCTTTAAGAGGGAGCCAATGTAGTTTTTCTCTTAGGGGTCTGGCGCTTTCGTATCTTGTTTTTCCGAATACGAGTCTGGCTGCGGTGTTTTGGGCAGTTTGAAGTTTTTTAATGATTTGTTCTTTGCATCCGTCATAAACTGCATTGCAGTAATCTAGGTGGCTTAGAACCATTGATTGTACTAGGCTGCAGAATATTTCCCTTGGGAAGAAAGGCTTTACTCTTTTGAGTTTCCACATTGAGTGGAACATTTTCTTTATTGTGTTTTTCGCTTGGTTTTCTAGTGTGAGATTTCGGTTGAGTGTAACTCCGAGAATTTTCAAGTTATCTGACACAGGCAGGGTGTAATTTGGGGTGTTTATAGTGGTGGGTTTATTGGTGTTGTATTGTGATGAGAGGATGAGACATTGTGTTTTTTTCTGCATTGAGCTTTAATTGAAATGCATCCGCCCATGAATTCATAATTTGGAGACTGTGATTTGCTTTGTGATTTCTGTTAGATCCTGTTTGAACGGCATGTAGATCGTGACATCGTCTGGGTAGATGTAAGGGTTTCCTAGATCCCCTGCGATGAAAACCCTTCAGACTGCTTCTCTTCTTTCCCCAGGCACCACCTGGATGCAGGAGATCTTGACTCTCATTTACAATAAAGGAGACTCAGTGGTTGCCGAAACTCTCCCTAACTGGCTACGAACGCCCTGGCTGGAGCACACCTACTTCAGGGATCTAGTGCAGGAGAATGGGGGGCTGCGGATTATCACCACTCATCTCCCCTATGACATTCTGGCCCCTGCACTTAAGAACTCCAAGGCAAAGGTGAGTTCTGATGGGCTACGCTGACGGGCTCAAGTGAGTTGGGAGGGAGTGGACAACGGGAGAAAATCCCCAGCACATACCCCCTTATTCTGTGACCTTAAGCACTTTGTGACTAAGGGGGAGATTCTATATATATGCCACCCAGAAATGCCATGAGTGGGAAAGTGCGGGGTACAAATGAAATAAAAAAAATAAAATAAAAGATCAGCATGCACATTCCTGAATCTTCACTTCCCTAGCTGTAAAGGACTAAAATACAGATCAACACATGCATCCAGTTTTTCTTACATCAGTGCGCAGCTGTGGAATGCATTGCCACCTGACCTGAAAACAATTTATGACCTAATCAACTTTCGTAAATCACTGAAGACTTATCTCGTCAACAAGGCATACCACAATGATCCATAATAGGAAATTTAACACATCTTACTTACCTGATATTCTGAATGTTTTCTTTATATACCTGATTGCTTAATTCTATTATGTTATCCATGTTCTTTATGTAATACCAATTGTATGTTTTAATCTGGAATGGCGAATGCCATGACGGAACATTGTAAGCCACATTGACCCTGCAAATAGGTGGGAAAATGTGGGATACAAATACAACAAACAAATGAATAAATTCATATAAGGTGGCTAAAAAATTGTCGCTGAAATCAGTACCAACTAAGCATATTCTATAATTGGTGCCTAGATTTAAGTGCCGATTATAGAATACGCTTAGTTGATATATCAGCACCTAAAACTATGTGCATCAATTTATACACACTGAGCCATATTTTATAGCTACACACATTTGGAACACCCATGAAACGCCCATTTCCCCGCCCATAACCACGCCCCCTTTTGCTTGCACAGGTTAGACATTTGGTGCACTTCATTACAGAATTTGCTTAGCGACTTCTGCACCTAAATTCTAATCACTGCCAATTAGTGCTCAGTATTGCTTGTTAAGTGCTGTTATATAATAATTAGTAGCATGGAACGGGTAGATGTGAATTGCTTGTTTACTCTCTCCAAAAATACTAGGACTAGGGGGCACACAATGAAGCTACAAAATAGTAAATTTAAAACGAATCAGAGAAAATATTTCTTCACTCAAAGTTATCAATAGAAATCAAACAAAATAAAACATGGAAAAGAAAATAAGATGATACCTTTTTTATTGGACATAACTTAATACATTTCTTGATTAGCTTTCGAAGGTTGCCCTTCTTCCTCAGATCGGAAATAAGCAAATGAGGTAGCAGATAGTATATATAAGAGAAACATCAAAGCATTACTTTGACAATCTGACAGAGTGGGAGGGTGGGGGTATGCATGGGGACATCAAAGCATTTCATTGATATTCTAACAGAATGGGTGTTGGTAGGTGAGAGGAGGGTAATAAACAGAGAAATACAGCTTTATGTTTTATAATGAGTTAGAAAACCCAGATCCTTATTAAGTCCTGTTTGTTGGGTGTCAAAATATTCAATCATTCTTATTTCAAAGGTCTTATGTTCCTGTACTGTTTTAAAATTACCTTTGAGTATTCTTACTGTGAAATCACTGGTGCAGTGTTCTGGTCTTGTGAAGTGTTGGCCCACAGGGGTGGGGGCCTGACTGGCACCGGCTATTTTCATGTGATGTCTGTGATGTCTTAAGCATCTGGCCTGTTTCTCCAATATAGCATCCTTTGTTACATTTCTTACACTGAATGATATATACTGTTTTATTGCCCCCCCTTTTTAGACCCCTTCTGGACCCCTCTACACGGATGGGTAAAGAGGGTTAGTTCCCTGACCTCCAGTGTCACCCAGTCCCATGGGGGTCTATTCTGGGGAGGCATCAGAAGGCTCAGTTCAAACCTGATTCCCATGACCACAGCTTTCTGTCTATCGGGATCTAAATGAATCTTTGGCTATTTATGTTCAGTGAGAAATCTTACTTGTGTGTGTGTGTGTGTGTTAGTTTGCAAAACAGATAGAAGATAGAGAATAAATTGAAGCAAGGACAGAAACAGTGTAGTTAAAGAAATAGTCTTTTTATTCTTACCAGATCAGACTTTACTCAGATACATTCATCAGACAAATTCTGGATTCAGCTGACCGGAGCTCTGCGTCCTAGATGCGTTGGGGAGATCCTCCGAAATATGCTTGGGTGACCAGTCCTTATATACCATCTGGTCCCCATACAAGTCTATTGAGAGGGACTTTTTTCTAATCTTGCTCAATCTCTCTGAATCATACCCGGTCAGGTGCCCATCTTTCCGTTTTAGCTATTGCAAGCTATTGTGCAATTTCCCTTTTTGTCAACATCTCCCTAGATACGGACATCCAAACATGGCTATTGTGTAATTTCCTTTTTTGTAAACACTTTGTTCTTATGAAGATATCTAAATATAGATATATCAATTTCATAACATCTTGTGATCTGGGTGCCAACTTATTAAAGACAGACTCCGTGTTATGAACCAAACTTCTTATCATTTCTGTCTTTAATTTCTACATCATGTGTGTTACACTCAATTTGGAAGTTGCACCAGGTTTCATTAGAACTCACCAAGCAGTCCTTGCTCTTGCAGGCTCTCTGCTATAAGGCCATCATCTTGTTATCAGGCCTAGTCAGTGCTTTTCAGCTGTTTAAAGCTATGTAGCTTGGCCCACCACTATTCCAGTGGATAGGTCTCAAACTAGAACGCATATTAACCTGCAGGAAAAGCAAGTCCTTGCTCAGCCAGTCATAGATTTTTAAACCTAGCTGGTATTTTTACAGCCTGAGTCCTAAAATCTGGCCTTCCACCCTTCCGGTGGGCATCCAGTGAGGGCCTCTTGCTGTACTATAATTATACATTCCCCACTTGTCACCCCCTCTGAGGAGGGGTGACACAAAGCTCGTCAAGCTTGCCATCATCCATTCCAGAAGGTGGCAAGCTATCAAACTAGAGGGGGAGTTTTGGTCTTACAAATTGCTAGAAGGTATGGTGCAAGACAGGAAACTTCATTCTTAGGTGGTATATTTTCTGATGTCATCTCTCTTGAGGTTTTATGAATGGGACAAATCCATGAGTTCATCTACAAAATCTCATGAAGTATAGGTATATGGGTAATAGCAATTTCAGGTGGATCATGCTAATAAATACTTTCAGGTCTTTCTATGGCTTCTATTGTATCTGTAGCATAGTGCATGGGGAGATAATCTAATGTATCTATCTCAGTGGTCTTGAGAAGGAATAGTGGTTTTGATTAAGCATTGTTATGGGCTCAACAAATATATGGTTAATACTCTGTTTGCAGGCTGTTTAAGGTTGTAGGTATTCAGAATCATTAAACAGGTCGGAGTTCCTGGACCTTACTATTACTCATCATTGGCATCCAATCATGAGCACTAAAAAGTGGATAGCAAGTATGAGGTTGCCTTATACAGCAAAAATGGTCAATCCTAAGAAAATTTATATTAACAAAGGTCATGCATGGATTTTGACATATGCATAATGACCTGGAAGTATGGGAAGCATTTTACATATCCGTTACCCCACTTGGAGCTTAGTCAAACCTACAGAAAGACATGCAGCTTAAGTAAGCCTACACCAAAGTTAAACAATTGCATAACTGGTTGATACTAACAGGGTTTACACCTACATTATGATATCATAGCCAGTATTAGGGTTTGATGTTACCCTTGTATCTGAGCAATATCAACTTCAATTTAAATTACATAAACAGAAATAACGGGGAAAGTCTTAGAAAAACAATTAGAACAATAAAGGAAATAATAGGAAAATAAAAATAAAACCTTTTCAATATATAGACAGGATTACTGCTAAACTGAAAATAAAACAAAATATGAATCTATAATGTCCATAAACAGCAACAGCAAATCTCAAATTAAGTATCAGTTCTGAATTCTCTTTCATCGATCATGGTTGAGGCGGTGGAAGCGCTGAAGAATCTAGACGGAGATCTGGAAGATCTAACAGGGCTGGGTTTTCAGGCTGGCCTGCTGAAGGAAGTGACCGGTCTTGAGATGGTTAGGCTGGTAACATCTGGTTCTGCGGCTGAGTAAACCCGTATATCTTTCACATGGACCCAAGACTTGTGGTCCAGTAGTTTGCAAGGTGTAAAGATTATTGCCACAACCTTGGGGGATCTAACATCATTTGGGCCTGGATAGATCTTGAAGACGTACTTGTGGTGTACATACTTTGATCTTTCCATGTCTTTATTCTAGGCATGCACCATCATAATCTGTCCATCAAGATGACTGTATGCCTGAATGTTACATTGCTATATCTTGGTGGGCATAATCAGCGTGAACTGAATAAAAAATAATATATAGATGTCACGAGACATGAAAGACAATGTAAACATGGAGAAAACAGTGCTAATTAAGTGCAAAAGCAAAAGGGAAACCATAAGGGTTCAATAACGAAATTTACGTAAATAGCAATAGTATATATGAAATTATATCTCCTGATTGATAGGGGTCAGAGCTTCAACTTCAACCCTCTTAATACTAGGAATTGGGATTTGCATAATATATCCCCACTTCTGGCTTGCATAATGTGCAAGACAGATTGGTAATCATTACGAAGAGATAATCAAATAACAATGGTAAAGTATATGGAACAAAAGAAAAGGGTTTATAAAAACTAACAATAAAAATTGATTGTTCGAGTTATTAATGTATGGAGGGTCAAAAATATGGTGAACAAAAATAGGCAAAAGGCACGGATAATGCATTGCAATCTATGGCCAGTAGGTATGGAATCTTCACCTGCGATGACTACCATTCACCAAGGGTTGGGCCCTCAGCTGCAGGAGGCCAGCAGGACTTACGAGCTAGATGATTCAGAAAGAAGGGTAGAGGCCAAAGCTTCTTGCAACTCCAGTAAGTGGAGAGCCTGTCTCTTTTGCACATGGACCAATCGATGCATCTGTTGAAACTCACGCTCAATAATGTCTCGTATCTCACACCGGGTAATGTTGGGGTCTGTGCATCTGTCCTTTAATCTAGCGATTCTTTGCTGCAACATAGCCTTCAGATCAGATACATTATTGGGTAGCTCTTCATTGCTAGCAGTCGTCTCCTCGGTGAGGGACGTCAACGGAATTCCTGTATCCATCTGGGGAAAGGCAAAACTTAAACAGACCAGTAGTGCAATTTATGTGGTTAATTTATTGGAAGAAGTCATAATGCTAGCGGGAGTCATGAAGAACCATTGCGTAAATACAAGAATTAGACAAGGGGTTAGGAGGCGGGTCGTGGGTATAAATGGGGGTCAGGAAGGAGGCAAGGTAAGAAACAAAGCATCGAGAATGAAAAATTAAAAAAAAAAAAAAAAAAAATTTTAGAAAACCACCCTGAAGGGTGTAAGGTAAAAATAGGCTTACAAAAAAAATAAAATAAAATAAAACAAAATATTATACATCTGAATTGCAGCAAGGCATATTCAGATGGCAATGCAAGAAAAAGGTTCCTTGAAAAAGACAAATTGAAGAAAAAAAACTTTCAAAAGTGCAGCCACCCTTGATTGACCTTCACATAGAGTTTAAGTAACCCTTTTCAAGCAGTCAAAGAAATAGGAAGAAGCATATCGCTTCAAGACAAAACCACCACGTGGCAAGAGTTAGTTGAAGCAAGGTGTTAGTTAAATACACAAAGCATAAATTCCAGGACCGCTGCACACAAATAGTTTATACCAGTTTTTCTCACAATCACTCGCAGTGAAAGACAGAGAGATAAAAAGAGCAATAGTTGGCATTCCAGGGGTTATTGTGATAACCTGTTTTAAATAGAAAGGAATCAGAAAGTGGAGTGCATAAATTTCCTTATTTATGTCTGAAAGCTTCACCAACTCTCTGTTCAAGAATACTACAAAACCTATGATTAACGCAAAATGTTCCCCCAAATGGCCAGTTCAAGGGAATATTTCTCGCATTTATTCCATATAACGGATAATGGTTATTAAATATTTCTTCTGTCTTAGACAAAGAAATAATGAAAAGCTTTCAGATATCACACACACCATAAAGAGATTTTAAAAATGAAGGCTTTATAATAATGGGAAAAAACTAAAGAAGTGAATGTCACATCAATTTAAACAGCGCAACAGTTAAAGCAGAAAACATGTTAACAATGAGCAATACACAGCTTTTATTTAAAAGGGATCCTGTATAGCATAAAATGGCATAAATAAGTCAGTGAAGGTATATATATAAAAAAACATAAAATGAATATCCTCTGGGGATCGCTCATCCCTGCAGTTGATAAGAACTCCCCAGGGAAGGTATGCATAAAAGCAAATAAATAACTTGTTGACTTAGTTAGGTCATTTGTATGGTACCATAAATATACACATGCAATTAAACCAAGAGAAATATAAAATATAAAAACATGTCACCCGTAATAGAAACAGAAACATCACACCAACACATACACAAACAAATGGTTTCTGGATATCAAATGAGGAGCTGAGTAGTATGAGTAACTGAGAGCAACAAAATCAGATCCGTGTTTTCTAGGTACGCGTAGTCGTGGTCGTGACCAGACGGCTGCGTAATAGCCGCATTGCCCGAACTTGAGCTCGGGGAGATTATGTGGTGGTTGAGAACACTGAAAGGCATAATGGCCATATTGCTGGCAGCGATAACACTGGACATTGGCATAGCAATCAGGACTAGGGCCAGAATGGTAGTCTCTGGGTCGTATATTAGTGATGGGTGGGCCTTTTTTAGGTTGAGACCGGCGGCCACGATTATCAGGGTAATCATTCCTACAGTCCTGGTGATGTGGGTTATCTAGCAAGGGGAGGTCACTCGGTCGCCTGCGGTCTCTCTGTGGCTGTCGTATCTGCATCCGGGAGACACGTAGCGATGGGGAGTCTGAAGGAGATTGACTATGAGGAAAGTGCCAGCACGGACATTCCATGGCGTAATGTCCCAATTGGAAACAACGGTTGCACTGTACTTCAGTTCGGTGGCTGGGAGTAGGCTGAGAGCGATAGTCCCGGCACTGATTGTTAGCACTAGGAGCATTGGATTTATGTGGAATGAGTGAATCGGCTCTTGCAGGGGGCCGTCTACTAGGCCGCGGATTAAGATTGACCTCACCAGGTATCAATAACGATGTCAGATCGACAGTGTCTGGGATCATGTGATCAGTGATAGTCGATACCCATCTACTGAGAATCTGATAGTGGAGATGACGGGTGGAATTGGGTGTGTATGTGTAAATAAAGTCTAATAACCTTTGCAGAATCTTGGTATGAAAGGTGCCTTTACGGGGCCACGAGAGTCCAGGCTGAAACTTATTCCAGGAATGCCATATTTGGCAAAACTTTATAAGATTTATGTGGTCTCCTGGGAAGTGATTTATCACTCTCTCAAGAGGCAGCATAATGAATTGGGTACCAGAACTCTGGTATGGTAGAACACCGATATCTGGGTTGTGTCAAATTGTACTGGCAAATCTAGTCTTATACAACACCTATATCACTACTATCTGTTACTATTATCTCCACAAGAAATCCGAATATAAAATTGCCAATAGAAATCCGACTATGAATACAACTAAAAATCACCAACTCCGTAGGTTATCACAACTAACGTGACAATAAACTACAGGAACACGGAGGAAATCCGAAAGGTCACTCCAACGTCTCGGTGGGGATACCTTAACGGCACACCCCCTCTACTGTGTTACCCTGTGCTGGGTAGACAGATAGATATAAGGCGGGGGACACCGCACCGTGCAAAATCTATGCTAAAGGACTCAAATGTCTGTTCCGTCATTCCCTAACTACTCTAACCATGCTCGCTAAATTCCCTACACTATTTCTGACTAAATCTGGGTTAGTACCTAAGCTATATCCAAGTATTTACATGTCCCTAAAACTATGTTTGTGTTAGTACCCTAGCTGTATCTAAACCCCTAACTAGGCACTGTCACCTACCATAGGGACAACACAAGAATTTGCCCCTCAGCAAGTGGAAGCCCCGCAGAGCATCAGTCCCTGAACTCTATCTAACTGTTTCTACACTATATCAAACATCTTATGTATCTTCTGTAATAACTCCAATAACTCTTATGTATCTTTAGTAATAAATCCAATAACTCTTATATATCTTCAGTAATAAATCCAATAACTCTTATATATCTACCATAACTCAAATATCTTCTAATGTCTAGACATTATGTAGTCTATCCAAAGAAATAGGAACTCACTCCACCATCAAAGTACTTGTACAAGATTTAACTACTCACAAAATGGATGGTAAAGGAATCCCCATAATTCGGAGAGACAGAGAACTAACATTTGCTCACAACCCAATATCAGCGTTAAAATTAGTAAAAGTGTTAAAGAAAAAAGTTTGAAGATTAGGGATTATACATAGTGTACATTCTAGTCATTGACCTATACACACCCCCAGTTAACGTTCCTAAGCGTTCTAGACTCAGGAATCCAGGATATACCCTGCCGGAATTAGGACAGGCACCCTCCCGACTAACCTCTAGATCAGTAGTGAAACCCAAGCAACTGATCGACACCAGCTATAAGTATATCCAAGGGGGCCAGATATACCAGTTACGCAAAATCAAACACCTCACTAGAGGACACCCTAAAACAGGTGTATATTCCAAAATCTATATTTTTAGTTACTGTCACCCCAACCACGGTTAACCTGCCTATGGCAGATATTAGTCCCAATATGGGGTGGTTTACCGCAATCCCAGCCAGTACCAGTAATTGTCAATTGTTCTAACTTATTGCAAGATAAAGATATAGAAATAGAAAAGGTATAGAGTATAGGGAATTGGAGTAAAAATTTCCCAAATTTAAATTACAAAATGTAAACAAGGACCTGGCAATAATCTCCAGCCTGGAACAGCAGAGCCTGGCATCATGTTTGTATATTTACGTATATGAGGGACGAACTGTAGGGCACCTTAAGGGCGGCAGCCGATTCTGAAGACTTTAAGGATCCAGCTGCGAAATAAAAATAAAGTGTACATATTATATGGTAAAAACTGGGCCTACCTAATTTGTAATGTAAGGCAGATAATAAACTGTAAAGTTATGTTGGGAGCTGTGTATGGAAACAAAATATAGACATTAAACAAGACATGATACTTCTACATACTATAATAAGAGTAACAGGGGATAACCATATATGTTAATGAAACACCGATTTCAACAAAAGGCAAGAAAGGCATTGTAACATGTGTAGTCCAGAGCTATACCCCTAGAATAAATGAAATAAAGGTAAATACATATTAAATGCTTTTGGGGCGGGTACCGGATAGGTTGGAAGTGGCATCTAAACAGAAAAATATAAGAGAAGCATATATTATAATAAATTGTGAAACAGGACACCAGAATCGTGGTGCAAATATGACAAGTTAATACCCATAAATATAACAAATTAATACCCATACACTCAGAAAAGGAACATAGTAAATAAAATAAACCCGAATGCAATGGCAGGAAGCTTTTGTGCCTAAACAGGTGAAAGGGAAAAAACAAATTAAAACATGTGATTTTTACACCAAGAACTTCTAATGATACGGCATAAAACATACGTACTACTCAGTGACTGAAATGATATGTCTAAATGATGACAAACAGAACAGCTGCAGCATTAGAAGGAAAGAGAAGGTGGGTTGGGTTATAAAGAACCAACAGGAAATAACTGAAGAAGTGAAGCAATGCTGTATTCTCATGGCACGCAGCCATCATCTTCTCAACAGGAAAGGTAAAACATATTTTATATGCATATCTATTAAGGTAAAAGCAAAGAAATGCTTCTATATAGTACATAATACTTATACTATCATACAGTATAAGTTATACAAGGGGTTATCTAGCTCTTAATGTAACAATAAACCATTGTAATTTCATGTGACTTTCTGTGTTATATCCAAGTTCACAATGCTGTCGAGTAAAAACAGAAAACTTGTTATAAAGACTTACACAATTTAACCCTTTATAGAACCATATTATTTAAAAGTGATTGTCATTCTCAGGACGTGGAAATATTCATCAGGAAACATTATAACATAAGTCATTATTGCAAGTGTTTAAAATAAGCCAGTCCAGGCTGTATGCACTCGGAGGACGAAAACCACAATGCAAGCGAGGAAGTGCAGTATTTCCTGTAGATAACGTTATAATATAGTCAGGCTCACCGGTTATTAAAATTATCAAAAAGCATCCTTCAAATGAGACTTAAATATGAGGACAATTTATAATTCTGACAATCTATAATACTGTTCAAAACCAGGATTCAAAAACCCATGTTTCCTGAAGATAAACAGGCTTGTGGTATTATTTAAAGTCAAACCATTAACTAAAACGAGAGTACGGTGCTGGGGCTGCAACGTATATTTCGTTTAAACGAGTACGCCATTAAAACAGAGCACAAGAAACCAGAACTATATGAGTATCAGAAATGCTATGCATATGAGAATCTTATCTAGAGAGTGAATAAGATCTCCTCATATCTAGCGCAGTATAACACAAACAGTAAAATGTCCATATATAGTACAAGCAATAGAAGCTGATGGGCGGGGACAGCATAGCGCCTAGCTTATAACGAGAGCAGGATATAATCTATATAGTGTCTAAACAGCAAACTGTAAAGATATGTTTCCTAATTATGTCACAATAAAGCCCCATTTCAAACTACAAATTCAGGAAAACCTCAGCAATTATATATGAAATTATGCACAGCTGGCACATCGGCTGGCATTGTCAACAACAGGAAACCTTAATATAAAAGTGAATTCAGAACCGATTACACAAGCTAGAAGGGACCAAAAGCAAATGTCAAATAGGAAAATAAATGACAAACCTTAAGCATTATTAATTAACAGTATAACATTGTCCCAAAACAAATTGTAAATTAAAAGGGTGTGATAACAGCTACTAGGACAAGTACAAATTTAAAATTACAACTGAAAATAGTAGCCAAGAGACCTTTTGCAAGTAGAAAGTATAGGTGGAAGTGAGATAAATTTAACAGTCTTACAGCCGAGGCTGTGACAGGAAAGAGGGGTACAGAAAAAAGTGGCATATTTACTCAGAGAAGCAGTAACAACGGGAGCTTAAGGCAGACAACTGTCAGGATTAGTGCAGGACTTTTGGGCGGACAGAGTTCACTGACTGCGATAGGAAAGAATAAGGGAAGGGAAAGTGGCCGTGGCTTAACCACAGGAAAGAATGAAAACTTAGAGAGAGAAGAGAAGACTGCTATAATAAGGGACATGAGACAACGGGGAGGAAATTTTAAATATCAGTTTTCTCCCCAAGATCTATAGACTAAGAGACAGGAGGAAGGCGTCACAGAGAGTAAACACTGCAAAGCCCTAATACAGGTGCAGAGAGAAGAGAACAGAGAATAAAGAGAGACAGAGATGGGGCAGCATAGAACCCATACGGACAAGGAAAGAACAGGAGAAGACAGAGAGGGCAAGTAGGAAAGGTAAAAACTGCAAGAATTAGAGAGAGAGAGAAGTGGGAAGGAAAACAGGGAATAGAACGTGGACAAAAACGCAGCCAGATAGCGAGAAGATAGAAAACGCACAAAATCTAGGCATCGTTGAGCAAGAAGCTCGCATAAAGACCGATGCGAAGAATTGAACGCGAAAGGAACAGCCAGCAACCACGAGATCGGAGTCTCCTCGTCCCGTAGGAATGCACCAATCACGCAACAATCACACACTTACACGCATCACGCAAGTCAAAAAGGACAGAGTAGAAGAAAAAGGAGAAAAGAGACGTGAGACGGGGACAGAAAAGAAGAAGGAGGAAAAGAATAGGGTGAAAGGAAAGGCAGGAGTAGCATCACGTCGGGGTCACCACTGTTTTATTGCCCCCCCTTTTTAGACCCCTTCTGGACCCCTCTACACGGATGGGTAAAGAGGGTTAGTTCCCTGACCTCCAGTGTCACCCAGGAAGATGAGCATGTAAAATAGTCCTTTATGTTGAATATTTTTCCTTTGTGAATGACTGTGGGGTCTTGTGAAATGTTTTGGCATAGTTTGCAGCTGGCTGTGTTACACGGGAACGTGCCCTTTTCTTTTTCCGTCTGTGTTGGAAGTTTACTTCTGATCAGCTTGTGTTTTAAATTTGGTGGCTGTCGGAAGGCAGCACTGGTGGGGATGGGAATATCTCTTTCAGTAATTCATCTTCCTGAAGTAGTGGCTGTAGGTCTCTTATGATTTTCCTCAGTTTCTCCAGCTCTGGGTTGTATGTCACTACAAGGGGGATTCTGTCTGTGGATTTTTTCTCCTTGTACTGTAGCAGATTCTCCCTGGGTGTTTTGAGGGAGGAGGCAATATTCTTGGAGATTATTTTGGGGTTGTAGCCTTTTGAAGGATGCAGTCAGGGTTTCAAGGTGTCTGTCTCTATCCTCTGGGTCCAAGCAGATACGGTGGTATCTTGTGGCTTGGCTGTAAATAATGGATCTTTTTGTATGTGAAGGGTGGAAGCTGGAGTTGTGGAGGTAGCTGCATCTGTCTGTGGGTTTCTTGTATATAGATGTTTGTATACAGCCATCACTGATTGAGACTGTGGTGTCCAAAAAATTGACTTTTTCTGGGAAGTAGTCAATTTTGAATCTGATTGTAGGATAGTATGTATTGAAGGAATAGTAAAATTGTTTCAGAGTTTCTTCCCCCTCCGTCCAAATCATAAAAATGTCATTGATGTACCGGTAGCATTAGAATTTTACTAAGAAATTCAGGAGAATGTAATAGAATGTAGGTCGAGAGCTTTGTGTGACCTCTTATAAACAAGACATGTGTTAAAAATATTTATGTGAAAAGGAGAAATTCTCAGAGGTAATGCCCGCTCAAGGTTTTTGGCTACCCCTAGAGGGTGGATGGATTTCTCTATTATTGAAAATCTCCCATGTGTTTAAATAAACCACAATGAGCAAACTAGTGCTCCCAATGCAAAAAAGTGATAATCACAATTAAAACATAATAATTATTTACCTATAAAGAAAGCAAAGCCCTCTATCTATATCCTCATTTTTAGAAAGATGTATATAGACCAGTGGCGTAGCCAGACTGCCAATTTTGGGTGGGCCTGAACCCAAAGTGGGTGGGCATAAAATTTTCTCTGTACCCCCCCCCCCCCAGCAAAATTTAGTCACACTCAGATGCATTTGTCACACAGGGTAAAGTGCTGCTTTTCAGTGCATCCGATTTCAGACAATTTACTAATCCTTTTCAGTGAGCTTTCAGAGGCCAAAACCTCCTGCCTCAGGTCAGTATAATGCTGTTACGGTATCCTCTCCTGACCTAAGGAAGGAAGTATTGGTCTCTGAAACTTTATTAACACCATATTACTTTATCCTAAATTAAAAATAAAATTATTTTCTTTACCTTTGTTGTATGGTCATTTACTTTGTCTCATTGTGTCTCTAGATTCTGCTTTCTTTCGTTTAACTCTTCTGCCAGGGTTTCCTGGCCATTTCTCATTTTTCTCTCCTTTTTCTTTGCTTTCTTCAATATTTTTCTGCCTCTCTCTGTGTCCAGATTTAATTCATTCTTACTATCCATTCTTTAATTTCCTTCATCTACTTATGGCTTTTCATCTTTTTCTCACCCTTGTTCTCCCCATGCCTCTTCCTCTTATTCTCCAATCTTTCACTACTCCCCCTTTCCATGCAGCAGCTCTCCTCTTTCTCTCCCCATCCTTCCAGTGTCTCCCCTCTCTCTCCCCATCCTCCAAGTCTCCCCTCTTTCTTTCTGCATCCTTCCATCCAGTGTCACCTCTTTTTCCCTACCCTTCCATCCAGTGTCTTCCCTCTTTCTCTCCCCATCCTTCTACCCATCTACCCTCTCTCCTGATCCTTCCATCTAATGTCTCTCTCCCTCCTTCTAACCAGTGTCTATCTCTCTACCCTTTTCTGTTCAGTGTCCCTTCTCTCTCCACATCCTTCCAGTCTCTCCCCTTTCTCTCTGCATCCTTCCATCCAGTGTCTCTCTCCCCACCCATCCGTTTTCCCTCTTTCTCTGCCATCCTTCCATCTTCTTCCATCTCTGTACCTCTATCTTCCTCCATGTTTAGTATCTCCTTTTCTCTGTGTCCCTATATTACTCTGTCCATCTTCTCCCCTCTCTTTGTCCCCAGTGCCAATATATTTCTACCCTCTCTGACCCTACCCCATCCAGCTTCTCACCTTCTCACTCCCTCCTCTTTCCAGCATCTGGTTTGGTTGCTTGATTTCCTGCCTCCCTCCCTCAAGCTGTAGGTTTAATATTCCCTTTTCCTTCATCTCCTTGGTCTGGTATCTCTGTTTCCCTTCCCTCCCTCCTTGTGCTGTACCAGCAGTTCTCTCCCTTCCCACCAGTTCTCCTCCCATGTCCAGCAGCTCTCTCCCTTCCACCCAGATCCCCTCCTCCTCTTCCTTCAGCAGCTCTCTCTCTTCCATCGTCCCCTCCTTCTCTTCCTCCCATGTCCAGCAGCTCTCTCCCTTCCCTCCAGTTCCTTCCTCCTCTTCCTAGCTTGTCCAGCAGCATTCCAGCCCCTTCCTCCTCTCCCTCCCATGTCCAGCAGCTCTCTCCCTTCCATTCAGTCCCCTCCTCCCCTTCCTTCAGCAGCTCTCTCCCTTCCATCGTCCCCTCCTCCTCTTCCTCCCATGTCCAGGAGCTCTCCCCCTTTCCACCAGTCCCTTCTTCCTCTTCCTAGCTTGTCCAGCAGCTCTCCAGCCCCTTCCTCCTCTCCCTCCCATGTCCAGCAGCTCTCTCCCTTCCATTCAGTCCCCTCCTCCCCTTCCTTCAGCAGCTCTCTCCCTTCCATCGTCCCCTCCTCCTCTTCCTCCCATGTCCAGGAGCTCTCCCCCTTTCCACCAGTCCCTTCTTCCTAGCGTGTCCAGCAGCTCTCCAGCCCCTTCCTCCTCTCCCTCCCATGTCCAGCAGCTCTCTCCCTTCCATTCAGTCCCCTCCTCCCCTTCCTTCAGCAGCTCTCTCCCTTCCATCGTCCCCTCCTTCTCTTCCTCCCATGTCCAGCAGCTCTCTCCCTTCCCTCCAGTCCCTTCCTCCTCTTCCTCCCTTGTCCAGCAGCTCTCCAACCCCTTCCTCC
Source organism: Microcaecilia unicolor (assembly GCF_901765095.1). Lineage (NCBI taxonomy): Eukaryota > Metazoa > Chordata > Amphibia > Gymnophiona > Siphonopidae > Microcaecilia > Microcaecilia unicolor. The sequence continues at coordinate 358,014,289 of NC_044035.1, read as the reverse complement.
TCTCCCTCCCATGTCTAGCAGCTCTCTCCCTTCCCTCCCTCTTCCAGCAGCTCTCCAGCCCCTTCCTCCCACCTCCAGCAGCTCTCTTCCTTCCCAGTTCCCTCTAATCCCCTTCCTCCTACAAGTCTGACTGTTGGCAAAAGTATCCCTTCCCCCCCCCAACCAACAAACCACAAATCCAGCAGGCCCACCCATCCAAATCCTTCATCGCTGTCGCTGCCTTTTCTCCCGCGGCTTCCGGGAGGCAGCGATCAGCGTTACCTGTAGTGCCTGCCCTGAAATTATGCTTCTTTTCTCCCCAGGCTTCGCCCCGCTCGTTTCTTCGCTCGTCGGCAGCGCTACGCTGCGCTGCTATTCAAACAGGCAGCTCCGCTCCTCTCTGCCGCGTCCATCCGGCCCTCTGATGCACTTCCTGTTTAGTAGGGCCGGATGGACGCGGCAGAGAGGAGCGGAGCTGCCTGTTTGAATAGCAGCGCAGCCGACGAGCGAAGAAACGAGCGGGGCGAAGCCTGGGGAGAAAAGAAGCATAATTTCAGGGCAGGCACTACAGGTAACGCTGATCGCTGCCTCCCGGAAGCCGCGGGAGAAAAGGCAGCGACAGCGATGAAGGATTTGGATGGGTGGGCCTGGAGGGCAAGTGGGTGGGCCTGGGCCCGTCCAGGCCCACCCGTAGCTACGCCCCTGATATAGACTCTCCCATACACATGTACATTTACATCAACATTCATTTCTCCTGGAACTATATATTAGCTTTTTCATCTTATGATCATCATAATGACACATTCATTACAATATAATCACATTCATCTTGCTGCAGGACAAGAAAAATATAAATGAAAGATGTTACATTTATACTCCTAAGTGTAGCAAAAAAACATTTGTCCCTGCAATATTAATAGTTATTCACCTTTAAACGCATTAAAGACTTGTTTAAATACTTTGAGTAGAGAGATGTGATAGCTGTGTTAGTCTTCGTCCGATGTGACGAAGAAGGGCTACCTTCGAAAGCTAATCAAGAAATGTATTAAGTTATGTCCAATAAAAAAAAGTATCTTATTTTCTTTTCCATGTTTTATTTTGTTTGATTTCTATTGATAACCTTAAGAGTGGACTAACACGGCTACCACACTCCTTCACTCAAAGTGTAATTAAACTCTGGAATTTGTTGCCAGAGAATGTAGTAAGGTAAAATTATGTATCATACCTGATAATTTTCTTTCCATTAATCATAGCTGATCAATCCATAGACTGGTGGGTTGTGTCCATCTACCAGCAGGTGGAGATAGAGAGCAAACTTTTGCCTCCCTATATGTGGTCATGTGCTGCCGGAAACTCCTCAGTATGTCGATATCAAAGCTCCATCTGCAGGATTCAGCACTTAGAGAATTACACCCACAAAGGGACACTCTGCCCAGCTCACCACCGCCGAAACGGGGGAGGGGAATTAACCCAGCTCATCCCCACACAAGTGGGGGAGGGGAATCCGTCCAGCTCATCCCCGCGGAGCGGGGGAGGGACACCACCCCGCCGATGCGGGGGGATCTGGCTTATCCTGCAACCGCGGGAGGAGCTGACTGACCCTAACACCGCCGAAGCGGGAGGGGTACAAAGCTGCCCTACAGCCGCACGAAGCGGGAGGGAGTGCCGGCAGAATTTAAGTCTCAATCCAGCCCCGTAAAACGGAGGGGAGAGGAATGCAGCAGCTCACTGTAACACAAACTCGTCTCAACTCTTGAAGAATCCAAGTGAAAAAACTTGAACACGAAGTCCTCCTGAAGTAACTGAAGACTAAACTTGAACCTAAAATTCAAACAGAATATAAACAGTACAGATATCTGGGAGGGGCTATGGATTGATCAGCTATGATTAATGGAAAGAAAATTATCAGGTATGATACATAATTTTACCTTCCATATCATCATGCTGATCAATCCATAGACTAGTGGGATGTACCGAAGCAGTACTCACCCAGGGCGGGACATTGAAATCCCTGACCTCAACACTGAAGCTCCAAACCGGGCCTCCGCCCGTGCCGCCACAGTCAAGCGGTAATGCTTGGAGAATGTATGGGCCGATGCCCAAGTTGCCGCCTTGCATATCTCTTCCAAGGAGACGGACCCGGCCTCTGCCATCGAGGCCGCCTGAGCTCTAGTGGAGTGAGCCTTCAGCTGGATAGGCGGCACCTTCCCTGCGGCCACATAAGCCGCTGCAATGGCTTCCTTGACCCATCTTGCCACTGTAGGCTTAGCAGCCTGCAGACCCTTACGAGGACCTGCAAACAGGACAAACAGATGATCCGATTTCCGGAAATCATTGGTCACTTCCAAGTATCTGATGATGACTCGTCTCACATCCAGATATTTAAGAGCAGAGTATTCCTCTGGGTAGTCCTCCCTACGAAAGGAAGGGAGACAGAGCTGCTGATTCACATGGAAGCGAGAAACAATCTTGGGCAGGAAGGAAGGCACTGTGCGAATAGTCACTCCTGCCTCAGTGAACTGCAGAAAAGGCTCTCGACATGAGAGCGCCTGGAGCTCGGAAACTCTTCTGGCTGAAGTGATAGCCACCAAAAAGACTGCTTTCAACGTCAGGTCTTTCAGAGATGCCCTCGACAAGGGTTCAAAAGGCGGCTTCTGTAATGCTCTTAGCACCAGATTGAGATTCCACACAGGCACCACCGAGTGCAGAGGAGGGCGCAGGTGATTAACTCCCTTGAGAAAACGCACCACATCTGGCTGCGAAGCCAGGGAAGCACCCTTCAGGCGGCCCCTGAAGCAAGCCAGGGCCGCTACCTGGACTTTAAGGGAACTGAGCGACAGGCCTTTCTCCAGACCTTCTTGCAGGAATGCCAACACTGAAGAAATTGGAGCAGTGAATGGAGAAAATGAGCCTGCTTCACACCACGCTGCAAAGGTACGCCAAACCCTGGCGTAAACAGTAGAAGTAGAGCGCTTCCTCACTCTCAGCATAGTGGCGATGACCTTGTCTGAGAAGCCCTTCTTCCTCAGACGCTGCCGCTCAATAGCCAGGCCGTAAGACCAAAGGGGGAGGGATCCTCCATCACCACGGGACCCTGATGCAACAGGCCCCGCTCCACTGGCAGCCGCAGAGCATCGTCGACTGAGAGCCTGATCAAGTCCGCATACCAGGGACGTCTGGGCCAATCCGGACCCACCAGGATTATCCGGCCTGGATGCTTTGCCACCCGGTCTAGCACCCTGCCCAGCATGGGCCAGGGCGGGAACACATAGAGAAGCTCTTGTGTCGGCCACTGTTGGAGAAGAGCATCTACTCCCAGGGATCGAGGGTCCCGTCCTCTGCTGAAAAAGCGCGGCACTTGGCCGATGACGCCATCAGATCTAGGCTCGGCTGGCCCCAGCGCTTCGTGATGTCCAAGAACGCCTGAGCAGATAGCTGCCCCTCTCCGGGCTCCAAGGTATGGCGACTGAGAAAGTCCGCCTTGACATTCATGACTCCGGCAATGTGGGCCGCTGACAGCTGTTCCAGGTTCGCTTCCGCCCACTGGCATAGACTCATAGCCTCCTTGGCTAGAGGGGCGCTCTTGGTACCTCCCTGGCGGTTGACATAGGCCACAGCCGTGGCATTGTCCGACACGACCCGTACTGGCTTCAACGCCAGTACCGGGATGAACTCCAAAAGCGCCAACCGAATGGCTCTGAGTTCCAGGAGGTTGATAGACCACTTTGCCTCTGCAGGAGACCAGAGCCCCTGCGCTGTCCTTCCCAAGCAGTGGGCTCCCCAGCCCGACAAAGAGGCGTCCGTCGTGACAACAATCCACTCCGGGGTCACCAGAGGCATTCCCTCAGACAACTTGTCTGTCTGCATCCACCAGCTCAGCGCCTTGCGCACTGCTGGGTCCAAGGGAAGGCGCACAGCATAATCCTCCGACATCGGAGTCCAGCGCTGCAGCAGAGAGAGTTGTAGTGGTCTCATATGAGCCCTGGCCCAGGGCACTACTTCCATCGTGGCCGTCATAGAGCCCAACAGCTGCACATAGTCCCAAGCCCGAAGAGGAGAGGCTACTAGGAACTGGTCCACCTGAGCCTGAAGTTTGACAATCCGATTGTCTGGCAGGAACACTCTGCCCACTTGGGTGTCGAATCGAACTCCCAGATACTCCAGGGACTGAGTCGGGCGCAGCTGGCTTTTCTCCCAGTTGATGATCCACCCCAGGGAGCTCAAAAGAGCAACCACCCGGTTCACAGCTTTGCCGCACTCTGCATAAGAGGGGGCTCGGATCAACCAGTCGTCCAGATAAGGATGGACTTGTACTCCTTCCTTCCTCAGGAAGGCCGCGATGACCACCATGACTTTGGAGAAGGTCCGCGGAGCAGTAGCCAACCCGAACGGGAGGGCTCTGAACTGGAAGTGTCGGCCCAGGACTGCAAAACGCAGAAAGCATTGATGGGGAGGCCAGATGGGAATATGCAAGTACGCTTCCTTGATGTCCAAGGATGCCAGGTACTCCCCTGCCTTCACTGCCGCTATAACAGAGCGGAGAGTCTCCATGCGAAAGTGCCGAACTTTCAAGGCCCGATTGACCCCTTTGAGGTCGAGGATAGGCCGTACAGAACCTCCTTTCTTTGGTACCACAAAGTAAATGGAGTAACGTCCCTTGCCAAGCTGATTTTCTGGCACCGGAACGACCGCACCCAGGCGGATCAGATTGTCCAAGGTCTGCTGCACTGCCACAGCTTTGACCGGAGACTTGCAGGGAGAGAGTACAAACCCGTCTCTTAAGGGTCGGCAGAACTCTAGCTTGTAGCCGTCTTTGATGACTTCCAGCACCCAAGCGTCTGAAGTTATTGTGGTCCACTCGCCCAGAAACGAGGACAGCCGTCCTCCAATCTGCACTGGGGTGTGGACCAAGGCCCCGTCATTGGGTACGAGACCCTGGGGGAGGACCGGAGGGAGCACCTCCGGGACGGCGGTCTCTGCGAAAGGAATGCTGCTTGGGGGAGAAGTTCCTCTTGAAGGAAGAGGAGGCAGAAGAGCCCGACCTGCCCGGGCGGTACCGACGGGCTTCCTGAAACCGTCCTCTGGAGGTACCGGGACGAGTACTAGCCCGAGCCCTGACCTCTGGTAACTTCTTGCCCTTAGACGTGCCGAGATCGGTCACGATTTTGTCCAACTCGACCCCAAAGAGCAGCTTGCCTTTAAAAGGCAATTTCGCTAGGCGGGATTTAGAGGCGTGGTCAGCAGACCAATGCTTCAGCCAAAGCCACCGCCGCGCAGAGATTGCCTTTAGCTGAGGCCCTCAAGACATCATACAGCAAGTCTGCCAAATAGACCAAGCCCGATTCCAGGGCCGGCCAATCAGCCCTCAAGGAATGATCCGAGGGGGAAGCCCGCTGCACCAAAGTCAGGCACGCCCTGGCCACATAGGAGCCGCAAACTGAGGCCTGCAAACTTAAAGCAGCCGCCTCAAAGGACGACCTTAAGGCCGCCTCCAATCTTCTGTCTTGGGCGTCCTTTAGGGCCGTGCCACCTTCCACCGGCAACGCCGTTTTCTTAGTCACCGCAGTGATTAAAGAATCCACGGTAGGCCACAGATAGGCCTCACGTTCACTTTCAGGCAAAGGATAGAGGCGGGACATAGCCCTAGCCACTTTAAGGCTCGCTTCCGGGACATCCCATTGAGCCGAAATTAAGGTGTGCATGGCATCATGCACGTGGAAGGTTCTAGGCGGGCGCTTCGTCCCCAGCATAATGGCAGAGCCAACAGGGGCTGAGGGAGAGACGTCCTCCGGAGAGGAAATCTTCAAAATGCCCATGGCCTGCACTAACAGGTTGGGCAAATCCTCTGAGCTAAAGAGCCGCGCTGCAGAGGGGTCATCCGCTCCATCCGAGTGGGGATCCGTCTCCTCCAAGGAATCCGCAAAGGACCGTTGGGAGAACTCAGATACGCTGCCCTCATCTACATCGGAGGAGACAAAGTCCTCCAAGGCCTGGGAATCAACCCGAGGGCATTTACCTCCGGGGGCCTCAACCTCTTTACCAGACGAGGGAGCAGGGGCAGCGTTTTGCATAAGGAAGGCCTGATGCAGCAGCAAAACAAACTCGGGGGAGAAACCCCCCAGACTGTGCACTTCCGCAGCCTGGGCTACAGCCCTAGACGCACCCTCAACCGGCGCTCGCAAGAGCGGGGGAGAGACATGCTGCGCATCCAAGATGGCGTCCGGCGCGACACTCCGCGAAGGAGCCGCACGGGAAGAACGGCGCTTAACTTTAGCCGCTTCTGTGCCGTCGCCCAAATTAAGGGCGTTCATGGCATCAATGTCTCCCACCTCAAGGGCGGCCCAAGAAGAAGCCGTCCGAGCCGCGTGGCCGACCAATATGGCGGAGGCGAGCCGCGGGGGATGGGCGTTTATGGCGGGGAAAAACCGCCACACCGGAGGAAGGACCGGGACACTCATCGGTCACGAAACTGTCACCCAACAAGGGCGAATCAGACTTAAAGACCCCCGCATCCCCTCTGGAAGCGCACACGCGATCCGGGGAGCGACTCTTTGCGCCCTCGCCCTCCGACGCCATGGGCCACGTGGAGACCAATCGGGGAACCCCCTGCCCGCTATAAAAGGTAAAAATTACCTGCTGTCCGCTCCGAGCTGTAACGACCTGGTGTCCCAGTGAGTAGCTGCAATAAACGTTTAAATAAACGTCGAAATAAACGCCTTTAAGGACGTTCAAAAAAAATTTTTTTTTCTTTTTTTTTAAACAGAGCCAGCGGGAGGGGGGAGAAAAGGAGGGACCTGGAGCCACCAGGTTTGCACTTGCTCCAGAAGAGCCCTCAACCCCAGGCACTCAACAAAACCTAAAAATTAGGCTTGGAGGCCTAGCCAGAGCTGCTGCTGTGTGTGACCACCACCTGCTGAGATAGAGAACATACTGAGGAGTTTCCGGCAGCACATGACCACATATAGGGAGGCAAAAGTTTGCTCTCTATCTCCACCTGCTGGTAGATGGACACAACCCACCAGTCTATGGATTGATCAGCATGATGATATGGAAAAGCAGTTAGCTTAGCGGGGTTTAAAAAGGTTTTGATGGCTTCCTAAAGGAAAGGTCCATAGACCATTATTAAAATGGACTTAGGGAAAATCCACTGCTTATTTCTAGAATAAGCAGCATAAAATGTATTATACTGTTTTGGGATCTTGCTAATGCTCATTAGCTTGTTAAGGGGTCCTTTTACAAAGGCGCACTGAAAAATGGCTTGGGTTTTGGGCGCGCGCCAACCCATTTTTCAACATGCCTGTGAAAAAGGCTTTTTTTTTTAGCCGAAAATGGACATGTGGCAAAATCAAAATTGTCATGCGTCCATTTTGCATCTAAGACCTTACTGCCAGCCGTTGACTTAGCGGTAAAGAATCCGGGCACACACATATGGCACACGTAGATGCTTACTCGGTTTAGTAAAAGGACCCCTAAGCTTGTTAAGTTACACACATTGTTATAGAATCCGCTTGGATTTTGGCATGAATCTCTAGGGGGTAAGGGGTTTGGATTTATTACTGTATATACCGCTTTGTACAAACAAAAACAGTGGTAATAAGAAAATATTTATTTTTGTTACATTTGTACCCCATGCTTTCCCACTCATGGCAGGCTCAATGCAGCTTACATGGGGCAATGGAGGGTTAAGTGACTTGCCCAGAGTCACAAGGAGCTGCCTGTGCCTGAAGTGGGAATCAAACTCAGTTCCTCAGGACCAAGGTCCACCACCCTAACCACTAGGCCAGACCAGACATGGCCTGGCATTGAATTTCCCTGCATAACGGTGCTGCTGGCTGAATATGGGGCCCTAAGATAATAGAATACTGGCAATTGCGTGTATGAATGTAACAGTGACATGCACAAGCCTATATCTGCACTCAGCAACCACTGGCGTGGAATACCTGGGTCTCTGGTGCTGCCGAAGAGTATTTGAATATGGCCAATATTAAGGGCCAAACACACATTTCTAACTGGGAAAAGTTAGGGTTGTTAGTCATGCAGTACCACATGCCCGATCAGCTATGCAGGAACTGGCACTGAATATCGTCAGTGTGCACATAATTCCTGGCTTTACCCACCTCCTGCTGACGAGCGTCCTGGCACTTACCAAAGAGGGCCATGGAGATCAGAGCTGATATTCAGCAGCAGTGTCGGTTAAGTGCTGGTGAATATGCTCTCCTGGCCCGCTGAGCACAATTTAACTAGTTAAATCGCTTTGACTATTGACCCCTAAACACATAAGTCCTTTTGGATATTGACTCGTACCTTTCTGACCAATGACACAGCAGAATGTAAGACTACTATTACTACTACTACTGATCATTTCTATAGCGCTATGAGTTCTACACAGTGCTGTACACTAAAGACAGTCCCTGCTCTACCACTACTATTAGTACTTATCATTTCTATAGCGCTACTAGATGTACGCAGCTCTGTACACTAAACATGCAAGAGACAGTCTCTGTCGATAAAGCTTGCAATCTACTCAAGACTAGGGTTACCATATGTCCGGATTTACACCGATATGTCCTCTTTTTGAGGGCATGTCCGGGCAACCGGACGGGTTTTGCCAATCTGCCCGTTTGTCCGGATTTCTGGACAAATGGGCAGGCTGGTGGGCCCTGTAGGATGGCCCGCCTGCCCGTTTGTCCAGAAATCCGGACAAACGGGCAGATTGCTAGCCTCCCCTCCCCTTACTTACTACTGCCCTGGTGGTCTAATGACCTCTTCCGCCTTCGGGGCAGGAAAGAGCCCCCTCTTTCCTGCCCGGAGCGCTGCCCTGCATGCATCCTTCCTGTTCGGGATCTCGGCACCCATTCAAAATGGTCACCGAGAGTTGAAGTGACCTCGCGAGACTTGCAGGGCAGTGCTCCGGGCAGGAAAGAGGGGGCTCTTTCCTGCCCCGAAGAGGTCACTAGACCACCAGGGCAGTAGTAAGGAAAGGGGAGGGGGGTGAGAGGGAGTGACGGGGTGTGTGACAGGGGGGAGGGGAAATGTGACAGGGGGCTGGGCAAGGCGTGAAAGGGGGCGGGGCATGTGTCCTTCTTTTGGAGGGGACAAAATATGGTAACCCTAGTCAAGACAGACAAACAGGACAAATAAGGGATTAGGGAATTACTTATGGTGGGACTGATTAAAACAAACATAAGTACTGAACAAGTGAATAGAAATTAGGAGTTAAACGCAGCCTCAAAAAGGTGGGTTTTAGCCTAGATTTGAATGCGGCCAGAGACGGAGCTTGACATACTGATTCAGGAAGTCTATTCCAGGCATATGATGTAGCAAGTTAAAACGAATGGAGTCTGGATTTGGCAGTGGAGGAGATTTACCTGATGAACCGGAGTTCCCAGAGAGGGGTATAGGGAGAGATCAGAGATACTGAGGAGCAGCTGAGTGAATGCACTTTTGTAAGTCAATAAGGTAAAATTATGTATAATCATACCTGATAATTTTCTTTCCATTAATCATAGCTGATCAATCCATAGACTGGTGGGTTGTGTCCATCTACCAGCAGGTGGAGATAGAGAGCAAACTTTTGCCTCCCTATATGTGGTCATGTGCTGCCGGAAACTCCTCAGTATGTCGATATCAAAGCTCCATCCGCAGGACTCAGCACTTAGAGAATTACACCCACGAAGGGACACTCTGCCCAGCTCACCACCGCCGAAACGGGGGAGGGGAATTAACCCAGCTCATCCCCACACAAGTGGGGGAGGGGAATCCGTCCAGCTCATCCCCGCGGAGCGGGGGAGGGACACCACACCCGCCGATGCGGGGGGATCTGGCTTATCCTGCAACCGCAACCGCGGGAGGAGCTGACTGACCCTAACACCGCCGAAGCGGGAAGGGTACAAAGCTGCCCTACAGCCGCACGAAGCGGGAGGGAGTGCCGGCAGAATTTATGTCTCAATCCAGCCCCGTAAAACGGAGGGGAGAGGAATGCAGCAGCTCACTGTAACACAAACTCGTCTCAACTCTTGAAGAATCCAAGTGAAAAAACTTGAACACGAAGTCTTTCTGAAGAAACTGAAGACTAAACTTGAACCTGAAATGCAACCAGAATAAAAACAGTACAGATATCTGGGAGGGGCTATGGATTGATCAGCTATGATTAATGGAAAGAAAATTATCAGGTATGATTATACATAATTTTACCTTCCATATCATCAAGCTGATCAATCCATAGACTGGTGGGATGTACTGAAGCAGTACTCACCCAGGGCGGGACATTGAAATCCCTGACCTCAACACTGAAGCTCCAAACCGGGCCTCCGCCCGTGCAGCCACAGTCAAACGGTAATGCTTGGAGAATGTATGAGCCGAAGCCCAAGTTGCCGCCTTGCATATCTCTTCCAAGGAGACGGACCCGGCCTCTGCCATCGAGGTCGCCTGAGCTCTCGTGGAGTGAGCCTTCAGCTGGATAGGCGGCACCTTCCCTGCGGCCACATAAGCCGCTGCAATGGCTTCCTTGACCCATCTTGCCACTGTAGGCTTAGCAGCCTGCAGACCCTTACGAGGACCTGTAAACAGGACAAACAGATGATCCGATTTCCGGAAATCATTGGTCACTTCCAAGTATCTGATGATGACTCGTCTCACATCCAGATATTTAAGAGCAGAGTACTCCTCTGGGTAGTCCTCCCTCCGAAAGGAAGGGAGACAGAGCTGCTGATTCACATGGAAGCGAGAAACAATCTTGGGCAGGAAGGAAGGCACTGTGCGAATAGTCACTCCTGCTCAGTGAACTGCAGAAAAGGCTCTCGACATGAGAGCGCCTGGAGCTCGGAAACTCTTCTGGCTGAAGTGATAGCCACCAAAAAGACTGCTTTCAACGTCAGGTCTTTCAGAGATGCCCTCGACAAGGGTTCAAAAGGCGGCTTCTGCAAGGCTCTTAACACCAGGTTGAGATTCCACGCAGGCACCACTGAGTGCAGAGGAGGGCGCAGGTGATTAACTCCCTTGAGAAAGCGCACCACATCTGGCTGCGAAGCCAGGGAAGCACCCTTCAGGCGGCCCCTGAAGCAAGCCAGAGCCGCTACCTGGACTTTAAGGGAACTGAGCGACAGGCCTTTCTCCAGACCTTCTTGCAGGAACGCCAACACTGAAGAAATTGGAGCAGTGAAGGGAGAAAGTGAGCCTGCTTCACACCACGCTGCAAAGATACGCCAAACCCTGGCGTAAGCAGTAGAAGTAGAGCGCTTCCTCGCTCTTAGCATAGTGGCAATGACCTTGTCTGAGAAGCCCTTCTTCCTCAGACGCTGCCGCTCAATAGCCAGGCCGTAAGACCAAAGGGGGAGGGATCCTCCATCACCACGGGACCCTGATGTAACAGGCCCTGCTCCACTGAGAGCCGCAGAGGATCGTCGACTGAGAGCCTGATCAAGTCCGCATACCAGGGACGTCTGGGCCAATCCGGACCCACCAGGATTACCCTGCCGGGATGCTTTGCCACCCGGTCTAGCACCCTGCCCAACATGGGCCAGGGCGGGAACACATAGAGAAGCTCTTGTGTCGGCCACTGTTGGAGAAGAGCATCTACTCCCAGGGATCGAGGGTCCCGTCCTCTGCTGAAAAAGCGCGGCACTTGGCAATTGGCCGATGACGCCAACAGATCTAGGCTCGGCTGGCCCCAGTGCTTCGTGATGTCCAAGAACGCCTGAGCAGATAGTTGCCACTCTCCGGGCTCCAAGGTATGGCGACTGAGAAAGTCCGCCTTGACATTCATGACTCCGGCAATGTGGGCCGCTGAAAGCTGCTCCAGGTTCGCTTCCGCCCACTGGCATAGCACTCATAGCCTCCTTGGCTAGAGGGGCGCTCTTGGTACCTCCCTGGCGGTTGATATAAGCCACAGCCGTGGCATTGTCCGACAGGACCCGTACAGGCTTCAACACCAGTACCGGGATGAACTCCAAAAACACCAACCGAATGGCTCTGAGTTCCAGGAGGTTGATAGACCACTTGCCTCTGCAGGAGACCAGAGCCCCTGCGCTGTCCTTCCCAAGCATTGGGCTCCCCAGCCCATCAAAGAGGCGTCTGTCGTGACGACAATCCACTCCGGGGTCACCAGAGGCATTCCTGCAGACAACTTGACTGTCTGCGTCCACCAGCTCAGCGCCTTGCGCACTGCTGGGTCCAAGGGAAGGCGCACAGCATAATCCTCCGACATCGGAGTCCAGCGCAACAGCAGAGATAGCTGTAGTGGTCTCATATGAGCCCTGGCTCAGGGCACTACTTCCATCGTGGCCGTCATAGAGCCCAACAGCTGCACGTAGTCCGAAGCCCGAATAGGAGAGGCTACTAGGAACTAGTCCACCTGAGCCTGAAGCTTGACAATCCGATTGTCTGGCAGGAACACTCTGCCCACTTGGGTGTCGAATCGAACTCCCAGATACTCCAGGGACTGAGTCGGGCGCAGCTGGCTCTTCTTCCAGTTGATGATCCATCCTAGGGAGCTCAAAAGAGCAACTACCCGGTCCATAGCTTGCCGCACTCTGCATAAGAGGGGGCTCGGATCAACCAGTCGTCCAGATAAGGATGGACTTGTACTTCTTCCTTTAGCAGGAAGGCCGCTATGACCCCCATTACTTTGGAAAAGGTCCGCGGAGCAGTAGCCAACCCGAAAGGGAGGGCTCTGAACTGGAAGTGTCGTCTCAGGACTGTAAAACGCAGAAAGCGTTGGAGAGGAGGCCAGATGGGAATATGCAGGTACGCTTCCTAGATGCCCAAGGAAGCCAAGAACTCTCCTGCCTTCACTGCCGCTATAACAGAGCGGAGAGTCTCCACTTTCAAGGCCCGATTGACCCCTTTGAGGTCGAGGATAGGCCGGACAGAATCTCCTTTCTTTGGTACCACAAAGTAAATGGAGTAACGTCCCTTGCCAATCTGATTTTTTGGCACCGGAACGACCGCACCCAGGCGGATCAGGTTGTCCAAGGTCTGCTGCACTGCCACAGCTTTGACCGGAGACTTGCAGGGAGAGAGTACAAACCCGTCTCTTAAGGGTCGGCAGAACTCTAGCTTGTAGCCGTCTCTGATGACTTCCAGCACCCAAGCTTGTGAAGTTACTGTGGTCCGCTCACCCAGAAACGAGGACAGCCGTCCTCCAATCTGCACTGGGGCGTGGACCAAGGCCCCGTCACTGGGTACGAGACCCTGGGGGAGGACCGGAGGGAGCACCTCCGGGACGGCGGTCTCTGCGAAATGAATGCTGCTTGGGGGAGAAAAACCTCTTGAAGGAAGAGGGGGCAGAGGAGCCCGACCTGCCCGGGCGGTACCGACGGGCTTCCTGAAACCGTCCTCTGGAGGTACCGGGACGAGTACTAGCCCGAGCCCTGACCTCTGGTAACTTCTGCCCTTAGACGTGCCGAGATCGGTCACGATTTTCTCCAGCTCGACCCCAAAGAGCAGCTTGCCTTTAAAAGGCAATCTAGCCAGGCGGGATTTAGAGGCGTGGTCAGCAGACCAATGTTTCAGCCAAAGCCACCGCCGCGCAGAGACTGTCTGAGCAATGCCTTTAGCTGAGGCTCTCAAGACATCATACAGCAAGTCTGCCAAATAGGCTAGGCCCGATTCCAGGGCCGGCCAATCAACCCTCAAGGAATGATCCGAGGGGGAAGCCCGCTGCACCATAGTCAGGCACGCCCTGGCCACATAGGAACCGCAAACCGAGGCCTGCAAACTTAAAGCAGTTGCCTCAAAGGACGACCTTAAGGCCGCCTCCAATCTTCTGTCTTGGGCGTCCTTTAGGGCCGTGCCACCTTCCACCGGCAAAGCCGTTTTCTTAGTCACCGCAGTGATTAAAGAATCCACAGTAGGCCACAGATAGGCCTCACGTTCACTTTCAGGTAAAGGATAGAGGCGGGACATAGCCCTAGCCACCTTGAGGCTCGCTTTCGGGACATCCCATTGAGCCGAAATTAAGGTGTGCATGGCATCATGCACGTGGAAGGTTCTAGGCGGGCGCTTCGTCCCCAGCATAATGGCAGAGCCAACAGGGGCTGAGGGAGAGACGTCCTCCGGAGAGGAAATCTTCAAAATGCCCATGGCCTGCACTAACAGGTTGGGCAAATCCTCTGGGCTAAACGCGCTGCAGAGGGGTCATCCGCTCCATCCGAGCGGGGATCCGTCTCCTCCAAGGAATCCGCAAAGGACCGTTGGGAGACCTCAGACACGCTGCCCTCATCTACATCGGAGGAGACACAGTCCTCCAAGGCCTGGAAATCAACCCGAGGGCGTTTACCTCTGGGAACCTCAACCTCTTTATCAGAAGAGGGAGCAGGGGCAGCGTTGTGCATGAGGAAAGCCTGATGCAGCAGCAAAACAAACTCGGGGGAGAAACCCCCCAGACTGTGCACTTCCGCAGCCTGGGCAACAGCCCTAGACGCACCCTCAACCGGCGCTCGCAAGAGCGGGGGAGAAACATGCTGCGCATCCAAAATGGCGTCCGGCGCGACACTCCGCGAAGGAGCCGCGCGGGAAGAGCGGCGCTTACTTTAGCCGCTTTGTGCCCTCGCCCAAATTAAGGGCGTTCATGGCATTAATGTCTCCAACCTCAAGGGCGGCCCCGAAGAAGCCGTCCGAGCCGCGTGGCCGGCCAAGATGGCGGAGGCGAGGAGCGGGGGATGGGCGTTTATGGCGGGAAAAACCGCCACGCCGGAGGAAGGACCGGGACATTCATCGGTCACGAAACTGTCACCCAACAAGGGCGAATCAGGCTGTAAGACCCCCGCATCCCCTCTAGAAGCGCTCAAGCGATCCGGGGAGCGACCCTTTGCGCCCTCGCCCTCCGACGCCATATGCCACGAGGAGAAGAATCGGGGAACCCCCTGCCCGCTATAAAAAGGTAAAAATTACCTGCTTGCCGCTCCGAGCTGTAACGAACTGGTGTCCCAGTGAGTAGCTGCAATAAACGTTTAAATAAACGTCGAAATAAACGCCTTTAAGGACGTTTAAAATTTTTTTTTTTTTTTAAACGGAGCCAGCGGGAGGGGGGAGAAAAGGAGGGACCTGGCACCACCAGGTTTGCACTTGCTCAAAAGAGCCCTCAACCCCAGGCCTCAACAAAACCTAAGGATTAGGCTTGGAGGCCTAGCCAGAGCTGCTGCTGTGTGTGACCACCACCTGCTGAGATAGAGAACATACTGAGGAGTTTCCGGCAGCACATGACCACATATAGGGAGGCAAAAGTTTGCTCTCTATCTCCACCTGCTGGTAGATGGACACAACCCACCAGTCTATGGATTGATCAGCTTGATGATATGGAAGAGGAGTTTGAACAGTATGTGGAAACAGATAGGGAGCCAATGAAGTGACTTCAGAGGGCTAATATGAGTGTAACATATGATACAAAATCACAAAAGGGTATTCATTCATTCAAATAAGGGTTTTGATAATGTGCTCAGAAAGGAAGGGATGAATTTTGATGATATTATAGAAATGACAGGTTTTAGCAGCCTGGTGGATTTGTGCAGAGAAAGACAGAGATTGGAGTCAAAGATGACCACAAGGTTACAAGCTGATGAGATGGGCAAGATGAGAGTTTTATCCATAGAAAATGGGGAAAGATAAGAAGCCCAGTCTTGGACATGTTTAGTTTCAGTTGGCAGAGAGACGTCCAGGCAGCAATATAGGGCAGGTAGGCTGAGACTTGGCCTTGGATTCCTGCTTCCAGAGACCACTGGATAAAAAGGTGTGGAGAATACTGGGAAAGGTGGTGTCCAAGTTACAGTTGCAGGGGTCAGAACAAGAGCCGCAGGCCCCCTTCCTATCTGCTCAAAGACTACAAAACAAAGAAAGTCTTACAGAGGATCAAAAGGTCTCAGTACAAGTAAAACCTGCTTCTCAACCACTATGTACTAGGCTGTTTTACTGCTAGTGAGTGAACCCGGGAAGTTGAATGATGCTTGAAATTTTAGGAAATCTGCAGAGGGTTATTTATTTATTTTATTTATTTGTTGCATTTGTATCCTATATTTTCCCACCTATTTGCAGGCTCAATGTGGCTTACAATTTTCCGCCATGACTAATGCCATTTCAGAATACAGATACAATTGGTAATACATATAGAACATGGATGATATAATGAACAGTCAGGTAACACATATTTAACATGGATTACATACAATTGGTATCCTTTCAAGAAGACTGTAGGGAATGTTTAACAGTAAGGCTACGAATGTCTTCCTATCTGCTTCTGTGGCCCTTGTTAATATTTCTTTGGCTCTCTTGTTTCCCAGGTGATTTACATGGTCCGCAATCCTAAAGATGTGGCTGTTTCTTATTACCACTTCCACAAGTTTGCAAAGTTTCTGCCGGAGCCTGGGAACTTTGGGAAATTCTTGGACAGGTTCCTGAATGGCACAGGTTGGTTTCTCAGGCCTCTCCCAGAGGCTGAAATCCATCAACAATGCTACAGGGATCACTTTCGGAGGAACTGTGACTTAGGGTTACTAACTTTTCTCAAACTATAACTGGATACCCAGCAATGGGGGGTAGAGAGGAGGAGGTGGAGATAGAGGAAGGAAGGAAGGAAGGAAGGGGTGGGCATGGGGTCCTCTCTGAGACTCAAGATGGGGCATATGCATTGAACTTTAGAAACATAGAAAACATAGAAATATAGAAAAATAAAGGTGATAAAGATCATCCACAGTCTATCTACTATCCCATCCTGTCCCCTAGAGATCCTATGTGCTTGTCCCAAGCTCTCTTGAATTCAGTTTCATATCCACCACCGTTACTGGGAAGCCGTTCCACGAATTCATCGCCCTCTCCGTGAAGAAGTATTTCCTTAGGTTACTTCTGAGTCTATCCCCTTTCACCTTCATCCTAAGCCCCCTCATTCCAGAGCTTCCTTTCAATTACATAAGTACATGCCACACTGGGACAGACCAAAGGTCCATCAAGCCCAGCATCCTGTTTCCAACAGTGGCCAATCCAGGTCACAAATACCTGGCAAGATCCCAAAAAAGTACAAAACATTTTATGCTGCTTATCCCAGAAATAAGTAGTGGATTTTCCCCAAGTCAATTCAATAATGGTCTATGGACTTTTCCATTAGGAAGCCATCCAGACCTTTTTTATACCCTGCTAAGCTAACTGCCTTTACCACATTCTCTGGCAACGAATTCCAGCATTTAATTGCACATTGAGTGAAGAAACATTTTCTCCGATTCGTATTAAATTTACTACTTTGTAGCTTCATCATATTTTTGAAAGAGTAAACAAACGATTCACATCTACCCGTTCCACTCCACTCATTATTTTATAGACATCTATCATATCTCCCCTCAGCCATCTTTTCTCCAAGCTGAAGAGCCCTAGCAGCTTTAGCCTTTCCTCATATTGTGAGATGAGTCCCTCAGTGATCACTCCACCCCTGAAGGGTGGCCTGGCATTTGAGTACCGGCACCTTTTTTGCTAGAAAAATTGCACTGCTTATAAGACATCACTGACTCAGTTAATTGCTCTCATATAACCTCTTTCTCTTCTCCCAAGTTAGTAGACATGAGAGGAGCTGGTCCAGTGGTGAATGACAAGACTCTTGTCTCTCATTTCCTCTTCCAGTGCATTATGGATCCTGGTTTCAGCATGTGAAGGGCTGGTTGAGGCACCAGGAGAACGCATCATTCTTTTTAATCACCTATGAGGACATGCATAGGGTAAGAACATACACAAGCTGGGAACCTGCACATGACAAGGACATGTACACATAAAGACACACAGAGATACCTCTGTAGCTATTGCTCTGGAAGACCTTCCCCTGAGCTCTCTATCAGGCATACTTATACTCAGGAATTTTGGGGTGCACAGCTAAAAGTAATCTCCCATTTTGCTTCTCTAGTACATAGTTCTAGTAGCAGTACTAGAGGGGCAGGATGGGATACATCTGAGGTTATGGAAGGAACTTAGGAAAGTTCTAATCTTTTCTATGCATCTTTAGTCGGGAGTGGTTCCGGAGGACTGGAGAAGGGTTGATGTGGTCTCTTTCCACAAAAGCAGAAATGAGGAGGTTGGGAATTACTGGACAGTTAGTCTGAACTCTGTGGTGAGTAAATTAATAGAAATGCTTGTAAAACAGAGAATAGTGAGGTTTCTGGAATCCAATGGATTGCAGGACCTGAGGCAGCATGGTTTCACTAGAGGCTGAGTTAGAAACTGGTCGAGTGGAAGACAACAGAGGGTATTGATAAATGGAGTTCATCGTCAGGCATGGTGTGGCAGGGAGAGGAGGAAGTCTGCAGGTTTGCCAGAGTCTTAAGAGCAGAGGCACTATGGTTATGTGCTTTGAGATGCTTTGCACTCACGGACAGAGAGATCTCTCACTTGGAGAGTTTTTGTTACACTGTCTATAAATAGGAAGCATTTGCAGTAGCTTCAGATAGCCGGAGCTTCTCCTGGATACGGCCTCTACTGCTGCAGGTCCTCAGGTATATTTTGACACACCTACACTAGGAGAAGTCATTATGGTTACCTCCCAGGCAACAGACATACGTGTAGTGAGAGCATATAGCGATATGGTTTTTGAACATTGTGGGCAACTTTTAAAGTCCAGTTTTCTTGGTTTGGTTGTGTGTCCTGCAACCATAATGGACAGCAGCAAGGTCAGTTTCAAAAGGGGTATTTGGAAGCTCTATAATTATGAGTGAGATCAGAAAATCTGTCTAGATTTTAAGGTGGATAAAACAGACTTGGCAAGCAGGCTAGTAAGAGTGGCATTTGCCACCAGGATGAGAGCTTCACACAGGGCCAGAAAGTAACATAGTAGATGACGGCAGAAAAAGACCTGCACGGTCCATCCAGTCTGCCCAACAAGACAACTCATATGTGCTACTTTTTGTGTATACCCTACTTTGATTTGTACCTGTGCTCTTCAGGGCACAGACCGTATAAGTCTGCCCAGCACTATCCCCGCCTCCCAACTACCAGCCCCGCCTCCCAACCACCAGCTCTGGCACAGACCGTATAAGTCTGTCCAGCACTATCCCCGACTCCCAACCACCAGCCCCGTCTCCCAACCACCGGCTCTGGCACAGACCGTATAAGTCTGCCCACCACTATCCCCGCCTCCCACCACCGGCTCTGGCACAGACCGTATAAGTCTGCCCAGCACTATCCCTGCCTCCCACCACCGGTTATACTATATTAGGCTATTACTTTTTTATTGGTTGCAATTAGCTCATATGCAATTACTTAAACAACCATTTCTTTTTAACTATACATCTTTATTCAAAAACATACATTAAATAAATCACACCATTGTCTACCAAATTATCAAAAAATACCCCATAAACCCAACCATTCAACACACCCCACACACTCTCCCACTCTCATCAGGCCCACTCACCCACTCATAACAATCCAAAATACCCATACTCCTGGAGAAAAAGTCTATAATCCTCTATTGAGATAGAAATGGGGAAAGCCACTGCTGGATTTGGTAGCATGGAATCTTGCTACTCTTTGGGATTGACCTGGATTGGCCACTGTTAGAAGCATGATACTGGAATGGATGAACTATCAGTCTGTCCAGTATGGCTATTCTTATGTAAGACTTCCAGATTTGTCTGGGCTCTTGTACAGTAGCTCAAAACAGGCGCCATGAGGTGGTGACATTACCTATGTGTGGCTTGTCCATGCAGAAATGGAGTTCACTTTGAGAATAGGAGACTTACACTGGAACTAGTTCTTGGTCCTTTTTTTTTTAACATTTTTTTTTATAAGTGATATGGTTGAAGGGCTGTCTGGTAAAGTTTGTCTCTTTGTAGATGATATCAAAATCTGTGATAGAGGAAACACCCTGGAAGGTGTGGATAACAAGAGGAGGGATCTAGTGAAGCTTTAAGAATGGTCTAGAATTTGGCAAATATTTAATGCTAAAAAATGCATCTGGGTTACAAAACTTGAAGGAGCAGTACAGTTTAGGATATGAAATATTTCTGTGCCTGAAAAGAGGAGAGGGATTTGGGGATGACCATATGTCATGACCTTAAGTTGAAGTAGGAAGAGTGTAACAGGCCACAGATGGAACCACAAAGCGGAATCAGAAGTCAAAGGAAGCAATATTTATTCAAAGGCCAAAACAGTCCGTGTTTCGGCAATTGCCTGCATCAGGAGTCAGTCAGAAGTACAGCATAGGACATCATTCTATAAAATTCTTCTCAACAAGAATAAATGAGAACACACGAAAGGTCCTCTACAGTACTACAAAAAGCAATGGCTGTTGCCTGTGCCATAAGCCAAAACACGGGCCGTGTCGGGTCTTTGAATAAATATTGCTTCTTTCCTCAGACTTCTGACATTTTGTGTTGTTACTCCCTCCGATTTGCCTGCTATGATCTTAAGGTGGCCAAACAGATAGAAAGGGTAACAGCAAAAGCCAAAAAGATGCTTGGATGCATATGGAGAGGAATGGCCAGCAGGAAAAAGGAGATGATAGTGCCTCTGTGTACAGTGGGGGAAATAAGTATTTGATCCCTTGCTGATTTTGTAAGTTTGCCCACTGACAAAGACATGAGCAGCCCATAATTGAAGGGTAGGTTATTGGTAACAGTGAGAGATATGGAAAGTATGTGAATTTATTTGCATTCTGCAGAGGGAAATAAGTATTTGATCCCCCACCAACCAGTAAGAGATCTGGCCCCTACAGACCAGGTAGATGCTCCAAATCAACTCGTTACCTGCATGACAGACAGCTGTCGGCAATGGTCACCTGTATGAAAGACACCTGTCCACAGACTCAGTGAATCAGTCAGACTCTAACCTCTACAAAATGGCCAAGAGCAAGGAGCTGTCTAAGGATGTCAGGGACAAGATCATACACCTGCACAAGGCTGGAATGGGCTACAAAACCATCAGTAAGACGCTGGGCGAGAAGGAGACAACTGTTGGTGCCATAGTAAGAAAATGGAAGAAGTACAAAATGACTGTCAATCGACAAAGATCTGGGGCTCCACGCAAAATCTCACCTCGTGGGGTATCCTTGATCATGAGGAAGGTTAGAAATCAGCCTACAACTACAAGGGGGAACTTGTCAATGATCTCAAGGCAGCTGGGACCACTGTCACCACGAAAACCATTGGTAACACATTACGACATAACGGATTGCAATCCTGCAGTGCCCGCAAGGTCCCCCTGCTCCGGAAGGCACATGTGACGGCCCGTCTGAAGTTTGCCAGTGAACACCTGGATGATGCCGAGAGTGATTGGGAGAAGGTGCTGTGGTCAGATGAGACAAAAATTGAGCTCTTTGGCATGAACTCAACTCGCCGTGTTTGGAGGAAGAGAAATGCTGCCTATGACCCAAAGAACACCGTCCCCACTGTCAAGCATGGAGGTGGAAATGTTATGTTTTGGGGGTGTTTCTCTGCTAAGGGCACAGGACTACTTCACCGCATCAATGGGAGAATGGATGGGGCCATGTACCGTACAATTCTGAGTGACAACCTCCTTCCCTCCGCCAGGGCCTTAAAAATGGGTCGTGGCTGGGTCTTCCAGCACGACAATGACCCAAAACATACAGCCAAGGCAACAAAGGAGTGGCTCAGGAAGAAGCACATTAGGGTCATGGAGTGGCCTAGCCAGTCACCAGACCTTAATCCCATTGAAAACTTATGGAGGGAGCTGAAGCTGCGAGTTGCCAAGCGACAGCCCAGAACTCTTAATGATTTAGAGATGATCTGCAAAGAGGAGTGGACCAAAATTCCTCCTGACATGTGTGCAAACCTCATCATCAACTACAGAAGACGTCTGACCGCTGTGCTTGCCAACAAGGGTTTTGCCACCAAGTATTAGGTCTTGTTTGCCAGAGGGATTAAATACTTATTTCCCTCTGCAGAATGCAAATAAATTCATATACTTTCCACAATGTGATTTTCCGGATTTAATTTGTGATGTGCTATCTCTCACTGTTACCAATAACCTACCCTTCAATTATGGGCTGCTCATGTCTTTGTCAGTGGGCAAACTTACAAAATCAGCAAGGGATCAAATACTTATTTCCCCCACTGTAAGCATCTGGTGAGACTCATTTGAGAACTATGTACAGTTCTGGAGACCGCAGCTTCAAAAAGATATAAACAAGAGGGAATTAGTTCAGAGGGCGGCAACTAAAATGGTCAGTGGTTTTCATCATAAAGAATATGGGGAAAGACTTGAAGATCTCAGTACATGAAGAAAGATGGGAGAAGAGATATGATAGAGACGTTTAAATCTCTCTATGGCATAAATGCACAGGAGACAACTGAATGGAAGCTGTGGAATGAGGGGGCACCGGATGAAGATTGAAAAGGGATTCAAGAGTAATCTAAGGAATTGGGGGATGCCAGAGGGATAGGGGAGGGGCAGAGAGCAAGGGGGTGTGGGGGCAGGGAGAAAATGTTGTGCCCATCCACTTTGCGCTCAGGTCCACCCAAAACTGGCAGTCTGGCTACACTACTGTTCCATGAAAGTGTACAGCACTAGTCTTGGTTTCATGGAAGTGTGGAGTGCCAGGGACTGCACTGGCCTTGGTTGCATGGAAGGGAACCTTAGTACTAATGACTATTTCTTATACACACAGAAGCATTCGCCAACTTTATTTCTGCCTCTTTCGGTAAGGGGAATAAACCATTAATGACCTTTGGTTTTCTAGTGTAAATTGAGATTATGATTTAAAGGTGCAGTTTGCTTCAATGTTTTCTTTTAAAGATGCTTTAACTAGATATACTATATGTCATTCAACATCTACCACTGATATTTTGGATTTTTGTCATGGCTTGTATAGCCAGATGCTTAGACTGCTCTTGACAGAACTGCCTGTCTGGGTGGATGTGGGGAACAGTGATATCATGCTGCTTTTAGCCCACGATGACACCATGAGCAGGAGACTCCGGGTCAGCCTATATGAACATAAGAATAGCCATACTGGGTCAGAGCAATGGTCCATGTAGCCCAGGATTCTGTTTCCAGCAGTGGCCAATCCAGGGCACAAGTACCTGGCAGAAACCCAAATAGTAGCAACAGTCCATGCTACAAATCCCAGGGCTTCCCCCTATCTCAATAACAGACCATGGACTTTTCCTCCAGGAACTTGTCCAAACCTTCTTTAAACTGAGATACGCTAACCACTGTTACCACATCCTCCAGCAAAGAGTTCCAGAGCTTAACTACTTGTTGAGTGAAAAAATATTCCCTCCTGGGAAACCTCACGCAAACATGAGAAACAAGACGAAAAAGTGAGGCAGACTCGAAGAGGATATTAAAATGTCAGAGTTTTAATGGTAACAAGTCATAAAATGACCCAACACAGTCATGTTTTGGTACAAGGGCCTACCTTAGGGGTCAAACAAATCAGAATGTCTTGAAAAGCTTGCCTTAAAAAAGATTTTGAAATCCTGGATATTAAAACTGCTGTAACTTCCCAAATAAAGAGCCGCTCTGCGATGCAACTACATCTTGCCGGGAAGCCGGTGACGTAATCAAAGTATTATCATGTAATTTCCACACTTCCAAGCTTAAATTCTTCACAAGTATAAACTCTAGATTGGTGTGTCCTGTGATCTCAGTTGCAGAGTATGAAGTCAGGTTATTTCCCGCTGATAGTGGCACAAGCAGGCAGGTTTTACCCTCTTCTCAATACTTGACCTCTCTGTTTCTAGGAGCTGAGGTGCTCCATCGAGAGACTCTGTGGCTTTCTCAACCATTCCCTGAGCTCTGAAGAGCTGGACCGTGTGGAGGAGCACTGCAGCTTCGGCAACATGAGCCAGAACAGAATGGTAAATTGCACACTGATCTCCCCAGAGATCCTGGACCACAGCAAAGGCAAATTTATGAGGAAAGGTAAGCAACCCTGCACAGCAGAGCATTTATACAAGGATCTGGAGAATCATGAAAGCTGAGCATTGTTACAGAGACCTGGGGAATCCTAAAAGCAGAGCATTGACACAGGGACACGTGGAACCCTGATATCAGAGCACTGCCAAAGGGACCTGGGGTATCCTAACAGCAGACCATTGACACAGGGACCCCTGAAATCAGAGCATTGACACAGGGACCTGGGGAACCTTGAAATCAGAATATTGATACAGGGACCCAGGGAACCCTGATATCACAGCATTGACATAGGGATCTGGGGACCCCCTGAAGGCAGAGTATTGACACAAGGGCCTGAGCCAATGCTGCATACCCTAGAGGTTGTGACAGGGGCCCAAGGACATCTTTAAATCAGTGCTTGTTTTCTGAGCTGTGCTGTGTCCTGATAAAAAGGAAAATTCAATTGCCTTCTATATAAAACTTGTGTAAGGAAAGGAGGTGCTGGCTGCTGAGATCTCAAGTAGGACCAGCCTCATGGAAAGGGGTGGAAGATGAAGGCGACTCATTTCATCAGCCATGGAGATGTGAAGATCATTGTGTGATGAATACAACTGATGCTGGAGCCTTCCATGGACCATCGATTAGTAGGGATGCACAGGCCCCTCCCTCACTTCAAACTGACCTTGAGTCTTTTTGTTGCTGCTGAGTTATTATGATAAAGCTCTCTGTGTAATCTTGTGTCTAAGAACTTGAAATTTCCTTAATTTGTGGAAACCCTGAACTTGCCCCGTATAAGGCTATGGCTGGTGGCTGCTAATTAGTATTGTAGCCTGGGAACCAGGAGACCTGCTGTGGCCTGAGGTACCCGGCATTGTCTTCATACAGATTGAAAGCACTTCAGGGAAGGGGGTCATTATTCTCATTCCAGTCCACTGAGCCATACATATAGCGAAACAGATAAACTGTTACAGGCTTCGGCCTCTTCCCTTTTATCAGATCCCTTCAACTGAAGACAAGGGGATGGATGGACAGCATACCATAGTCAGGGCTGGCCCAACCATTAGGCAAGACTAGGTGGTCACCTACAGCATCAGCTTCTGAGGGGCAGTAAAGAGCAGCTGCAATGAAGGCAAAACAATAAATCCTGACAAACCCATCAATGTGTACTTTTACCTACAGGAAGGGTAGATAAGCCCACTTACCCAGGTAACAAAACTTTTCATAACATGATGTCTTTGTGTGTGTGGGTGGGGGGAAGAGATAGATTAGGAACTTGAAAATTAACTAAAGGTGATGTAAGACTGAAGGTTTGCTTAGGTCATCCAGCGCTCTTGCACCTGGCCATAAGTCCATCAGATAAAAGGTTCAAACAAACCTAAATTTAAATGATAATTAATAATCTCTCTCCCCCCTCCAATTAAAGCAGCATCTTAGCTATAAATGGAGAATTTGCCTCCCAGCCCATCTGATCCCTGTTTTGCAATGTTGGCTTTTAGAGGAGCAGAGGAAGGAGGCTTGTGAATCATTTGGGTTTGATCAAGAACTCTCTTCTTTCTTGCAGGTAAGGTTGGGGATTGGAAGCAGCATTTCACGGTGGCACAGAACAACCTCTTTGAACGCATTTACCAGGAAGAAATGAGCCATTGTAAGCACTGTTTCCTCATGACCCTGGACTGAAACCCATCAGTCGGCAAAGGAGCCATCCGTCCTTGGAACATCACAGGTAGGCTTACGGGGTCACTGTGCTCTTAAATCTGCTGGAACTACCACTGAACTCTGCTTGCTACTGAGGCAGTGAAATAAGATGGCCCAAAACAAAACTGAAAAAGCAAAAACAGTTGTGAATGTTTAAGAGGTCAGAGCTCCTGGTCCTGCCTGAGCTACAATGAGGTTGTGAGTCCCTGGATCTGTGGGAATGTTAGGATGAGTTTCTGAATCCTACTGGTGGCCGGTTCAAATCCCACTGCTGCTCCTTGTGATCTTGGGCAAGTCACTTAACCCTCCACTGCCTCAGGTACAAACTTAGATTGTGAGCGCTCCTGGGACAGAGAAATATCCAGAGTACCTGAATATAACTCACCTTGAGCTACTACTGAAAAAGGTGTGAGCAAAATCTAAATAAATACTGTGAGAATCTGAGTCCCTGGTCACAAGTGAGGAGCAGTCACTTTGTAAATAGATGCATCTTCATCTACCAGTGCTGGTCAAAGTACTTAAGTAAAAGTAAATGGAACCTGCTGTCAATTAGATAGTTGGCCATCTTATTTGATGTCTTCATCTCCAGTTATGTTTACAACTTTACTGTTGGACTGAGTTTGACCTTTATTCTCATCGGGCCTACTGCCAGAAAATTTAAGAGAAATTATTATGATGTCTTTACTGAAAAATCCTAAGGAATCAGATCATCTCATTTCTAATTAAAGGCCAGTAGCATCTATACCTATGTTTACTAAACTTGTGGAAGGCATAAGAACATAAGCACTGCCATACTGGGTCAGACTGAAAGCCCATCAAGCCCAATACCCTGTTTCCAACAGTGGCCAATCCAAGTCACAAATACCTGGTAATGTAATGGTATCAGTTTAAATTGTCAGGATTATTGAAATATATGTAGCATAATTATTGATTGTGCTGAGTCAGATACCAATATAAAAATACAGCTTTGAGATCAGCTAGCCTGAGTTTCATCTCCCCCTCCCTTTTTCCTGGGAAACTTTTGACAGCCAAAGCTTGGCTAGGTAGTTAACACCTCTAGGACTCTGAACAAAAAAACTATTCAAATACAAACAAGTAAGAGGACACTTCAAAGAGTGTTTTTAAGTTTACTCTCTTCCTCTGATCAAAAAGCCTGGCTGGTCAACAGAACAAAGGATCAAAGGTAACCAGTAGATACAAGGAGACAGGAAAACCTGTGACGGTGGGAATCCACACACCTATTGACAAAAGGAAAGTATAATGTGTATCTGCTACAGCGACTGAGCAGGAAGCCTTTTCACTTCAAAAGACCATTTGTCAGCAAAATCCAGACAGGAAGTCTTGTGATGTCATAAGACATGAGACCAAGATACCACAATGCTTTGCAAATGCCCAGGGTCGAGTGCAAACCAGGAAGCAAATGCACACAGGACATGCCCTCATATTTCCCTGAAAACAGACTGTATAAAAAAAGCCTGGAAAAGCCCAGCTCTCCAGCTTCTTGGGACCTGCCTCTTTTTTTGGGATCTGCTGCTCTGGGAACCTGCAGCTTGTCTCGCTGCTGGGAAGACATCTCTGCAACCATGTGCTCATCAATCTGCTGGACCACAGCATGCTTGTAACAAGGACTGTAAGTCAACCTAAAAACCTTTGATTTGAATCTGTTGCTTGATGCACAAATTCTCTGAAATGATCCTTGAAGTTATCTCTCGCTGCAATATTTGCATTTTGAATAAACCCTTTTGAAGCTAAAAATATAGTCTCTTTGTGTTCTGAGCATATGGTATCTTTTAAAGTTATACTGATAGCCCATGAACACTCTTAAAACTTAGTGCCATGCTCTGAGCACATACTTTTAAATCTTGCAGTACATGCTAGTGAAATTACAGAAATATAGCATTTAATTCCTTTGTATTCTTGCAATTGTAAATCATTCTTACCTTATAGGTAAGTGGTGGAGAAATATTAGCGAGTGCTCTTAAAATATTCCCTGCTTTTTGTTCTTAAATATCATATTAGGACTGTGACAATTTTGTAACATTTTTAATGGATATTAAGAACATTTAAATTATTTCTTTGTAACAGTAAGATCCCAACACAGTAAAAACAGACTAGTAAGCTGCTTATCCCAGAATAATCAGTGGCTTTTCCCATCTTAATGGCTTATGGACTTTTCTTGTATGAACATGAAAACCTCTCTTTAAGCCCTGCTAAGCTAACTACTTTTACCACATTCTCTACCACGTTTTCTCAGATTTCACTGTACTACACTCAGCAGTGGGGATGACCAGAATATAAGATGGGCAATAAGCATGGATAGTTGATACCTAAGATCATAAGTACATAAGTACATAAGTAGTGCCATACTGGGAAAGACCAAAGGTCCATCTAGCCCAGCATCCTGTCACCGACAGTGGCCAATCCAGGTCAAGGGCACCTGGCACGCTCCCCAAACGTAAAAACATTCCAGACAAGTTGTACCTAAAAATGAGGAATTTTTCCAGTCCATTTAATAGCGGTCTATGGACTTGTCCTTTAGGAATCTATCTAACCCCTTTTTAAACTCCGTCAAGCTAACCGCCCGTACCACGTTCTCCGGCAATGAATTCCAGAGTCTAATTACACGTTGGGTGAAGAAAAATTTTCTCCGATTCGTTTTAAATTTACCACACTGTAGCTTCAACTCATGCCCTCTAGTCCTAGTATTTTTGGATAGCGTGAACAGTCGCTTCACATCCACCCGATCCATTCCACTCATTATTTTATACACTTCTATCATATCTCCCCTCAGCCGTCTCTTCTCCAAGCTGAAAAGCCCTAGCCTTCTCAGCCTCTCTTCATAGGAAAGTCGTCCCATCCCCACTATCATTTTCGTCGCCCTTCGCTGTACCTTTTCCAATTCTACTATATCTTTTTTGAGATACGGAGACCAGCCGTCACCCACCAGCCTTAGTGCAGCTGATTCTCCAGATCCAGTGCTGAGCAAGGGCTATCCTTGGAGGTCTTCATGCCTGCTCCAATAAATCTGCATGTCTTGTATGCCTCAGTGGGAAAGATAAGGCCTGCACACCATGCTTGATGAGTGCAATGTGTACTGCTACAATAAAAATATATAGACTTCTAAACTAGTACTCTGCTTTGTTAGTGCAGTGGACTTTGATCCTGGGGAACTGAGTTCGATTCCCACTGCAGCTCCTTTTGACTCTGGGCAAGTCACTTAACCCTCCAATGACCCTGGTACAAATAAGTACCTGTATATACTATGTAAACCACTTTGAATGTAGTTGCAAAAAAAACCTCAGAAAAGGTGGTATACCAAGTCCCATTTCCCTTGCTCTTATTACATGCATCATTAGTATTATGCTAACATTGTATTATATCTCTGGCATTTGAATTTCATTGCTGTTAAATGTATATATTTTTGATACTGTTTCACAGTAGGTCTATTAGGTTTCAATTTACTGTTTTCAAGTTTACTTACTACTACTACTACTACTTAACATTTCTAGAGCGCTACTAGGGTTACGCAGCGCTGTACAGTTTAACAAAAAGGACAGTCCCTGCTCAAAAGAGCTTACAATCTAATGGGCGAAGTGTCAAGCGGGGGCAGTCTAGATTTCCTGAATAGAGGTATTTATTGTATGTTTATTCTTGGTTATTTTACTATTGTTATGCTGTTAATAAAATTGTAAGTTTAATGTTAAACTGTACATGCTATACACCGCTCTGGGCGACTCTTTTCATAAAGGTGGTTAATAAATCCCAATAAATAAGAACATAAGAGTAGCCGTACTGGGTCAGACAATGGCCCATCCAGCCCAGGATCCTGTTTTCCAAACAGTGGCCAAAGCAGGTCACAAGTACCAGGCAGAAACCCAAATCGTGACAACACTCCATACTACAAATCCCAGGGCAAGCAGTTGCTTCATGTGTCTGTCTCAATAAATAAAGTTAGTTATCAGTGTACTGGAGTTAGTACCAAAGAGAAGTGTATTTACTGTATGTCGGTGATCTGTCTAGAAACTTTATAGAGAAGCCTTGGTGTGGTATTTTTTTTTTGTTTGAACTTTTTATTTATTTTATTAAAATAATGTTTAAACAAATACAATATAATATACTAAAACACCAAGGCCCTGGGTCTAACAAGAATTAAATTTAAAAATATCTTACATATTTCATATTGACCAAGTTAGAAATATTGACAAACTTTGATTAAGGAGAATATTATTTTAAGGTGTAAGGTTGAGAATTTGGAAAAAGCAGCTAGGTTTTAACCTCCTCTTGATTCATTTTCCTAAGTCTCCTTTCACAACTGCAAAAGAAATGTTTATAAGATATTTTTAAAAAGTATTACTGGTACTGCACAAGACTATTCCTCTAATTACATATGTTTATTATTTGCCTAATGCTAAGAAAGATCCATCATAAGCTTAGCCTGCTGTGGACCCAGTTTCAGATGCTGAGGTGGACATTTTGAATGTGTCATATTTTAGAGACCTTAGAGTTGGTGGTCAAAGCAATGCTGGTGGTTTCCTTGGCATTAGCATCGGACCAGGAATGGCTCCTACGAGTGCTCTTCCTGGGACTACAAGTCAGAATGTTTCCAGATTTAAAGAGACTCAAAAAAGAAAAAGTTTGCTTTTGTTTAGAGCAGCAGTCCTACGGAAGGGCGCTCTATTCTTTTTTAAATATCCATGTATAATTAAGTGGAAGCCAGTTAAGTATATCTTTTTTTGAACCTTCCTGGCTCTGTGTTTTTGAGGAGCAACAGGATGGACTCTAGTTCACTGGTCAGAGTAGCTGCTATTGATCCTCAATAGCAGTTATGGTGTGCTCCTATGCTATTTTGCCACCTTCATTGCATAATTAGATATTGAGTATTATAATATCCTGTCACTGGTGTTCCTAGGTCGGCTGCCACATGGGACAGAGCACCGCTGCGCACCCCCTCAGCACATCACCTCCACCCCCCCCCCCCCCCCCAAGCACATTACTCTTACCTCCTGGGGGTGTAGGGAGCAGCTGCGTGGCTGTCGGCTCCACCTGTTTCCCTGCTTCCTCTGACGGATGTTAGTTCCTGTGCCGGGGCAGGGAACCGGCGGAACCGATAGCCATGCAACTGCTCCCTGCACCCACTTGCAGCGTGCACCCATGGTGGACCACCCCGCCCTTGGTACACCATTTCTTGTGATTTTTTTTCAATTTTAAGGACTGGGAAATTAATATGTTTTATTTTCCTGAGAGATGTATTTCTAGGTTTCTGTACAAGTGAATAATCTTTGGTATGTTGTGTGAAAGTCCAATAAAAAATCTTATATATTAATCCAGAGAAGCCCAGACCCTTCTGAACACTGGAAAGTTCCATCTTTTGATGGCAGCAACTACTTCATACTTCCTAATGAGACGAACAGTATTCTACCACACATTCATATGCAAAGCTGTATCCTCTTTCCACTCAGACAATCTAGACTGTCCGTGAGGCTGCCAGCACCCATTTTGGAGAGGCAGCCACTAGGGACAGGAGCGAATGGGCTTTGCTTGTGCTCCTCGTCACTTCCACTGGAGCACCAGGTAGGTCGGGGGGGGGGGGGGGGGGGGGGTGGTGGTGGTGGAAACCTATCCTGATTGGGGAGGGGGGTTGGAAGGGGCTCTAGCATTGTAGGGAGTATATATAAAGCGAATGATACATACCTGTAGCAGGTGTTCTCCGAGGACAGCAGGCTGATTGTTCTCACGACTGGGTTGACGTAAACGGCAGCCCCTCAAACCGGAAGAAAAAATCTCACGGGAGGTCCCACGAGGGGCACGCCCACCGCGCATGCACAGCCGACTTCCCACCCGTGTGCGACCGTTCCCACTCAGTTAAATGACAAGCAAAGAAATTAGGAAAAAAACGCAACTCCAAAGGAGAGATGGGAGGGTAGGTGAGAACAATCAGCCTGCTGTCCTCGGAGAACACCTGCTACAGGTATGTATCATTCGCTTTCTCCGAGGACAAGCAGGCTGCTTGTTCTCACGACTGGGGTATCCCTAGCTCCCAGGCTCCCTCAAAACAACAAACATGGTCAACTGGGCCTCGCAACAGCGAGGGCATAACAGAAATTGACCTACGAAGAACAACTGGGAGTGCAGCCTGAACAGAATAAAACCGGATTCTTTTTAGTGGAATCCTTCCTAGAAGCAAGCAAGACACGGGAGACTCCCTCAGACAGACCCAAAGAAGCGAAATCTACTCCCTCAACATCCAGGCCGTGAGAGCCAGAGACTGAAGGTTGGGGTGCAGAAGTGCTCTGTCGTTCTGCGAAATGAGAGTTGGAAAACACTCCAATCTCCACGGTTCTTCGGAGGACAACTCCAGAAGAAGGGGGAACCAGAGCTGACAGGGCCAAAAGGGCAAGATTAGAATCATGGTGCCGCAGTCTTGCTTGAGCTTCAGTAAGGTCTTCCCCACCAAAGGTATGGGAGGATATGCGTACAGGAGACCCTTCCCCCCAATGGGGGAGAAAGGCATCCGACGCCAGTCTGCTGTGTGCCTGAAGTCTGGAACAGAACTGAGGCAGCTTGTGATTGGTCTAGAAGGCCAAAAAGGGAACCCGAGAGAGTGCCCCACACTCGGAAGATCTTGCATACCACCATGGAATGGAGCGACCACTCGTGCGGTTGCATGAGTCTGCTCAACCTGTCGGCCAGACTGTTGTTTAAGCCTGCCAGGTACGTGGCTTGGAGGAGCATGCCGTGCTGGCTTGCCCATCGCCACATCCTGACGGCCTCCTGACACAGAGGGCAAGATCCAGTGCCCCCCTGCTTGTTGATGTAATACATTACAACCTGATTGTCTGTCCGAATTTGGATAATTTGGGAGGACAGCCGATCCCTGAAGACCTTAGGTGCGTTCCAGATCGCTCGGAGCTCCAGGAGATTGATCTGAAGCCCGTGTTCCTGGAGGGACCACACCCCTTGGGTGTGGAGCCCATCGACATGAGCTCCCCACCAAAGGAGAGATGCATCCGTCGTCAGCACTTTTTGCGGCTGAGGAATTTGGAACGGGCGTCCCAGGATCAAATTGGTCCGAATCGTCCACCAGCGCAGCAAATTGTGACAACTGGTGGGCAGGCGGATGGCATCTTCCAGATTCCCTGTGGCCTGGCACTACTGGGAAGCTAGGTTCCATTGAGCTGATCTCATGTGAAGACAAGCCATGGGAGTCACATGGACTGTAGAGGCCATATGGCCCAGGAGTCTCAACAGCTGCCGAGCTGTGAGCTGCTGGGACGTTCTGGCCTGGGAGGTGAGGGACAGAAGGTTCCGAGCCCTCGCCTCGGGAAGATAGGCCTAAGCCCTCTATAAATTCAGCAGAGCTCCTATGAATTCCAGAGATTGGACTGGCTGGAGATGGGACTTCGGGTAATTTATCACAACCCCAGCAGCTCCAGTAGTTGAACAGTGCACTGCATGGACCGAACAGCTCCCGCCTCTGAAGTGCTCTTCACCAGCCAATCGTTGAGATACGGGAACACGTGCACCCCCAGCTTGCACAGGTACGCCGCAACCACTAGGAGGCACTTGGTAAACACCCGCAGTGCAGAGGCGAGCCCAAAGGGCAGCACACATTATGAGCCGTGACATGGCCCTTAAAGTCAGCCCAGCTTGGGCGTAAGTGAAGGAAATGCAATGTGCTAGCCAATTAGATATGGTGCATTTCCCGACAGCAACTCCCCTCTTGGGATTAAAAGAAAAACTGCGCGGACTGTCTGTGGGGGCTTGCCCGGCTCCACGTAAAAGGCCAATGCTCTTTTGCAGTCCAAAGTGTGCAGCTTGCTTTCGCCAGGACTTTTATGAGGGCGAGGAAAAAATGTTGTTAAGACAATTGACTGGTTCAGATGGAACTCCGACATCACCTTTGGCAAGAACTTAGGGTGCGTGCGGAGGACTACTCTGTTATGATGAAATTTAAGGTAAGGAGCATGAACCACTAGAGCCTGAAGCCCACTGACCCTACAAGCTGAAGTAACAGCCACCAAGAAAATGACCTTCCAGGTCAAATACTTCAGATGGCAGGAATTCAGTGGCTCGAAAGGGGGTTTCATCAGCTGGGTGAGAACGACATTGAGATCCCATGACACTGGAGGAGATTTGACAGGAGGCTTTGACAAAAGCAAACCTCTCATGAAGCGAACAACTAAAGGCTATCCAGAGATAGGCTGGCTTTCTACAGGTTGATGGTAAGCACTAATCGCACTAAGGTGAACTCTTACGGAGTTGGTCTTGAGACCAGACTGATAAATGCAGAAGGTACTCAAGCAAGGTCTGTGTAGGACAAGAAAAGGGATCTAGGGCCCTACTGTCACACCAGACGGCAAACTTCTTCCATTTAAAAAAAAGAGTAACATCTTTTAGTGGAATCTTTCCTGGAAGCAAGACAGACTCGGGAGACACCCTCAGAAAGACCCAAGGAGGCAAATTCTAAGCTCTCAACATCCAGGCCGTGAGAGCCAGAGAGTGGAGGTTGGGATGTAGAAGCGCCCCCTCGTTCTGAGTAATGAGAGTTAGAAAACACTCCCATCTCCACGGTTCTTCGAAGGACAACTCCAGAAGAAGAGGGAACCAAATCTGACGCGGCCAGAAGGGAGCGATCAGAATCATGGTGCCATGATCTTGCTTGAGTTTCAGCAAAGTCTTCCCCACCAGAGGTATGGGAGGATACACATACAGAAGGCCTGTCCCCCCAATGCAGGAGGAAGGCATCCGACGCTAGCCTGCCCTGGGCCTGAAGTCTGGAACAGAACTGAGGGACCTTGTGATTGAGTGGCAAAAAGATCCACTGAGGGGGTGCCCCACTCTCGGAAAATCTTTCTGGCTACAGCCATGTTCAGCGACCACTCGTGAGGTTGCATGATCCTGACTGTTTACGCTGGCTAGATAAATGGCTTGGAGAAACATACCGTGATGGCGAGCCCAAAGCCACATCTGCACGGTCTCCTGACACAGGGCGAGATCCGGTACCCCCTTGCTTGTTTGTGTAGTACATCGCAACCTGATTGTCTGTCTGTATCAGAATAATTTGGTTGGCTAGCCGATCTCTGAAAGCCATTAGAGCGTTCCAGATCACTCGCAACTCCAGGAGGTTGATCTGAAGACGCTTTTCCTGAAGGGACCAAGCTCCTTGAGTATGAAGCCCATCTACATGCGCTCCCCACCCTAGGAGGGATGCATCCGTCGTCAGCACTTTTTGTGGCTTAGGAATTTGAAAATGGGCGTCCCAAAACCAGATTGGATCGAATTGTCCACCACTGAAGGGAATTCCGAAAGTCGGTGGACAGCTGGATCACATCCTCTAGATCCCCTGTAGCTTGATACCACTCGGAAGCTAGGGTCCACTGAGCTGATCTCATGTGAAGACGTGCCATGGGAGTTACATGAACTGTGGAAGCCATGTGCCCCAGAAGTCTCAACATCTGTCGAGCTGTGATTTGTTGAGATGCTTGAATCTTGGGGACCAGAGACAAAGTTGTCTGCTCTTGGCTCAGGAAGATAGGCACAAGCTGTCTTCGTGCACAACAGAGCCCCTATGAATTCCAATTTTTGAACCGGGTGGAGATGGGACTTTGGGTAATTGATGACAAATCCTAGTAGCTCCAACACTTGAATAGTCATCCGCATGGACTGCAAAGCTCCTTCCTGGGAGGTGCTCTTCACCAGCCAATCGTCGAGATAAGGGAACACGTGTACTCCCAGTCTGCGTAGAGAGGCTGCAACAACTGCCAGGCACTTGGTAAATACCCTGGGCGCAGACGCCAAGCCAAAAGGCAGCACACAGTACTGAAAATGCTGCGTTCCCAGCCGAAACCGCAGATACTTCCTGTGAGCTGGAAGTATCGAGATGTGGGTATAAGCATCCTTTAAGTCCAGAGAGCATAGCCAATCATTTTCCTGAATCATGGGAAGAAGGGTGCCCAGGGAAAGCATCCTGAACTTTTCTCGAACCAGATATTTGTTCAGGCCCCTTAGGTCTAGGATGGGATGTATTCCCCTATCTTCTTTTCCACAAGGAAGTACCTAGAATAGAATCCCAGCCCTTCCTGCCCTGGTGGAATGGGCTCGACCGCATTGGCGCTAAGAAGGGCGGAGAGTTCCTCTGCAAGTACCTGCTTGTGTTGGGAGCTGAAGGACTGAGCTCCCGGTGGGCAATTTGGAGGCTTGGTTTCCAGATTGAGGGTGTATCCTAACCGTATTATTTGAAGAACCCACCAGTCAGAGGTTATCAGAGGCCACCTTTGGTGAAAAAATTTTAACCTCCCCCGACAGGCAGATCGCCCGGCACGGACACATTTATGGTGGCTATGCTCAACTGGAGCCAGTCAAAAACCCGTCCCTGGTTTTTGCTGGGGAGCTGCAGGGGCCTGTTTAGGCGTACGCTGTTGACGAGAACGAGCATGCTGTGGCAGAGCCTGAACCGGCTGTCGAGAAGTAGAAGTGTACTTACGGCCCCTAGAGGCATAAGGCACACTTCTCTTCCCTTTAAAAAACTTCCTAGATGAGGAAGCGGATGCAGAAGGCGCCCGGCGGGAGAGCGAGTCCATAGCGTTATCACGCTGATAGAGATGATCAACTCTTCGATCTCCTCACCGAAAAGATGATCCCCCCCGGCAAGGGATATCCGCAATTTTCTGCAGAGTTCGTTCCTCCAGGTTAGAGGCACACAGCCATGAGAGTCTGCACATCACTATACCCATAGCAGAAAATCTGGATGTCACATCGCAAGTATCGTAAATGCCCCTGGACAGGAACCTGCGACACGCCTTCTGCTGCCTGACCACTTGGCGAAAAGGCTCGGTCTGCTCCGGTGGGAGTGCATCAACCAAGCTCTCAAGCTGCCGCACTGAGTTCCGCAAATGAATGCTCGTGAAGAGCTGGTACGACTGAATTTTGGAAGCGAGCATACCAGCCTGATACGCCTTTCTCCCAAAAGAATCCAAGGTTCTATGTTCTCGCCCCGGGGGTGCCGAGGCAAAGTTCCTAGAACTCTTAGCTCTTCTGAGAGCGGAATTCACCACCGCAGAGTCATGAGGCAAATGAGGCCAGACGAAACAGGGTTCCCTGTGGATCTGATACTGGGATTCAGCCTTTTTGGGAATAGTTGGACAAGAGGCTTCTCCCAGTTCCTCATCAGCACTTCCCTGAGTGTATCATGAAAAGGAGCTGTGGTAGAAGACTTAGGTGGAGATGAATAATCCAGGACCTCAAGCATCTTGGCCCTAGGCTCATCCACAGTCTCCACAGGGAAGGGAATGGCCTCAGACATTTCCCGCACAAAATATGAAAAAGACAAGCTCTCCAGAGGGGAGAGCTGTCTCTTAGGTGAGGGGGTCGAATCAGATGGAAGACCTAGAGAATCCTCGGCAGAGAACACTCCATGACCCCCATCTTCATCAGATGAGCCATCATCGGATGGGGCTAGCAACTCAGAAAGAGCAGCCCGGATCCGAGCCAGTCTCAACATGGAGGTACGGTGACCTCGATGACTGTCGAGAAGTAGACTCTGGTGAAGCTTCCTCCATCGAAGGCACTAGAGTCGGACCTGGGAACCTGCCGACCCTGATACCGGAGAAGGAGACTTCACCACCGGCGAAAGGCACGATGCTGCAGGAGCCTCCGGCACCGGGCACAAATGTTGCAGCACTGCTTCCATGAAATCAGGAAAGATAGCCTTGATGCACTCATCTACAGAAGCTGTCGGGAAAGGCTGCGGTGCCAGTGTAAACGGAGAAAGAACCTGCAGGGGTTGGGGAGCCGGAACCGGGCTGCCAGGCGACCTGCGCGTCGATACCTCCATAACAGAGGGAGAGCAATCCTCTCGGCATCGATGCTTCTCAGGTACCGAATGCTTCAATGACCCAGAGCTTGCGGTACTGTGTCAAGGAGGAGAACGATGATGGTGCTTTCTGGCCCTTGCCCGACATCGAGACTCCTCGGTACCGGTGAGGAAGACGTGGAATCCACAAGCTTCCTCGGGGCCGGGTCCGATACAGGTGGAGACCCGCTCGATGCATCACTGCTCCCAGCGTGCACCGGTCTTTTAGCAGCCTTCACCTGGTCTCCCGATGCCCCTTGACGTCGACAGTACCAGACCCTCTCTGGGCCTCCCTGGAGATTTGAGTACATCTTTTCATTTTAAGACATAACTTACATTTCTCTGGAAGATGGTCAGGCCCGAGGCACTAAAGGCATGGTCAGGCCTGAGGCACCAGGAGTGCGGATCAGTGCCCGAGATAGTCCGGTTGCAGCGAGTGCATGGCTTGAAGCCGCTGGGCGTCTTTGATGACATGGCGGGAAAAACTTCGTCCGCTAAATTAAAAGACGCAATTGTCAGAAAAATTGACAAACAAGGGAAGAAAAAAACCTCAACTGAGCGACCTAACATGGTCACAATGGAAAAGAAAGAAATCTTATAAATGGGGGGAAAAACTGAGGAAATAAAGGTTTTTTTTAGTTTTAAAACAATTAACGGAAAACACGTTCGTAGAAAAAGAAGAGACCTTTCCTCCTAAGCGAGGAAAACACGAAGCACCCGAAAAGGAACACCGTGCCACCTCAGACGCGGAAAAAAGAGAACTGAGGAGCGTGTCCGTGCGGCAGGCGGGAAATCATGCGCGAATATGCGGTGTGATCGTCTCGTGCGACAACCCACTCTAGAAGATACTTTTGGCGATTTTTGCTTGATCCTCGACGTGACGTCACCCACATGTGAGAATATCAGCCTGCTTTTCCTCTGAGAACATTTTTTACCCCTTTGCAAAACAGCTAATTGCTATGCAAATTGAATAATTTGGCTTGCAGTACAAATCACATTATTTCTAGAAAAATACTGCCAGCAAAAATCAAGTGTCATTTTTCATCCCAAGAGCATCAGGCAACAAAACCATATATCACAATGCTCCTAGGCACTCTTAAAAAGGGCCTGAGCTCATAAGAGCTGCAACCCCGCCCCCTTTGCCCCAAATGACAGCTGCCATCCCAAAACCCTCCCCCATATTTCCTCCCACGTCAAAGTACTTCTCCCCCAGCCCAAACAGCCTCCTCAACTTTCCACCATTCAAAGGCACTGCCCAATCACTCAAAGCAAGTGTGTCTCCCCAACCTACTTGCATACTCTCCCTGGGAGTCTAGTTGGTTGGGAGCAGAGGCAATCCTCAGTTACTTCTGACCTTTCCATTGCTGGGTTCAAAATGGCACTGGCAAGCCCAAGCAGTACTACTGCTAGATATCAGCACCATTTTGAACACTGTACTGAACAGGGCAGGCACAACTAGGAATTGCTCCTGTCCCCAAAAGACTAGATCCCCAGAGAGCTGGCAGGTAGGCCTGGTGAGGCCTAAGGAAGGGTGAGGGTTTGTTTTGGATAACTGAGGCAAGAGGTCTGCAGGGCAATGGTGAAGGTATCGGGGATCAACTCCCCATTGTGAGAACCAGCCCTTTTAAGAAAGTCCAGGT
Organism: Microcaecilia unicolor; assembly: GCF_901765095.1. Classification (NCBI taxonomy): domain Eukaryota; kingdom Metazoa; phylum Chordata; class Amphibia; order Gymnophiona; family Siphonopidae; genus Microcaecilia; species Microcaecilia unicolor. Next base: position 357,975,298 of record NC_044035.1, on the reverse strand, counting down.
GTATTGGGCCACAGCTTTATGCCCTGATGTACCTGGTATGGTAAAACATCGCTTTCAAAGCTGATCAAACAGTGTTATTCTTGTACTGTGGGAGCGATTAAGCATGCAGTACAAAGGTACTGGAGGTTGGTCATTGCCATGGTAAATAAAGAAACAGTAAAAATCCTGACTTTTACTGCACCTAAATAAAGACCCCCCCTCCCCCTTGCACACTTAGCTAAAATGAGCAGCAGCAAAAGCTTTTATTTATTTTTTTTAGATTTCTCATTTTCAATTTTTTTTTTCATTCAGGGGCCCTTTTACTAAGCCATGGCAAAAAGTGGCCTGCGGCAGTGCGAGCATATCTTTTGAGCGTACACTGGACCAGTTTTTACCATGTCCTGGAAAAAGCATTTAAGGGGCCAGAAAATTGACATGTGACAAAATAAAACAACCCGAATCCATTTGACCTGAGACCTTACCGCCATCCACGGACTTAGCGGTAAGGGCGCACGCACTACCAGGGCAGTAGACATGCAGCACGTACCCAAAGCCATTTACTGCCTGATAAGCGCCACATGGTAGAAAATATAAACTGTTTTCTACTGTTTGGTTTTGGCACACACCAAATTCAGAATTACCTCCTGGGGAATGCGATAGCTAGGCAGTAATACCAATCTGGTGTGCGCTGGACGTGCGTAGGCCCTTACATGCTTTTGTAAAAGGGCCCCTTGAAACAGGTACATCTCTCACAGTCAAGCACATTACATAGTTTGTAGAATTAGAAAAAACAAGTTCAAATCTAAGAGGAAAGAGCACATATCAAATCTAAAGCAAGAGTTGCATATTTGTTATACAGAGGAGAAAGATTCCAACCCTCTTCAAAATTTTGCTTTAGAATTTTTCCATCGTGTATGTCTTCATGCCCAGGCTATAACATATCTAGTAGCTATCAATAGCCTATGTAGCATGTATATACACATATGGAAAAATTAAGACACCTGATAATTGTTTCCTTTAGTCGCAGCAGATGAAACCAGGAACTGGTGGGTTGTATCCATCTACCAGCAGGTAGAGATAGAGAACACTAAAAGCAGGCATTGACAGTCTGTATACCGATCCTTCTACCTTTAGTATATCTCTTATCTACAGCAGGTGGTGGATGGAGCTTGCCAGCTCCTGGATTCTCTGCTTAGGGGGTTCCTGGGTGTTCCAGTTGAGCTGGAGTGTGTGGCTGGTGGTGCCTACTTTGGAGGCATATTTGTGCTTCAGGTCTTACCTGTGTCGCCCCTTCTCCCAGTCTATTTCTAGTGCTGTTATTCTGTGCTTTCCTGCTTCCTTGGCTCACAGTAAACAACAACAACAAAAAAAAGACAGCAGCACGTTCCCAGACCAGAGCTCTCTGACCAGGTGCTGGAGTGCTGGGACGCTGTCTGCAGCTGCTCCGGGGACGGGCTCCTCTCTGCTAAGAGCAAGTGTTTTGGGTCCCCTAGATCCGCGCCGTTTAGCCTCGTTGCGAAGGCAAGTGCAGGATGGCAGCTGAGACAGCGAAGTGCTGCTCCCGCTAGGTCTTATTTTCAGGGGCTGTCTTATTTTTCGGGGAAACATCGGGGTTGGCCCGCCCGCCCTCCGTCGCTCCCGGAACTAACCTTAAACGCCTCCTTTCACCTTCGTAGCAAGCAGCAGCAGGGCAGGCCACTCCTTCCTTCCGTGTCCCGCCCTCGCCTGACGTAACGTCTGCGAAGGCGGGGCATGGAAGGAAGGAGAGGTCTGCCCTGCTGCTGCTTGCTGCGAAGGTGAAAAGAGGCGTTTAAGGTTAGTTCCGGGAGCGACGGAGGGTGGGCCCACCTTGTCCGGCTCTCGGCAGCCCTGCTTTCAAACAAAAATTTGCTAGGTCTTATTTTCGGGGGATGTCTTACTTTCGGGGAAACAGGGTAGGGCTGAACCGCTGAATCTTCAGAAACTGGTTTGAGATTGGAGGATGGGATGGAAGGTGTCCCCTTTCTTGGGAACCACAAAATAGATGTAATACAGACCCATGCAAACCTCGGGAGGGGGCACTGGAATGATGGCTCCCAACTCCAGGAGATCCCACAAACAGCAATCACTGCCACTCGGAGCGAATTGAGACTCCGGGGAAAAAAAGTTTGCAACAGGACAGTCGTAACCTTCTCGCACATCTAGAACCCATTAGTCTGAAGTGATCTTGACCCACTCTGGGTAGAAAAGTGTTAGCAGAACCCCCCTATCCGCTCCATCACAGATCAGGCCGGTGCCCCTGAAACTCATTTGTTATTCCAAAAGGAAGGGCGTTGCTGTAAGTGCTGGAGCTGAAAAGCCCCCGAAAACGATTTTGAGGACTCTGCCCAAGCAGCACGTTTGTGTTTATCCACAGGGAAACGCTGTGACTTGGAATCCTCCAAGTCCTTCACAATCTTCTCCAGGCCCTCCCCAAACAGCAATTTACCCCAAAGGGGCAATTTAGTAAGACACTGCTTAGAAGCCATGTCCGCCAACCAATAACGAAGCCACACAAGACGATGAGAGGAAACCACCAAATCCACCAGCTTGACAGAAGCTCGGACTAAATCATATAAGGCATTCGCCCACATTCATCTGAGAGAACCCAGGAGCCACACACAGTTCTGTCAACCAGACGTGTTCCAGCGGTTGGAGGACTACAGAGCCAGAGTGGCAACCTCAAAGAAGCCTCCAGACATCGGTCCTGCATATCCTTCAACACTACTCCACCCTCCACAGGCAGAGTTGTCTTCTTGGTAACTGCTGTCACCATGGCGTCCACCTTAACGCGCCCCCCCCCCCCATCCGGGTCAGACCACTGCGCAGAAATTAGTTCCTGGATGGCCTCATGGACCGGGAACACCTTAGACGGCCTCAGAGTACTAGCCATCTTCAGAATAACTGCAGCCGACGTTTTGACCTCTGGGTCAGCAATATTTAAGGCCTCCAAGGCTTGAGCGATAAGGATGGCAGGTCCTCACTATAAAAGACAGACCGCTGTAGGGTAATCTGGCTCCTCATGGAGGAGCTCACCCTCCTCCAGGCCAGCTGCCCTCCAAGAATTGTCTGAAGGAGCCACCAGGGAAGAGGCAGTCACTAAGCCCAAAGACCCCACTTCCAACGAAGTCATCCGCCTCCTTTTATGGGCAGGATCCCTCAGGACCGGAAGCAGCTGAGGGAGGGCATGAGAACATTGTCCTTCTCATGCATTAAGCCTAACTCAGGAGAAAAAAAACCACGAGTCTGCTGCCGCTGCAGTCATCCCTAGCCCAGGTCCAGAAATTATCCCGGACCACCCTCCCTACACCCCCCCCCCCCTCCCCGGCCACTTCATCCTCAAACAGGGAACTAACCTGCATCAACTGCATCAAAACCAGTGCAGGGACTACCTCAGCAGCTCCAGACAAAATGTTGCACAGAAAACTGCACCCAGAGGGGAATGAACCGTCTCCCCCACACTCAGCGCACTGCTTAATCTGGACGCTGAACGCCGTTTCCCCCATCGGCAACAGCATTGAACCATTTCCGCCACCATTCCCCAACTTGGACTGCTAGGGAGAAAGGAAAAAGAACAAAGGAGCTGACACTTACCCCAGCTGTAAGCGCTCCAATTGCAGCGGGACCTCCCAGAAGAGAGGAGCAGCACACACTCCGGCTCCCTGAATAAAGGCAGAGCTCAGCCTTTTTTTTTTTTTTGGTTGTGATGAAGGAAAACTGAGCAGCCTAACCCAAATCAGACTGGGAAAAGGGGTATAGCGGGGTAAGGCAGGGACACAGATATGAAGCATGCCCCCAAAGTCAGCACCCTTGGCTAAACACCCCCTTGATCAATTGGCCACACAGCCCAGGAGCACCCCCAGGTACCTCAAATACAGGAGCTGGTAAGAATCCATCCACCACCTGCTGGAGATAGAGATATACAAACTGATGCAGGGGCTGGCCGTCTGACATCACTGCCGCCTTCAGTTTTGTCTATCTCCACCTGCTGGTAGATGGATCTAACCCAGCAGTTTCTGGATTCATCGGCTGCAAGCGCTAAGGAAGGAGCATTTTCCATATACCATCTCTTTTGATTTGTACACAGGAAAAATTTTAAATGCTTCCAGGTTTCAACCTAATTAAGGTTTAAAAACATCTGTTTTGGTGACAAAGTATTGCCACATTGGGATAAACCAAAGGTCCATCAATCCCAGCATCCTGTTTCCAACAGTGGCTAATCCAGGTCACAAATATCTGGCAAGATCCCAAAAACGTTCAATACATTTACTAGGTGAAAAAAAAATCTCAGCACCAATACAAAGCCTTCTAAAGTGTCCCTATAACCAACCAGCACCCCCCCCCCCCCCCAAAAAAAAATGGCATGACTATCGAATTAGAATTACTACTCCTACCGATGATAGTTCCCTCTGTGTACATCTGTAGGCTGCATAAGCTAGCACATTTCTAAAGACCGGAAGATGAACCGAGATCACAACAGTGAAGCTGTTCTCTCCAACCTGATAATTTTCTTTCCATTAGTCCCAACAGATCAATCCAGAGACTTGTGTGGGTTGTGTCCCTCTACCAGCAGGTGGAGATAGAGAGAACCTCCAAGATTTGCTATATGTGGACCTGTGCAGCCAGCTGAACCTCAGTATGGACGACACCAAAGCAGCGGAATGGAAACAGTAGAAAACTCCTCTCCTGACATTGTCAGACCAATTGCCCAACATACTTCCACCACTTACAAATTTGTTTTATTTTTTAATCACATGAAGGAACATTCAGAATGGAACCCGAAAAAAAAAAAAACTAACCAACCGCAACAAAACCACAGACAGTAAAACCCAGGGGGGTCCCTCTGGACTGATCTGTTGGGACTAATGGAAAGAAAATTATCAGGCAAGAATTTTTCCTTCCATGGCGTCCCACAGATCAATCCAGACACTTGTGGGATGTACCCAAGCAGTCCCAACCCAGCAGAAATCACCGACGAGCCAAACACTGCATCTTGACGAGCTGCCATATCCACCCGATAATGATGTATGGACTGAAGACCATGTAGCTGCCCTGCAGATATCAAACATATAAATGGCAAGAGGCGTACTCACTCGCAAATGTGCAGTAGAGACCCTCTCTGTCCCGCCCCCGCGTCAATACGTGATGACGGGGGCGTGACAGAAAAGGAACCTGGGAACCTGCGCACCTGTGAGTGAGGGAACCGCCGTCGCCACCGCTCTCCCCCCCAGGGTTGCCGCCACCGCTCCCCCCCCCCACCCACCCGGAGTCGCCGCCACCCACCCTCCACCCCAGGTACCTGGCTTCACTATTCAAACCGCCGGAACGCAGCACACAGCTCATCTGAGCTGCCGTTGGCCTTCCCTTACCTGCCTGTGTCCCGCCCTCGCCGATGTTACGTCACACGAGGGCGGAACACACGCAGAGAAGGCCGATGGCAGCTCAGATGAGCTGTGTGCTGCGTTCCGGCGGTTTGAATAGTGAAGCCACGTACCTGGCCCGGGCGGAGGGGCCTTTCAACCCCCCCCCTTCCTTTACTAGCCCGTTTTTACGGGCTCAACGGCTAGTCTTCCAGAGAAACCAAACGGGACTCTGCATAGGAGGAAGTTTGAGCTCGCGTACAATGAGCACGAACTTGCAAAGGGGCTTGCTTGCCCAATGCCACGTAGGCCAAAGAGATGGCCTCCCGCACCCAACGCCAAATGACCCTTCTTACTGCCTCCAAAAAAGGACGAAGAGATGGTCAGAAAAACTAAATTCATTCGTCACGTCCAAATACTAAGAAAGGCTCGTCTCATGTCGAGGCAGCGAAGAGCCTGAATTGCTCAGGGTAATCTTCCTGGCGGAAGGCCGGCAGATACAGGGACTGCCCCAAGTGGAAACGAGAAACCACCTTGGGCAAAAACGAAGGAACTGTCCTAATCAATACCCCCCACCTCCGTAATAAGCAGGAAGGGGTCTCTGCAAGAAAGGGCCTGCAACTCTGAAATTCTCTGAGCGGAAGTAATGGCTACTAGGAAAATCGCCTTCGAGGTGAGATCCTTAACCATAATCCCCGATAAGGGTTCGAAAGGAGGACGCTGAAGCGCTTTGAGAACTAGATTAAGGTTCCAGGATGGCAGAACTGGCACGTGAAGAGGGCGCAAACGATTTACGCCCCTCAAGAAACGAACCACATCCGGGTGGGAGGCGATAGACGCCCCCTGAAGCTGGCCTCTAGAACATGCTAGAGCTGCCACCTGCACCTTAACAGAACTCAACTAGAGTGATTTTTGTACAGCCTCCTTAAGAAACGTGAGGATAACCGATACTGAAGCCGAAGCCGCTGACAATCCTGAACTTGCACACCGCAAATCGAAGGTACGCCACAACCTAGCATAAGCTATCAAGGTGGATCTTCTCCGAGCCTACAGCATCGGGAAGCGGGGAACCCTCGCATTGAATGCGGTGGCCATTAAGTCCATCTCTGGCATCTCCCAACAGGCAGTTATCTGAACGAAGGCCAGAGGGGAGAGTGTCTACTCCCCCAGCTCCAACTGGTGGCGACTGAGGAAGTCCACTTGTACATTCTGTGACCCCGCTATATGAGCCGCTGGCCCCCCTAACGGTTTACGTAGGCGACCACTGTTGCATTGTCAAAGGGCCAGACGAATTGCCCATAACTCCAAGCGGTTGATGGACCATGATGCCTCTATCAAAGTCCAAACGCCCTGGGCCGTCTGTTGCAGCCAACCAGCCCCCCCAGCCAGACAGTGACGTATCCGTGGTCACTATCTTCTAGTCTGGGGTTACCAGATGAATGCCCGACACCAGATTCTTTTGAATGAACCACCAGTGCATGATTGTGTGAAGACCAAACATGGCACCCGAACCTCATAATCCTCCGAGAGCGGAGACCAATGGCTCAGAAGGTGCCACTGAAGGGGGCGAATGTGAGCTCTGGCTCACTTTACGACGTCCAAGGTGGAGGCCATGGAACCTAGAACTCGTACATAGTCCCCAAGTCCCATGCCCACAGGTTCGGAGTTTGAAACAGCGCTCGAAACAGCCTGTAACCGCTGTACTTGAGCTGAAGAGAAACTATCCCTGTTCGGGTATCAAAGCACCCCCCCCCCCAAGTATTCCAGCGTTTGGGAAGGCGTTAGGCTGCACTTCGGGAAGCTGATCACCCAACCAAGCGACTGAAGCAACCTGACCATTGTCGGTTGCCTGCCGACTCTCCTAGTCGTCTAGATAGGGATGGACCTGAATCCCTTCCTTCCTGAGATAGGCCACCACTACTACCAGGACCTTGGAAAAGGTCCGAGACGCTGTGGCTAAGCCAAAGGGCATCGCTTTGAATTGAAAATGACGACCGAGCACTGCAAAGTGAAGAAAGCACCTGTGGGAAGGCCAGATTGGAATATGTAAAATGGGCCTCATTGAGATTGAGAGAGGTCAAAAACTCCCCTGGCTGTACTGCTGCAATCACCGATCGGAAGTTTCCATGTGGAAAAGCCTAACCTGTAAGGACCTGTTGAAGCACTTGAGATCTAAGATGGGTCGCCAAGAACCACCCTTTTTTGGCACCACAAAATAAATTGAGTATCGACCGCACCCTCTTTCTGCTGAGGGTACAGGCTGGATGGCTCCCAGTCGTTGTAAGTTGAGGAGGGTGTGTCGAACGCACCTTGGCAAGGAGATTCCAGAAAAGAGTCTACTATCGGACGAGCCAATTCTAACTTGTAGCCGTCTCTGATAACCTCCAAGACCCATTCGTCGGATGTTACCCTGGTCCACTCCACCAGGAATAGAGACAGTCTGCCCCCAATAACCGGCTGGATATGGACCAGGGCCCCATCATTGTGTGGACCTGGCTGCGGGCTGGTTTCTGTTACTAGAAAGGAAGGTCTGCTTGTCACCTCGAAAGGGCTGAGGCCTCAGAGAAAAGACCTTGCTCTCCGAAAAGAGGCCCCGTGACTTGGACGGTAATGCCATGTATCCCTAAACTGAGGTCTAGGTCCCGCCGGTCATATAAACTTGGACCCGTCCTCCGGGAGGCGCTGGCCCTTAAGTCACCAAGGTCCTTCACAATCTGTTCTAAGGCTGTCCCAAACAAAAGCTTTCCCCTAAAAGGAAGCCTTGCTAAATGTGACTTAGAGGCCACGTCTGCAGCAACCACAGCCAGTGACGCGCGGTGACCGCTAGGGAAACCACCTTTGCCGAAGCCCTCAAAAGATCATAAAGAAGATCCACAAGGACACCAGTAGCCAGATCAAATCAGAGCTACACAGAGATGTCCCTCCAACTGCTAGATAGAGAGAATACTGAGGTTCAGCTGGCTGCACAGGTCCACATATAGCAAACCTCGGAGGTTCTCTATCTCCACCTGCTGGTAGAGGGACAACCCACAAGTCTCTGGATTGATCTGTGGGATGCCATGGAATAAATATGAAATAGGCCCCTTCAATTGTTTTTACTTTTAAGAAATTGTTAGTTGAATGTCTTCCTTTTCCCCCCATAGCTTTTTACATCCTACAATGTGAAGGAGTGGCCTAATGTTTAAGAACAGAGAGCTGACAACAAATATGCTTTATGACCTCAGGGAAATCACAAACCTCTGAGGAAATAAACCTACTATACCTGAAAAAAACATACCTCTAGCTACTAGAGAAAGGCAGAGCTTAAAACCCAATCCCTCAGGTATCCCAAATGCTAAATGGATGTTTGTGCACTTTACCTGTGTGGCATATGAACTCTGATTGTTTGACAGTAAAGAGTATGAATCAAAATACTACTACTATTTAGCCAGCAATTAAATGGCTCTATTTTCTCAAGCTGGCTGTTTAAACAAATTTGAAACATCTTGGCCAGTTTAGATTAAATTACATTTTTGCTGGAATAGTAGCTTACTAACTCCAACATCTCTATTCTATCAAAAATGTAATTTAATCAATGGCCAAGATGTTTCAAATTTGTTTAAAACAGCCAACTTGAGAAAACAGAGCCATTAATTATTTGCTATTTTGATTCATACTCTATCATCTACTGTTATGTTATCCACAAAACTAGCTCCTGCTAAATATTTTTCATTTACATGCATATGCTTGCAAGATGATGGCAGATAAAAATCTGCATGGTCCAACAACAAATCAAAGATTATAGAAGCTGACCACAAAAAGTAGAACATATGAGTTTTATCTTGTTGGGCAGACTGGATGGACCGTGCAGGTCTTTTTCTGCCATCATCTATGTTACTATGTTACCTTGTTATTAAAAATGAGGCATCACTTTGGGTGGGTAGTTTTGCTTTTATGGCACTGACCTATCAGAAAATCCATTTGTTCTGTACTTACCTTTTGTTATTTGACCAACAATTATTTCAGCGTTGATTCCTCTGGTCTTGTTGCATAAATAAAGCTATGAAAAATTACCTTTTCCAGATTCCACAACTTAAAGGCTACCCTATTATGAATACAGCTGTGGTAGAGAACAGTTAACATTTGAAAATGACTGAACAATGCTGTCATGGTCACGTAAAAGCCTGAAGTATAAATCAATATACGCATTGAGTTTCTCTTACATATGCACACAGCTCTGGAATTCCTACCAAAACGCCTAAAATCTACGAATAATCTAGAATTCCTAAAAAAAACCTAAACAAAACAAACACCTGTTCAAGAAGGCATACCCCACAGTATCTGACAAACACTGAAAAATGGCATTTTAATCAGTAAACGGACAGTTTTCAACCCCGACACATGATCACACCCTAACATTTTGTCTGAATCACCCCAACCTATTTACCAATACTTTACTGTACTTGTTCACTCCGGAGTCTATAACCACCTCTCCAGAACTATGTAACCACTTTGAGCCTACTAAGTGGGAAAAGGTGGGATACAAATGTAACAAATAAAAAAATCAAACAAACAACATTTGTCAGACCTCAAGTTTGAGTTCAAGGTCCGAGGGCCACAAGCAAGTGACTTCAGTTATGCCTCTTGACCCAGTCCTCTGGGTACACCCAGCCAGTCAGGCTTTCCAGATATCTACAAATGAATATGCAAGAGAGATTTCACATGCACATTCATTGTGCATATCCAAATCTCAACTGGCCGCATATGCCTTGGGAGACTGGGTTGAGAACTACTGGTCTTGAAGACATGACTACAGCACTTCTATCAACAGCTGACATCAATTTTGTTTACCTTCCATCCAAATAAAACTGTTGGCTTTAGTCTAACAGTTAAGAACCTTCTGAAACTGGCACTTTAAATACATCCATCAGTTAAAAAAAAAAAGCGTAAACAGTAAAGGCACAAAGCTTTATTTTCTTTTAGAAACCCTGTCAATTTTTTTCAAAGTTTATGTATATATACAAACATATAGTAAACACTCCACAAAGTTAAACACAAAAAGTGCAAGTAGGTAGCCCATTAATGCCAGGGCTGGCATGTAAGCAAGGTGTGTTTAGGGTATACCAAATCCAGGATCCAAGCAGAAGGAGCCCACTTACTGTACAAAGTGCCCTCTAAAGTACTGTAGTCCTTGAGACTGTTTTTAATTTCAAGAAGTCACAAATGTCACCAAGACAAATAAGCAACAATTCTCTATTTTTCCTCCTAAGGGAGAATAAACCTGAACTGGCAAACCCAGCTCATATTCTGATTTTATTCTCTATTTCACTGTCTGCTTTTTAGTTTCCCTGCAATGTAAGAGCAAGAACAGAAAAATATACAAAAAAGAGAAAAGAAAAGCAGCTGCCCCACAATTTTATCCTACTTTAACACACAGTTCCGTTCACGATTGGATCCTGCCCTCCAAGAAAACTTCAGACATGAAAACATATCTGGCTGTGGACAGAGAACTTTAAAATCTATTATAAAAATCCTCCTAAATTAGATGCCATGTGTGGAGGGGTAAAATTTGTTGGCTTAAAACCTCCTTGATTAGTAACAGAATTAGACTTTGTCCACATATACTTTTTTCTTCTTTTAAAAACATTCCATTCAAAGCTTAAAGAAAGTTTTTTTGGTAGGGCTCACAACCAGAAAATGCTGGGTGTATATCTGGAGCTGAAAAATGGAGAAGCATGGGATTCTAGCTTAAACTATCAAATACACTGGCTTACTCACCACTTCTTAAAACAGCCCAAGTCCGTGCTCAAATCCCTGCCTAGTTTTCCACAGGACAGTAAGAATCATGATCAGTATGTGAAATTCCTGCCTGTACACATTAGATAGATAAGCAAAGTAAAGGAGGCTGTCAGGCTGCACCTCAGCAGTCCTTCCTCTGAAGTTGAATACTACTAATTCTGTTCCAGGGCCTGCACCCTTTTTCTAGGTTCTTTGGACACCACTATTTGAGATTGTCAATTGTTTTGTCCAAAAGTAGCCATTTCTTATTACATAAGACGCTCCAATAACTGACTAGGCCAAGAATTTTTTTCCAGTTCTTATTTCATCATTAGCCATTTGCCTATAATAGCAGCTACATCAGGCTCAAAGTTTAAATAACACCCAAGAACAGAAGGCTGCAGAATACTTCTGTTGAATGCAGTGGTGATTTACAGTATGGCTTCACTTGCCTGAGGCAGTAACACACATGCTGAAGATACACTGCATGATCTTTCAGAGATGACAAGCATGTTCTTGCATTGAAAGTCCACTAATGCACTAATTGTGGGTGCCCCCTGTGCACTTTTCTTACCCTGTGAACTAGAACAGTTAAAGTCCCAAAGGCAAAGCTTGCGCCCCAACTGGTGGAATTTGTGCCGAAAGCTCCTGTTGATCCAGAAGTAGACAAAACAGTTGAGGAAACCATTGCCACTTGGAAGCCAAAGAGCCACAAACTCAACCCATTCTGGAACTCTGTCTTGAGTGATTGCTGCAGAAATAAAGGAGAACTGGTTAAAAAAAAAAAAAAAAAAAAAAAAAAATTCCAGGGCTCTGCCCAAGGCCAAAACCAACTCAAGTACCAATATGTAATATTCTATGCTCCTATAATTCTACACCCAAAGGCTAAATTATACAGAACTTTGGTAGAAGTACTCAATTACACCGAGACAACAAAAAATCTTCCTCAAAAATTCAGATTAACTTTTTGATGCCACACACCACGAGTGACAGCACAGCTGGGTCAGTTGTGTTGACAAACATCAGTGGCTAAAAAACAAAAGCCAAAACTGGTGTTGCCTGCAGGTCCTCTTGAGCTCCATGAAAACTAGAATACCTAAATCAACTAGAATACCTAAATCATAAGATATTACATTACTCACAAACATGTCTCCCTCCCATCATGATCTCCTACCCTTTTTTCTATACCTTCTTGCACCCTCCCAACCAATCTTCATCTACTACCACCACCTTTCTCCACCTCACCTAGGTATTAGTTCTTGCCTTCATCTGTTCTGATAAGCAATGCAGGCACAGCCCTAGAACAGCCATCTCAGAATGGCCTATGTAGTGCTCAGCCTACTGTTTTCAGTCTTGCAAAAACAGCATACCGTTCAGGCTATATTTGACTCGCACCCTGAGAATGGGAAGCAACTGCTAGGGTTCTCCAACTCGCCACTGCTTTCCCTCTCCTAGCTTGTGAGGGAATTAGATTTTGCAATTTGCAGAATTCCTCCAGAAGTATAAACAAGCTTTTAATGTTGAGATCACAAAACAATCTACAATCCAACCACTGTTTTGACCATGAACTATCCAACAATGGCCACTCTCTCAAGGTACACGGATACTTTCCTTTCTATCCTAGAAAGGTAGGGGCAAAGGGAAGGCTTGTGAACAAGACAGGATTAAACGCTTTGGTAAAGCCATAGGCAAACAAGAACACTGGTTTCCCTGTGCTATTATAAGTATAGTTTTAAACTCTCACAAAGAGGGCCTTGCATGGTTCTGGCTGTTGCAGCAGCAACAAGGATCATTTCTCATATTTCTGCTGCCAACAGGGGTGGGGAAGAATAGAAAGACCTCTGTAGGCAGGGGTGATTATAGCCTCTCACCCCTTGTTTTTCTCTTACCAGGGCAAAGATCTTCCTTGGTAGCCACTGAATGTGCATTTGACTAGGCACATGCCTAGTATGCCTATGCCTAAATCCTGCCCTCTTCTGAGCAAGGAAGTGTTCTATAATATTAATAGGGCCGATCTTACCAGTGAGTTAACTTTTTTTGCACGTATCTCGATAGGGAATTCAGTCAAATAAAACAAACATTCCACTTGACAGAAATCATTATGGATAGAAATTCTATGTGTAAAGGGAAGGTGTATTCTTGTAGGGCTGTGGTACTGTCGCTGGGACAGGACGGATGAAAAAAATGTTTACAGATTAGGAAAGCTGGCAAGTTGGACAACACTATTATAATGAATGATTTCAAATACCCCAATGTTGACTGGATAAAATGTTACAGAGAGTGCAAGGGAGATAAAATTTCTACATGTAATAAATGACTGCTTCTTGGAGCAGATGGTCCAGGAACCGACAAGAGGGGGAGCCATTTTGGATCTGGTCCTTGGTGGCGTGCAGGGCATAGAGCAAGTGGTGGCAGTGTTGGGTCCCCTGGGAAATAGTGATCATAACATGATCAAGTTTGAGATACTATCTGGGATGAACACACAAAGGAAATCTACTGCAGCTGCATTTAATTTTCGAAAGGGCAACTATAATAAAATGAGGAAAATGGTTAAAAAGAAACAAAGGATCGGCTGCAAAGGCTAGGACACAATCAGGCGTGGACATTATTCAAAAATACCAGCATGGAAATCCAATCAGATACATTCCACGTATTTGCAAAGGAGGAAAGAAGAGAAAAACGTCAGCCAGCATGGTTAAAAGGTGAAGTAAAAGGCCAATACAGTCAAAAGATTGCCCTTCAAAGAATGGAAAAAGGACCCAAATGAAGAAAATAAGAAGAAACAAGCACTGGCAAGTCAGATGCAAAGCATTAATAAAGAAGGCTAAGACAGAATATGAAGAGAAACTTGCCGCAGAGGCTAAAACTCACAGTAACAACTTTTTCAGGTACATCAAAAGCAGAAAGCCTGTGAGGGAACCCGTGGGACTGTTAGATCACGAATGCGCAAAAGGGGTGCTCAGGGAGGACAAAGCCATAGCGGAGAAACAATGTTTTGCTTCTGTCTTTATAGAGAAGATGCAAGAGATCTGCCTGTACTGGAAATAGTTTTAAAGGTGATGATGCAGAGGAACTGAAAAATCTTGGTGAACCTGGAAGATGCACTAAACCAAACTGAAATTAAAAAGTAGTAAATCACTTGGACCGGACGGCATACATTCAAGGGTACTCAACGAACTCAAGCATGAAATTGATGATCTCCTATTAGTAATATGTTACCCATCATTAAAATCATCCGTAGTACCTGAAGATTGGAGGTTGGCCAATGTGACTCAGATTTTTAAAAATGGTTCTAGGGGGCAATCCAGGAAATTATAGACTGGTAAGCCTGACGTCTGCAACGGGCAAAATAGTGGAAACTATTATAAAAAATAAAATTACAGAACATGTAGACAAACACTAATGGGACAGTCAACATGGGTTCAGCCAAAGGAATCTGCCTCAGCAATTTGCTTCATTTCTTTGAAGGCTTGAATAAACGTGAGCCAGTTGATGTAGTGTATCTAGATTTTCACAAAGCTCATTTTGATTTAATTTTCTCAGGAGTCTCTCATGAGGAACTTTAAGAGTCATGGGATAGGAGGCAAGGTTCTGGTGTGGATTAGGAATTGGTTATTGGCAGAAGATAGGGTTAAATGGTCATTTCACGCACAGGAGGATGAACAGAGGAGTGCTGCAGGGTTCTGTACTGGGACTGGTGCTATTTAACATATATCTATGATATGGAAATCAGAACAAGTGAGGTGATTAAATTTGTGCAGATAATACAAAACTATTCAAGGTTGTAGGAAGACCTTAGGAAACTGGAAGATTGGGCATCCAAATGGCAGATGAAATTTAATGTGGACAAATGCAAGGTGATGCACATTGGAAAGAATAGTCCAAATCAGTTACCTGCTGTTTTCACTTTGGGGGTCAGCACTCAAGAAAAAGATCTGGGTGTCATTGTACATAAAAACGCTAAAATCTTCTGCTCAGTGTGCGGTGGCAGCCAAAAAAAGCAAACAGGATGCTATGAAGTATTGGGAACGGGATGGTAAATAAGACCGAAAATACAATAATGTTTTCTGTATTGTTCCATGGTGCATCCGCACATTGAGTATTGCGTTCAGTTCTGGTTGCCGTTATCTCAAAAAAAAGATATAGCGGAATTAGAAAAGGTTCAAAGAAGAGCAACCAAAGTGATAAAGGGGATGAACTCTCATACGAGGAAAGGCTAAAGAGGTTATTTAATTTGTGACATTTATATCCCACATTATCCCGAACAGGTTCGAGTTCAATGTGGCTTACAAAAAGCAATATAGGATACATAAGAATAATAAGTAATCTACTGTAAGAATCCAATTTTACAATACAGTATCAAACATACTAGGATAACTATGGATATTAACATTTCAAAAATCTATTATGAATGAGAAATTATACATGAAGCAAAGAGAAAGTTAATGGTAAATAGAGTAATAACCAATTCAGATAATTCATTGTTTGAGATATGGTCATTCTTTGAGGGCTCCAGCTTGGAAAAGACAGATGTGGGGAGATATTGAGATTTACAAAATCCTGAGTGGTAGAAGTACATCAATTTTTTTTACTCATTCCAAAAGAACAACGACCAGGGGACACTCGAAGTTATATGGAAATACTTTTAAAACAATTAGGAGGAAATATTTTTTCACGCAACAAAAAGTTAAGCTCTGGAACTCTTTGCCAGAGGATGTAGTAACAGCAGTTAGTGTATTTGGGTTTAAAAAAAAAAGGTTTGGACAAATTCCTGGAGGAAAAGTCCATAGCCTTATTGACCCAACTGGGACTTGTAGTATGGAGTGTTGCAACGAATTGGGTTTCTGCCAGGTACTTGTGACCTGGCTTGGCCACTATTTGGAAAACAGGATACTAGGCTAGATGGGCCATTGGTCTGATCCAGTATGGCTACTCTTATTTAAATTCCTAGTAACTTACAAATAAGGCCCCACACCCCACTGCCACTGGTTAATCATATTAAAAGAAACTACATACAATTTAGACCACCTCTGCTACTATTTCACCTCAGAAACAGATTTTTATAACTGATTCTTTACTCTGTAGTATTTGAGCTACTTTCAGTTTCTACAGATAGCAAAGGTAGTCTGGTTCAAGCAAATTAAGCCAGCAAATAGATACTTAATAAAAGGATGGAGTATCGGCTGTTGAAGGGAGCAGCTTTTGCTACTGGTTTAATAGAAGTTTTCTAAACACTATTTTCTTTTCCAAGATGTTTGTCTTGTTTTCTCAAGTAGGTTTTTCCTTGTTTTTATCCACATTACCAACATTGCTAGGGAACATCAAAAGATGTCCTTCAATTTCCTGAATTAAACAGTACCGCTAGTTCACTAATCTCAGCAGTCACTCTCCAGCAAAAGGTTGTGGAATGAGGGCACAGGAGGAAGGTAAAGGGAGAAATTCAGGAGTAATCTAAGGAAACATCTTAAAAGTGTGGTGATGGGTGCAACAGTTTCCAAGTACAGAAGGTGGACACAAGAATTACAGGACTGGTGGATCGGAACAGGTAGATGTGAATCGCTTGGTTACTCTTTCCAAAAATACTAGGACTAGGGGGCACGCAATGAGACTACAAATTTGTAAATTTAAAACAAATTGGAGAAAACATTTCTTCACCCAACCTGTAATTAAACTGGAACTCATTGCCAGAGAGTGTGGTAAAAGCAGTTAGTGGTGTTTAAAAAAAGGTTTGGATCCATAAGCCATTAGTAAGATAGATGTGGGGAAAAATCCACTGTTTCTAGGATATATGTAGATAGGAAAGAGTCACTAAGAACACTTGTAAATCGCAACGAGGTGAAGTCTCATATCATTTAGCACAAATCCTCATATCACTCCCATGCTGAATCCAGGTTCGTGCATTTATTTTAATCATTGACTTTAGACCACCTCCACCCTATGTGTTGCAATTACAATAATTTTAGTGATACCCTGTGCTCTTACAATATCTCATGAAAAATTTACATATATATAAAAAAAATGCTCAAAAGACACTTAGCTTGAGGAGCCTGTACACTCAACTCTCCAGGCTGGTGTGTACAGAAGCCCCGACAGGTGCCTGATTCGCCTTGCTTCTTCTGGGGGAATCTCAAACCATTTAGCCTATCACAATAAATAACAAACGTGTCAGAAGAACAATTTTAAACCTAACTACAAGTGTTCAAACATCATTAAAAAAAACATCGGATTTACTATTATGTGTCTGATCGCAGCTGCTTAGCTGTCAAAACAAAATAGTAGATGACGGCAGAAAAAGACCTGCACGGTCCATCTAGTCTGCCCACGATAAACTCATGTGTATACCTTACCTTGATTTGTACCTGTCTTTTTCAGGGCACAGACCATATAAGTCTGTGCAGCAGTATTTCCCGCCTCCCAACCACCAGTCCCGCCTCCCATCACCGGCTCCGGCACAGACCCCGTATAAGTCTGCCCTCCCCCATCCTAGCCTCTCAACCACCAACCCCTCTTCCCCCCGCCACCCAATTTCAGCTAAGCTTCTGTGGATTCATTCCTTCTGCACAGGATTCCTTTATGCCTGTCCCACGCATGCTTGAATTCCGTTACCGTTTTCATCTCCACCACCTCCCGCGGGAGGGCATTCCAAGCGTTCACCACCCTCTCCGTGAAGAAATACTTCCTGACATCTTTCCCGAGTCTGCCCCCCTTCAATCTCATTTCATGTCCTCTCGTTCTACCGCCTTCCCCTCTCCGGAAAAGATTCGTTTGCGGATTAATACCTTTCAAATATTTGAACGTCTGTATCATATCACCCTTGTTCCTCCTTTCCTCCAGAGTATACATGTTCAGGTCAGCAAGTCTCTCTTCATACGTCTTGGAACGCAACTCCCATACCATCCTCGTAGCTTTTCTTTGTACTGCTTCCATTTTTTTAACATCCTTCGCAAGGTACGGCCTCCAAAACTGAACACAATACTCCAGGTGGGGCCTCACCAACGTCTTATACAGGGGCATTAAAACCTCCTTTTTTCTGCTGGTCACACCTCTCTCTATACAGCCTAGCAACCTTCTCGCTACGGCCACCGCCTTGTCGCACTGTTTCATCGCCTTTAGGTCCTCAGATACTATCACCTCAAGATCCCTCTCCCCGTCTGTGTCTATCAGGCTCTCCCCACCTAACACATACGCCTCCCTTGGATTTCTACTCCCTAAGTGCATCACTTTGCATTGAATTTTAATTGCCAAAGTTAGACCATTTTTCCAGCTTCTTCAGATCTTTTTTTTCATGTTTTCCACTCCCTCTGGGGTGTCCACTCTGTTGCAAATCTTGGTGTCATCCGCAAAAAGGCAAACTTTACCTTGTAACCCTTCGGCAATGTCACTCACAAATATATTGAACAGAATGGGCCCCAGCACCGATCCCTGAGGCACTCCACTACTCACCTTTCCCTCCTCCGAGTGAACTCCATTCACTACCACCCTCTGTCGTCTGCGATCCTACCCTTCTTGTAGCCGACTACCGGCGGGAAACTATTGACGTCACTTCCGTAACCGCTCTCAAAAAACTACAAGTGTTACATAAAACAACCCCACTGCAACATAGTATTCAGACCCCTAGCTTCCATTGTATCTAACTTATGTATCCAAAAAGTGTGGACATGAGATTACAGAAGGAGATGACTTTTACACATAATGGTAAAATCTACAAGATAAAGAATTCTACATGCTGTACCCTGGGGATAGTGTATTACATCAAGTGCCCATGCAATTTCCTCTATGTTGGCAAATCGGTACGGTCTCTTCAAGCTAGATTGATAGAACATAAGTCCAGGATAAGTGCACGTAGCTTTGGAGCTCCTTTAGTACAACAATGTATGGCTAAAATCATCTTTTTGAAGATCTGAGATGTAAGGTAATAGAATGTGTTGATCCTCAGCTAGAGGAGGCAACTTCAATAGGAAGTTGCTACAACGTGAAACTTTTTGGATACATCAGTTAGATACAATGGAACCTAGGGGTCTGAATACTATGTTGCAGTGGGTTGTTTTATGTAACACTTGTAGTTTTTTTGAGAGCGGTTACGGAAGTGACCATCAATAGTTTCCCGCCGGTAGTCGGCTACAAGAAGGGTAGGATCGCCATTTTGTTTTGACAGCTAAGCAGCTGCGATCAGACACATAATAGTAAACCCGATGTTTTTTAATGATAATGATGTTTGAACACTTGTAGTTAGGTTTAAAATTGTTCTTCTGACACGTATGTTATTTATTGTGATAGGCTAAATGGTGTGAGATTTCCCCAGAAGAAGCAAGGTGAATCAGGCACCTGTCGGGGCTTCTGTACACACCAGCTTGGCCAGTTGAGTGTACAGGCTCCTCAAGCTAAGTGTCTGAGCATTTTTTATACATATGTAAATTTTTCATGAGATATTGTAAGCGCACAGGGTATCACTAAAATTATTGTAATTGCAACACATAGGGTGGAGGTGGTCTAAAGTCAATGATTAAAATAAATGCACGAACCTGGATTCAGCATGGGAGTGATATGAGGATTTGTGCTAAATGATATGAGACGCCACCTCATTGCGATTTACAAGTGTTCTTAGTGACTTTTTCCTATCTACATATGTTTCAGTAGTTGATACTATACAACTGGAGAAAGTTAAGCTATATATATATATATATTTTTGTTTTTTTTTTTTGTTTCTAGGATAAGCAGCATAAAATGTATTGTACTGTTCTGGGCTCTTACTAGGTACTTGTGGACCTGGATTAGCCACTGATTCTTGATGGACCATCAGTCTGCCCCAGTATGGCAATGCTTATCCTGTTAAGGGACTATCTGTGGTGTGTTGAGCCACCTTTGATAATCACCCCCCCCCCCCCCCAATCTCCTAGTGATATGGGGGTGCTAAAATCCTAGTCTGGCATCTCTCCTCCTGTCTTCCCTTTACCCTATCCTGTAGAGGGAGAAAGGCAGAAAAGGAGATACCGAACTGGGGGATTTTGGCACCCTTGCCTCCTATGGTCCAAACAGGTTCAGCTAGCCCTGAAGAACAGCATAAGGAAGCAAATAATCATTAAAAGAAAGGAAGGGATTGTGTGCAGCCCAGATAGGCCATATGCATAGAAATGGTGGCTGTTAGTAACCATATGAGCCAGGATAGCAGATGACTCCTAATTGCCTTGACTAGACTGTCCATGTACTATAGAGGAAAGTGGTTGCTGAAACTCACCGTTGTAGATGACGGTGACCATACAGGGCAGCCAGCAGGCGTGGAAGGCCAGCACGACGGGCAGCAGGACGCGGGAGGCGGCGTCCCGGGCCCGGCCCAGGCGGTGGCGCTGCCGGCGGGCCGCCAGCCACAGGCGGCCGTTGGCCAGGGTGACGATGGCCGAGCAGGGGAAGAAGATGAGCGCCGTCAGCAGCAGCGAGTAAGGCACGTTGCTGGCGTAGTCCGGGTTGCAGAGCAGCGAGGCCCGCGAGAAGTAGACGCGGATGACGGCCCCGCCGGGGATGGCGATGGGGAAGAGCAGGGCGGGAGGCAGCAGCCAGGCGGCGCCGATCAACAGCCGCACCCGCCGCCGGCTCATCAGCCGCCCGTAGCGCAGCGGGAAGAACACGGCCACGTAGCGCTCCAGGCTGATGGAGGCCAGCGAGTAGATGGACGAGGCGAACACGCTGGCGTTCAGGAAGGCCACCACGTGACAGTAGGTGGCGCGCGGGGCCTCGTCGCCCTCCTCGCCTCGCGCCAGGCTGCCGTACAGGTTCAGCGGCACCACCAGCAAGGCCAAGGCCGCGTCGGCGCCCGTCAGGGACAGCAGGATGTAGCGGCTGCTGCGCGACCAGCCCGCCACCGACGACGCGATCACCAGCAGCACGAAGCCGTTGCCCAGGATGATCAGGCCGCCCAGCGCCGCGATGATGGCCACTTTCAGGGCCCGGCCGCCGCCGAACCAAGGCCCCGCCGTCTCCGGCGCGGAGGAAAGTGTATAGACAGACCCCGAAGAGTTCGTCGCCGTCGCTGCTACTACTACCAGCGCCAGTACCGCCGCGGTAGCCATAGCGCGGAGCCCTGTGAAACAAAGAACGCGGAACCGCCATTAAATAGCGCGGGAAAATGCTGCTGACTGACAGGGCGAAGCGAAGGAGAGACAGTATGGCCGCCGCGCGGAGGGATCCCTCACAGGACAGGTCCCGCGCGCGCGACGGGTTCCTCACACTGCACTTGAGTGTGAAGCGCCGACTCGGACCGTTATCGCGGAAGGATATTTCCAGAAAGAGAGACCCTCCTTGGCGGGAATCGCTTGGGTATGTTACGCCTTATTGACCTCTAAAATTGACCCAAAAGGGTTCAGTGCGCTGTACAATAATACAAATAATCACAAATTGACAACAAGTTTAAAAAAACGAAACACTTTTAACCTTCTTCCGAAACAGGAACTAATTTTGTTCTGACACAAAGAAGAGGGAGTGAATTCCAAAAGGAAACCCCCCCCCCCCCCCCATCCCTGAAAAAAAATGTGTTAAGAGACGCATTTTTCGGAAAGAAGGAAGGTGAAGTTTCCCAGTTGAGAATATAAATGAAGTGAAGAACGTTTGCGCAGAGACCTATATTTATCAGTAATTCAGAAGAACAACCATTCAAATTATGAACCCCCCCCCCCCCCCAAACAAATAAACGACGTTTTAAATAAAATGTGTTCATGGATTAGGAGTCAATGAAGTTTGGCAGTATAAGACACACTGCTGAACTTGCTAAGTCTAAAGATCAGCTTAACTGAGGTATTTTATTTGTAATTTCCTCAAAAGTTTGGAAAATAAACCTATGAAAAGAATATTACAGTAATGTAGATGTGGTAAAATTACCGTTTGGACCAATAAAGCAAATGCTTCTTGGTTAAAATAAGATCTTAATCATAATTGTCTCAACCTAAAAAGAGTCATCTGTCATAAATGATTCACTAGACAAACTGTAAGGCAAAGAGGAGTCAAGTATCACACTCAATACTCTTGAATCTAACTCCACACACAGGTTAAAATTGATCCCTTGACAAAATGATTGAGGAAGGGGCAGTAATACTGAGTTTTTAAACCGTAAAATCGTTGTTTTATTTGAATTTTTAATTTCAGTTTATCCAAATCCAATTTAGAATCTTATTCGTACATAAGAAAATCTGATTAACAAAATCTGAACACTCAGCAGAAATTGGTAGTAATATATTGTCCAACATAGAAAATGAAAAGTTCCCCCATTCCTAACTATGGAAAAATTAAATAATATAGAAGATAATAGGAAACCTTGCATGACCCCGCATCCTGGAAAACAAAATTCAAAGAGCAATTTATTTTGACCTACACAATAACTGTTATTACTCAAGAATTCCTGAAACCATTTAAGAACCTTTCCAGAAATTCCAATTTCTCTTTGGCATTCAATCAACAAGGTATGATCGACGGCATCAAATTCCACACATATATCAAACTGAAGCAGTAGTGCTTGCTTCCCTGTACTTACGGTAGTTCTTTCACATATGAAGTTAATAGAAGTGTCTATGAGCAGCTATAAACCCAAACTGAGAAATATGATGACACGCAAACCTATCTAAGTAAACTGAAAATTGTTGACTAACATAAGATTCAATCAATTTAGTGAGAAAAAGGTAGAAGCAACTGGATGGCAATGTCAGATCAAGACTAGTGGGTTGAGAGACTGATGATCATTCTATGGAGGGGTCTCATGAGTTGCTTACTTACTGTCATTGTTCTTACAGGGTTGTGTGATTAAAAGTGGAAAGGAATCGTATGGCAGTTTTGGACACTTAAGAAATCCTGATAGTGTGGCCCCTTGATGCTGAGAGGATCTTGGGGAAGCTTTTCAGTTAAAGTAGCTGATTATGCTTGGTCAGCAATTCTGTCCTAAGGTTCAGCTTTCACTTCCCATTCTGCATGGTAAAAGTGCAACCAGCAGGAAATGGCCACATGTGGGCATCATTAACTATATACTGTAGGAGGAACCTGGGCAGAGAGAGCCACATCTGGACATTATCAACTATAAACTATTTTTACTAATTTTATCCTCATTATTTGTGAGTCAGAAGAGGGGAGCCCAGATGTGCAAAAATTATCTATCTGCCCTTTTAAGTAAATGTTTGTCCTAACACATCAACTCTTTTAGTCTCCCATTCTATCCATCTAGGAGTATTATCCATTTTCTGGCCAGCAACATCTATTCCATCAGCTTCGAATCCATAACTTGGAGGTGACTCTTTGGAGTTGTTCCCAAAAGGAACAGCATGGGGACTAGCTTGAGACTATCCCCAGTTCTCATTTTTTTTCCCTCTACAACACCTGCCAGAAAGATTATAACATGCTCATAAATCATATCAGAAACCAGTGTGGTGTTCTGTTTCAAAGACCTAACATTTAATAACCCCAAAGTAACTGAAAGACTTGAAGACAATGTACTTGGATGATCCTAAGATGAATAACAAATCAATTATCTGGCAGCCTTGCATGACGTTAGAGGGGAAAGCTGGATGATTGCCGATAATGACCAGAATAGAAAGGACTTCCATAATAGGCAAAAATCCAAAATCAAACTACAGCAGAACAGAGCTAACTATAAAGAAAACATGGCTGCCCTTAGAGCTACCCCAAGGAACAGGACCTGCTCCTTAAGCATGCTATTGGTGAAGGGGAATGTTCTCCTGGAAAACAAGATAGAGGTATTAGAGAATAGCTTTAGTCATATTAACTTGAGATTCTTAAACTTCCACTTTTGAAGACTGATATCGCAGTATGAGATATTAAAAATAGGGAGGTTCTGTATTTGGAGGAATCTTCTTATCCACCTTTCCAAGAGTTTTCTATGTTGTTGGATTAATCACAAAAACTAGGAGGGGGACTGAATTAGATGATTTAGATTTAACAACCTATTTGCAGGCATTCTTAGATGAATCCATTACTAGGGCTATACTTATAGCTACCTTCATAATAGACTCCAGCATACGCCTGCTTCTCTTTCTGCTTTTAAAGACAATGCCCGTTTCTATAAAACAGCCATTCTAACTGCCAAAAAAATCTTATTATACTAAGAAAATAACTAAAGCCACTCTCTACAAAGTGCTCAAATCTCTTACAACTCTTTGCTCCCTACTGGAATCTTCAGTTTCCATACCTACTGTTCAAGCATTGGCTACTTATTTTAAGAATAAATTAGATACCCTGCAAGATTTTTTGCCTTCAGTCATTACAGTGTCTGATTCATCATCTACCTCTCCTACAGACTGTTACTATGTAGCTTCTTAATCAATTTCAGTCTTTTTTCTCTTCCTAGCCTTACTGTAATTATCAAGTGTATGAAGTTGACCCTAGCTCCTCATGATCCCATCCCCTCATGCCTGGTTAGGCGGTTTCTCAGTGCACTTAGCCCCTCTATCCTCTCCATGATTACTTTCAGCCTTTCAGAGGAGTATGTTCTCCACAATTGCAAAACATCTATTATATGACCCAAGATCAAGAATTTCACCCAGCCAGCTATTAATTTTAATAATGTTTACCTTATTATTAATCTTCCATTTATTGCAAAAAATGACAGAATTCATTGTTTATTCCCAGCTTCTGGATTTTCTTAAAAAAAAACATATGTACTTCATCCTAACCAGATAGGGTTTAGGCAAAATCATAGTACTGAAACAACTCTTCTAGGTATTATTTCTACTATCACCTTTCTGTAGCTTTTGATTTTATTGATCATTCAGTTTCCTTCTGTAGATTACGCCAGGTTGGATTAAGAGACACTGTTCTCTAATGGTTTCTATTCTATCTCTGAAATCATAGTTACACAGTTCAGTTTCATAATGCTTCATCCAGCCCATTTTGCCAGCTTCTGGAGTCCCACAGGGCTCATTTCTGGCCCCTACACTTTTTAACATCTTCCTCGCACCACTTCTAAATTTAGACAGTGTTTAAATTTTACAGCATATATTTATGTCAACGATATTTAGTTTCTATGTACCCTAGACACCTTTAGACTCCCAACAGATCCATATTATTAATCTTGGTATAAGCACTTACTGTTATGCAGATGATATCTTATTAGTTCATTATACTACTTCTGAAGGGTTATGCACTCCTACCAGCAGATGGAGACAGAGAACAAACTGAGCAGTCAGTAAGCCTATAATTGGGTTGTGCAGTCCCCCAAAAGCCAGGACAATCTTTTGGCTATAATAGCCTCTTTTACTTCACCTTTTAACCATGCTAGTTGTTGTTTTTTCTTCTTTGCACCTTTGCAAATACATGGAATGCATCTGGTCTGGGCTTCCAAGATGGTATTTTTGAATAACGTCCACGCCTGATTTAGTGTCCTGATCTTAGCAACCGATTCTTTAAGCTTCTTTTTAACCATTGTCCTCTTTATTATAGTCACCCTTTCGAAAATTAAACGCAGCTACAGTAGATTTCCTTTGTGGGTTCATCCCGGATAATAGCTCAAACTTGATCATGTTACGATCACTTGGTTCCATGGCTTTCTTTACTGCAGAAGATATAGAGCTAACATGTTAGCCAACTTGGATTGTTGGAACAATGTTTGTGGGATCTCCACTGTCCCCTTTGTTGTTTAATGTATGTATGTATATATATATATATATATATATATATATACCTTGGGTTTTGAATTGGAGAAATTAGGGTTTGTGACATTTAGTTATGTGGACGACATAATTGTCCTACTCCTTTTCCCAATTCAAACTGATGTTACTACTGAATCGCCTGCTTTTCAGTTGATATTTTATATTGTTGAACATTGGATGATGTTGCATTGACTAAAACTGAACACAGAAAAAACAAAGTTATTGACTAATGGCTCCGGAGGACCTACAGAGTCCAATATTGTAATTGGTCAGCAGGTTTATTCTTCCTCCACCTCTGTGAGGGTTTGGGGGGTGATGTTGAAGCCTCAGATTAGCAAGGTAGTGCAAAAAAACATATATTCTTATGTGAAAATTACATTGTATTCATAAATACCTTCATGTCCGTCAATTTCAGTTGCTGGTTCAGGCTTTGTTGTTGAGCTGTCTGGATTATTGTAATGTCATCTACTTAGGATGTTCTCAAGTCTTAATGCGAAAGTTACAGACAATGCAAGATGCTGTACTAAGGTTGAAATTTTTTATTAAAACTTTCTGATCATTTTTCAGAATACGATTCCAGAGTTCACTGGTCGCCAGTAGCTGCAAGGGTCATGTTTAAACTATCTTGTTTAATGTATAAGGTTTCTTATGGTCTAACTCCTGTTTATTTGATTCGATGTTTCAGTTTGTCAAATATAATTCGTTTTTCCAGGTATTTCAATATGTTTTCTTTTCTATCTACAGTATGAAGGGTAAAGTAAGAAAGAAATGTATAGATTCTTTGCTTTCTTATCAGGCAGCTAAATTAGGCAGAGAAGTTTCCCCTTTGGTAATTCAGGCGTCAAGTTATGTACATTTTAGATGATTGCTTAAGACATTTATTTAGGAATTATGGATGGAGGTGAATGTATTAGTTTTTTTAATTAAATTATTTTATTTCCAATCTCTTTGTATGTTACCTGCATTGAACTGCCAGGTATTGTGGGCTATAAGAATAAAGTGTTATTTTATGTTATATTATCTGGCAGCGCAGCTACGCTATATGTGGAACTGGTGGCCATGAGTTCCCCTTAAACCCTATGTACAAATTGAGCGGAGTCAGATGCACCCATTTTATGGGACTATAGGCAGATTCAGGGGACTGCTGTAGCTCCTGATACTCATCTCCAGCATATGATCTCTATTTGGTGTAAGACTGTTACATGTTTATATGGGTCCCTATTACTACTACTAATAATCATTTCTATAGTGCTACTAGATGTATGTAGTGCTGTACTCATTATATGCAGGTACTTTCTTTGTCCCTAGAAGGCTCACAATCTAAGTTTTGGTACCTGGGGCAATGGAGGGTTAAGTGACTTGCCTAAGGTCACAAGGAGCTGCAGTGGGAATTGAACCCAGTTCCCCAGGATCAAAGTCCACTGCACTAACCACTATGCTGCTCCTCCACTCTATTGGAAATCGTGGCTTCAACCCATTTCCTTTTTGCTTGGTGAGGGAATCTTTTGTGGACACCCTCAGTTAGGGGATTGGGCGGCTAAGGGATTGATATTTGCTTATCAGCTATATGAGGAGGGGGTTTTAAGATCATTTGAGAGTCTGTGGATGCAGTTTGATCTATCCCAGATGGATTTCTTTCTTTATTTGCAAGTATGACACTGTTTACAGGCTTCTTCTATGAGAGCTGTGGTGAATCAGTCTCACCTCCGTCTGGAGGAGTTATGGCTTAAAAAATCACTTTCAGGGGAGGGGGTTGATATGTTGTTTGTATAAAATTCTTTGGGGAGTAAGATTCTGCAAATTATATGCATCAGTGGGAAAGGGAGATGGGGTGGTTTGGGAAGACACTCAATGGTTAAGGCGTATAGGTAACATGAACATGTTTTCTGTATCTGCTACACTTAAGAAAAGTAATTTTAAGCTGCTTATGCATTGGTATCTTAGCCCATGTATGTTATATAAACGGGGATTGAGGGGCAATTCTTTATGTTGGAGGAATTGTGGGGTGGAATGAACTTTGTATCATGTGGAGTGGAGGAGTGGCCTAGTGGTTAGGGTGGTGGACTTTGGTCCTGGGGAACTGAGGAACTGAGTTCAATTCCCACTTCAGGCACAGGCAGCTCCCTGTGACTCTGGGCAAGTCACCTAACCCTCCATTCCTTAGCGTCCCTCCGGACCGGACCAGGATTGGACTGATGGGTTGTGCTCGCCTACCAGCAGGTGGAGACTGAGAAAAAACTCTGACTCTAGAGAGCCAATAGGAGCCCTGGCCATGTGACCTTAGCCTCAGTATTTTCTCAGTCTCTCAGCAGGTAGGAAGTGAGCCCATTAGTCTCTCTCCTTTTCTCTTTAGATATTACAGATATTTGTGATAATTCTTCTGTGCCTGGAATCTTATTTAGAGGCTTGACAGGGTTTCCTTTCTCTTCTTTCTTTGACAGCCTCGGGGGTGTTAAACTCGGGTGTCTCGAGTCCACCCCCCTTCCTCCCCATCTCCCTGGCTTAGCAGGGAAGGGCCGTCCCTTTCTCTGGAAAGGTGTACCGTCTTTGGGAGAGGCAGCCACTTTTAACAGGCAGCTGCTTTAAAAGAATTAAATCAAATAAAAGGAAATTCAAAGAAGCAGCCTTTCTTTCCCCAGACTTCTAACGAGCAGGCAGCTCCAGTGTTTTATTATAATTGAGGGGTTATAAAAAAAAAAAAAAAAAAAACAAACAGAAGAAAATAATTCAGTCTCTGTGAGTTTAAACAGCGATTTTTCTCGTCAGATTTAATTTCCTCCATTTTCTTGCGTTTTGGTGGCGGCAGTTTAAACAAATGAAAAAAAAAAAAAAAAAGAAAGGTGCGAACCGCGTAAGCGCGGCCACCTGTTTTTTCCGATATGGCTTAAAAGTTCAAACAGCTGCTGTCGGTCAGCGTCGCGCAGTTCACGCAGCCGGAATGTGTAAATTTTGCTCTCCCTTCAAGGTTTCTTCGGGTCCGGTGCTGCCTCCAGTTTTTTCAGGGCCTTTTTCGCCGGCTGTTGTTTCTTCGCCGTTCCACTGGGCTCCGCTTGTTCGGAGGTGTCGGGCGCGCTGTCGACGATCGCCACAGGGCCAGTGGAGCGAACGGCGGCCATTTTGTTTCTCCCTCCATCTTATCAGTCGGGGATCTCTCTGCTGAAGGTAAGGCTGCAGTTCATAGAGCAGTTCGGCTCCAAGATGTGTACACTTTTGTATGTGCTGAACGGCGTATTCTAAAATGCTCTTCACATCAGCAGGCAATATTTGGTTGAAAGGGGGCTCCTTTCATATATGGATATATAACAAGCTTTTCTTCTTTTACATTTCTATGTATCACGGGGCTGTTAACACTAGTTTTTTCTGGTGCTCAGTCATTTTTCATTGCCTGGTGGAAAATCTACATCTTATCATAATATCATAATTCATTTCAAGCATTTTTCTCAATAGCTGTAGTATTATACAGTGTTTTAAGAACTTTAGAAACTTTTTCTATAGGCATAGAGTAAATTTCTGTCTCTCTCATTCCCTGGTGAATAGGACTACATTGTCTAAGAGTCAATTGATTGGTACTTTGCAATTCTGACCATAATATCTTAGTTCCTTTCAAGCATTTTACTCCATGCCTATGATGTAATATAGTGTTTTAAGAACTTAACAGACACTCTCAATGGCTGTAGTGTTATACAGTGTTTTCTTTTTCCGACTTTAAGAAGCCTTCTCTAGAGGCATACAGTATATTGTTCAGATGCCATGGGGATATATCAGCTCTTTCATATTCTCTGAGGGACAGTCCTGTCTACCAAGCTCCCGGTCACTCAGCTGCCTTAGCAGGCATTTTATTCATGTCTTCCCTTCTTTTCCAACTGCCTTGAAGCCTCTCATATTTCATTTTAGCTTTCTTCTGGTTTTTACAGGACATATGGTCACTTAGAGGATAAAGTCATCCTTTCACTTAAAGATAGTGGACGGTCCTCAAACCATCTACTCGTGTTTGTCTCTACTCTATCAGTTCAGCATTGGCAGATTATAAACATCCTGGTTTGGTCCAGTATGCCTATACATACCATCTGCTATCTCTTCCTCTTCCTTAGAGACCTGATGTTATATCAAGCTTTCTTGAATTCAGATACAGTCTTGTCTACACTGCCTTCACCAAGTGGCTGTGGCACAACTTCACTTTTTTCGTTACAGGTAATTTCCAAGTTTGTCCTTTTTCATTTTCATTCTATGCGCCTTCACTCCAGAGTGTTCTTTCAATTGGTAGGGGATTCACTCACTTCCTGTGTATTTATACCATAGGTACATAAGTATGGTTATGCTGGGTAAGGCCTAAAGTCCATCAAGTCCAGCATTCATATCTAATGGGCATAGGTACATAAGTTTTGCCATTCTGGGGAAGCTCAAATGTCCACCTTTCTACAGCCAGAACAGCATTAAAGAAAAAAAAAAAAAAAAAAAACCTCTCACGAGAGTATCGAACAGAAATCTCTGCTCCAAAAGCAAGGCTTTGCAGTAATTCTGCAAACTAACGCATACAATATTTGCCATGGCTGTTCACCACTAGGAACACCGGGGACCCTGGGCCTAGGTTCGGTGTTTTAACCTGAAACAAGCTCAACATTCATATCTATTGGGTGTGAGTCTGGTACTACTACTACTACTTAACATTTCTAGAGCGCTACTAGGGTTACGCAGCGCTGTACAAATTAACAAAGAAGGACGTTCCCTGCTCAAAGGAGCTTACAATCTACATCTCAGTGAGGGAGGACGCATGACCGTGGTACGTGGATTAGGGAGATCCAAGAAATTACAGGCCGGTGAATCAGACGTTCATACTGGGACAATTTTTTTCTGTCCGGAGCGTACTACCATAGCTGGTGGACTCCTATATTCAGAACTTTCTATATTCAGAACTTACCCAACTATGGAACGCCATAGAGATAGGGTTGGAGTTTGTAGCCCTATTTAACTGGTGTCCTTGGTCACCCTTCCTCTTCTCCTCAGGATCCAGAGAATGGCTAGTTTTTTGCTTATGCATTAACCGGTCATTTTCAGCAGTACTCTCTCTTCCGTTCTTTTATAGATCTAAGAGGATGTTCATTGCGCTCTTAGGGTCATTTCATTCTTACCTAGACGACTGCCTAATTGGAGAAAGTCTTATCAGCAGAGTTCTCAGGTCACGCACCGGGTGTTGCATTTCTTACAGTCTCTAGGTTGGGTGGTGATTGTAGCCAGGCCTCTCATTTGATCTCTCATTTGATCTCTCATCAGATATCTCTGATTTTCTCTTTGTTTAGTCAAGTTGGCGCACAGTCTTTTGTCTCCTCTGCAAACATCCCAGTTTATATTTTTCTTGGTGACCTTGGGCCTTCGGCCATTTCCTCGCTCTATTCTGCAGAATGCAATTTTACTTTCTAATGCCCAAGAAGGAATTTTCCTTCATCCTATTGCGAATCTCAGGGTCATCAATCGCGCTATTTAAGTGTCATCTAGTTATCTCAAGAACCTTAGTTCTGTCATTGGGATGCTTCGTGCAGTAAACTTTTTGGCAGAAGCTTTTTTGTATATATTTTTTTTCTGGGGGACCTCAGCAATTCGTTTTACCTTCGGGTGAATTTTGTTTTCCCTACTGACAAACAAGGCGGAGAGAGCTATGTTGGTCCTTGCCATGGCAATGGGTTATGTCATCCGCCAAGGAGGAGTTAAGAGTATACTCTTGAGTTTGTACTCATTTTTTCTTAGTTGTGTCACCCTGCATTTAGGTGAATGGACTCTCATTTTTTCAGCCTTACTTCCTCACTGCGACACTTCAGGGCTATCTCTTTTTGCCTTCAGGCTCACGAACATTTCTTGCTTCTTCCGTTCAGCAACAGTCTTGACGGAGACAGGGACAGATGCCAACGTCCAGCAGGGGTTTTTCAGCCTTCTTTATGCGTTTCTTCCATCATCTCACTAGGTGTTTACGCAGAACCAAGGCACCCTTCTACATCCGGACCCCCAGTCACTCAAACTTATGGCGTGGTTCCTGGGTCTGCAACATCTTTGATATTTTCGCAGGAAGTACTTCAAGTTTTAATTGCTTCCAGACAGAAATCTACATTAAAGTCCTATGAATCAAAGTGGCGACGGTTCACTCTGTGGTACTCCTCTCGCCACTTCATTCCACAAACAGTATCCATTTTGCATGTTTTGGAATATCTTCTGCATCTTGCGAAATCTTGTCTGTCTTACTCATCCATTAGAGTTCATTTGGCAGCTCTATCAGTGATGCATGATACTGTTGACAACCGCACGCTTATGCAGCATCCACTGTCAAAGCGGTTTCTTAAAGGAGTCCTGCACCTGTACCTCCCGCTTCGTCCACCAGCTAGGTGAACTAGGTGAACAGACTCTTAAAGTTCTGTTTTCTAGTAGCCATAACTTTTTCTATAAAGTTTTCCTCTTCAAGCAGTGTTTCCCAGTAGCCATTGCAGCAAGTAGATCTATGTGTGGAATACTTCTATGGTTGGTAACTTCTTTTCGGTCTGCTGTAGTTTAAAGTTTTCACCTTTCCAATCGGTTTTTTCTTATTGGTTTTGTCCTTCTAGCCAGTAGGCGTAAAAGTTTTTCATTGTTTCTAACCCGCTATATCGCGAAGGATCAAGGAAATGAGAATGTCTATTTCTCTTCTCGCTGAGAGGGCAGTTCCACAGCGTATTACAACATATTCCACAACTTCAGAAGCGGGCTCTATTCTTACTACGGCGATTTTTGGTGCTCTCGGTGCATATTGGTAAGTTGGCAACTTAGTCCTAGTTTCATTTTATTTTGCTCATTGGGACACACTACATGTTAGTTGTCGCCAGGTGGCCTATGCAGCATGAACATTTCTCTGCAGTTTTCATAAGGTCCCTCCCTTCAGATTACTGCTTTGGTACTTCCCATCAGTCCAATCCTGGTCCGATCCGGAGGGACGCTAAGGAAGGAGAAATTAGATCTTACCTGCTAATTTGCTTTCCTTTAGTCCCTCCGGACCGGACCAGGCCCCTCCCATGTTCTCTCTACTCTTTAGCTTCTTTTATTAAGTAGGAAGTGTATTCAGTAGGAAGTGTATTCATTCCTTTACGATTCGTGGAACAATACTATATATATACAGAACTTTACGTGGTCTATACCACTTCTCTGGTGGTTGCTGGTGAGCTCAATTGCTGGAATCTATCTATAAAACCTTAAATACGCCATACCACTTCTCTGGTGAGAGTTGTGGCTGAGCTCAGTTGCTGGAATATCTATAAAACCTTAAATATGATTTACCACTTTTCTGGTGAGAGTTGCTGGTAAGCTCAGTTGATGGAATATATATAAAATCTTAAGTGGGCCATACCACTTCTCTGGTGAGAGTTGCTGGTGAGCTATAAGACAAGTGAGCCATACCACTTCTCTGGTGAGAGTTGCGGGTGAGCTATATTATACAGTGGGGGAAATAAGTATTTGATCCCTTGCTGATTTTGTAAGTTTGCCCACTGACAAAGACATGAGCAGCCCATAATTGAAGGGTAGGTTATTGGTAACAGTGAGAGATAGCACATCACAAATTAAATCCGGAAAATCACATTGTGGAAAGTATATGAATTTATTTGCATTCTGCAGAGGGAAATAAGTATTTGATCCCCCACCAACCAGTAAGAGATCTGGCCCCTACAGACCAGGTAGATGCTCCAAATCAACTCGTTACCTGCATGACAGACAGCTGTCGGCAATGGTCACCTGTATGAAAGACACCTGTCCACAGACTCAGTGAATCAGTCAGACTCTAACCTCTACAAAATGGCCAAGAGCAAGGAGCTGTCTAAGGATGTCAGGGACAAGATCATACACCTGCACAAGGCTGGAATGGGCTACAAAACCATCAGTAAGACGCTGGGCGAGAAGGAGACAACTGTTGGTGCCATAGTAAGAAAATGGAAGAAGTACAAAATGACTGTCAATCGACAAAGATCTGGGGCTCCACGCAAAATCTCACCTCGTGGGGTATCCTTGATCATGAGGAAGGTTAGAAATCAGCCTACAACTACAAGGGGGGAACTTGTCAATGATCTCAAGGCAGCTGGGACCACTGTCACCACGAAAACCATTGGTAACACATTACGACATAACGGATTGCAATCCTGCAGTGCCCGCAAGGTCCCCCTGCTCCGGAAGGCACATGTGACGGCCCGTCTGAAGTTTGCCAGTGAACACCTGGATGATGCCGAGAGTGATTGGGAGAAGGTGCTGTGGTCAGATGAGACAAAAATTGAGCTCTTTGGCATGAACTCAACTCGCCGTGTTTGGAGGAAGAGAAATGCTGCCTATGACCCAAAGAACACCGTCCCCACTGTCAAGCATGGAGGCGGAAATGTTATGTTTTGGGGGTGTTTCTCTGCTAAGGGCACAGGACTACTTCACCGCATCAATGGGAGAATGGATGGGGCCATGTACCGTACAATTCTGAGTGACAACATCCTTCCCTCCGCCAGGGCCTTAAAAATGGGTCGTGGCTGGGTCTTCCAGCACGACAATGACCCAAAACATACAGCCAAGGCAACAAAGGAGTGGCTCAGGAAGAAGCACATTAGGGTCATGGAGTGGCCTAGCCAGTCACCAGACCTTAATCCCATTGAAAACTTATGGAGGGAGCTGAAGCTGCGAGTTGCCAAGCGACAGCCCAGAACTCTTAATGATTTAGAGATGATCTGCAAAGAGGAGTGGACCAAAATTCCTCCTGACATGTGTGCAAACCTCATCATCAACTACAGAAGACGTCTGACCGCTGTGCTTGCCAACAAGGGTTTTGCCACCAAGTATTAGGTCTTGTTTGCCAGAGGGATCAAATACTTATTTCCCTCTGCAGAATGCAAATAAATTCATATACTTTCCACAATGTGATTTTCCGGATTTAATTTGTGATGTGCTATCTCTCACTGTTACCAATAACCTACCCTTCAATTATGGGCTGCTCATGTCTTTGTCAGTGGGCAAACTTACAAAATCAGCAAGGGATCAAATACTTATTTCCCCCACTGTATGTGAGCCATACCACTTCTCTGGGGAGAGTTGCTGGTGAGCTATATTACATGTGAGCCATATCGCTTCTCTGGTGAGAGTTGCTGGTGAGCTATAGTACAAGTGAGCCATACCACTTCTCTAGTGAGAGTTGCTGGTGAGCTGTAATACATATCGGGCCATACCACTTCTCTGGTGAGAGTTGCTGGTGAGCTCTGATACTTGGCATTGCCGAGTGCTTTGTGGCTGCTAGGATTCCATACGGCACAGAAGGTCTTTCTTTCTTTCCTGCTTTGTTATTCAAATACTGAGGCTAAGGTCACATGGCCAGGGCTCCTATTGGCTCTCTAGAGTCAGAGTTTTTTCTCAGTCTCCACCTGCTGGTAGGCGAGCACAACCCATCAGTCCAATCCTGGTCCGGTCCGGAGGGACTAAAGGAAAGCAAATTAGCAGGTAAGATCTAATTTCTCCTTGCCCCATGTAAGCCGCATTGAGCCTGCCATGAGTGGGAAAGCGCGGGGTACAAATGTAACAAAAATAAATGTTTGGTTGTCTTGTTCTGTTACTCAAACATTTTGGCTTTTTATTCAGTCCACCTCTCAGCGGATGGCAGGTATTCCATGGAGTTCACCCCTGAGATTTATTTGTTTAATCTGTACCTTGATGCTTTTGATCTTTCTACAGTGCTGGTACTCAACAAGTGTTGTTTATCTGTGGCTCACTTTGCAGTTGCTGTGGACTGGAAGTCAGCTATGCCTTTTTTGACCACTAGATGGTACCAGAGACTGTGACATGTTGTTTTCATTAACCACCTGACTTCTCTTTGTAAGGATGGATTGGATAGTTTTCTTCCAGCTTGGGCGATTTTACAAGCTTACAGTTTGAATTGAGTGTGGGGGGGGGGGGGGGGGGGGGGGGGGGGAGGGGGAACTCGCTGAGGGCTGTTTACTTACTATTTGTATTCTGGCTATTTGCTTTTGTTATCTGATCATTTAAACTTAATAAATATTAGAAATAGATATAGCGGAATTAGAAAAGGTACAGAAAAGGCTGACAAAAATGATAAAGGGGATGGGATGACTTCCCAATGAGGAATGTAGAAAATTCAAAGTAAATCAGAGAAAATATTTCTTCAGTCAACATGTAATTAAACTTTTGGAAGATCCAAGATAACCTTTTAGCAAGTAGCTCCTGCACTCCGACAACGTTGGGCTTAGTCAGGCCCTTACCTGTCTGGTGATAGGTTAGAGGCAGGAAAAGGTGTGGGAAATTCCCATGGTCCCCACCTCTACCCCGATGATGAAGCAAGTGACACTGGAGTGATTTTGGGCTCCTGCTGGACCAAAGTTTTCTTCCCTGTCAGCCATGCCTATTATAGAAGCATCAGGCAGCTGTTTGGAAGGGGCTTCACTGAGCCCCGTGGAATGGGTGGCACCCCCACAATCTGGAAGCAGCTCTGAGGCAGTTCAGTGCTTACCCAAGTTGCCCCAGGAATTGGAGGTGGATTTTGGTTGGCAAGGAGGGCAGACTGCAGCGAGTACAGCTCTCATCCTACGGGAAAATCCTATGTTACAAGCTGCAGCCAGGATCCTTCAACAGGAAATTGTGAGTAGCTTGTTAGGGTGATGAAGCAGGTTGCTTCCATTTCTGATACTTGAACTATAGAGAGACCTTCTGTTGTGACATCAGAGTCACTGTGGGATATGATGCAAGGCATGCAAACTTCTGTGCTGTAAAGTGGATACTTTGTTCCATACTTTGTATTAACTCTGTGCTACTTTGTACCATACCATGTAAGCCGCACTGAACCTGCTATCAAGCGGGAAAGAGCGGGGTATAAATGCTACAAATACATACATAAATAAATAAATAAATAAAGTAGTTTCCAAGGCTGTTCTTACTCAGGCCCAGGTGATCAACCATCAGTCCTCAGACGTTCAGTCTTTGAAATTGAAAGTTCAGGCTTTGGAAAAATTTGGAACAGTCAGTATTTATAAATCATTCTTAAAATCTGTAAGGAAATGTTAATATTCCCAATTGGATTGGGACTGTAGCGTTAGACTCTAAGGTTCTTTTTAGAGTAGCTAAATCATTAACTAATTTTTCTGGTCTTACTACTCAGGGTGATATTATTTTCTTTCAGCTCAACAGTTGACTGACTTTTTAATGATAAAATTAATAAGATTAGGTCTAATCTCCCTGAATTGGACTTTTCTTTTTTAAATGATTATTCTGATTCCGCTATCTTAGTTGCCAATGTAAAGCCTTTAATAGACCTGCCACCCAGAAACGCTAAAAGATGATCCCGAACTTTCCTCAATCTCCACTTCCCTAAGTGCAAAGGCATAAAATACAAAGTACTGCACGCATCAACCTTCTCTTATATGAGCACGCAATTCTGGAATACACTACCCATGCAACCTGAGAACAATCTACGAACTAACCGACTTCCGCAAACTATTGAAGACTCATCTCTGAGATGATCTATTGCAAGGATCAAAACACATGAAGTCTATACACACTAATAGAAATGCATCAATACACTTTTCTGAGCTCTCTTCCCCCGTATTTTCACCACACTTAAAACTCTACCCACAGATAAAATTGTTATACCCTAATGTTCTCTTGCTATTGTTTTATCACCCTATCAATTCCCCATTTTAACACTCCATTGTTCTATCCCCTAATGATATTTTGACTCTGAATTTTATCTTCACATAACTCTTCACAATGTAACCCATAATCGTATTGCTACAAATTGTATTTTCATTTTTCACAATGTATTGTAAGCCACACTGAGCCCGCAAATAGGTGGGAAAATGTGGGATACAAATGCAATAAATAAATAAATAAATAAGCCAGTAGATTACAGTTGGAACTCATTATTACCAGTAGATATTGATAGGGTTCAATGTTTTTTGAAAAAGTATTCATCATCTCAGTGTCACATAGATTATTGTCCTGTATATCTTTTGAGGTCTCCTTCATCAATTTTTCTTATTTGGTTTACAAAATGGTTGAACCTAGGTTTTCACCAATGTTCAATAATAAAGAGGATGAAAGAGTCAGTAGTATATCAGTATTCATCCAAGACACTCTCTCATAAAGTAAGCCAGAAGTACTTTCTGAACTATGAAAACACTTGTGGAGTACAATAAATTTGAAGGGGAAAAAGCCTCAGTACCCTCCCCTTATAGATTTCCAGGTGAAAAGGGCTTAAGTACATAAGTAATGCCACACTGGGAAAAGACCAAGGGTCCATCGAGCCTAGCATCCTGTCCATGACAGCGGCCAATCCAGGCCAAGGGCACCTGGCAACCTTCCCAAACGTACAAACATTCTATACATGTTATCCAGTGTTAATTCAGATCACAGGCATAAAAAACCCTTTTAAAGAAAATTGTTAAAACACCGCTTGTATTCAGTTTCACTGGATCAACAAACTTAAACATGACAAAATAAAAAAAAAAGTCAAAAGACTTAGGGGCTGATATTCAGGCCGCGGGAGTTAGACTGGCTAACTCCCACAGTGGACGCTGAGCCTGGATATTCAATACCATGCTGTTTCCGGTGTCTGGCAGCGAATATCCAGTTTATTTTTGGCCAGGTTAAAGATAACCGGCTACGTTGATATTCAGACTTAGCCGGTTATCCTTAAACCGGCCAGAGATATCCCATGTTTTTGTGCTGCCAAATATGGCCGCTAAACCGACTTTAAAAATTGGTGGATCCAGATTTAGAAATAACCATAGTACGGAAACTGTTCTTTGTTCTCTGGTGATGGCTATAGCTAAGACCTGGTTGCGTAAAGCATGGCATGTGTTATTGATTCAGTTTGGTCTAGCCACAGCCTTTGATGTTGTAGATCAACAGGTCTTGATATACCTACTTGATGAAATTGGCATTGAAAATGCAGTTTTGAATTGTTTTAAAGGTTTTTTGACCTCTCACAAGAATGGTTCCTTTTCTGCGTCCTGAACAAATAACTGGAGTCCCTCAGGGATCCCCTTTGTCACCTGTTTTGTTTAATGTGATGTTTTTTTCTCTTTGTAGGACGCTTCAACAGAATGGGATAGAGCATTTTATTTATATCGACATTGTGACCCTTCTCCTAAGTTTGATATTAGGACAAGAGCAGAATGCTGTGTGAACATTGTTGAGAAATGGGTATTTAGCCATAGGTTAAAACTTATGGGGTCTTTTACAAAGGCGTGCTAACATTTTTAGCATGTGCTAAACACTAGAGATGCCCGTAGGAATATATGGGCATCTCTAGTGTTTAGCATAAGCTAAAAACACTAGCGTGCCTTTGTAAAAGGACCCTTTAATGTTGAAAAGACCACATTTTTTTATAGCTTTTTCTCCATTCCAATCTCCATGGCATCTGAGTTTGAATGTTCACATGACCAATTTCCCTTTGGTTATGGAAATGAAGGTTTTGGGAATAATTTTAGTGAGCACCTTTTCTTTTGATAAACAAATTATCTCTCTTGCTAAGAAAATCTTTTTGTGCTTCCAACGTTTACGTCGTATTCAAAGTTGTTTTGAAATTCCCCAATTCAAACTTTTGACACAAGCCTTAATCTTAAAACAACTGGATTACTGTAATTCTCAGTCTGTGGTCTTTTGCACTTGAGTTCGACCACAATGCTGTATTGAGACTTTTGGAGTACAATAAATTTGAAGGAGAAAAAGCAGCAGTACCCTCATCTCCATCTGTTTCAAAGATTTACAGGTGAAAAGGTTTTAACCAGGGTTAATTCACATCATAGGCATAAAAAAAACATTTATTTATGACATATCCCGCAGTATTCCCACCCATAGGCAGGCTCAATGTGGCGTACAACAATTAATAAACAAACAATAGTACAAAGTACAGTAGACAAGGTCACAGGAGAGAGAGAGAAAACAACGAAGGAGGAAGAGGAAGGGAGGGGAGGTGATAAATCAGCACAGAAGGAGTCGTGGCCTAAAAGGGTAAAACTCCACTTGTATTCAATTTCACTGGATCAACAAACTTAAATGTGTCAAAAGACTTAGCTTTGAAAAAAACAGAGTTGTCTTCTGCTTCTATAAATCAATCACACTGACTGTGGCCAGAGTTTTGCTGTAAACCTGTCTCAAGGCAAAACTCCCTGTCTCAAGGCAAAACTCTGGCTACAGTCGGTGTGACTGATTTATAGAACTGGAAGAGCACTTAACTCCTAGAACGGCTGCTGACTGGTTAAATAGTCCTGAAACATAGTAAGTGACTACAGATAAAGACCTGTACGGTCTATCCAGTCTGCCCAACAAGATAAACTCATTTTACTTGATATGCGATACTATATATATATATACTAGTAAAAAAGGCCCGTTTCCGTAACAAATGAAACGGGCGCTAGCATGTGGTTTGGGGTTTTTTTTTTTTCCTGTTTGATATTAAGGGATATAAGTGTTTTCAAAAAAGAGCTTTACTATAAAAACATGTTTGTCGGGTTTAGGTAAAAATCCTTACCAGTCACATAGTTTCAAACAACCTTTGGAGAGTGTGTGTTGAGATGGTCTGTGTGAGAGAGAGTGAATGTGCGTTTGTCTGTGTGTCACACAGAGAGACAGAGACTGCTTGCCAGCATGTGTGAGAATGAGAGTATGTGGCAGGGTCCCCCCTCCCTCCCTCCCATTTCCCTGGTCTTTATGTCAGTTGCAGGGATTTCCCCCTCCCCCCTCCCCAGGCTTGCAAAGTGTCATGGAGCAGAGTGTGGCTTTGAGGGTGTTTATGGCTGCAGAGATGATATAGAGTGATTCAGATAGCAATTGAGTATGCATGTATTTTTGTTTACATTCTGTGGTTTTTTTGGGGGAGGGGTGTTTCTGTTAGTTAATGTATGTGTTTGTGGTGCATTGTCTGTGCATGTGTGACAGAGCATGTGTGACAGAGTTAGTTTGTGTGTGTGTGCAGGTTGTTGGGTTTTTTTTTTTTTTTTACTTTTGTTTTTGGGGAGGGGGTTGGGGGATGTGCTGTGCTTGCAAGCTGTTTCTTTGTGGGGTTTGTGTAGGTAGATCTTTGTTTTGGTGAAATGTAAGGGTGTTTGTAGGGGGGTCAGTGTTTGCAGAGTGCTGGATAGATGTTTCTCTTTTTTTTAAGCTTCTTTGGTGTTGTGCTGAGGCAGCAGTGTTTGTTTACGTGGGCGGAAGGGAGATTATTTTTGCAATCGTTTTTTTTTTTGGCCTTTTAGGGCTCCTGTAGGTTTTCCTTTGAAAAGAAAAGCAATGTGTGAAGCGGAGCTGGAGGCATTCTCAGTGGGATGGCTTCACCACCACGAACTTACGAACCCTTATCGTTCTGCTGTGACTTCATTACCTTTGTCCTCAGAACGTTCAGGGTGCGTTTTATTATAGTATATATATATATATATTCTCAGGGACTGACCGTATAAGTCTGCCCAGCACTCTTCTTGTACTAAAAGTTTTGAAGCTAATGTCGAAGCCCCTTATAATTTACACTCAACAATTTCAGTTTTTTGATTCTAAACAATTGTAAGTTTTGCTTAGGGCTAAGGAGGATGTACATTCTATTGTATAATACCCATATGTTCACTGCTAGGCTGGGGAGGGAGTTTGAGGGAGTTGTCCTTTCATGGTGAAATTTTATTTCTTATCATGTTGTTTGATTCTTGGACCTGATTTCCAGTGTTGTGGATGAAATTGATAGTTTATATTTCTTGTAGTGTATTATTATTTTTCCATTATTTATATCCCAGGTGATGGTGATATGTTAAGTTTTTTTACATTCTAAATAAATAAACAATAATTAAACTCTGAAGTTCGTTGCCAGAGAATGTGGTAAAAGCATTT
Source organism: Microcaecilia unicolor (assembly GCF_901765095.1). Lineage (NCBI taxonomy): Eukaryota > Metazoa > Chordata > Amphibia > Gymnophiona > Siphonopidae > Microcaecilia > Microcaecilia unicolor. Next base: position 357,933,684 of record NC_044035.1, on the reverse strand, counting down.
AGCTTAGCAGGGTTTAAAAAAAAAGGCTTGGACAAGTTCTTAAAAGAAAAGTCCAAAAGCCATTATTAAGATGGACTTGGGAAAATCCACGGCTTATTTCTAGGATAAGCAGCATAAAATCTGTTTTACTGTTCTGGTATCTTGCCAGGTACTTGTGACCTGGATTGGCCACTGCTTGAAACAGGATACTGGGCTTGATGGACCTTTGGTCTGCCCCAGTATGGTGGTGCTAATGTACCTATGCCTGTGCCAGGTCTTTCTTGAAGCAGGTTTTATGTTCTTTCGGACAGATCTTTGTCATTATTGTTGTTTCCTATTCCATTCAACATTAGGGAGTTAATGCTTCAGTAACAGGTAATTCAGTTTAGTAAACAGGCTCTAGCTTTTCGAACATTTGTTTGGTAGCATCCTGCACATTAGTTAGGAAACAGTTCTCTTAGATCTTCTCTTGAATTTTAAGTTTTCTGTTATTCAGTTTTTGATTTTTTATGAAAAACATAGTAACATAGTAGATGACGGCAGATAAAGACCTGCACGGTCCATTCAGTCTGCCCAACAAGATAAACTCATATGTGCTACTTTTTGTGTATACCTTACCTTGATTTGTATCTGTCATTTTCAGGGCACAGACCGTATAAGTCTGCCCAGCACTATCCCTGCCTCCCAACCACCGGCTCTGCCACCCAATCTCGGCTAAGCTTCTGAGGATCCATTGGCATCGATATTCATAGTGGTTTAACTGGCCAGAAAAGGCTCTTGCCAGCTAAATCGCTGATTCAGGGTATCCGCTTATATTTAGCAGCACTTAACCAGTTAGTGCCATATCACCATGGGTGCCAGCGGTAGTTCCACCCCCAGTATGTGTCATTTCCGGCATTAGCGGAAATATTTGAAAAATAGTTCTGCAGGGGATTACCCAGCAGTAATCGGGCAGTGCCATGTGCTGGCCGGTTCCCGCTGGGTTAGCACAGGAGTCCTTGCTACCACCTCAATGTGTATTGGCAGTGCTCCCCCCTTATGACCGCCTGGTAAGTGCAATCTTACCGCATGACCCTGTCTTTTTTCGGCCTTTTTACCTGCTGCGGTAAAAAGAACCTCAGCGCATGGCAAAAATGGCCACCGCCACTAGGGCAGGGCTCCTTTTGCCTCAGCTTAGTAAAAAGGCCCCTTAACTGCGTAAGTCTAGCAGTCATATTGGACCACATAAAAGTCAGTCCTGTCTTTGTGTGGTGTCACTTATGTGCTCAAGTGCAGAATATTGGATTTAATTGCATAAGTGATAGCTGGCTGCATAAACCCAGTGTCTGGACATGACCTGGTATTGGATATCTGGGAATCACACCAAGAATGGCTAAAAAAGCTCTCACTTCCACCGGTTGAATATCAACCCCATTATGTTTATTTGGAAATGAAATTTTGTTTTAGCAGTATTAGTTTTATTAATTGTGTTATTGTAATTGTTGTTATGTTTATTGTATTTTATTTGTTTTCTACTTAGTTGCTTCTAATAAATATAAACACACATATGCAAATAACTTGCAGTCTACTGTGAGAATAAATCAGACAAATACTTAAAACTGGGTGGATGAGGAAGAATGTAAAGTAGTTTTGAGAACTGTGATAGAAGCTTGAAACACAGACACTGAGCAGCTTGTAAACCTTCAAACTGTGGAAAGCGCAGAAGATAGAGGGTGTCAGCTGGCTCAGGAAAACACTTTTCCTCCTAATTGGACTAGATATAGTCTTGCAGCTGAGAGGGAACTTGAAATGACTACCTAGATGTATATTGTAAAATCTTCACTGTCAAGGAAAAAAGTGCAGGTTTGACATTTTACCTTGTCATTTATTTCAGTGCTATAGTAAAGCATTAATTCAGCTTTCTGTAGCAGCTTTTCAGAAGAAAGTTAATCCCTTCAGCAGCCTTGCATATAGTACAAGATACAAAATGCTCTTTGCCTAGAATGAAAGCTGACAGATCAGAGTACAGGTGGGAGGAAGGTGTATTCACAGGTCACATGAGTAGGGTCTCTAGTGGCTCTCCGTTTTGCTTCTTGCTGTGCACAACATCTAGCTGAGAATGGATCACCAAGTGTGTAGAACCTGGATCTCTACAGACAGAGCCAGCCAGTCCGGTATGTGGTATCTGTGGCAGAAGCTAACTGGGCTACTATTACTTATCCTTTCTATAGTGCTACTAGATGTATGCAGTGCTGTACTCAAAACACATACAAGACAGCCTCTGCTCAAGGCTGAGTCTAGCTTCCTGCTGGGGCTCTGCTGCTCCTCTTTTCTTACAATAGTAGCTGGTCTCTTGTTTCCTGGAATAATTTCTATTTGAATATCTAATATCTGTGTGGAGAACTGTAGTGACTGTGGTTTCCAATATAATTCTAGCATACAGTAATGCAATTGCCGCCTTACTTCACTTGGATACATAGAAATAAAAGAACAAGCTGTAGGTAAAACTTTTGCATCAGACTAAATCCATTTGTGGCATGCTTCTTTCCGTACTTATGTTTCTTTTATAAGCTCATTGCAAAATGATTTATCAATGATGCTTTATCTAATGGTAAAGTGGAGGTTGCCCCACAGAGTAGGTACTTGTTTTCAAAGCCATCAATACAACTCTAGGAAAGCTAAGCAAGATGCTTAATATAAGGCAGAAAGCCAAAACTCCTTTGTCTGTAGAGTACTGTCCCCCATGTGCATACAGGGGTCTCGTGAATAATGGATTTTTAGGGTTTTATTTGTATTTTTTCCCCAGTTCCTATAGAATAAAACGGATTCAGAAAAGGCTTTTCACGGTTATATTTTGGAACTGTTATTTCCTACAGAAGTCAGACAAGAACTCCTAACTAGAGAGTTGCACGGGGACAGAAATCTAACCCATTCCCACCCGTCCCCACTGCAAATAATCTCTCCATCCCTACTCCTGGCCCACCCAGCCCCCCCCCGCACCGCATTGCACCCCACCGCACAGTCACCTTGACCTCTCTTCCAAGAAAGCCAGATTCTATAAGCAGTGAAAATACTGGTAAAAGTAACATAAATTCATGTTCTTTTGTATTTTGCCAAATACATAATTAAAAGAGATGTACATTTTCAAAAAAGAAAACATCCATTGGTAGCATGTCCCCCTCTCCTCGTCTCTTCATCACCTTCTATCCCATATGCTCTTTTCTCCCCTTTTTCCTTCCCCCCTCATTTATGTCTCCCTGACCAATCTTTTTTCCAGCCCCCTCCCTCGCTACACTCACACTCCATCCACCCTTTTTACAGCCCCCTCCCATCCATCCATCCACCTCACCTCCCCTCCAGCACTGAGTCAGGGTGCCCTCCCCGAACGTACCTCAATGCACCCTGGTGGCCTAGTGGCCTCTTTGGGGCAGGAAAGATCTCCATCTTTCCTGCCGCTGATCTACTCGCTGCTACCTATTTATTCCCTTACCCTTAATTGTTCTGTCTGTTTACCTGTCTTATCTAGATTGTAAGCTCTTTGAGCAGGGACTGTCTTTTTTGTGTATGGTGTACAGCGCTGTGTATGCCTTGTAGCGCTATAGAAATGTTAAATAGTAGTAGTAGTACCACTTCTTTAAAATGGCTGCCAAGACCAAGTGGTGGCCTTGCAAGACTGCTGCTTGAAGTCTCAGGTCCATCCCTGCGAGATTCCCACGGACCCGGAGGGGATCCCCACAGTAACTATGGGGTTCTCGCTAACCCGTGCAGCTCTTTACTCCGAACATCACTAATGAGGGCTTTTGTATAAAAAGAACAGGTCTGACAGTGACTTTGCATGCACAGCCCTTAAAATTATGCCGTTGTCACAGGGCTTGTAATAACTTCAAAACTGAGCCATTTTAGTACATAAGTACATAAGTACATAAGTAGTGCCATACTGGGAAAGACCAAAGGTCCATCTAGCCCAGCATCCTGTCACCGACAGTGGCCAATCCAGGTCAAGGGCACCTGGCACGCTCCCCAAACGTAAAAACATTCCAGACAAGTTATACCTAAAAATGCGGAATTTTTCCAAGTCCATTTAATAGCGGTCTATGGACTTGTCCTTTAGGAATCTATCTAACCCCTTTTTAAACTCCGTCAAGCTAACCGCCCGTACCACGTTCTCCGGCAACGAATTCCAGAGTCTAATTACACGTTGGGTGAAGAAAAATTTTCTCCGATTCGTTTTAAATTTACCACACTGTAGCTTCAACTCATGCCCTCTAGTCCTAGTATTTTTGGATAGCGTGAACAGTCGCTTCACATCCACCCGATCCATTCCACTCATTATTTTATACACTTCTATCATATCTCCCCTCAGCCGTCTCTTCTCCAAGCTGAAAAGCCCTAGCCTTCTCAGCCTCTCTTCATAGGAAAGTCGTCCCATCCCCACTATCATTTTCGTCGCCCTTCGCTGTACCTTTTCCAATTCTACTATATCTTTTTTGAGATACGCAGACCAGTACTGAACACAATACTCCAGGTGCGGTCGCACCATGGAGCGATACAACGGCATTATAACATCCGCACACCTGGACTCCATACCCTTCCTAATAACACCCAACATTCTATTAGCTTTCCTAGCCGCAGCAGCACACTGAGCAGAAGGTTTCAGCGTATCATCGACGACGACACCCAGATCCCTTTCTTGATCCGTAACTCCTAACGCGGAACCTTGCAAGACGTAGCTATAATTCGGGTTCCTCTTACCCACATGCATCACTTTGCACTTGTCAACATTGAACTTCATCTGCCACTTGCACGCCCATTCTCCCAGTCTCGCAAGGTCCTCCTGTAATCGTTCACATTCCTCCTGCGACTTGACGACCCTGAATAATTTTGTGTCATCGGCGAATTTAATTACCTCACTAGTTATTCCCATCTCTAGGTCATTTATAAATACATTAAAAAGCAACGGACCCAGCACAGACCCCTGCGGGACCCCACTAACTACCCTCCTCCACTGAGAATACTGGCCACGCAATCCTACTCTCTGCTTCCTATCTTTCAACCAGTTCTTAATCCATAATAATACCCTACCTCCGATTCCATGACTCTGCAATTTCTTCAGGAGTCTTTCGTGCGGCACTTTGTCAAACGCCTTCTGAAAATCCAGATATACAATATCAACCGGCTCCCCATTGTCCACATGTTTGCTTACCCCCTCAAAAAAATGCATTAGATTGGTGAGGCAAGACTTCCCTTCACTAAATCCGTGCTGACTTTGTCTCATCAGTCCATGTTTTTGTATATGCTCTGCAATTTTATTCTTAATAATAGCCTCCACCATCTTGCCCGGCACCGACGTCAGACTCACCGGTCTATAATTTCCCGGATCTCCTCTGGAACCCTTCTTAAAAATCGGAGTAACATTGGCTACCCTCCAGTCTTCCGGTACTACACTCGATTTTAGGGACAGATTGCATATTTCTAACAGTAGCTCCGCAAGTTCATTTTTTAGTTCTATTAATACTCTGGGATGAATACCATCAGGTCCCGGTGATTTACTACTCTTCAGCTTGCTGAACTGACCCATTACATCCTCCAAGGTTACAGAGAATTTGTTTAGTTTCTCCGACTCCCCCGCTTCAAATATTCTTTCCGGCACCGGTGTCCCCCCAAATCCTCCTCGGTGAAGACCGAAGCAAAGAATTCATTTAATTTCTCCGCTACGGCTTTGTCCTCCTTGATCGCCCCTTTAACACCATTTTCGTCCAGCGGCCCAACCGACTCTTTGGCCGGTTTCCTGCTTTTAATGTATCTAAAAAAATTTTTACTATGTATTTTTGCTTCCAACGCTAATTTCTTCTCAAAGTCCTTTTTTGCCCTCCTTATCTCCGCTTTGCATTTGGCTTGGCATTCCTTATGATCTATCCTGTTACTTTCAGTTGGTTCTCTTCTCCACTTTCTGAAGGATTGTTTTTTGGCTCTAATGATTTCCTTTATCTTACTGTTTAGCCACGCCGGCTGACGTTTAGTCTTTTTTCCCTTTTTTCTAATACGTACAGTATTATTAAGCAGAAACATTACTAAAAATACAATGTTAGTGTGCTTTAATGGTAGGTGAAATTGATATGTGTATCTGATGAAAGAATTTGAAAGGTAATGTAGAAAACAGTGGTCTGTTTGTGATGTATTCTGTAGCCCACCCTCCAACGTCTATAGTTAGAAAGTATGCAGAAAAGACATTTTACAGGCCAAGAAACTCCAAGCATTGTGCAAATGAGAGTCACGCTATTTCTGTTATATTAAGTCATAACACACAAACCTTTTGTTTTTGCCTTGGAGAATGGTAACTGTAGAGAAAGGTGCAAATGGCTGGTAACATAACACCTGAGCCAGTTTTTCAGGCTCACTTGTGCCACCACTTCCCGAAGTGAAGCCATACAAAAAAGAACAGCACTTTTTATAATGATTGTAGGTATCAGGTTTTCAAAGCCGAACCTGGGTTCGTGAGCCCTTGGGCCACTGCCGAGGAGCAGCAGCGGCAGGCAAAACCACCCCACACCAGAGACAAGGCAGAACTCTGGTAGGGATAGCTAGACTTCACCTGCACTTGATCACCATTTCCCAGGGGTTGAGCCCCCAGGTGCAGGTGGCCAGCAGGACTTACCGGACAGGGCAGGAACTGGAAACCAACTAGGCTGAACAGGGTAGGACTAAGGGTCAGAGGGGAAAGGAAACTGGGCTAGGACTCATAGACAATACTACACTAGGCAGAAAATGGACAGGCTTAAGGGTCAGGACTGAAAGCTGCAAAGCAGCCACTAAGAAAGGAAACACAGACAGGTAAGAGAACTGAAAGCTGCCAGGCAGCCACTAAACAAGAAACACAGACAACCAGGAACTAGACAGAGAAATACAAACAAGAAACAAGACTGGGAAACAAGCAATACAGTACAAGATAAACTACACAAAGACTAGACTAGAATCAGGCAAGAATCTCGGACAATAAACTGGGCTAGGCAGAAGTGCACAGAGCACACCAGCATCCCAGGGACCTTAGGCAATGCAAAGGCAAACACAGAAGTTTCTAGGTGATTAATAAAACCCATCAGCACCTGAGGCTCAGCTGCAGCAATCTCAAGGCAACTATGGGTGCTGTTCAGGCACAAACAAGAAAGAGAAGTCTGGCAGCGTGAAGATCCGGACAGGTCTGAAGCCTGGAACGGGTAGGGACAGCGAGACAGTCTATGGCAGCCACCGGTTTTGGTCACCAGAGGGCAAGGGGAGCAGAAAGCATACTGAAGCATAGAAAGGCTCAACATACACAGGTGCAGCACAGTGGAGAAATCAGAGCCATGCTGGAAGCAGCCAGCACACAGAGACAGAGGCAGAGCTAACTCAGGCAACACACACAGGTGCAGTATAGTGAAGTAATTGGAGCCACGCTGGAAGCAGCCAGCACACAGGGACAGAACTAACTCAGAAAGGACAGACAGAAGCCAGCTCAGAAGCTGATCCCCAGAAATAAGGTAAGCCTGAGAGGGGTCACGACCACAGACGTGACAGTAGGTCAGACTTGCTGTTTCAAGCTTGTGTATATTATATAGCTGTGACTTTATAGGACTGAGCACTATTTTGTCCGTGTAGATGTCAGCTGAACTTGGCTACAATGCTTCAGTCATATCTCTGTGTGCTAGTTCTGGGGGTTACGTTGAGGACATACAGTGGGGGAAATAAGTATTTGATCCCTTGCTGATTTTGTAAGTTTGCCCACTGACAAAGACATGAGCAGCCCATAATTGAAGGGTAGGTTATTGGTAACAGTGAGAGATAGCACATCACAAATTAAATCCGGAAAATCACATTGTGGAAAGTATATGAATTTATTTGCATTCTGCAGAGGGAAATAAGTATTTAATCCCTCTGGCAAACAAGACCTAATACTTGGTGGCAAAACCCTTGTTGGCAAGCACAGCGGTCAGACGTCTTCTGTAGTTGATGATGAGGTTTGCACACATGTCAGGAGGAATTTTGGTCCACTCCTCTTTGCAGATCATCTCTAAATCATTAAGAGTTCTGGGCTGTCGCTTGGCAACTCGCAGCTTCAGCTCCCTCCATAAGTTTTCAATGGGATTAAGGTCTGGTGACTGGCTAGGCCACTCCATGACCCTAATGTGCTTCTTCCTGAGCCACTCCTTTGTTGCCTTGGCTGTATGTTTTGGGTCATTGTCGTGCTGGAAGACCCAGCCACGACCCATTTTTAAGGCCCTGGCGGAGGGAAGGAGGTTGTCACTCAGAATTGTACGGTACATGGCCCCATCCATTCTCCCATTGATGCGGTGAAGTAGTCCTGTGCCCTTAGCAGAGAAACACCCCCAAAACATAACATTTCCACCTCCATGCTTGACAGTGGGACGGTGTTCTTTGGGTCATAGGCAGCATTTCTCTTCCTCCAAACACAGCGAGTTGAGTTCATGCCAAAGAGCTCAATTTTTGTCTCATCTGACCACAGCACCTTCTTCCAATCACTCTCGGCATCATCCAGGTGTTCACTGGCAAACTTCAGACGGGCCGTCACATGTGCCTTCCGGAGCAGGGGGACCTTGCGGGCACTGCAGGATTGCAATCCGTTATGTCGTAATGTGTTACCAATGGTTTTCGTGGTGACAGTGGTCCCAGCTGCCTTGAGATCATTGACAAGTTCCCCCCTTGTAGTTGTAGGCTGATTTCTAACCTTCCTCATGATCAAGGATACCCCACGAGGTGAGATTTTGCGTGGAGCCCCAGATCTTTGTCGATTGACAGTCATTTTGTACTTCTTCCATTTTCTTACTATGGCACCAACAGTTGTCTCCTTCTCGCCCAGCGTCTTACTGATGGTTTTGTAGCCCATTCCAGCCTTGTGCAGGTGTATGATCTTGTCCCTGACATCCTTAGACAGCTCCTTGCTCTTGGCCATTTTGTAGAGGTTAGAGTCTGACTGATTCACTGAGTCTGTGGACAGGTGTCTTTCATACAGGTGACCATTGCCGACAGCTGTCTGTCATGCAGGTAACGAGTTGATTTGGAGCATCTACCTGGTCTGTAGGGGCCAGATCTCTTACTGGTTGGTGGGGGATCAAATACTTATTTCCCTCTGCAGAATGCAAATAAATTCATATACTTTCCACAATGTGATTTTCCGGATTTAATTTGTGATGTGCTATCTCTCACTGTTACCAATAACCTACCCTTCAATTATGGGCTGCTCATGTCTTTGTCAGTGGGCAAACTTACAAAATCAGCAAGGGATCAAATACTTATTTCCCCCACTGTAAATGCACCAGTATAAAAGGGAGAAGTTATGAAGGGAATTTGCTTGTCTTCGAGGAAACTTGCTGCTGGATTAGCTAAATAGGAAAATAGGACTAAAATTCCTTGTCACTTGCAGCAGATGAATCCAGGAACTAGTGGGTTAAGTCCGCCTACCAGCAGGTGGATATAGAAATAAACTAAAGGCAGTGATGCCAGACGACCAGCTCCTTCCTCAGTTAGTATGTCTCTAGCTCAGCAGGTGGTGGACGGCTTTTTCTTCAGCTCCTGGACCCAAGGACTCTGAAGGTGCTCCTGGGCCGGTGGCCAGTTTGAGCCAGGGGTTGCGGACTGGTGGTGTCCCCTTTGGCAGCATATGCAGGTGCTTGGTCCCTGCTGCACCTCAAATTCCCTCTGAACAGACTTTTGCTGTTCCTTTCCTTCCCTATTTGTTTCTGCCTCACTAAAAAAAAAAAGAGAGAGAACCATAGAATTTATTTAAAATTCCAGCTGAAACTAAACGCAGAAAAAACACAATCCTGCTTATAATCCAACGAGAAAAACGCCCAAGTTCCGACCTAAATCGGGAGATGGACGTTTATCTCACAAAAACGAATAAAGCGGTATAATCGAAAGCCGATTTTGGACGTTTTCAACTGCACTCCGTCGCGGATGCGGACAAAGTTGATGGGGGCGTGTCAGAGGTGTGGCGAAGGCGGAACTGGGGCGTGGTTATCTGCCGAACAGAGATGGGCGCATTTCACCGATAATGGGAAAAAAGTATGCGTTTTTAGCTAGAATTTAGGACACTTTTCCTGGACCCTGTTTTTTCACGAATAAGGCCCCAAAAAGTGCCCTAAATGACCAGATGACCACTGGAGGGAATCGGGGATGACCTCCCCTGACTTCCCCAGTGGTCACTAACCCCCTCCCACCACAAAAAATGAAGTTTCACAACTTTTTATTTTCACCCTCAAATGTCATACCCAGCTCCCTGACAGCAGTATGCAGGTCACTGGAGCAGTTGCTAGGGGGTGCAGTGGACTTCAGGCAGGTGGACCCAGGCCCATCCCCCCTACCTGTTACAATTGTGCTGCTTAATGCTTATTAGTCGTCCAACCCCCCCAAACCCACTGTACCCACATGTAGGTGCCCCCCTTCACCCCTTAGGGCTATAGTAATGGTGTAGACTTGTGGGCAGTGGGTTTTGAGGGGGATTTGGGGGGCTCAGCACACAAGGGAAGGGTGCTATGCACCTGGGAGCTCTTTTACCTTTTTTTTTTTTTTTTGTAAAAGTGCCCCCTAGGGTGCCCGGTTGGTGTCCTGGCATGTGAGGGGGACCAGTGCACTACGAATCCTGGCCCCTCCCACGAACAAATGCCTTGGATTTATTCGTTTTTGAGCTGGGCGCTTTCATTTTCCATTATCGCTGAAAAACAAAAATGCCCAGCTCACACATTGTTGAATAAAACATGGACGTCTATTTTTTTCAAAAATACGGTTCGGTCCGCCCCTTCACGGACCTGTTCTCGGAGATAAACGCCCATGGAGATAGACGTTTTTGTTCAATTATGCCCCTCAATGTCTTGTTCTCACCTCAAAACATAACACAAAAAACTTCTCCACCATCATCACACCAAACTGTTCTCTACCTGTCTCCCAAAACTTGAAGATTCTAGGAGTCACTATTGATCGAAACCTTACTCTCGACGACCACATGAAAAACACGACTAAAAAGATGTTCTACTCCATGTGGAAACTCAAGAGTAAAACCTTTCTTCCCGAGATACGTATTCCGTACCCTGATACAATCAATGGTAATAAGTCATAGTGATTACTGCAATGCTCTATACGCAGGCTGCAAAGAGGAGAACATCAAGAAACTCCAAACCGTCCAGAATACTGCAGCCAGACTCATATTTGGAAAACCTAAATATGAAAGTGCAAAGCCCTTAAGAAAGAAACTCCACTGGCTCCCACTTAAGGAATGTATTACATTTAAGATCTGCACACTGGTACACAAAATCATCCACGCAGACGCCCCAACTTACATGTTAAACCTTGTGGACCTACCTCCCAGAAACGCCACAAAATCATCCCGAAAATTTCTCGACCTGCACTTCCCCAGCTGCAAAGGACTAAAATACAAGCTGATGCATGATACCACCTTCTCGTACATGGGAACAAAGTTGTGGAACGCATTACCTAGAAACCTGAAAACAATCAACGAAACAACTATCTTTCGTAAATCCCTCAAGACATATCTCTTCAACAATGCATACAATGAAAACCTAGAACCTTACTAATCCACTGCTGAAAACCTACCGTTCACTATACCTAATAAATACCTCCCTTCTACTCTCTACTTCTTCCCTTAACTAATCTCTGTACAACAATAATTGTACCTGACATCCAAGAATAATTGTGTTAACAAAAATATGTAAGCCACTTTGAGCCTGCAAATAGGTGGGAAAAAGGTGGGATACAAATGCAATAAATAAATAAATAAAAGAGAAACAGGGAAGTGTGTTTTTGCTGAGAGCAGGTTTGTGTTACTGCTGTCAGAGTCCTGTTTTCTGTTGTCTGCTTGTCTGAGCTTGCCTCGAAGTGGAATCGGAGAGTATTTTTCTTCAGCTCAGCTGTCAGTTCCCGCGCTTTCCTGGTCCGGGGTAAATCCTGCTGGGTTCCTGTTTGGGGGCGGGCGATGGCAGCATAGGCGGTAAAACACTGTTCCTGATGCGGGAAACAGCGTTCTGCGGCGGGCCTTTGCAGCGCGGGGTACGCTGATTTTGCGGGACTCGACGGAGTGGTGCCCCCCCCCCGAGAGTGTGCTTTCCCACCTGGAGCCTGGCGATTCTCGTACCATTTTGCGATTGGTGGCGGAGTCAGCTCCGGTAGCGGTTTTGGGCAAAGCTTCTTCTCAGCTGGTAGGGGAGTCGGGGGGGGGGGGCTGTTAGGCACTGTGGGCGGTGGTGCAGGTGCCATGGCTGCGACCTCCGTTGCGGGGGAGGGATTTTCACCAGAGTTTATTTTGCTACTCCATCAGGCGTTTTTGTTGAAAGGGCCTTGCCCCCCCCCCCCCCCAATGCGGCTGCGACAGCTTCGGCCTTTGATCCTCTCAGGGGGTCTGGGGGTAACCAAGAGATTTTGGGTTTTTCCCCAGAGGATTTCTCCTCCCTTAAAAAGCCTAGGCTTTTTTGAGGGTCTGAGGAGGAGTCCTGCATACAGTCACCTGCAGCTCCCTCCGTGGTGGCTCTCTCGGAGCAGACGGGGGTAGAAGACGGTGTCCTCACTGACCAACTGGAGGACTCTTCCGCCGCGAGGATTTTCCATAAGGAGGAGCTGCCCTCCTTTATCTCTCAGGCGCTGGAAGCCTTGAATATAGAGGATCCTGAGGTTGCAGCTTCTCAGGCGGTCAACCCCAAGATGGCTAGTACCAGACGACCTTCTAAGGCCTTTCCGGTACATGAAGCTATTGAAGAGTTGATTTCGGCCCAGTGGACAGATTTGGATGGGGGGCTGAAAGTATCTGGTTTCAGCGGACTGTTTAGAGCAGTTTGCTCTACCTAGGATGGATTCCTTGGTGACGGCGGTCACTAAGACGACTACTCTTCCAGTGGAAGGTGGTGTGGCACTTAAGGATATGCAAGACAGACGGCTAGAGGCCTCTTTAAAACGTGCCTTTGAGGTGGCCGCTTTGACATTTCAAGCTTCTGTTTGTAGTTGTTATGCGGCTAGAGCATGTCTCAGTTGGCTACGTTCTGTCATGGATTTGTTTCTACCTAAAGTGGTTTTGGCTTTCCATGTCAATCAGGTGGTTTATCTTTCGTCTTTTCGAAGAGAGGATTATCCGGGGGAGTTTGCCTCGCTACGTTTCCTGGATGTGCGGAGAGCCTTGTTTCGGTATTTACAGATCTCTAACGAGTTTTGACGCTCGGCTCATCTCTTTGTGCTCTTGTCGGGATCGAAAAGAGGTGAGGCAGCTTCTAAGGCTTCCATTGCTCGCTGGATTAGGGAAGCCATTGGAGCGGCGTATCTGCTACAAGGGCGGGCATCTCCAGTGGCCCTGAAGGCACATTCTACTTGGGCACAGGCGGCTTCTTGGGCGGAGGCATCGGCCTTATCTCTGGAAGAGATTTGTCGGGCGGATACTTGGGTGTCCCGTCATACTTTTGCGAAGCATTACAGGCTAGACATATCTGCTTGGGAGGATGCGAGTTTTGGGGTGGGAGTGTTGGCGCGGGGAGCGTCGACTTCCCACCCTACTTAAGGAATGCTTTGGTACATCCCACTGGTTCCTGGATTCATCTGCTGCAAGTGACAAGGAAGGTAAAATTATGTCTTACCTGATAATTTTCTTTCCTTTAACGCAGCAGATGAATCCAGGGTCCCTCACTAGTTCAGCCGACGGTTTTTTCATTTTCCATGCAGTGTGGCTATTTTTTCCTTCTGGGTTCTCTTTTGCAGAGTTCAGACAGATATGGGAACATGGAAAGGATTCCGATTTCTGGATCAAGTTGCAGTTATTTCGAAGTTCTTATTTGGTTCTCTGTTTTTCATAGTAAGGATGGTTTCTGGTTGTTATTGGTTTCATAGTTTTGGCCTTGGCAAATGCTTACGAATGACATATTAACTGAGGAAGGAGCTGGCCGTCTGGCATCACTGCCTTTAGTTTGTTTATCTCTATCTCCACCTGCTGGTAGGCGGACTTAACCCACTAGTTCTTGGATTCATCTGCTGCGTTAAAGGAAAGAAAATTATCAGGTAAGACATAATTTTACCATTTTCGAAAGAGAAGGGCGCCCATCTTTCGACACAAATGGGCGTGTCCTCTGAGGGTCGCCCAAATCGGCATAATCAAAAGCCGATTTTGGGCGTCCCCAACTGCTTCCCATCGCGGTTATCCTCGCGTTTCTTCAGGAGGTTGTACAGAAATCATTCTCGTTGAGTTCTCTTAAGGTGCAGGTGGCAGCTCTGGCATGCTTTAGAGGCCAGCTTCAGGGGGCATCGATCGCCTCCCACCCGGATGTGGTTCATTTTTTGAGGGGCGTAAATCAGTTGCATCCTCTGCATGTGCCAGTTCTGCCATCCTGGAACCTTAATCTAGTTCTCAAAACACTTCAGTGTCCTCCTTTCGAACCCTTATCTGGGATTATGGTTACGGATCTTACCTTGAAGGCGATTTTCCTAGTAGCCATTACTTTGGCTCAGAGAATTTCAGAGTTGCAGGCTCTTTCTTGCAGAGACCCCTTCCTGCGTTTTACGAAGGCAGGGGTATCGATTAGGATAGTTCCTTTGTTTTTGCCCAAGGTGGTTTCTAGTTTCCATTTGGGGCAGTCTCTGCATTTGCCGACTTTTTCTTTGCTGCCTCGACGTGACGGGCTCTTCTCAGGTATTTGGAGGTGACGAATGAATTTCGTCTTTCTGACCATCTCTTCATCCTTTTTGGAGGCAGTAAGAAGGGTCATTTGGCTTCCAAGGCCACCATAGCCCATTGGGTGCGGGAGGCCATCACTTCAGCTATGCGGCATTGGGCAAGCAAGCCCCTGCGCAAATTCATGCTCATTCTACGCGAGCTCAGGCTTCCTCCTATGCAGAGTCCTGTTTGGTTTCTCTGGAAGATATCTGCAGAGCCGCTACATGGGCTTCGGTCCATACGTTCATTATCGGGTGGATGTGGCAGCTCGGCAGGATGCGGTGTTTGGCTCGTTGGTGATTTCTGCCAGGTTGGGGGTGTCCCACCCTACTTGAGGACTGCTTGGGTACATCCCACAAATCTCTGGATTGATCTGTGGGACGCTATGGAAGGAAAAATTAATTCTTACCTGATAATTTTCTTTCCATTAGTCCCAACAGATCAATCCAGAGGCCCCCCCCCCCCTGGATTTACTGTCTGCAGTTTTGTTTCGGTTGGTTAGTTTTTTCGGGTTTCGTTGTTTCTGAATGTTCCTTCGTTTGATTACATAATAAAAACAAATAAATTTGGAAGTGGTGGAAGTATGTTGGGCATTTGGTCTGACAATGTCAGGAGAGTTTTCTGTTGTTTCCATTCCACTGCTTTGGTATCGTTCATACTGAGGTTTACTTGGCTGCACAGGTCCACATATAGCAAACCTCGGAGGTTCTCTCTATCTCCACCTGCTGGTAGAGGGACACAACCCACAAGTCTTTGGATTGATGTGTTGGGACTAATGGAAAGAAAATTATCAGGTAAGTATTAATTTTTCCTTTACATGTCGGACAAGCTTGTAGAAGATTGTGTGTATTAACCTTTATGCACCATGTCCCTGGGAATGCATATATGTTCCCAGGGACATGGTGTGGGCAGTGCTGGAATGAAGCTGTGATGTGCGCATGTACTGCATAAAATATGAGCCTGCACTATCACCAGCGCAGGTCTTTCCTGCATGCTAAGGCCAGTTTTAGCTCTGCCAGGAAATGGCCAATTTTTCTATTTCGGCAATAATGGTCACATGCTAATTTTCCCATTAGTACATGAGCATGTACAGACACCTGTTTTGTAGGCGGTAAGAGCTCATGTGTTAACCACACACTAATCAGTTAGTGTGTGGCAATGTAGCTGTGCTGACTGATGAGCCAGAATATACACTCTCTGCCCCCAGACCCATCCCTAGCGCTAAAAAATAAACTATTTTGTAGTGTGTGGGTAATGTGCACACATACAAAAACTACTGCAGGACACCTGAGCGCACCCTGCGGCAGTGCATTTTAACCTGCGGTAAGCATGCTTAGTGAAAGAACCCCTTAGGTTGGGAGGGGCAATAAATGCCCATTTTGGGCCCGTGACTGGGTTTATAGAACACTGCCCTTCACCCTTATGAAAGATCCCTCTATAACTAACCTGGGCCACCTTAAGAGCACAGGTCCCGCTGCAGGAGGAAGTCAGCTGGGCGGGGCGTTGAAACTGGGGAGTTTAAAGGGAACTGCCAGGCAGGGGCAAGAGAGGCCCAGGGAAGGGAGAGGTGAAGCCCTAGTCTGTGCCTGTTGTACATATATTTAGCTGCTGTGATCGGCTGAGGTAAGCCCTTGCTGCTTACTGTTGAGCTTTGCAAGTTTGCTGGAGGTCTGGCTGGAGCCAAATCTGACAATAGAACTGAAAGGCTGTGTTTGGGGCGTGGCAATCCTGTAGCCGCAGACTGTTTGAAACTACTGCCAGAGGCAGCTTACTGCTGTTTGCCGAAACCACTGGGGTTTTCCCTTTCTGTGCCCCGGCCTCTGTGAAGAAACAGACCCAGGAATTTCTACTCTTGTAAATAAATATTTATTTTTGCATTCTACCTTTTGTCTGGCTGTATTTTGTTTCTCTGGCCACACCCAACCCCGCTGGAGGTGTCACAGGACCTGTTTTGTAAAGGCACATGGCTGTTTCTGAAGTTGTGGACATTGACACCTTGGAAGCAGGAGTAGATATTCATATGTAAATCACCATCCTGCCCATGCTGTGTACAGATCTGACCCTAAGCACACCCTCACCCACGACATGTAAAATTATGCATGTTGTAGTCATCATGCATACTTATAGATAGGGGGTGGTTTTATAATGCTCAGTTTGCATATATATACTTGCATAAGTGTGCAAAAAACCTTTATAACATTATTTCCATAGAGAGTATAATCACCCCAACACCCTTCTTCAGAGCAGGTGTAAATTTGTGCAAGAATATTTGTCTGCCACTGAGGGTCCTGGTATAAGCCTCCCTTGTAAAGGCATGTAGGCACCTTTTCTGCCATTATAAAATAGGCAACCTTTTGGACTTTTTACATAGATGCCCTCTTATAACGTTGGGTCTTATCTGTAGGAAGCAATACTGAATCCCATAAAATTGTGAGTCAGACCAGGACCTGCTTATCTATCTCTCTCCTTCTCTGCTCATATCCAGCAGATTGCCAAGACCTGTCGTTTCTTTCTTTACAACATCCGTAAAATCCGCCCCTTTCTTTCCGAGCACTCTACCAAAACCCTCATCCACACCCTTGTCACCTCTCGTTTAGACTACTGCAATCTGCTTCTTGCTGGCCTCCCACTTAGTCACCTCTCCCCTCTCCAGTCGGTTCAAAACTCTGCTGCCCGTCTCATCTTCCGCCAGGGTCGCTTTACTCATACTACCCCTCTCCTCAAGACCCTTCACTGGCTCCCTATCCGTTTTCGCATCCTGTTCAAACTTCTTCTACTAACCTATAAATGTACTCATTCTGCTGCTCCCCAGTATCTCTCCACACTCGTCCTTCCCTACACCCCTTCCCGTGCACTCCGCTCCATGGATAAATCCTTCTTACCTGTTCCCTTCTCCACTACTGCCAACTCCAGACTTCATGCCTTCTGTCTCGCTGCACCCTACGCCTGGAATAAACTTCCTGAGCCCCTACGTCTTGCCCCATCCTTGGCCACCTTTAAATCTAGACTGAAAGCCCACCTCTTTAACATTGCTTTTGACTCGTAACCACTTGTAACCACTCGCCTCCACCTACCCTCCTCTCTTCCTTCCCGTTCACATTAATTGATTTGATTTGCTTACTTTATTTATTTTTTGTCTATTAGATTGTAAGCTCTTTGAGCAGGGACTGTCTTTCTTCTATGTTTGTGCAGCGCTGCGTATGCCTTGTAGCGCTATAGAAATGCTAAATAGTAGTAGTAGTAGTAGTAGTAATGCAATGGTCTGAGCAGCAGGGGGCAGCAGAATGCTGTGTTCATGTCCTTCATAGTTCATCTCCATTGCACTTGAAAGAGAATAACGATTTTAGCATAATAGTAACAAAGTCGTTAACTCGTGAGAGGATTGTGAAAAATTACAGAAGGACCTTACGAGACTGGGAGACTGGGCGGCTAAATGGCAGATGACGTTTAATGTGAGCAAGTGCAAAGTGATGCATGTGGGGAAAAAAGAACCCGAATTATAGCTACGTCATGTAAGGTTCCACGTTAGGAGTTACGGACCAAGAAAGGGATCTGGATGTCATCATTGATAATACACTGAAACCTTCTGCTCAGTGTGCTGCTGCGGCTAGGAAAGCGAATAGAATGTTGGATATTATTAGGAAAGGTATGGAGAACAGATGTGAGGATGTTATAATGCCGTTGTATCGCTCCATGGTGCGACCGCACCTTGAGTATTGTGTTCAATTCTGGTCGCCGCATCTCAAGAAAGATATAGTAGAATTGGAAAAGGTGCAGCGAAGGGCGACAAAATGATAGCGGGAATGGGAAGACTTCCCTATGAAGAAAGACTAAGGATGCTAGGGCTTTTCAGCTTGGAGAAGAGACGGCTGAGGGGAGACATGATAGAGGTATATAAAATAATGAGTGGAGTGGAACAGGTGGATGTGAAGCGTCTGTTCACACTTTCCAAAAATACTAGGACTAGGGGGCATGCGATGAAACTACAGTGTAGTAAATTTAAAACAGATAGGAGAAAAATTTTCTTCACCCAATATGTAATTAAACTCTGGAATTCGTTGCCGGAGAACGTAGTGAAGGCGGTTAGCTTGGCAAAGTTTAAAAAGGGGTTGGACGGTTTCCTAAAGTACAAGTCCATAGACCGCTACTAAATGGACTTGGGAAAAATCCACAATTTCGGCAATAACTTGTATAAAATGTTTGTACGTTTGGGTAGCTTGCCAGGTGCCCTTGACCTGGATTGGCCGCTGTCGGGGACAGGATGCTGGGCTCGATGGAACTTTGGTCTTTTCCCAGTATGGCATTACTTATGTACTTATGAAGGCCCATTGTAGAGAGAACATAGGAATCGGAATTAATATGTCCAGGTTAGGATGTGTTACATTCCAGTATTAGAGCTTTTTTAAAAATACATGCAAAAATGGATGTTTTATGTTGTGGTTATGTGCAGCAGAGCATCTATTTTACAGCTGTCAACATGGAAAACAATAACAAGGGGAACATGGCAATTCACATGTATAAGTGCTCACATGCATGTAAATTTACTCATGTAAGTGCCATTTGAGAATCTCACACATGTAAATTCTCCTAATTAAAGTACAGAAGCTGCAGTCTTTCTGTACTTTCAATTTTGAGGTGGAAAATCAATGGGGGGGGGGGGGGTGTTAAGGAGGAGACCTCCCTTAACCTCTCCTGTAAAAGGCTGCCCAAGATGAACACTTTTAGAAAACCTATACATTCCCGCAAGCAGTTGGGGTTTTTTTCCAAACTTTTTATTGACAGTTTTGTAAATTTATAAACCAAAACATCCATGAAAATGGTACAAAAGCTGAAATACCAGATGGCATTAAATCACACAAGCAAAACAGAGGTAACGTCTACACAAATAAAGGTGAAAGATATAACATTCAGGAGTGGTCCCAGAGGACTGCAGATGTGGTCTCTCTCTACAAAAGTGGAAAAGGTTGGGAACTACTGGCCAGTAAGTCTGATTTCTGTGGTAAGTAAATTAATGGAAACACTTTAAAAACAGAGAATGGTAAAAGTTTTGGAATCCAATGAATTACAGAACCCAAAGCAAAATGGTTTCACTAGAGGCAGGTCTTGTCACACAAATCTGATTAATTTATTTGACTGGGTGACCAGAGAGTTGGCTCAAGGGAGAGCACTAGATGTAGTGTATTTAGATTATAGCAAAGCCTTTGACACGGTTCTGCATAGATGACCAATAAAGTGAGTGCTCTCAGTATGGGCCCTAAAGTGACTGGGTTAGGAACTGGTTGAGTGGAAGTGACAGAAGTTGATATTAAATGGAGCTCATTCTGAGGAAAAGGATGTTACCAGTGGTGTGCCTCAAGGTGCGGTTCTTAGGCTGGTTCTTTTTAACATTTTTGTAAGTGATATTGCTAAAGAGCTGTCTGCATATGATACCAAAATCTGCACTAGGGTAAACACCCCCTGAAGCTAGAGGAATGGTCAACAATTTGGTAACAGATTAACATAAGAACATAAGCATTGCCATACTGGGACAGACTGAAGGTCCATTAATCCCAGTATCCTATTTCTCAATAGTGGCCAATCCAGGTCACAAGTATGGTGAGCAGTGGGGTTCCTCAGGGGTCGGTGCTGGGGCCCATTTTGTTTAATATATTTGTGAGAGATATTGCTGAAAGGTTGGAAGGAAAGGTTTGCCTTTTTGCGGATGACACGAAGATAGCCAATAGAGTGGATACCCTGGAGGGAGTAGAAACGATAAGGGATCTCCAAAAGGTAGAAGAATGGTCAAGGGTATGGCAGTTAAAATTTAATCCAAAATAACAATGTCTGTGGTTATATAAGTATTGCCATACTGGGACAGACCAAAGGTCCATCAAGCCCAGCATCCAGTTTCCAAAAGTGGCCAATCCAGGTCATAAATACCTGGCAAGATCCACAAAATGTACAAAACATTTTATACTGCTTATCCCCGAAATAGTGGATTTTCCCCAAGTCCATTTAATAATGGTCTATGGACGTTCCCTTTAGGAAGCCATCCAAACCTTTTTAAAACTCCACTAAGCTAACCGCCTTTACCACAATCTCTGACAATGAATCCCAGAGTTTAATTACACGTTGAGTGAAGAAAAAGTTTCTCCGATTCGTTGTAAATTTACTACATTGTAGCTTCATCACATGCCCCCTAGTCCTAGAATTTTTGGAAAGTGTAAACAGACGCTTCACATCTACCCGTTCCACTCCACTCACTATTTTATAGACCTCTATCATATCTCCCCTCAGCCACCTTTTCTGCAAGCTGAAGAGCCCTAGCCACTTTAGCCTTTCCTCATAGGGAAGTCGTCCCTTCCCCTTTATCATTTTCGTCTCCCTTCTCTGTACCTTTTCTAATTCCACTATCTTTTTTGAGATGCAACGACCAGAATTGAACACAATATTCGAGGTGCGGTCACACCATGGAGCGATACAAAGGCATTATAACGTCCTCATTTTTGTTTTCTATTCCTTTCCTAATAATACCTAACATTCTATTTGCTTTCTTAGCCACAGCAGCACACTGAGCAGAAGGTTTCAACGACGACACCCAGATCCCCTTCTTGGTCTGTGACTCCTAACGTGGAACCTTGCATGACGTAGCTATAATTCAGGTTCCTGTTTCCCACATGCATCACTTTGCACTTGCTCACATTAAACGTCATCTGCCATTTAGACGCCCAGTCTCCCAGTCTTGTAAGGTCCTCTTGTAATTTTTCACAATCTTCCTGCGATTTAATGACTTTGAGTAACTTTGTGTCATCAGCAAATTTAATTACTAGTTACTCCCATCTCTAGGCCATTTATAAATATGTTAAAAAGCAGTGGTCTCAGCTCAGACCCCTGGGGAACCCCACTAACTACTCTTCTCCATTGAGAATACTGACCATTTAACCCTACTCTCTGTTTTCTATCTTTTAACCAGTTTTTAATCCACAGTAGAACACTACTTCCTATCCCATGACTCTCCAATTTCCTCTGGAGTCTATCATGAGGTACTTTGTCAAACGCCTTCTGAAAATCCAGATACACAATATCAACCGGCTCACCTTTATCACTTGTTCGTTCACCCCTTTAAAGAAACGTAGTAGATTGGTGAGTCAAGATTTCCCTTCACTGAATCCATGTTGACTTTTTTCACAATACTCCTCGGTTTCTAGATAAAATAAACCATATACTGCAAAGAAACCTATATGGTTTTTTAAATATATATTTATTTGGATAATTTAACTATTAATAATATAAATATTTTGAGTTGTGCTGAGTGTACAGCGCATTACAAATGACCAGAGTCAAGATTCAAGAGTAGTATTGCTTCTGTCAGACCATCATGGCATAAAAAGCCCTAACCAACCTCCCTTGCCAACAGTCTCCATTTTCACAGTTCTTTGAAAATTCAAAAATTAAAGCAAGAAAATATTATCACTTAGCTGTTCACGGTGATGGGCAAAATTGTGTCCTGTGAAGTTGTGTCCAAAATACTGACAGCTCTTATGGTCCAATCTGTAGTGTTGAAATTGTGTGAAATCAATGAAGAATTCCCATTTTCAAACAAAAAGGGTCTAAGTAATTCTCTTTGTCCTCGACATGAATCATGTTTCGCAAACTTTGCGTCTTCAGGAGGATGGTAACTAAAAAATAAAATTAACATCAAATAAACAAAAAAATAACAAAAAAACATCCTCCAAATATAAGTTTAGAATCCCAAGCACTTCCCAATCTCCATCAATACTTATATACTATCAAAACAACTTATGCTATGGTTATATATTACTTACTCCGGTGGCTTACGACCAAACTCCGTGATGTTGGAGATCCACTGGTGGAACACGCCAATGCATGCGCCCTAGTCTTTTTAAAGTGATTCAAGGCAGGAAAATGAAATTCAAATTTAAAGCAGCTTAGCCCATTCTATGTCTTTATTCAATCCGCCAGGGGTCACTGTTCCCCAACGAAAGGTGAATTGTTGTTCCTTTTTTATCAGAATCATGGAGACATCCCCCCCCCCCCCCATAAGGCAACTTCACCTGAGCGAAAAAAATATATTTTAATTCATGCTCCTGATGTCCCAGACTGTCCCAATGATCAACCAGAGGGGCATCCTTTTTATGTACTCGTATATTGCTGACATGCTCAGCGAGCCTGCATTTTACTTTCCTTTTTGTGTGGCCTATATACCACTTGTGACATGGGCACATCACTCCATAAACAACCTGGGCAGAATTGCAGTCAGTAGGTTGATTTAATTTAAAAGGTCGACCAGACTTAGGATTATAAACAACTGAAGTTTTCCATCCAAATCTGCAATATACACATTGTTGACAGGGTCAGTGACCTCCCTGGTCTGGACAACTGGCCAGTCTCCCATCTGTGGATCCCGCAAAAATATTCCCAAAATTTCGACCTTTTGTGTGGGTGAAACGGGGAATCTGATGAATAGAGAGCAGGGACCAGTGTTTAGCAATTATATTTTTGATAATCCCAGCTTTCCCTGAATAGAGGAGGATGCAGGTCAAACAATCCACTAGGGGTGGGAACTACTGCGGTAGCCTGGCAGTAGTTCCGATTTTGGCACATGACAATGAGGTGGTAGCTCTACTGTGGCATTGTGAAAGGGCCCCTTAATCTTCTCTATGGCCTTGTCTTCCTTGAGTGCCCTTTTTACCCCTCAGTCATCTAGCAATTCAGCTGATTCATTTACCAGCTTCTTCTAAAATATCAAAAATAAGTTTTTACTATGTGTTTTTGTCTCCAACTCAATCATCTTTTCAAAATCTCTCTTTGCCTTCCCTATCAGTGCTTTGCATTTGACGTATCCTGTGCTTGTAGATAGGACTTGTAGCTGTGATCTTAAAGATCGAGAAGGGTGGCAAAATCCAATGGAGCATAAATCTGGTAAAAACATACCGAACTTAACCTTTTTAAAATGTAGCATTACAACTTTAAAATACCTAACTTTGGAAACAACCTTCCGATTATTAATAACAAGCTCTGGAGGAAAATTCAGATTTATACATTGTCTGACCACTAATAACTCAGTTTTCTTTACAAGATGTGTGAATATACAGTTTACCTATAAAAAGTTCACAAATAATATTGCTACAAAAATTTTTTTATTCAAAATCAGAAAGAAAAAGCCTCAGAAAACAGTAACACGGTACTAAATACTTGATTTCTTTCAATCATTGGCTATAACACCTCCCATATCATAAAAATTGTTGAAGACAGAAATATGCAAAACAAATTGTTGAAGACAGAAATTATGGGAGGTGTTTTAGCCTTGGAAAAAAACTCAGAAAACAAAGGGGTTTTTTTTGGTAGAAATATCATTTGTGACGTTTTTATAGGTAGTTTTTTGCTTTGGTGAAACATCTCATCTCTTGTTTAATACTGAATATACAGTTTTACATGGTAGATTGGATTACACCATCAAGGTTTGTTTTTCAAGCTGTAAGAAACTATAAAATGAAAATATGATTTGGATATCTTACCTTAATCATATATGTCAAAGTCAATTCCTTTTTAGATATGTACAAAAGATTTTGAGAGGGTAAAGAAGGTGAAAAAGACAGAGCAAGAATAATTTCCATTTTCCATTTATTTGTTCTTATATCCCACATTTTCCAAATCAGGTTTGGTTCAATGTGGCTTACAGAGTAACGTAACAATACTGGAAACTGACATATTAAAAACAAAATTACATGGTTATGATGATTATAGTACACTGATGTCGAATATCGAGCAATCAAACAAATTCCCTGTTGAGTCCCTTTATATTTGTTTCAAACAGGGAGTTTGATGGAATTAATTTTTATTATCACGTTCTTGGGTAGTTTTAAGTTTCTTTTAGTCTTCTGATCACAAAGTTATTAACGCAGTCAGGTCTGATCCTGAAATATATCCCTCAGAGGATGACACCTGTTTTTCTTTCTGGTATGTTATGTATCTGTGGAGATTTATTCTTGATTTTTGCATAGTACTGAAAGCTGTACTGCTTATTTTTAAGATTCTTGAAGCCACTCCATTGGAAGTGAGAATGTTTGGAAATTAGCACATGGCATATGATCTGATTGGGTATGTGATGTCTTTTGTCATAAGATAGTCAAAATGACTGAATCAGCCCCTGTGAAAGGGAGGTATTTTGTCTACTCCCTTGGCTTCAGGGGGATTGCAGAGGTAATTGCCTAAAAAAGCTTGGAAAAATGTCTCACATATGGCTTATGGTTAGCTTTATTTGATATACTGCCTTTCACTGGAATATAACAAGACTGTTCACAATAAATTTAAAAACTCAGAAATAAGAAAGGAATGTAAGTCATAATAGGAAAGATAAAAATTATTAAAAAAAAAGAAAAAGAGACTGCAGCATCAAAAATCCACAGCAGAACAGAACCATTCTCGGGCAAGACAGGGTAATAAAAATCATGAGACAGTTAAGGGGCAAGTGATCAACAAATGTTTTGAAGATCATCACTATTGAGTTGGATGTTACAAACCTGTTGAACAGAGTGCAAGGGGAGGATGGTAAGAGTGAATGAGAGAGGAAACTTGAGATGGAGTGAAGAGATTTGTTGGGTAAGGATAAGGATCTTGAACTGGATATATGCTATCACTGGAAGTCAATGATATTGTATGAATCGAGGAGTGAGTCTATCAAACTGAGAAGCATGGGAGAAAATGCAGACTGCTGCGTTCTGAATGGTTTGTAGGCATCAAAACTGATAACGAGGAAGACCTGAAAGAATGTTGTTACAATAGGCCAATTTGAACATCAATAGTGCATATAATACATCCTTTTGGGAAGTAAAGTCTAAAAGTGAATGAAGGATTCTGAATTGTCTAAGCCATGAAAAAGCAGGATTTTAATAATGCAGAAGTATG
Source organism: Microcaecilia unicolor (assembly GCF_901765095.1). Classification (NCBI taxonomy): domain Eukaryota; kingdom Metazoa; phylum Chordata; class Amphibia; order Gymnophiona; family Siphonopidae; genus Microcaecilia; species Microcaecilia unicolor. The sequence continues at coordinate 357,908,123 of NC_044035.1, read as the reverse complement.
ATGATTAAAAAGAAAGCTTTTGATCAAGGATAACTCCAAGTTATCTAAAGTGAGAAACAAGAGAAATCGGAGCAAATGAGGGGGCTGGAAGATCTCCCATGATCCAGCAAGTGATAGATTTTGAGGGGTTGAGCAAAAGACGATTTTCACATAGCCATGAAGATACTTTCTGCAAGATTGAATTAAGGGCAGAAAGATCAGGAGAAAAAGGACTAGATTTGTGAAGAAGGAGGATAAAGATATTGAAGAGTAATGCAAGCATAGACCCCTGAGGGACACCACAGGGGAAAGGAAGAGTATCGGATGAAGCAAAATGGACTTTGTAACTGCGATGAGAGAGAAATTAAGTGAACCAGTTGAAGACCGTGTTGGAGATACAGTGGGGGAAATAAGTATTTGATCCCTTGCTGATTTTGTAAGTTTGCCCACTGACAAAGACATGAGCAGCCCATAATTGAAGGGTAGGTTATTGGTAACAGTGAGAGATAGCACATCACAAATTAAATCCGGAAAATCACATTGTGGAAAGTATATGAATTTATTTGCATTCTGCAGAGGGAAATAAGTATTTGATCCCCCACCAACCAGTAAGAGATCTGGCCCCTACAGACCAGGTAGATGCTCCAAATCAACTCGTTACCTGCATGACAGACAGCTGTCGGCAATGGTCACCTGTATGAAAGACACCTGTCCACAGACTCAGTGAATCAGTCAGACTCTAACCTCTACAAAATGGCCAAGAGCAAGGAGCTGTCTAAGGATGTCAGGGACAAGATCATACACCTGCACAAGGCTGGAATGGGCTACAAAACCATCAGTAAGACGCTGGGCGAGAAGGAGACAACTGTTGGTGCCATAGTAAGAAAATGGAAGAAGTACAAAATGACTGTCAATCGACAAAGATCTGGGGCTCCACGCAAAATCTCACCTCGTGGGGTATCCTTGATCATGAGGAAGGTTAGAAATCAGCCTACAACTACAAGGGGGGAACTTGTCAATGATCTCAAGGCAGCTGGGACCACTGTCACCACGAAAACCATTGGTAACACATTACGACATAACGGATTGCAATCCTGCAGTGCCCGCAAGGTCCCCCTGCTCCGGAAGGCACATGTGACGGCCCGTCTGAAGTTTGCCAGTGAACACCTGGATGATGCCGAGAGTGATTGGGAGAAGGTGCTGTGGTCAGATGAGACAAAAATTGAGCTCTTTGGCATGAACTCAACTCGCCGTGTTTGGAGGAAGAGAAATGCTGCCTATGACCCAAAGAACACCGTCCCCACTGTCAAGCATGGAGGTGGAAATGTTATGTTTTGGGGGTGTTTCTCTGCTAAGGGCACAGGACTACTTCACCGCATCAATGGGAGAATGGATGGGGCCATGTACCGTACAATTCTGAGTGCAACCTCCTTTCCTCCGCCAGGGCCTTAAAAATGGGTCGTGGCTGGGTCTTCCAGCACGACAATGACCCAAAACATACAGCCAAGGCAACAAAGGAGTGGCTCAGGAAGAAGCACATTAGGGTCATGGAGTGGCCTAGCCAGTCACCAGACCTTAATCCCATTGAAAACTTATGGAGGGAGCTGAAGCTGCGAGTTGCCAAGCGACAGCCCAGAACTCTTAATGATTTAGAGATGATCTGCAAAGAGGAGTGGACCAAAATTCCTCCTGACATGTGTGCAAACCTCATCATCAACTACAGAAGACGTCTGACCGCTGTGCTTGCCAACAAGGGTTTTGCCACCAAGTATTAGGTCTTGTTTGCCAGAGGGATCAAATACTTATTTCCCTCTGCAGAATGCAAATAAATTCATATACTTTCCAAAATGTGATTTTCCGGATTTAATTTGTGATGTGCTATCTCTCACTGTTACCAATACCCTACCCTTCAATTATGGGCTGCTCATGTCTTTGTCAGTGGGCAAACTTACAAAATCAGCAAGGGATCAAATACTTATTTCCCCCACTGTACCTATATCCTGGAGTCTGTGTAGTAAGATGTTATGGTCCACCAGATCAAAAGTAGCTATCAGATCAAGTGAAACCAGCATCACAATGTTACCCTTATCGAGGGAGGCGTGGAGACCACTCAAATGAGAACTTAAGATGGTCTCACAACTGTATCCAGGGCGGAAGCCCAACTGTCGTGGATGAAGAATATTTTCATTTTCTGTGAAGTGAGAAAGTTGTTGGAATACAACTCGTTCAAGAATGTTAGATTTAATCAACAAGTTGGCCCCATAGTAATGCTTGAATGTTTTTACTTATATACACTGTCAGCTAGCACATTTGCTTATTTCCGATCTGACGAAGAAGGGCAACCTTCGAAAGCTAATCAAGAAATGTATTAAGTTATGTCCAATAAAAAAGGTATCATTTTATTTTCTTTTCCATGTTTTATTTTGTTTGATTTCTATTGATAATCAACAAGTTGGAAATCGGACAATAGTTTGAATATAAATCTGGGTTCAAAGTAGTGAACTGGGTTTTTTTAAGGAGTGGGCGGACCAGGGTGTTTCCAAAGAGAGGGAACAATTTCTTGCGAAAGTCTAGCAGTAACCATGTGAAGAACAAATGGAAGGAGACAATTCCAAAGAACTGAAAGCCAAGAAGAAGGAAAGGGATTAAGTAGACAAGTAGTAGTGCACATCTGAGACACCAACTTATTTAAAGCTATAAGAGATGGAATCATGAAAGCAGACCAGCAACTAGAAAAGGAAGAATGAGGAGAAGTTGTTGCATGATCGGCAGGAGGCACTGCGGACACAGTAGAAGAAAGAATCAAACTCCCATGAGAACTAGTAGCCAGGGGGTGGACAACTGGGGGCCTGAAAGGGGTATCTGAGATTGAAGCTGGGACACCTTAGAGTTGAAAAAATGAGCCAGGTCATTCATTAGAAGTAAGAGAACAGACTGAAGAGTTAGTGTTGCCAAACAAGATAATATCCCTAACCACCAAGACAAGCTTTTTAGGCTGGTTGACAACCATCAAAATCTGTCTAGAATAAAAGTTCTTTTCCACCTGTTTCACCTGGGCATGGTAGAAACTATAAGATTTTTTTTTTTTATAAATAGTAAGTAAGGAGTTTTATGCTTTCATTAGATTCTCTCTGAATGATGAATCTTGATGACAGGCCACATGAAGACCACTATGAAACCAACAAGTCTTTTGGTGGGGGCAATGTGAATTAGCAGCCAATGATCTAGAACTGGAAAACAGGCTACTAAACTTGGACTCCCAGGATAAAGCCTGGGAATGCAAAGGTGCTTCAAAAAAATCAGCAGGGAGGAGAGAAAATAGGAGAGGTACCTTATTCGGGTCGAAACTATGAAACATTTGAGCTGCACTATAAAGATGTAAAGGGACAGAGTTATTGGAGGAAGAAGGGAGATGGACTGTAAATGAAACCAAAAAGTAGCCAGACCAAAGAAACGGACAAGCCATTAAGGTCAGTAAGTGCGAAGGAGCCCAAAGAGAAGGTAGACGTAACCAAGTCTAATGAATTACATGATTGATGGGTAGGAATAGTTACATGTTGTATCAGGGACAGATCAGAAAGTAGCGACATAAAGCGGTCATCATAAGGATGAGAAGGGTTATCCTATTGAAAATGAAAATCACCTAAAATAAGTAGGTTGGAGTAAGTATTGACAGCTTCATAAAGAGATTGGCACAAATAATCCCAAGAGGTGGAATCAAAAGTGTGAGGAAAATAGACAAGAAGGAGAAAAAGGGGGAGGGCAAAGAGAGTCGAACTAAAAGTAACTCACAGTAAGTAAAAGAATCAGTAGAGAGTTCTATTGGGTGATATATAGCCAGTACAAGCAAAGGCACTTCCCCACTGTGATGGGATAGCTGACAGGTCGATAAAAACAGAGTATCAGGGCTGAGCACACTGATTGAGAAGAGCCTCATCACCTTCTTTCATCCAGGCTTCACTAACACAGAGGATTCAGGTAGGAGAGGATGTCAAAAATAGCAACTGATCTGCAATTAATAAGAGAAATTGAAAGCACAGAAGGAGAGGATAAAGTCATAGCCAAAGAGAAGAGATGAGGAGAACCTGTGGATAGCGGAGGTCGATGGCCCCATAACGAAGGGATGGGCTGCAAGACCTGGGGAGTAGACATGGGGGAAAAAGGAAATTGGAATAACACACAAAGGCGGAAAGAGGCATTTAACAAAAGGAACAAAAAGGAGAAAATAGTAAATGCCCCAGGTCTACCAGAATTGAATTTAACACTAACAGGATGCAACTTGATGATGTAGTTGGTATGTGCAGAGTCAGGCATCTGAGAACGGAGTTGCAGAGAACCAGCAAGACTGCAGTCTCTAAAGATAAAAACAGTTAAAGTAAAAACAAAAGCAGCATACAGATTTTACAAATAAAACAATAGTAGAGTGTTAGGGTGAGCAGTTTACACAGCAGAATTACGCAGGAAAATGGCGATTTACCCGTGCCATTGTTCTCTTGGAGGCTGATTCTCAATGATGTAAAACCCAAGTTATCATTGACTAGCCCTCCAGTAAAGAAAACAGGATATGCCTTTTCTGCCTTAAAAGTTACCACAGCTTCATGAAATGAGTTCCTCAATGATTGATTTTGTACCCTAAATGGTATTTACATTATTCCACCCAAAATGATCCCTTAAGAAATGTAATTAATGTGATTGAACTGCTTTTTGCCTTCCATGTGTTTCTTAAAGGTGTCCACATGTTAAGCACATAAACATGCTTCTGAGCATTTTTTAGGGTCCCTGTGGGTAAAAGTACTTTTTCTCCTGAGACCATATTTAGAAAAACTATGTTGTAAAATTTATGATTCATCTTTAATGGGTTCTTTAAATTGCATACTATTTTTATTGTCCTCCAGGTAAATGGCCAGGTGCTAAAGATGATTTTTATGATTTTATAGGAAAAACATTCTTAATTCATCCTATAATTTGCCCTTGGGTGATGTAAATTTACATTTAGATCAGTTGGAGAATACTAATGTGATTGAACTGCGAGCTTTTTTTTAGATAATTTGAATTTTATACTACCAATGTCATAACCCACTCATGAAAAAGGACATCAATTAGATTTGACAACCTATTCTCAAGATATTTTGGGGGAAATTAACTTTTCTTTGCCAATTCGGTCAGAAATTATTTGGTCTGACCAGTTTTTGGCTTCTTTTAGAATTAATTGGTGGCCTTCCTCAGTGAGATATATGAAGACGTCAAATCCAGTGATAAGATCTTGCAGGCGAAAAATTGATCAGACCCAATTCTGGAATATCATTACATGTCAGATTCCTATAATGAAAGATGAACAGATTACTTGGTTGAATAACTGGAATAAAAATTGTTTGGTTGTATTTCACGAAATAGCCCCTGTATGTGAAAAGAAAATTAAGAAACTGATGTCGGTGCCAGGCAAAATGGTAGAGACTATTATAAAGAACAAAATTACAGAGCATATTCAAAACATGGATTAATGAGACAAAGCCAACATGGATTTAGTGAAGGGAATTCTTGTCTCACCAAAAATACTAGGACTAGGGGGCATGCAATGAAGCTACAAAGTAGTAAATTTAAAATGAATTGGAGAAAATATTTTCTTCACTCAACGTGTAATTAAACTCTGGAATTCGTTGACAGACAATATGGTAAAGGCAGTTAGCTTAGTGGGATTTAAAAAGGGTTTGAACAGCTTCCTAAAGGAAAAGCCCATAGACCATTATTAAAATGGACTTGGGGAAAATCCACTGCTTATTTCGGGGATAAGCAGCATAAAATGTATTGAGCTTTTTTGGGATCTTGCCAGGTATTTGTAACCTGGATTGGCCACTGCTGGAAACAGGATGCTGGGCTTGATGGACCTCTGGTCTGTCCCAGTGTGACAATACTTGTGTACTTATTAAATTTTTTTGAAGAGGAGAACAAACATGTTGATAAAGGTGAGTTGGTCGATAGGGTTTAGTGGTCTCAATGGAGAAGTGTAGATAGTGGGGTTCCCCAGGGGTCTGTGCTGGAAACGCTGCTTTTTAACATATTTATAAATGATCTAGAGATGGGAGTAACTAGTGAGGTAATTAAATTTGTTGACGAAACAGAGTTATTCAAAGTTGTTAAATCGCAAGAGGACCTTACGAGACTGGGCATCCAAATGGCAGATAACATTTAATGTGACCAAGTGCAAAGTGATGCATGTGGGAAACAGAAACCTGAACTATAGCTATGTAATGCAAGATTCCACATTAGGAGTCACCGACCAGGAAAAGGATCTAGGCGTCATCGAGCGTGGTACCATAAGATTGGAGGGTGGCCAATATAATGCCGATTTTTAAAAAAGGCTCCAGGGGAGATCTGGGAAATTGTAGACCGGTGAGTCTGACGTCAGTGCCGGGGAAAATGGTAGAGGCTATTATTAAAAACAAAATTACAGAGCACATCCGAGGACATGGATTACTGAGACCAAGTGAGCACGGCGTTTGTGTGGGGAAATCTTGCCTGACCAATTTACTTCAATTCTTTGAAGGAGTAAACAAACATGTGGACAAAGGGGAACCGGTTGATATTGTGTATCTGGATTTCCAAAAGGCGTTTGACAAGGTACCTCATGAAAGGCTACAGAGGAAATTGGAGGGTCATGGGATAGGAGGAAATGTCCTATTGTGGATTAAAAACTGGTTGAAGGATAGGAAACAGAGAGTGGGATTAAATGGGCAGTATTCACAATGGAGAAGGGTAGTTAGTGGGGTTCCTCAGGGGTCTGTGCTAGGACCACTGCTTTTTAATATATTTATAAATGATTTAGAGATGGGAGTAACTAGGGAGGTAATTAAATTTGCTGATGAAACAAAGTTATTCAAAGTTGTTAAATCGCGACAGGATTGTGAAAAATTACAAGAGGACCTTACGAGACTGGGAGACTGGGCGGCTAAATGGCAGATGACGTTTAATGTGAGCAAGTGCAAGGTGATGCATGTGGGAAAAAAGAAACCGAATTATAGCTACGTCATGCAAGGTTCCACGTTAGGAGTTACGGACCAAGAAAGGGATCTAGGTGTCGTCGTCGATAATACACTGAAACCTTCTGCTCAGTGTGCTGCTGCGGCTAGGAAAGCGAATAGAATGTTGGGTATTATTAGGAAAGGTATGGAAAACAGGTGTGAGGATGTTATAATGCCGTTGTGTCGCTCCATGGTGCGACCGCACCTTGAGTATTGTGTTCAATTCTGGTCGCCGCATCTCAAGAAAGATATAGTAGAATTGGAAAAGGTGCAGCGAAGGGCGACTAAAATGATAGCGGGGATGGGACGACTTCCCTATGAAGAAAGACTAAGGAGGCTAGGGCTATTCAGCTTGGAGAAGAGACGGCTGAGGGGAGACATGATAGAGGTATATAAAATAATGAGTGGAGTGGAACAGGTGGATGTGAAGCGTCTGTTCACGCTTTCCAAAAATACTAGGACTAGGGGGCATGCGATGAAACTACAGTGTAGTAAATTTAAAACAAATCGGAGAAATATTTTCTTCACCCAACGTATAATTAAACTCTGGAATTCGTTGCCAGAGAAAGTGGTGAAGGTGGTTAGCTTAGCAGAGTTTAAAAAGGGATGAGACGGTTTCCTAAAGTACAAGTCCATAAACCGCTACTAAATGGACTTGGGAAAAATCCACAATTCCAGGAATAACATGTATAGAATGTTTGTACGTTTGGGAAGCTTGCCAGGTGCCTTTGACCTGGATTGGCCGCTGTCGTGGACAGGATGCTGGGCTCAATGGACCCTTGGTCTTTTCCCAGTATGGCATTACTTATGTACTTATATGTTGAAACTCTCAGTGTGTGGCGTCGGTTAAGAAATCTAATAGAATATTAGGTATTATTAGGAAAGGAATGGAAAACAAAAATGAGGACATTATAATGACTTTGTATTGCTCCATGGTGCGACCATACCTCGAATATTGTGTGCAGTTCTGGTCACCACATCTCAAAAAAGATATAGTGGAATTAGAAAAGGTACAGAGAAGGGTGATGAAAATGATAAAGGGGATGGAACAACTTCCCTATGAGGAAAGGCTAAAGCAGCTAAGGCTCTTCAGCTTGTAGAAAAGAAGGCTGAGGGGATATATAATAGAGGTCTATAAAATAATGAGTGGAGTGGAATGGAATGGGTAGACGTGAATTGCTTGTTTACTCTTTCCAAAAATACTAGAACTAGGGGGCACGCAATAAAGCTACAAAGTAGTAAATTTAAAACAATTCGGAGAAAATATTTCTTCACTTAACATGTAATTAAACTATGGAATTCTTTGCCAGAGAATGTAGTAAAAGTAGTTGGCTTAGTGGGGTTTAAAAAAGGTTTGGATAGCTTCCTAAAAGAAAAGCCCATAAGCCATTATTAAAATGGACTTGGCGAAAAATCCACTGCTTATTTCTAGGATAAGCAGCATAAAATGTATTGTACTGTTTTGGGATCTTGCCAGGTACGTGTAACCTGGATTGGCCACTGTTGGAAACAGGATGCTGGGCTTGATGGACCTTTGGTCTGTCCCAGTATGGCAATACTTATATACTTATGTACAATAGATGGTATTCTGCAGGGTTGCTAAAATTAAAGCATGAATGTACATTACTGGAGAGAATATGGAGGAAGGAAGAATCAACTTTGAACAAGGTTAAATGGAGGAAAGCAGTAAATAGGTATAAGAAAGCCATAGTTCTTGCCAAGGAGGAGTACTACGCTACTGTTATTACTAGAAACATCAGGGCTGCCAAGGGCAGGGGGGCAAGATTCCCCCGTGCCCGGCGCCAGGGTCCTTCTCTCTCCTGCTCCTGATGGGACCCTGATGATCGCATTCCGACAGGAACAGGAGAGAGAAAACTCTGTTGCCGGGCTCCCCTTAGTGGCTGGGGAGGAGCAGACACAGTTTCAAGGCCTCTGGTTTAGCTGGCCGGGGTCCCCAAGCCCCGCCAGCAGAAGCCTTCCTCCAGTGCTGTTCTCCGCTGCATTGTCTGCTCTGCGGTGGCTTTTCTCCTGACCTTGTAGGCTTAAGGAAGGCTTCTGCTGGCGGGGGGACCCCTGCCAGCCAAGGTATGTGGAGTTGTGGCGGGGTCAGGGAGATGGGGCAAAATGTGCCCCCTCCACAATTTTTGTGGTCTGGCTATGCGGAAGTGGCAGTCCTAGGGGTAGGCCCAGCAGCGGCAGCCCTGCCCCAGGCCAGCTCAGCCTCTTGGTGGCCCTGAGAAACATTTACATTGTGAGCAAACTGTTTCAGGTAGTGAATAGTCTGATTGATGTATTGCGTACTCCGGAGAAGCCTGGAGAGTTATTACCTAGTGCTGATCATCTAGCTGATCATTTTCAAATGAAAATTGAAACTCTTTTTGTCTTTTTGCATAATCATAAGGTTAACAAATGTAGATCTAATTATATTTGTAATTATGATGATGGTTGGCCAGCTGATCACTCCTGAAGTGTTTTCTCCAGTGTTACCGGGGAATAATTGAATCTCTTATGTATAAAATTTGCTAGTTCACATTCAGGCTTTTTTTCGAAAGAGAAGGACGCCCATCTTTCGACACAAATCAGAAGATGGGCGTTTTCCCAGGGTCGCCCAAATCGGCATAATCGAAAGCCGATTTTGGGCGTCCCCAACTGCTTTCCGTCACGGGGACGACCAAAGTTCCCGGGGGTGTGTCGGAGGCGTAGTGAAGGCGGGACTTGGGCATGCCTAACACATGGGCGTCCTCGACCCATAATAAAAAAAAAATGGCGTCGCTGACGAGCACTTGGACGACTACTTGGTCCTTTTTTTGTTAGAACCAAGCCACGATAAGGTGCCTGAACTGACCAGATGACCACCGGAGGGAATCAGCGATGACCTCCCATTACTCCCCCAGTGGTCACTAACCCCCTCCCACCCTCAAAAAATATTTAAAAAATATTTTGTGCCAGCCTCTATGCCAGCCTCAAATGTCATACTCAGCTCCATTGCAGCAGTATGCAGGTCCCTGGAGCAGTTTTAGTGGGTGCAGTGCACTTCAGGCAGGCGGACCCAGGCCCATCCCCCTCACCTGTTACACTTGTGGTGGTGAATGTGAGCCCTCCAAAACCCACCACAAAACCACTGTACCCATATGTAGGTGCCCCCCTTCACCTGTAAGGGCTATGGTAGTGGTGTACAGTTGTGGGTAGTGGGTTTTGGGGGGCTCAGCACACAAGGTAAGGGAGCTATGTACCTGGGAGCTATTTCTGAAGTCCACTGCAGTGCCCCCTAGGGTGCCTGCTGGTGTTCTGGCATGTGAGGGGGACCAGTGCACTATGAATGCTGGCTCCTCCCACGACCAAAGGGCTTGCATTTGGTCATTTCTGAGATGGGCGTCCTTAGTTTCCATTATCGCCAAAAATCAGAAACGACCAAGTCTAAGGACGACCATCTCTAGGGACAACCTAAATGTCAAGATTTGGGTGTCCCCAACCGTATTATCGAAACGAAAGATGGATGCCCATCTTGTTTCAATAATACAGGTTTCCCCGCCCCTTCACCAGGACATCCTGCGAGGACGTCCTCAGGAAAACTTGGGGGCCTTTTCAATTATGCCCCTCTTTGTCATTTTGATAATTGTCTGACATATTTAATGAAATCAGCACCAGAGGTTTTCAAGGAGGATCCTCTACTGGATTGAAGTTTCTTTTGCTTTTGGTATTTTTCCAAAGGAATATTCTGAAATTATTCTTACTCCAATATTGAAAAATTCTCTGAATCCAAAATGTGATATAACCAATTATAGATCAGTTGCTTCAATATCTTTAGTGATTAAACAGTTAGTGGCTTGTTTGGAACAGTATGAGTTGTTGTACGTGTCCCAGTCTGAATTTCGGCCCAACCATAGTACAGAAACTTTGTTGGTTACACTTCTGAATCATATTAGAAACCTCTTGAGTACGGGTCAAGAAGCGCTTATTATGTAGGTGGATCTTTCTAGCACATTTGATCTGGTTTATCATGAGGTATTACTCGAAATCTTAGATGGTTTTGGTGTTACAGGTAAGGTGTTATCATGGAACAAGGGCTTTTTTAATGTTTCAAACTTACCGAGTAAAGATGCAGGGTTTGCTTTCAAAAGGCTGGTTTTTGCTGTCAGGTGTTCCTCAGAGATCTCCTCTGTCGCCTGTCTTATTTAATGTCCTTATGTCTTTTTGGGGCAAATGTTTAGAAAAGGAAAATTATTCTGCTTATATTTTTGCAGATGATATAATGATAGTTTTTCCTATTATGACAGATCTCAGAGAAGCATATAACACTATTGCTCACTGTTTTACAATTATCACTGCCTGGATGGCTGCTAATTACCTTAAATAAAATAAGGGAAAAAAATCTAAATTTCTTCTGCTGGGGAATTGGCCGAGTTAAAATATAAATTTACAATTTAGTATTGATGGTGACTCTTATTCTTTAGAAGGTTCAGTTAAGGTTTTGGGTGTCACGTTAGATGAGAAATTAACTATGGAAAATCAGGTTGGTTAATTAGTAAGAAGTTTGTTCTATATGATGAGAAAATTGAGAAGTGTTAGAAAATATTTATCAGAAGACTTATTTAGATTGGTGGTACAGTCACTTATTCTTAGTAAATTGGATTATTGCAACATTCCCCCTAAGAAATTGTTTACATGTTTGTTTTCTTATTAGTCTGCTACTTTATGGCCTGTTTTGTTATCTATTTTAAGTCGAATGCCCAGTTATGCTACTTTTAAGAAAGATCTAAAGACATTGCTGTTTTATAAACATGTATTAGGGAAGTAACTATAGTGTGATACATACTGTTATGATCATTTCTGATTTGGATAATCTTGTTTAATCATTGTTAAGTCCTAGATTTTTTCTTTTTATAATCTAGTATCTTTGTTGTAACCTGCTATAAACTATTTTCTTGGTATTTGCGGGCTATAAATGAGCTAACTGTAACAAGTAGGGAAAAGAGGGATATTCTCAGAACAGAGGGAGACTGGGGGCATGGCGGGGTACAGGCATACACATGGGAGCATCGGGATTGGTCCCAATAGCACTAGGACTAGCAGAGTCTCAAACCCTGCCTCCTAACAGTTACCTCGCTAAAGAGAAAGACCAGATCCTCTGATTGCTGTATCCGTTTACCTCTGAAAACTCTCTGTTTGGGCCAGTGGACCATTAGCCCATGCTATTAGCTTCTCATAATCAGGGAATTCAAAACAATGAATACAGTTTTCCGTGAGTGTCTGTGCAAGGAGGCGGAGAGAATAATTTGAAAAAGATGGTGATTTGGTGTGATGGACCCTGTAGATTTGATGCAATCACTTTGAACTGCGGTGACTGATAATCTGATGGGATCTCAAATTGAATGGAAAGCCATCCTAACCCAAGAGAAGGCAAAGGAGTTTCTGCTGATCAAGTGACACAGAACTGGAAATAGGAGCATATATTGTACATTATGGAATTCAAACCCAGAGCAATTAAGTGTCTTCAACTATGTGTGCTGACCCCTCAGGGAGAGCTTTCCAAGCAGCAGCTGGATGATTAAAGCTCACGATACCTGCCAGAAAACCAATAACAATATTCTGAAATAATAAGCTCCTAATTGTGCTGTTGAAATAGTCTATTAGACCTGAATTGTGCTAATCAAACTATGACTGCATAAACATTTGTATTTCAGCAAAACTAGTAAGTGCCAAAAAAAAGACAAATTAAAAAATCAACATTTGAGCTTGGTCACAATAGTTAAATATAAACCACTTGGACACTAAAATGTTTCAAAAGTATGTTTTGTGAAATGTTCTTTGATGTGGACAAAATGATGAGGGATACAGAGTGAGAACTTTACTGTGCGTGTAGATGAAACAAGTCACAGACCAATACTTATGGGGATAATCTGATAAAATCATTTTCACAAATATAATGCCTCTTATAAAATTGGAGCAGAAAAGGAGCAGATCACAAAGATGTAATCCAAGAAAGTCCAATTTATTCACCACACATATAATTAAAAATAAATAAATGACATGGGCATTTTCAAAATAAACGTCTAAATCAGAATTTGGACATTTTACAAAGACGTCCAAATTCCAAACAGGAAAGAAGGTCATTTTCATAAGTACATAATTATTGCCATACTGGGAAAGACCAAAGGTCCATCAAGCCCAGCATCTTGTTTCCAACAGTGGCCAATCCAGGTCACAAATACCCGGCAAGATCCCAAAAATGTACAAAACATTTTATACTGCTTATCTTAGAAATAGTGGATTTTCTCCAAGTTCATTTAATAACGGTCTATGGACTTTTCCTTTAAGAAGCCGCCCAAACCTTTTTTAAACTCAGCTGAGCTAACCGTCTTTACCACAATCTCTGGCAACGAATTCCAGAGTTTAATTACACGTTGAGTGAAGAAAAATTTTCTCCAATTTGTTTTAAATGTACTACATTGTAGCTTCATCGCATGTCCCCTAGTCCTAGTATTTTTGGAAAGCGTGAACAGACGCTTCACATCTACCCGTTCAACTCCACTCATTATTTTATAGACCTCTATCATATCTCCCCTCAGCCGCCTTTTCTCCAAGCTGAAGAGCCCTAGCTGCTTTAGCCTTTCCTCATAGGGAAGTCGTCCCATCCCCTTTATCATTTTTGTCGCCCTTCTCTGCACCTTTTCTAATTCCACTATATCTTTTTTGAGATGCGGCGACCAGAATTGAACACAGTATTCAAGGTGCCGCACCATGGAGCGATACAAAGACATTATAACATCCTCATTTTTGTTTTCAATTCCTTTCCTAATAATACCTAATATTCTGTTTGCTTTCTTAGCCACAGCAGCACACTGAGCAGAAGGTTTCAACATATCTATTTTTTGTGTTCGAAAATACTATGGATGTCCTGTGATTTGAATGTTTTGGAATTTGGACGTCCTTTTTTTTTGATCCATTTTCGAACAAAATACGTCCAAATGCAAGACGTCCAAAACAGAGGAGGAGTGGCTTAATGGTTAGTGCAGACAAGGTAAGGGAGCAATGGTGAGCATTTTATGAAGTCCTCTGCAGTGCCCCCTAGGGTGCCCTACTGCTTTCCTGGGATGTCTGGGAGACATGTCTACTAAAACTGCTGGCTCCTCCTACATCCCAATGGCTTGATTTTGTGCATCTGTTTGTGGGTACAGTGGGTTTCTGGTGAGTTTTGGAGGGCTCACAGTTTCCTCCACAAGTGTAACAGGTAGGGGGAGGTATGGGCCTGACACCACCTGTCTGCAGTGCACTGCACCCACCACTAGACTACTCCAGGGACCTACATGCTACTACTACTACTACTTAACATTTCTAGAGCGCTACTAGGGTTACGCAGCGCTGTACAAATTAATAACTAAGGACGGTCCCTGCTCAGAAGAGCTTACAATCTAAAGGACAAAATGTCAAGTTGGGGTAGTCTCGATTTCCTGAGTAGAGGTGTTGTGATTAGGTGCTGAAGGCGACATTGAAGAGGTGGGCTTTGAGCAATGATTTGAAGATGGGTAGGGAGGGGGCCTGGCGTATGTGCTCAGGGAGTTTGTTCCAAGCATGCGGTGAGGCGAGGCAGAAAGGGCGGAGCCTAGAGTTGGCGGTGGTGGAGAAGGGTACTGAAAGGAGGGATTTGTCTTGAGAGCGGAGGTTACGGGTAGGGACGTAAGGGGAAATGGGGGTAGAGAGGTAAGGAGGGGCTATAGATCAAGTGCATTTGTAGGTTAGTAGGAGAAGCTTGAACTGTATGCGGTATCTGATCGGAAGCCAGTGACGTGACTTGAGGAGAGGGGTGATATGAGTATATCGGTCAAGGCGGAAGATAAGACGTGCGGCAGAGTTCTGGATGGACTGAAGGGGGGATAGGTGGCTAAGTGGGAGGCCGGTGAGGAGTAGGTTGCAGTAGTCAAGGCGAGAGGTAATATAGTAACATAGTAACATAGTAGATGACGGCAGAAAAAGACCTGCACGGTCCATCCAGTCTGCCCAACAAGATAACTCATATTTGCTGCTTTTTGTGTATACCCTACTTTGATTTGTACCTGTGCTCTTCAGGGCACAGACCGTATAAGTCTGCCCAGCACTATCCCCGCCTCCCAACCACCAGCCCCACCTCCCAACCACCGGCTCTGGCACAGGCACAGACCCTATAAGTCTGCCCAGCACTATCCTCACCTCCCAACCACCAGCCCTGCCTCCCAACCACCGGCTCTGGCACAGACCGTACAAGTCTGTCCAGCACTATCCCCGCCTCCCAACCACCAGTCCCGCTTCCCACCACCGGCTCTGGCACAGACCGTATAAGTCTGCCCAGCCCTATCCCCGCCTCCCAACCACCAGCCCCGCCTCCCGATCTTGACTAAGCTCCTGAGGATCCATTCCTTCGGCACAGGATTCCTTTATGCTTATCCCACGCATGTTTGAATTCCATTACCGTTTTCATTTCCACCACCTCCCGCGGGAGGGCATTCCAAGCATCCACTACTCTCTCCATGAAAAAATACTTCCTGACATTTTTCTTGAGTCTGCCCACCTTCAATCTCATTTCATGTCCTCTCGTTCTACCACCTTCCCATCTTCGGAAAAGGTTCGTTTGCGGATTAATACCTTTCAAATATTTGAACGTCTGTATCATATCACCCCTGTTTCTCCTTTCCTCCAGAGTATACATGTTTAGTTCAGCAAGTCTCTCCTCATACGTCTTGTAACGCAAATCCCATACCATTCTCGTAGCTTTTCTTTGCACCGCTTCAATTCTTTTTACATCCTTAACAAGATACGGCCTCCAAAACTGAACACAATACTCCAGGTGGGGCCTCACCAACGACTTATACAGGGGCATCAACACCCCCTTTCTTCTGCTGGTCACACCTCTCTTTATACAGCCTAACAACCTTCTAGCTACAGCTACCGCCTTGTCACACTGTTTCGTCGCCTTCAAATCCTCAGATACTATCACCCCAAGATCCCTCTCTCCACCCGTACCTATCAGACTCTCCCCGCCTAACACATACGTCTCCCGTGGATTTCTACTTCCCAAGTGCATCACTTTGCATTTCTTCGCATTGAATTTTAATTGCCAAACCTTAGACCATTCTTCTAGCTTCCATAGGTCCTTTTTCATGTTTTCCACTCCCTCCGGGGTGTCCACTCTGTTACAGATCTTAGTATCATCCGCAAATAGGCAAACTTTAGCTTCTAACCCTTCGGCAATGTCACTCACAAATATATTGAACAGAATTGGCCCCAGCACCGATCCTTGAAGCACTCCACTACTTACCTTTCGCTCCTCCGAGCGAATTCCATTTCTCCACCACCCTCTGGCGTCTGTCTGTCAACCAGTTCCTAATCCAGTTCACCACTTCGGGTCCTATCTTCAGCCCATCCAGTTTATTTAAGAGCCTCCTGTGGGGAACCGTGTCAAAAGCTTTGCTGAAATCTAAGTAGATTACGTCCATAGCTCGTCCCTGATTCAATTCTCCTGTCACCCAATCAAAGAACTCAATGAGGTTCGTTTGGCATGATTTCCCTTTGGTAAATCCATGTTGTCTCGGATCTTGCAACTTATTGGCTTCCAGGAAATTCACTATCCTTTCCTTCAGCATCGCTTCCATTGCTTTTCCAATAACCGAAGTGAGGCTTACCGGCCTGTAGTTTCCAGCTTCTTCCCTATCACCACTTTTGTGAAGAAGGACCACATCTGCCGATCTCCAATCCCTCGGAACCTCTCCCGTCTCCAAGGATTTATTAAACAAATCTTTAAGAGGACCCGCCAGAACCTCTCTGAGCTCCCTCAGTATCCTAGGGTGGATCCCATCCAGTCCCATGGCTTTGTCCACCTTTAGCTTTTCAAGTTGTTCATACACACTCTCTTCCGTGAACAGTGCTCTATCCACTTCAATCTCATTTGTACTTTTTGCAGTCCATCGCGGTCCTTCTCCAGGATTTTCTTCTGTGAAAACAGAACAGAAGTATCTATTTAGCAAATTTGCTTTTTCTTCATCATTATCCACATGAGAGAGTGGATGGTGTGCTCAGAGAGGAAGGGGCGTATTTTGCTAATGTTGTAGAGGAAGAAGCGGGGGAATACAGTATACAAGAACAACCAAACAACCAAACAAAGCAAACACTGGGCCTTCAGGATTGAGAAAAATGTAGTTCTTTATTTATAATGAAGACCCGACACGGTCCGTGTTTCGGCGTACAAATGCCTGCATCAGGGGTCTAACATAAAAATACATAAAAATATATCAATAAAAAATATACATATATGTGATGTATATAGAACACAATAGTACAGAACCAACATCAAAGTAATATCTAAAAGTTAAAATACATGTGCAATCCTACATGAACATACATACACATATACATATAAAAAGGTAATAAAATATAAAAATACTAGTAAAAAAGGCCCGTTTCTGACACAAATGAAACGGGTGCTAGCAAGGTTTTCCTCGGAGTGTGTATGTTTGAGAGAGTGTATGTGAGAGTGACTGTGTGTGAGAGAGAGAGTGAATGTGCGAGTGTGTGTGTGTGAGAGAGAGAGAGTGAGTCTGGGTGTGAGTGTGTTTGTGAGAGAGAGAGTGTGTGTTTGAGAATGAGAGTGTGTGCAAGTGCATATGTGAGACAGTGTGAGAGTGTGTTTCACACAGATACAGTGTGTGTGAGAGAGAGAGTGTGTGTGAGACACAGACTCTCTGTGAGACTGAGTGCATGAGACCAAGAAAGTGTGTGAGTGACTGTGTGACACATAGAGTGAATGTGATACAGTGTGAGACAGAGTTTGTGAGAGTGAGAGAGAGAAAGAAAGACACTGACTGTGTGAGAGAGAGTGTGTGAGAGAGAGAGAGTGTGTGTGTGACAGAGATACCTTCCCCCCCTCTCTGGTGTCAGCCCCCCCCCTCCCTCCCTCTCTCTCTCTGGTGTCAGGCCCCCCCCCCCTCTCTCTGGTGTCCGAGCGTTACTGTGCAGGACGCTGAGCTCTGGCTGTGCTTCAAGGAACTGACCAATCCTATTTAATAGAATGCACCTCCAACATTCTGAAGCCGAGAAACCTCGTGTGGTTGGTCACTTCTGCTTGTGACAAACCCGGAAGTACGTGATGTCAATTCAGGAGATGGATACAGAGAGCAAGAATGCCTCAGCCATGCAGTCAGCTTCAGAATGTTGGAGGTGCGTTTTATTATATAGGATAAAAAACATCATTATCATGGCCTGAGGAATATACATTCATACATATGTCTACATATATATATATATCCACATTTACACATGCCTGTTCATAAACATCAGAGCATATCCACGTACATACACATATGCACACAATAATGTCATATTTCATATTCATGTGTACAGGTGTGTGAAAAGCTCGACATATAAAGTGAGCTTGTGGACTTATGGTGCACACCCACAGATGCTCATATCATATACACAACTTTATTACAGCATCACCAACTTAAAAATAGACATAAAGAAATCAAGCCTTACCAAGGGACTCCTATAGGTCAGCAAGATAATAAGTTGACAAAGATGTGGAATAAACAATCAGGTTATATTACCTAATGTAAAAAAGAATAGAATATTCAGACTCAACAGCTAATGAACAAAACCCAACCTTTCTTAACCGATGTTTATACTGATAATTACACACCTGTATGTATAATAAGCCAAAATACTATCCCCTCATATCCCAAAGCAGTCATGCTCATCGTTTCCACCTAACAAACTCATCACTGACGTCGAGGTATTCCTCCAAATTTCATAGTATGATGACAATGTGTCTCCATGCATCCACATGCAATAAATAGACAGTGCCAGCACCCTTATTGTGTATTAGATGAAATAAACGTCTGCTTTGAAATGCTTTAGCAGACGGAGAGACCAACAATTATTCAACACCGCATAAAAGCACATTGAAGCAGATCCCGTTGTCTAAGAGTATGTTCTTAAAATGGAGAACTTAAGATCTTACCCGCTATATCGACAGCTCGTTTGTAGGACGCCTTCAATCGCATAAACTGCCACAAGTGAGCACATGTGCAAAACAGTACTTAAAAGAAATATGTACAGAGACATCACGGGGCACGTCCTAATGTTTAAAATAACTCCGCATTCGCACATCGTGGGCACACTAAAATTATATATATGTATATCTCCATGCACATAGATCCTTTCATCCCCATCGGAACCTCAAAGTTACTAACCCAGCATCAGACAAAAATGCTTGCACTTTCCGCTTTTTTGTCTGATGCTGGGTTAGTAATATAGCGGGTAAGATCTTAAGTTCTCCGTCTTAAGAACATACTCTTAGACAACAGGATCTGCTTCAATGTGCTTTTATGCGGTGTTGAATAATTGTTGGTCTCTCCGTCTGCTAAAGCATTTCAAAGCAGACGTTTATTTCATCTAATACACAATAAGGGTGCTGGCACTGTCTATTTATTGCATGTGGATGCATGGAGACACATTGTCATCATACTATGAAATTTGGAGGAATACCTCGATGTCAGTGATGAGTTTGTTAGGTGTCGTCAGCATAAAGATGATAGTGGAAACCATGAGATGAGATCAGGGAGCCTAAGGAAGAGGTGTAGATTGAAAAAAGGAGGGGCCCAAGGATAGATCCCTGAGTAACTCCAACAGAGAGTGGGATAGGGGAGAAGGACGAACCATGAGAGTGTACTCTGAAGGTACGATGGGAGAGATAAGAGGAGAACCAGGAGAGGACAGGGCCCTGGAACCCAAAGGAGGACAGTGTGTCAAGAAGTAGGTTGTGATTGACAGTGTCAAAAGCGGCGGATAGGTCGAGGAGGATGACCTGCTGACCTGAGTATAACATCTGAGGCTGGCAAGTAATGTTTTTAATCACATTTTTTCATCTGGTCATTTAGGGCACCTTTTTGTGCCTTATTCGTTATAAAAACAGGTCTAGCTCAAAATGTCTTAGTTTTAGTCCTGGACAGTTTTGTTCCATTATGGCTGAAAAACATCCACATGTTAGGAACACCCAGATCCCACACTTAACATGCCCCTGACACGTCCCCTTGTGATTTGAATGCACTTCTGAAGGACTTCATAGAAAAACGTCTAAAAATTGGTTTTGAAAATAACAATTTGGATATTTTTCTCATTTGAAAATGAGTTCCACAGTAGAGAATGACATGGGGACAAAGTTTGTCCCCGCCCCATCCCCGTGGGTTCTGTCTCCATCCCCACCCCGTCACCGCAGATTCTGTCTCTGTCCCCGCCCCGTCCCCGCAGCTTCTGTCTCCGTCCCCGCTCCATCCCCATGGGCTCTGTCCTCATCTGCAGAAGCCTCGAACAATTATGATTTTATATTTACATCTTTTTATTAAAGTATAAAAAGGAACAACATGCTGTGCAATTATTGTGTATAAATTACAAATGGAAAGCAATAAAATAGTGAGCAGCTATAATAACCCTCCTCACCACCACCCTCTACCCTTCCAACCCCAGCAATATCTGATTTCTACTACCCCAAGGAATCCTAATCCACCCTGTTAAAATGTCCAGGGGTACAAAATACAACCCGTTCTGTATGCCCTAGAGGGGAGAAGTATGCCCTATGAAGCACTGTTATGATTTTTTAATCTGTGGATGAATAAAAAGTCATCAACAATCTCAGGATTCAGTCTAGCTAGCCTGTCTTCCACAGTCCTTCAATAGAAGATGTCTTCTTAGAAGATTTGCTGGTAGCAGGATGTACAGGATCCCCCCAAGCAAATTTTGCTAGTTGTGGCCAATATGTTTGTTTTTCCAAAAAAATCAAACTATCGTTGTCTGCATCACTCAAACATAAATAACAGTCCAGTTCATTAACAGGCTTCAAAGTAGAAAATGACACAGGGACAAAGTTTGTCCCCGTCCTCGTGGGCTCTGTCCCCATCCCCGCGGTTACTGTGGGTCCCCGTCCCCATGTCATTCTCTAGTCCATAGGCACACGTGTCTTTATAAAATAGACTGCAACAGGAGCCTTTTTGCCCTCTGAATCCAGGCAACCAGTTATAAAATTACCCTCTATGCGATGTGCAATAGCATGCTTTAACTGGTCAATGCACATTAATATATAGCCCATTGTTTGTACCTGAGGCAATGGAGGTTGAAGGGACTTGTCCAAGTTCACAAGACTTTACTGATGTTTTTTTTTTTTACATTTGTACCCCGCGCTTTCCCACTCATGGCAGGCTCAATGTGGCTTACATATACAGGTATTATTGTACCTGGGGCAATGGAGGGTTAAGTGACTTGCCCAGAGTTACAAGGAGCTGCCTGCGCCTAAAGTGGGAATCAAACTCAGTTCCCCAGGACCAGAGTCCACGACCCTAACCACTAGGCCACTCCTCCACTCCACTCCATTCTCAGGGGCCCTTTTACCCATCCAGAACTACTGCCAAGGTACTGCAGGAGCCTGACAGTAGTTTCCACCCCCAGCGTGAGCCATTTCCAGCACTACAAAAATATTTTCTATTTTTGTATCACTGGTGCTTACCCGGTGGTAATCAAGCAGCGCCATGTGCTGCCCGGTTACCACTGGGTTAGCGCGGGAGCCCTTACTATCACTTCAATGGGTGGCAGTAAGTGCTCCCCTCTGAAATGGCCATGCGGTAAGTGGTTCACTTACTGCATGGCCATTTCTTTTCAGAAAAAAAGACAGTCTTTTACCCTCTGTGGTAAAAGGGGTTCTTAGTGCATGTCAACAACGTGCTGATGCTAACACAGGCCCCATTTTACTGCAGCTTAGTAAAAAGACCTCTCAGTTTCTTAGCTGAGTGACTGAGCTTCATCTTTTTGAAATTTGACCTGCTTGGATGGATCATTGCTTTCCCTGTCTGGTCAACTAGTGAATTCACATCCAGTTATTGGGCAAGTCTGACCCCAAAGAGACTCGGATTTCCCCCCACTACCCCCAAGGTTTGCTTTGGTTTCTTAAAAGCAGGATTTATTGTGAAAGGATTTATGAAAAAAGTGTGTTGTAATTGTAGCTTTTGATTCTTTTCAACATCACCTGAAAGCTTTGTATATCCCGAAACCTGTGATGGGATTCTTGTTACTGTGATGTGATTGTTTTCAGATTTGAATTAAAGGTCTCGCCCAGTGTATCACCTTTCTATGATCTTTCACATCAGCCAGCCTCCACGGGAAGCTAGATTATCCAAATAAATTCCAATTTCCTGCTACTTATAATTAAAGATGTTTTTTTGGATTATGGCCAGCAGCATCCTAGCTCTCGTATTACATGTAATTAAAAGTGACTTGCTAATAAATATGCCTAATAGAGATTCCAACAGCCTCTCACGGAGTGTCCATTTGAAGGAGCGCACAGCTCTCTCATCTTGTACCAGCAGCTCATCCCAAGATTCATAAACCGGCCCAAACGGGACGAGGAGTTAATGACAGTAAACAGATGTGTTAATTCCAGTGGTTTGGGTATATAAAGTACTCAAGTGCATTAAAACAGAAATATGCCTGAAAAAAACGAATCAAAAATCACAATTTGAAATCTTGCCAGTTGTGCTGCAGCCAATTTGTAAAAGAAGATATTCTCCGAGGACAAGCAGGCTGCTTGTTCTCACTGATGGGTGACGTCCACGGCAGCCCCTCCAATCGGAAACTTCACTAGCAAAGTCCTTTGCTAGCCCTCGCGCGCCCGCGCGCACCGCGCATGCGCGGCCGTCTTCCCGCCCGAAACCGGCTCGAGCCGGCCAGTCTTCTTTTGTCCGCACTCGGTACGGTCGTGTTTTCGCCGTGTCGAGCCCCGGAAAGTCGACCTCGCGCGTCCAATTTGTTTTGAACGTGTTTTTTTTTTTTTTCCTTCGGGAAAGCTTTGTCCTAGTCGGGAAGTGCTCCGGAAACCCCCCGCCGGGTTTCGTGTAAATCCTCCCCGTACTTCCAGCTTTTTTGCCCCGGTAAGTTTTCTTTCGTCGTCGGGGTAGGCCTCTTTTCGGCCTCGGTCGAGATTTTTCTCCCTCTAAATTTGGTGCTTCAAATTTCGCCATTTCGGCTTTTGATTTCGCCGGCGTGATTTTTCCGCCCATGACATCGAAGCCTTCCAGCGGCTTCAAGAAGTGCACCCAGTGCGCCCGGGTTATCTCGCTCACTGATCGACACTCGTCGTGTCTTCAGTGTCTGGGGGCCGAGCACCGCCTTCAGAACTGCAGTCTGTGTTCCCTGCTTCAAAGGCGGACTCAGGTAGCGAGACTAGCCCAGTGGAACGTGTTGTTCTCGGGCTCTTCGTCGGCATCGGCACCGGGATCTTCGAGTGCATCGACGTCGTCAGCGTCCAGACCATCTTCCTCGGCCGCCCCTGCATCGAGTGCATCGAGGCACCGGGCCTCTGCATCGGCGCCGAGACATCGGATAGCTGCATCGACGTCGGTGGTACCAGGACCTCGTCTGCTGATGTCGTCGGACGGTGGTGCATCGGGTGGAGTGCAGGTGAGGGCTGTCCATTCCCCTGCTGGTGGCGGTGAGCCCTCGGGTGGGTCTCCGCCTACCCTGAGGGCTCCTGCGGTACAGCCCCCCCGAGATCGACCTTCTTCAGTCTCGGCCCCGAGGAAGCGACGGATGGATTCGACGTCCTCCTCGTCGGTGCCGGGGAGCTCCGGTGACATGCTTCGGAAGAAATCGAAGAAGCATCGACACCGGTCTCCTCCCCGTGTCGGCACCGAGAGCTCTGGGTCGCCGAGGGATTCGGCACCCAGCAGGCATCGGCACCGAGAGGACCGCTCACCCTCTGTTCAGGAGGTGTCGATGCGCTCCGCTCTGGACAGCCCGGAACAGCCTCCACGCCCGGAACAGGTACTGACGTCGACGCCTGCATCGACCTCTCAGCCTTTCTCTGCAGCCGCTCTAAACGAGAGCCTCCGGGCCGTTCTCCCAGAGATTCTGGGAGAGCTGTTGCGCCCTACCCCTCCGGTATCGGCGGTGCTTGCGCCACCGGTACCGTCGAGCGTGGCGCCGGCTGGCCCATCGCCCAGGTTGAGGTCCCCGACGTCGGTACCGCGTGCGGTACCGACCGCGGCCACCTCCCAGGAAGGCTCCCCGACTACGTCGGCGGAGGGAGCTTCGCCGATGCGGGCGAGGGAGTCTACCTCTCGACGCCCCCATCGTGGACGGGGTTCCACGGAGTCGAGCAGGGCGAGGTTGCAGACACAGGTCCGTGAACTTGTGTCTGACACCGAGGGTGAGGCCTCGTGGGAGGAGGAGGAAGATCCCAGATATTTCTCTGACGAGGAGTCTGAGGGTCTTCCGTCTGATCCCACTCCCTCTCCTGAGAGACAGCTTTCTCCTCCCGAGAGTCTGTCTTTTGCCTCCTTTGTCCGGGAGATGTCTACGGCCATCCCCTTCCCGGTGGTTGTGGAGGACGAGCCCAGGGCTGAAATGTTTGAGCTCCTGGACTATCCTTCTCCACCTAAGGAAGCGTCCACTGTTCCCTTGCACCATGTCCTGAAGAAGACATTGCTTGCGAACTGGACCAAGCCATTAACTAATCCCCACATTCCCAAGAAGATCGAGTCCCAGTACCGGATCCATGGGGACCCAGAGCTGATGCGCACTCAGTTGCCTCATGACTCTGGAGTTGTGGATTTGGCCCTAAAGAAGGCTAAGAGTTCTAGGGAACATGCTTCGGCGCCCCCGGGCAAGGACGCTAGAACCTTAGACTCCTTTGGGAGGAAGGCCTACCATTCCTCTATGCTCGTGTCCAAGATCCAGTCTTACCAGCTCTACACGAGCATACACATGCGGAATAATGTGCGGCAGTTGGCGGGCTTGGTTGATGCTCTTCCCCCTGAGCAAGCCAAGCCTTTTCAGGAGGTGGTCAGGCAGCTGAAGGCGTGCAGAAAATTCCTGGCCAGAGGAGTTTATGACACTTTTGATGTTGCGTCCAGGGCCGCTGCTCAAGGTGTGGTGATGCGCAGGCTCTCATGGCTGCGTGCCGCCGACCTGGAGAATAGAATCCAGCAGCGGATTACGGACTTGCCTTGCCGTGCGGATAACATTTTTGGCGAAAAAGTCGAGCAGGTGGTAGAGTCTCTCCACCAGCGGGACACCGCATTCGACAAGTTCGCCCGCCGGCAGCCTTCAGCTTCTACCTCTACAGGTAGACGATTTTTCGGGGGAAGGAAGACTGTTCCCTATACTTCTGGCAAGCGTAGGTACAATCCTCCTTCCCGACAGCCTGCGGCCCAGGCTAAGCCCCAGCGCGCTCGCTCTCGTCAGCAGCGTGCGAATCAGCAAGGCCCCGCGGCTCCCCAGCAAAAGCAAGGGGCGAGCTTTTGACTGGCTCCAGCAGAGCATAGCCGACATCCAAGTGTCAGTGCCGGGCGACCTGCCTGTCGGAGGGAGGTTGAAAGCTTTTCACCAAAGGTGGCCTCTCATAACCTCCGATCAGTGGGTTCTCCAAATAGTCCGGCAAGGATACACCCTCAATTTGGCCTCTCAACCTCCAAATTGTCCACCGGGAGCTCAGTCCTACAGCTTCCAGCACAAGCAGGTACTTGCAGAGGAACTCTCCGCCCTTCTCAGCGCCAATGCGGTCGAGCCCGTGCCATCCGGGCAAGAAGGGCTGGGGTTCTATTCCAGGTACTTCCTTGTGGAAAAGAAAACAGGGGGGATGCGTCCCATCCTAGACCTAAGGGCCCTGAACAAATATCTCGTAAAAGAAAAGTTCAGGATGCTTTCCCTGGGCACCCTTCTCCCCATGATTCAGCAAAACGATTGGCTATGCTCTCTGGACTTGAAGGATGCCTACACACACATCCCGATACTGCCAGCTCACAGACAGTATCTGCGATTTCAGCTGGGCGCACGCCACTTCCAGTACTGTGTGCTACCCTTTGGGCTCGCCTCTGCGCCCAGGGTGTTCACAAAGTGCCTAGCTGTGGTAGCAGCGGCGCTTCGCAGGCTGGGAGTGCACGTGTTCCCATATCTCGACGATTGGCTGGTGAAGAACACATCCGAGGCAGGAGCCCTGCAGTCCATGCAGATGACTATTCGCCTCCTGGAGCTACTGGGTTTGTGATAAATTACCCAAAGTCCCATCCTCTCCCAGTGCAGAAACTCGAATTCATCGGAGCCCTGCTGGATTCTCGGACGGCTCGCGCCTATCTCCCAGAGGCGAGGGCCAACAACTTGTTGTCCCTCGTCTCGCGGGTGCGAGCGTCCCAGCAGATCACAGCTCGGCAGATGTTGAGATTGCTGGGCCACATGGCTTCCACAGTTCATGTGACTCCCATGGCCCGCCTTCACATGAGATCTGCTCAATGGACCCTAGCCTCCCAGTGGTATCAGGCCGCCGGGGGTCTAGAGGACGTGATCCACCTGTCCACGAGTTTTCTCGAATCCCTGTATTGGTGGACGATTTGCTCCAATTTGACTCTGGGACGTCCCTTCCAAATTCCTCAGCCTCAAAAAGTGCTGACCACGGATGCGTCTCTCCTGGGATGGGGAGCTCATGTCGATGGGCTTCACACCCAAGGAAGGTGGTCCCTCCAAGAAAGCGATCTACAGATCAATCTTCTGGAGTTGCGAGCGATCTGGAACGCTCTGAAGGCTTTCAGAGATCGGCTGTCCCATCAAATTATCCAAATTCAGACAGACAATCAGGTTGCCATGTACTATGTCAACAAGCAGGGGGGCACCGGATCTCGCCCCCTGTGTCAGGAAGCCGTCAGCATGTGGCTCTGGGCTCGCCGTCAAGGCATGGTGCTCCAAGCCACATATCTGGCAGGCGTAAACAACAGTCTGGCCGACAGGTTGAGCAGGATTATGCAACCTCACGAGTGGTCGCTCAATTCCCGTGTGGTGCGACAGATCTTCCAGGCGTGGGGCACCCCCCTGGTGGATCTCTTCGCATCTCAAGTGAACCACAAGGTCCCTCAGTTCTGTTCCAGGCTTCAGGCCCACGGCAGACTGGCGTCGGATGCCTTCCTCCTGGATTGGGGGGAAGGTCTGCTGTATGCTTATCCTCCCATTCCTCTGGTGGGGAAGACTTTGTTGAAACTCAAGCAAGACCGAGGCACCATGATTCTGATTGCTCCCTTTTGGCCGCGTCAGATCTGGTTCCCTCTTCTTCTGGAGTTATCCTCCGAAGAACCGTGGAGATTGGAGTGTTTTCCGACCCTCATCACGCAGGACGAAGGGGCTCTTCTGCATCCCAACCTCCAGTCCCTGGCTCTCACGGCCTGGATGTTGAGGGCGTAGACTTTGCCTCTTTGGGTCTGCCAGAGGGTGTCTCCCGCATCTTGCTTGCTTCCAGGAAAGACTCCACTAAGAGAAGTTACTTCTTTCATTGGAGGAGGTTTGCCGTCTGGTGTGACAGCAAGGCCCTAGATCCTCGCTCTTGTCCTACACAGACCCTGCTTGAATACCTTCTCCACTTGTCTGAGTCTGGTCTGAAGACCAACTCCGTAAGGGTTCACCTTAGTGCAATCAGTGCATACCATTACCAAGTGGAAGGTAAGCCGATCTCAGGACAGCCTTTAGTTGTTCGCTTCATGAGAGGTTTGCTTTTGTCAAAGCCCCCTGTCAAGCCTCCTACAGTGTCATGGGATCTCAATGTCGTTCTCACCCAGCTGATGAAACCTCCTTTCGAGCCACTGAATTCCTGCCATCCGAAGTACTTGACCTGGAAGGTCATTTTCTTGGTGGCAGTTACCTCGGCTCGTAGAGTCAGTGAGCTTCAGGCCCTGGTAGCCCAGGCCCCTTACACCAAATTTCATCACAACAGAGTAGTCCTCCGCACTCACCCTAAGTTTCTGCCAAAGGTTGTGTCGGAGTTCCATCTGAACCAGTCAATTGTCTTGCCAACATTCTTTCCCCGTCCTCATTCCTGCCCTGCTGAACGTCAGCTGCACACATTGGACTGCAAGAGAGCATTGGCCTTCTATCTGGAGCGGACACAGCCCCACAGACAGTCCGCCCAATTGTTTGTTTCTTTTGATCCCAACAAGAGGGGAGTGGCTGTAGGGAAACGCACCATATCCAATTGGCTAGCAGATTGCATTTCCTTCACTTACGCCCAGGCTGGGCTGGCTCTTGAGGGTCATGTCACGGCTCATAATGTTAGAGCCATGGCAGCGTCGGTAGCCCACTTGAAGTCAGCCACCATGGAGGAAATTTGCAAAGCTGCGACGTGGTCATCTGTCCACACATTCACATCTCATTACTGTCTGCAGCAGGATACCCGACGTGACAGTCGGTTCGGGCAGTCAGTTCTTCAGAACCTGTTTGGGCTTTAGGATCCAACTCCACCCCCCGAGGGCCCTGTTTGTTCTGTTCCAGGCTGCACTCTCAGTTAGTTGGTAAATTTTTTAGGTCAATCTCAGTGATGTCCTCGCCGTTGCGAGGTCCAATTGACCATGGTTGTTGTTTTGAGTGAGCCTGGGGGCTAGGGATACCCCATCAGTGAGAACAAGCAGCCTGCTTGTCCTCGGAGAAAGCGAATGCTACATACCTGTAGAAGGTATTCTCCGAGGACAGCAGGCTGATTGTTCTCACAAACCCGCCCGCCTCCCCTTTGGAGTTGTGTCTTCCCTTGAAGTGTATTGTCTTGCTACATACTGGACTGGCCGGCTCGAGCCGGTTTCGGGCGGGAAGACGGCCGCGCATGCGCGGTGCGCGCGGGCGCGCGAGGGCTAGCAAAGGACTTTGCTAGTGAAGTTTCCGATTGGAGGGGCTGCCGTGGACGTCACCCATCAGTGAGAACAATCAGCCTGCTGTCCTCGGAGAATACCTTCTACAGGTATGTAGCATTCGCTTAATGTTGGTTGTTTTTCTGGCTGAGCGGCACTGAGCCTCCCGTTACTCAAGAAGCAAAACTCCCAGCATCATCTAAAGCACCCCTACCACATATGCTGCAATGAAATTGGAGAATCAGCTGTTGTTCAGTGTTCTAAATAGGGACCGGTACTGTTTAACATATTTATAAATGATCTGGAAATCAGAACGACGAGTGAGGTGATCAGATTTGCAGATGATACTAAACTATTCAAGGGTGTTAAAACACGTGTGGACTGTGAAATATTGCAGGAAGACCTTAGGATATTTGGAGGACTTGGCGTCCAAATGGCAGATGAAATTTAATGTGAACAAAAGCAAGGTGATGTACATTGGAAAGAATAATCCAAATCATAGTTACCTGATGCTAGGGTCCACCTTGGGGGTCAGCGTTCAAGAAAAAGATCTGGGTGTCGTTGTACATAATATGCTGAAATCAGCTCAGTGTGTGGCGGCGGCCCAAAAAGTAAATAAGATGCTAGGAATTATTAGGAAAGGGATGGTGAATAAGACTGAAAACACTATAATGCCTTTCTATCGCTCCATGGTGCATCCGAACCTTGAGTATTGTGTTCAGTTCTGGTCACTGTATTTCAAAAAAGATATAGCGGAATTAGAAAAGGTTCAAAGAAGAGCGACCAAAATGATAAACGGGATGGAACTCCTCTCGTATGAGGAAAGGCTAAAGAGGATAGGGCTCTTCAGCTTGGAAAAGAGACAGATGAAGGGACATATGATTGAGGTCTACAAAATCCTCAGTGGTGTAGAATGAGTAGAAGTAAATCGATTTTTTACTCATTCCAAAAGTACAAAGACTAGGGGTCACTCGAGGAAGCTACATGGAAATACTTTTAAAACAAATAGGAGGAAATATTTTTTTACTCAATGAATAGTTAAGGTCTGGAACTCTTTGCTAGAGGATAATTCCAGATCACCTTGTCAAAGGCCTTTTCCGCATCCAGGCTGGCCAGAATCGCATCCCCAGGAATAGTCCTCCCTTCGTTAAGGATCCAGAGAGCCTTCAAAATATTAGCCGACAAAGCCTACCTGGTCTTGAGTGAACTAACTGGGGAAGAAACCTGTTCAGTCTGGATGCCAAGAGGGAAGCCAAAACCTTTACGTCCTGATTGAGCAATGAGATGGGCGGTAGGATCCCACCTGCTCCGCATCCTTCCCTGGCTTTGATAAAACTGTAATAAATACATGATTCATTGTAGAGCCCAAGTGTTGGGTAGCACACAGGTCATCACACATAGCCAAAAAAGGCTGGGCAAGCAGATCCTGCAGGATTTTATAAAATTCAGAGCCAAGACCATCTGGTCCTGGAACCTTAGCCAATTTAAGCCCCCCCCCCCCCCCCCCCCAAGTATTGCCTGCACCTCTTTTCCTGAAAAGGGAGCATTGAGCTCCTGCACCTGAGCCTCAAACAAGGCAGCAAGGTCCAAGGACTGAAAAAGGAAGTGCAGGCCTGTTCATCAAAATGACCTGTGTTGTACAAACATTCATAAAAACGAACAAAGTCCTGAGCTATGTCCTGCTTAGTGAACAGGTTACCTGTCTCCCCTTTTGTCCGACTAATATAACTTTTCCCCCAGCGCTGGTTCACCAAAGAAGCCAACAGCTTCCCCGTTTTATTGTCCCATCAATGTGGCCGATACTTATATAGTCATATACTAGCTAGCATGTTGATCAAGGTCAGTATTTTTCAACCAGTGTGCCATAGCACATTGGTGTTCCATGGCTGGTCCTCAGGTGTGCCATGGGAGTTGAGGGTCATTTATTAGTAGGGCCAGCTTAATTTGTGCCAGAACGGAGTGTACCTTTTAAAAGTTTTCTTCTCTCTAGAGGTCAGTGCCAGTGAGCAGTGATTCATACAGTGTGCTTTTGCTAACCCCGGAGCCTTCTCTGTGATGTAACTTCCTGCTTCCACATAAGTAGGAAGCTACGTCAGAGAGAAGGCTCCGGGGTTGGCATGACCAGCCTGTATGAATCGCTGCTATGCTGCTGTCTACCGCTGTAGACAAGAAAACTTTTAAAAGGTGGGGGTGGGGGTCAGAGGCAAGAGAAGATGCCTGCTCGCTGGCTGGAGAGGAAACAGGAGGGAGAGATAACTACATTACATAAGTACATAAGTATTGCCATACTGGGAAAGACCAAAGGTCCATCAAGCCCAGCATCCTGTTTCCAACAGTGGCCAATCCAGGTCACAAATACCTGGCAAGATCCCCAAAAAGTACAAAACATGTTATACTGCTTAACTCAGAAAATAGTGGATTTTCCCCAAGTCCATTTAATAATGGTCTATGGACTTTTCCTTTAGGAAGCTGCCCAACCCTTTTTTAAACTCTGCTAAGCTAACCGCCTTTATCGCATTCTCTGGCAACAAATTCCAGAGTTTAATTACACGAGTGAAGAAAAATTTTCTCCGATTCGTTTTCAATTTACTACATTGTAGCTTCATCGCATGCCCCCTAGTCCTAGTATTTTTGGAAAGCGTAAACAGACGCTTCACATCTACCCGTTCAACTCCACTCATTATTTTATAGACCTCTATCATATCTCCCCTCAGCCGCCTTTTCTCCAAGCTGAAGAGCCCTAGTCACTTTAGCCTTTCCTCATAGGGAAGTCGTCCCAATCCCTTTATCATTTTCATCGCCCTTCTCTACACCTTTTCTAATTCTAAAGCCGGCCAAACCTTTTTTTAAACTCCGCTAAGCTAACTGCCCTTACCACATTTTCTGGCAACGAATTCCAGAGTTGAATTAAATGTTGAGTGAAGAAAAATTTTCTCCGATTCGTTTTAAACTTACTACTTTGTAGCTTCATCCCTCAGCCGTCATTTCTCCAAGCTGAAGAGCCCCAGCCACTTTAGCCTTTCCTCATAGGGAAGTCATCCCATCCCCTTTATCATTTCCGTTTTCTCTGCACCTTTTCTAATTCCACTATATCTTTTTCTGAGATGCTGCAACCAGAATTGAACACAATATTCGAGATGCGGTCGCACCATGGAGCGATACAAAGTCATTATAACGTCTTCATTTTTGTTTTCCATTCCTTTCCTAATAATACCTAACATTCTATTTTCTTTCTTAGTCGCCGCATCACACTGAGTGGAAGGTTTCAACGTATCATCAATGACGACACCTAGATCCCTTTCTTGGTCCATGACTCCTAACATGGAACCTTGCATGACGTAGCTATAATTTGGGTTCCTTTTTCCCACATGCATCACTTTGTACTTGCTCACATTAAACGTCATCTGCCATTTAGATGCCCAGTCTCGTAAAGTCCTCTTGTAATTTTTCACAATCCTCCCGTGATTTTACTTTGAATAACTTTGTGTCGTCAGCAAATTTAATTACCTCACTAGTTACTCCCATCTCTAGGTCATTTATAAATATGTTAAAAAGCAGCGGTCCGAGCACAGACCCCTGGGGAACCCCACTAACTACCCTTCTCCATTGAGAATACTGACCATTTAACCCTACTCTCTGTTTTCTATCTTTTAACCAGTTTTTAATCCACAATAGGACACTACCTCCTATCCCATGACTCTCCAATTTCCTCTTGAGTCTTTCATGAGGTACTTTGTCAAACGCCTTCTGAAAATCCAGATATACATTATCAACCGGCTCACCTTTATCCACATGTTTGTTCACCCCTTCAAAGAAATGTAATAGATTGGTGAGGCAAGATTTCCTTTCACTAAATCCAGATAATGGTCTATTTGTGAGGATGGAGGGGGGGAGGGAAGAGAAGGTAAATGCTGGACTATTTAATAGGGGAGAAGGTAAAATGCTGGACAATGTGTGGAGGTGTGCCTTGACAATTTTAGTGCCAAGTAAGTGTGCCGTGAGATGAAAAAGGTTGAAAATTTCTGATCTGGGGCAATCTGCAGTTGGTGTTTCACTGTCATATATTCCTCATAAGATGGAGCAGTTGCGGAGGCCTGAAAAGTCTTTTGAACTTCCTTTAACTTGTGGGATAATGCTACAATATCACGCGACCTGTTCTTATGGAGTTGGGAAGTACAAGCTATGATTTTGCCCCTAAGAACAGCTTTAGCTGCCTCCCAATATGATCTAGGGCCCACTTCCTCTAGAGTGTTTTCCACTACATAATCTTGCCAAGCCCTTCACAAATACGTGCGGAACTCCTCCTGGAGATACAGAGTGGGACTCATGCGCCAACTACAGGGTCCATTCACCTGTCCCATGCGAAGTGTGATTCCCATCAAGGAGTGATCCAAATGGGTCACAGCTTCAATAAAGGCTGTGTTCACCGTACCCAGAAGTGTCTGAGAAAGAAGGATATAATCAAGTCAGGTATGTACCCCGTGTGGGTGAGAATATAATGTATAATCCTGCTCGTCTTTATGTAGAGTCCTCCACACATCAAGCACTCCAAGAGTGTTAACAAGCAAATTAATTCCTGTGGCCTCCTGATCTTTGGCTGGCCTTTTGGGTGGTTTACAGTCAATGGTAGAGTCACTCGTGGAATTAAAGTCTCCCCCTATGATTAGTTGATACTGTTCAAAAGTGGAGAGTCTAGCCATTAATTGGGCAAAGAATTTGTAAGAATATACGTTAGGGACATATAGACTGCAAACAACTACCCTCACGCCCTGAAGCTCCCCAGCCACCAGAACACATCTGCCCTCTGAGTCTTGATAAAGACTATGAGGGCAAAGGTAAGCTTCTTATGATGCAAAATGGCTGTACCCCTCTGCCTGTTATTAAATGCAGAGTAGTATAGTTCGCCTACCCAATCTCTCTTAAGCGTCAGGTGTTCTGAGGCATTCAGATGTGTTTCCTGTAGCAAAGCAATGTCCACATGATCTCTCTTAAGGTATTGCAATATATGTGTTCTTTTTACAGGGGAATGAATGCCATCCACATTCAAAGTGATAATTTTCAGCCCAGGTGACGCCAGTAACACACACCGAAGCAGCCCAGTCCAAAGTATCAATATCAGAGAAACAAACAATCGAGTGGGTCTCACAGCTAAACCCACCCAAAAAGTGTGTGCCACCCTCAATAAACACCTGAGTATGAGTGAAGGCCATCAGCCTAGTAAGGCCCCCTACCCCCTTCCCAACCCTTCAACTCCTGCCCCCCAAACAAATCATACACACTCCATCGCAACCAGAAACCAACAAACACAGTCCATGCACACCCCACAGTCATTCTGTACCCACTCAAACCTCACTGAAATTACATTGTCTCCCCCTCCCCCAAACCCACAAAAGCAGTAGTTTATGTAAAAGAAAAACATTGAACCTTGCTGCAAAGAGTCAAAGTGCTCAAAAGTACAATGAAACATGCGTTCAGCAGGCACTAATAGAAATTATAATGAACAAGGCTTGGTCCTCAAATCACAACATGAAGTCAGCCCCCTCTTAAGGCCACAGAGAGCCCAAACAGAAGCCATCAGCAGGAGCGTGCCATAGGTGTATACTGGTGAAGGATCCCCAGATCTAGGTGAAGGGGATGTACTGACCCTAATAAGGCAACCCAGACCCTGGCAAAAACTTGACCACACAAAGTTCTCAAGCTGAGTGTTCATCCTAAAAAGCTTTCAGGGCCTCTGGGAATTCCAATGTGAAAAATTTATTATCATGATTGATCCGAACCTTCGCAGGTATTGTAGAGTGAAGTGTATGCCTCGTTGAAACAATTGTGTGCAAAAGGGGACAGCAGCCTCCGTTGCTCACTAACTTTGGTGGAAAAGTCTTGGAAAATCAATAGCTTAGAACCTTTGTATAATACCTCCCGCTTAGCTTTGTAGCGTGTCATCAACTGGGCCTTCTCTGCAAAGTTAAAAATTCAGGCAATGACTGGCCTGGGTTTAATCCGATCCTCCTTGAAGACACTGATGAGGTGCACCTGCTCCGCTTTCAAGCATGGTCCATCCAGCTCCAAGCCCAATCCATGGGGCAGCCAGAGCTCCAAGAGATCCCAGAGTTCTTTATCCTTCACTGACTCAGGAACCTCGATTAGGCGGATGTTATTGTGTCATCCCCAGTTCTCTTGATCCTCTACCTGGTCCACGAGGGCCTTGCAAAGCCTCTCCAACTCCAAGACCTGGCTGGAAATTTCCTGTGTATGATCCTCTTGGCAGGAAATCCGGTCCGCAGCTTGCTTGGGCGTCCACACTGCTCTTAACATCATCGATCGCCGTGTGCAGCTTTGCCAACCAATCACCAAGGATTCCTGACATATATCGGGTTATCTCTTTGATTGCCATTTCCTGGGCCTCCACGACCGGAGTGGGCCCAGGGGAGGGAGACACAGTTGATTCCACCACCATCTTCGATTTAGAGCGCTCCTTCTGCAGTCTTGGTGTTTTGATCGGCATTCCACTGATCTCTACCAGCCCCTGCTTGGAAGGTTATATGGTATGAGAAACACTTTTAGTGCAAAATAGAAAAGTACTGTTATTGCAGCAAGATGAATGAGCAGATTTTTTAGGGGTAGGAGAGCAGAGCAGATGTGAGGCGTCCATTCAGGAAGTAGTGATCACGTGACCCCCGGTGCTTATCTTTTGAATCAAAGGTCGTCCTCCAATGATGGCCAGTGTTTTGTGGTATATAAATCACTGTATCAGGGTTCAAGGGCCATATGCTGATTTACTTTGATTTTGGTTAAAGCAATTATATTGTTTGGTTTTACTTGTTCCTGTTTTATTATAAACTACTTTAAGACTTAACTGTATTAAATGGTATATTGAGGACCTTTTATACAAGGTGCACTAGTGTTTTTAGCACACGCTAACCGTGTAGGTGCCCATAATATTTCTATGGGTATTTACACAGTGCATGCTAATTTTTAGTGCATGCTGAAAATGCTACCACATCTTTGTAAACAAGACCCTAAGTAATTAAATCAAATGAAATGGAATATCAGACTAGCACTTCTCCTTCTGTCTCTGGCTTCTGTCCAGTTTGCTCCAGTATTGACTCACTCCTGCACTGTGATGCCTCAAAGGGACATTGTTATTTTGGGGAGAAGTCAACCAGCAGCTTGCTTTCTGTATGATTCACTGTGGCAGCAATAAGGCAAAACATCTATCATGGCCACTGAGGTGCTTGACTTTCAGAAGTATGCTAACCCGGGGAGATTTTCTATTTGATAAAAGAGAATGTGTCACCTTACATCTTGTGCCTGCCAGTGTCTGTTTGGGAAGATTGTACCAGAGACTCTTTGCAGTGTTTAGAGGCTTTAAGGCGAAACAAAAAAAAAGAAAGAAAAATTGAGACCGTCTGCACTTTTTGTGCTGGAGTCGCTCTTTCGTCTCACGTGGCTGTGCCACTCATATTAGGAGACAGTACGATGGGCTTAAATTAAACAGTGTACAATTTGCTGCATTCATAGAAGTCATCTCAATTAATGGGAGATTCTGCAGCTGTGCTAATTTTCAGTTTCACTAGCAAAACCACTTTCTATTTCTGTACAGAAAACGAGCTTTAGCTCACAGTGTATGAATAAACTGATCAATTTGAAACTTACCAAACAAGCACTTATGTGACCAAGGCCTGTGGAGCAGGTGTCAGACTGCCTGTGCCCTTTGTAACAACCAAAATAAATCTACAGCATTTGTATATATGGAAAAGACTTATTATTGCCCTTTTGAAACAGTAAATATCAAGGTAAAGTTTCAAAGCTTTGTGTGGCATTTAAATGTATGAAAATGGAATCGATCTAGACATGTAAGAAAGTCTGAAAGCAACACATTAAAAGCTGTTTTAACGGGGGGCGTGTCAAGATGGCGCCGAGATCGGGTGCAGTGTAAGACGCTCTTGGCCGGCTTTTTGAAGGAATATAGAAAACAGAGGTTTCCACTATCGTAATGCCACATTCAAAATGTAAAGGGGCGTTGAGGTTAGTACCCCAGCCTACCTCAACTTCCTCCCCGATACAAGCAAGCCTCGAACGCTTCTTCCCCGTGACTTCCCAGGAACAACGGAGATTAGGATCCGCTGCAGCAGTATCCGGGGAAGCGGAACAGCTGCTGGAGATTGAAACATCCCTTTCTCCTCCACCAACATCGATAATTCCTCCGTGTCCAGCGACCCTGGCGAGTCGGGAAGCAACCCAAACGACTGCCGGAAGTGCGTTCGGAGGGAAGCCTGGTGGGGAACCGACTCTGCCAATGGAGCCGCTGAGGCCCACAGATTTGAAGATTCCACAAGCTCTGGAGGGAAGCACGGAGATGAAACTAGATAAGATCTGGCTCAAACTGATACAAATGGATTCAACCTTACAGATTTCGTCGGGTGAGGTAAAAACTTTGAACCTTAAGATTGAAGAACTTAAAGATTCGATAGAACTGATTAAACAGGATTTAACAGCAAAAGTTACAACGCTACAGAGTGAAGCACTACAAATGCAAGAGTTCAAGTCAGTAGTGGTTAAAGATAATTCTGATCTACGAAGGAAGATAGAACAAATAGAAAATTATAATAGAAGACTGAATTTGCGAGTACTTAATTTTCCTAAGCTCCTTGGATTTAATCCTCTTGATTTGTTTAAGAGATTTCTTCTAGAAAATCTAAAAATTCCACAAGAAGCAATTCCACCAATTAATAAAATTTATTATATTCCAAATAAACCCAAAGGAGCAGAAGGAGAAAGAAAAGATACAGGAAAAGAAGAAATCGATCTGAATATCTCAGCAATTTTAGAACAATCTTTAGAAAAAGTGACTGAAAGAGCTACTTTGATAGTCTCTTTTATCTTTGAGCAGGACTTGAACTCAATTATGAGATTATACTTCAAAACCACAAACTCTCAGTTTGGAGGGGAAAAAATCTGGTTATACCCTGATGTTACCAAAGCAACACAACAAAGGAGAAAAGAATTTTTGAATTTGAGACCTAAAGTTATAGACTTAGGAGGCTCCTTTTTGCTAGCTTACCCCTGTAAATGTATAATATGGTTGGCCCAGATAAAATATATTTTCTATGTACCAGAACAGCTAAGATCTTTTCTAGACTCAAAATTATCAAAGTAGTTTATAGACCGGGAAGTACGGTGCCTTATTATTCTGATGTTAATTCCTAAATAATCTTCTCTGATCCCTGCCGCCCCTTTCTTTCTTTTTCTTTACTTTATTGTGGTCTAAAGAAGCTAAAAAAAATGTTCTCTTGAATGATGTTGATTTATAAGTTTTATATTTTTGCTTATGGCTGTATTTCACTTTGACAGATGACCTCTGTTTAAGTATAAAAATCTAATAAATAAATATTAAAAAAAAAAAAATAAAAGCTGTTTTACTTGCATGTAAAAATGCACAGGGGAATACATGCATAACAGGAGTTACTCAGAAAACATCTGGGCCAATATTCAATCTCTATAGTTGGAGTTTCATAATATACTAACCCCAGTGTTTGAAGTTATACCTAAATATTCCACTGCAGCCCCTATCTGAATATCATCATGGCAACTGTCCAGATAATAGCAATAGTCAGCACCATTATCTAGGTAACCATCCGCATCATGTCATATTCAGTGCCATTACATAGAGGCTCATTTTCAAAGCACTTAGCCTCCCAAAGTTCCATAGAAACCTATGGAACTTTAGCCTCCCAAAGTGCTTTGAAAATTTGCCTCATAGTAACATAGTAGATGACGGCAGAAAAAGACCTGCACGGTCCATCCAGTCTGCCCAACAAGATAAACTCACATGTGCTACTTTTTGTGTATACCTTACCTTGATTTGTATCTGTCATTTTCAGGGCACAGACCATATAAGTCTGCCCAGCACTATCCCTGCCTCCAAACCACTGGCTCTGGCACAGACCATGTAAGTCTGCCCAGCACTATCCCCGCCTCACAACCACCAGCCCTGCCCCCCCCCCCCCCCACCGGCTCTGCCACCCAATCTCGGCTAAGCTTCTGAGGATCCATTACCATCCAATGTCTGCCCCTCTCTCCTCTCCCATTCAGCATCTGCTCCTCTCTCATCCCCATTTCCACCCATTGTCAGCCCCTATCTTTCCCCCCACTTCCATCCAGTGTCTGCCTCTCCCTCCCCTCCCCACTTCCATCCAGTATCTATCACTTTCTCTCCTTCCCTCTTCCATCCAGTATCCACCTCTCTCTCTTACCACTTCCATACAGCGTCCACCCTTCTCCCCATTTCCATCCAGCAGCACCTTTCTCCCCTCCCCATTTCCATCCAGTGTGTGCCTCTCTCCCCTCCCCACTTCCATCCAGCATCTGCCTTCCTCGCCTCCCCTCCTCCATCCAGTGTCTACCTTTCTCCTTCCCACTTTATCATTCTGCTAGATCAGCCCTGACAAGTGGGTTGTGCTCCCTAATCAGGGAAGACAAAGCCATAGCGGACAGAGTAAATGAATTCTTTCCTTCTGTCTTCACCAAGGAAGATTTGGGAGAGATACCGGTGCCAGAAATGGTATTCAAAGCTGATGAGTTGGAGAAACTGAATGAAATCTCTATTTGACAAATTGAAGAGCAGCAAATCTCCTGGACCAGATGGTATTCATCCCAGAGTACTGATAGAATTGAAAAATTAACTTGCAGAATTATTATTAGTAATATGTAATTTATCTTTAAAATCGAGCATGGTACTGGAAGATTGGAGGGTGG
Source organism: Microcaecilia unicolor (assembly GCF_901765095.1). Classification (NCBI taxonomy): domain Eukaryota; kingdom Metazoa; phylum Chordata; class Amphibia; order Gymnophiona; family Siphonopidae; genus Microcaecilia; species Microcaecilia unicolor. The sequence goes on along the minus strand of NC_044035.1, from coordinate 357,868,702 downwards.
CCAATGTATGTGATTTTTTTAAAAACATTTCCAGAGGAGATCCAGGAAATTATATACTGGTGAGCCAGCCACCAGTACTGGGCAAAATGGTAGAGACTATTATAAAGAACAAAATTACAGAGCATATTCAAAAGCATGGATTAATGATACAAAGCCAACATGGATTTAGTGAAGGGAAATCTTGTCTCACCAATCTATTACATTTCTTTGAAGGGGTGAACAAACATGCGGATAAAGGTGAGCCGGTCGATATTGTGTATCTGGATTTTCAAAAGGCATTTGACAAAGCACCTCATGAAAGACTCCAGAGAAAATTGGAAAGTCAGGAGATAGGAGGTACTATCCTATTGTGGATTAAAAACAGGTTAAAAGATAGAAAACAGAGTACTGTTAAAAGGTCAGTATTCTCAATGTAGAAAGGTAGATAGTGGGGTTCCCCAGGGATCTTTGCTGGGGCCACTGCTTTTTAACATATTTATAAATTATCTAGAGATGGGAGTAACTAGTGAGGTAATTAAATTTGCTGATGACACAAAGTTATTCAAAGTTGTTAAATCGCAAGAAGATTGGGAAAAATTACAGGAGGACCTTATGAGACTGGGCGTCTAAATAGCAGATGTTTAATGTGAGCAAGTGCAAAGTGATGCATGTGAGAAAGAGGAACCCGAATAATAGCTACGTCATGCAAGGTTCCACATTAGGAGTCACCGACCAGAAAGGGATCTAGGCGTCACCGTTGATGATACGTTGAAACCCTTTGCTTGTGTGCTGCAGCAGCTAAGAAAGCAAGTAGAATGTTAAGTGTTATTAGGAAAAGAATGGAAAACAAAAATGAGGATGTTATAATACGTTTGTATTGCTCCATGGTGCGACCGCACCTTGAATATTGTGTTCAGTTCTGGTCACCGCATCTCCAAAAAGATATAGTGGAATTAGAAAAGGTACAGAGAAGGGTGACGAAAATGATAAAGGGGAGGGGACAACTTCCCTATGAGGAAAGGCTGAAGCAGCTAAGGTTCTTCAGCTTGGAGAAAAGGCGGCTGAGGGGAGATATGATAGAGGTCTATAAAATAATAATTATTTTTTGTTGCATTTGTATCCCACATTTTCCCACCTTTTTGCAGGCTCAATGTGGCTTACATTATGCCGTAATTGCGATCGCCATTTCCAGAATGAGAAATACAAAGTATTGTTACATTATGTTGTTATTGAGTGGAGTGGAACAGGTAGATGTGACTCGCTTGTTTACTCTTTCCAAAAATACTAGGACTAGGAAGCAAGCAACGAAGCTACAAAGTAGTAAATTTAAAACGAATCAGAGAAAAGGTTTCTTCACTCAACGTGTAATTAAACTCTGGAATTTGTTGCCAGAGAATGTAGTAAAAGCAGTTAGCTTAGCAGGGTTCAAAAAAGGTTTGGATGGCTTCCTAAAGGAAAAGTCCATAGACCATTATTAAAATAGACTTGTGGAAAATCCACTGCTTATTTCTAGGATAAGCAGCATAAAATGTACTTTTTTGGGATCTTGCCAGTTACTTGTGACCTGCATTGGCCACTTGGAAACAGGATGCTGGGCTTGATGGACCTTCGGTCTGTCCCAGTATGGCAATACTTATGTACTAAGGCAATGACGTCAGCGAGGGTGGGACATGGCCAATGGAAGCCTGTGGGGCTGGTGCAAGCAGTGAGAATGAATCTCTGCAGGTGCCGAGGACACCTGTACCAACATCGGGGAGGCACGGAGCTTCGAGACAGGAGCGCAAATGCCGGGACACCACAGAAGAGACAGAGAAGATGTGGGGTTGGTGAAAAAAACCCTCTTATGTTTTTAAAAAATATCTCAGGGAAGATATTTGTGGTGTGTGTTTGGGGGGGGGGGGGGAGGTAAGGGGCACATGGAAGGGCTCATCCAATTTATCTCTGGGCCCATCCAAAATACCGAGTCTGGCTATATACCTCTGGACTGCAGATCAATAAAGAAAGTCATAAGGGCAGCAGCAGCAATAGAAGATAATGTAGGTGCGTAAGGAAGGCCCCAGAAGGCACTTGTTGGTAAGTGCCGGGCATGGAAGAGAGGAGAAACAGCAAAAAAAAACCAAACATAAATGCGCCTTCAAAACTGGAACAATCGAGAGTCCTTTAATAAATCAACCCAACACGGGTCGTGTTTCGGCGTGTCTATGCCTCAGGGGTTTGACAAAAAAGACATTGAAATACAATGTGAATAACATAGTAACATAGAGCTTCTTTTGTGCTAGTACGCACTGGTACGGCGTACTGGTACCTTTTTTCCTCCGGTGAGTCCTGCACTAGATCACTCGCCTACTTACTGTTTTTTTCTAGGACTCGGCAGTGCAAACGGTGCAGGCAGCGATTGAGAGAGGCTGGCAGTATCGGAGCTTCCCTGTGCGAGTCCCACCTCTGCGGAAACAGGAAGTTGAAACAAACTAAGTGGGACTCACAGAGGGAAGCTCCGACGCTGTCAGCCTCTCTCAATCACTGCCTGCACCGTTCGTACTGCCGAGTCCGACGCTGTCAGCCTTTCTTTATTACTTCGTAGCAGGCAGGCAGTGGAGAAGGAGGACAGGCTGGGGAAAGAAGAATCGATAGAAGGGGAGGGCAGGGGAGAGAGGAGAATCGCTGGACAATAATGTAAGGGGAGAGAGGAGAATCGCTGGACATGGATGGGAGGGCAGGGGAGAGAGAATTGCTGGACATGGATGGGAGGGGAGGGCAGAGGAGAGAGGAGAATCGCTGGACATGGATGGGAGGGGAGGGCAGGGAAGAGAGAATCGCTGGACATGGATGAGAGGGAAGGACAGGGGAGAGAGGAGACATGCTGGACATGGATGGGAGGGGAGGGCAGGGGAGAGAGGAGAATCACTGGACATGGATGGGAGGGGAGGACAGGGAAGAGAGAACTGCTGGACATGGATGGGAGGAGAGGGCAGGGAAGAGAGAATTGCTGGACATGGATGGGAGGGAAGAGAAGAGAGTTGCTGGACATGGATGGAAGTGGAGGGCAGGGAAGAGAGAATCGCTGGACATGGATGGGAGGTGAGGGCAGGGAAGAGAGAATTGCTGGACATGGATGAGAGGGAAGGTCAGGGGAGAGAGGAGACATGCTGGACATGGATGGGAGGGGAGGGTAGGGAAGAGAGAATTGCTGGACATGGATGGGAGGGAGAGAGGAGAATCGCTGGACATGGATGGAAGGAGAGGGCAGGAGAGAGAGGGGAATCACTGGACATGGATGGGAGGGCAGGGGAGAGGAGAATCGCTGGAAATGGATGGGAGGGGAGGGCAGGGGAGAGATGAGAATGGCTGGACAAGGATGGGAGGGGAGGGCAGGGGAGAGAGGAGAATCGCTGGGCATGGATGGCAGAGGAGGACAGGGGGCAGAGAAGAATCGCTGGGCATGGATGGGATGGGAGGGGAGGGCAGGGGAGAGAGGAGACATACTGGACATGAATGGAAGGGGAGGTCAGGGAAGAGAAATTCGCTGGACGTGGATGGAAGGAGAGGGGAGAGGAGAATCGTTGGACATGGATGAGAGGGGAGAGAAGGGGAGAGAGGAGAATCACTGGACATGGATGGCAAGGGAGGACAGGGGACAGAGGAGAATTGCTGGACATGGGAGGGGAGGGCAGGGGAGAGAGGAAACATGCTGGACATGGATGGAGGGAACGGAAGACAGGAAGGAGATGCACATGGATGGGAGGGGAGGGCAGGGAAGAGAGGAGAAATGCTGGAAATGGATGGAGAGGAGAGCAGGAGATAGAGGAGAATTACTGGACATGATTGGATGGAGGGGTTTGGGGGGAGAGAGGAGAAATGCTGGACTTGGATGGAGGAGAGGGGAGAGAGAATTGGGTATGACTGGGAGCGACAGAGGGAACACCCAGTTCCTATGAAGACTTCCTGGAGTACCTCGTGAAGAGGGACAGTCACAGCCTCCCTAGGAGGAGACGTGTAGTCCAGGAACATGAGCATCTTGGCCCTGGGCTCGCCATCCACTTCCAAAGGAAATGAAATGGCATCAACCATTTCCTTAACAAAACAATAAAATGTTTCCCAGTTGTGTTGGGGGTTGAGATTTGTCTCTGTTTGTTTCACAGTTTTGTTTTAATATTTAAAGTTCTGCATGGTCAGTAATATACTGGTGAGTTCCAGGGCTGCACCATCCCTTATACTAGTGTAGAGGGCATGTGTATTTAATAGTTCAGCAGAAACATCTAGTTCCTATACCTGTTGAACTTTACCTTGGAAATACCTCACAGTTTCCAGAGCAACAGTGTTCTCTCCTTCCTGAATGATTCCCAGGTGGAACCGATACCCAAGGATGTTAAAGGATACCAGGACAGACCCATTCTGACTAGCCTACTGTGTGAAGAATGCAGAGAAAGGGTTTTGGTTAACCCCCTGTTATGTATGGAAAAACCATTCTGAGGCTAGGAAGAGCTTTTAGTACTTAGGAAGGATGGATCATAGTCTCTTCCTACTGTGTCACTCCTTTAAAAGCACTGCTCAAGCATTATGAAAAGTGAATCAAACCAATTGCATTTCTCACTGAGGACTAAATGTAGACTTGATGAGCAATTTCTTTGTATGGTTAGCCCTGCACTGCAATGCTAACCTCCCTCTGCTTAATGCTTTCACAGAGAAATGCTCTTTCTGAGATTTTTCATCCCTGCTGTCTTGCAACTCCTAAGTCATCAACAGATGTTAATGAAACCAGTTTCCTCGTGTGTCCTGTCCTTGACTTGCTCAAAGCAAGTAGCACAGGCTGCAGTCTGTAGGTACACAGGACAGGAACCTAGGCACCAACATTTCAAATGACTGGGGATGCCAACCACAATACAAATTACCCTCCCTGGACATAGTGAAGGAAATTGCCCAATATTGGGGGTGTTCAGCATTCAGTAGCACTCACAGAACTGGCTTCTGTGGGCTGGAGTCTCTGGTTACTGTACTAGTGAAATTTAATAATTTGCAGTTGTGTTTTTCCTGCTTGGACCCTGAAAGTGTCCATCATTTTGTTGCAGTGTCAGAGGCTAACAAAAGAACTGGGTTAATTGACTGCTAGATTATTTTATGCATGTTAGGCAACCTTCTCTGTTGGTTTACCCCTGTTTAGCTGTTGACAGGGTTAGAGTCAGGGTTATTAGATATGGATGCTTGATATGTTTAATTAACATAATGTTGTGTTGGCTCAAAATAAGATACATGATGTTAAAATGGAGATTAATATAGAAACAGAGAAAAATGTAGGCAGATTGTGAGGGGGTGTACAGAACACTGCCCCTCACCCTTAAGAATAGTCCCTCAAACCTGAGCCACTTTAAAACCACTAGTCCAGCCCAGGGAGGAAGTGAGACCGGACAGATGGAGTCAGAGCTAGGAAGTATAAAAGACAGGGCCAGAGTGGGGTTAAAGAGGTCCAGGGAAGGAAGAACTGAAGCCCAGCATATGCCTTTACAACCTATGTCTAGCGACCAAGACATGGCTGAGGTAAGCCAACTTTGGGTTTTGAGACTTGTAAGCCCTGTTCAGAGGTCTGGCTGGAGCCAGACCTGGAAACGGAGAGAGAGAGAAGAACTTACAGGTTTCTGTTAATAAAGCACTTTTTTCATTTTTACACCTTTGTCTGGCTGTGTTATTGCCCAGAACACGGCAGCTAGACTTATTTATGGGAAGCCTAGATTTGAAAGTGCAACACCCCTCTGTATGAAACTTCATTGGCTCCCTATCAGAGAACGAGTCAACTTTAAGGCCATCACACTAATCCACAAGATCATCCATGGAGTATCACCAAGTTACATGGTCAATCTATTAAACCTTCCGACCAGAAACATGTCTACATCTTCAAGATCATACCTTAACCTGCACCTTCCATTTAAACTGAAAAAGTGTTTAAAGATGTTGAAGCGCTTTTGAAGGATTTATATGGAGAGAGATCATGGCCTTAACCCTTGTCCCTGATGAAAGTGCTTGAAACCCGCGGAGTCGGGCGGTTTCAGGGGAAGGCACTTGTTGGAAGAAATCCTTAGTCTGGATTTATTCTCGGTGAGACGAAGCTAAGTACATTGTGTTTCACGATATTTATTATTGTAGAGTGGTTGAACAATATTTATAGCACTTGGGTGATGGTGTATGAGTTATATATAAGAAACACCCTCCCAATATACTAAATGAGTAACCCAATGAAAGAAGTGCTATACTACTAATTAGCAGCTTGATTGCATGGGTGGGTGATATCTGAGGGTACTCAAACAAATATTAGGATATCATTATTTTGCAACCGGTGACACTACGTGGGACACATAGAGATACATACGCTTTTGTGGCTAAACAGTCCTGGTTCATGTTTTGGATAGTATATGTTACCAGAGACAAAGATATTTTTGATTACGTATTCTGCTAGTGGAATAGCAACATTCCATGTAGAATCTCAAATAGTAGCAACAGAATCTCAATAGTAGCAACATTTCATCTAGAATCTCCAATAGGGAAAGGGAACTGGGACTTGATATACCGCCTTTCTGAGGTTTTTGCAACTACATTCAAAGCAGTTTACATATATTCAGGTACTTATTTTGTACCAGGGGCAATGGAGGGTTAAGTGACTTGCCCAGAGTCACAAGGAGCTGTGGTGGGAATTGAAACCAGTTTCCCAGGATCAAAGTCCACTGCACACTAGGCTACATAAACCGTGACTAACGCTAAGTGTGGTTTATAGAATACTAGTAAAAAAGGCCTGTTTCTGCCGCTGATGAAACGGGCCCTAGCCGGCACCAGACTCCCTTCCTCTCCCCTTACGCTTTTCTCCCTGGTGGTCTAGAGGTACCTATTCGGTCGGGGCAGGAAAGAAAGAGCCCCCTATTTCCTGCCCATAGTGGTGCTGCTAGCTTCCTTGCTGCATCGTGTGGGAGTCCGGCTCTCGGCGTTTCAAAATGGCCGGCGAGAGTTGAAGTCTCGCGAGGCAGCTTCAACTTTCGGCGGCCATTTTGATTCGCCGAGAGCTGGACTCAGACACGATGCAGCCAGGCAGCTAGCAGCAGCGCCCCGGGCAGGAAAGCGGGGGTTCCTTCGTTCCTGCCCGAGCGAACAGGTACCGCTAGACCACCAGGGATAGTGGCGTAAGGGGAGGGGAGGTGACAGGGGGGAGGGAAGGTGATGAGGGGAAGAGTGTGGTACCGGGGGCGGGCTGGTACCTTGAAAGGGGCGGGGCAATGTGGTGAAAGGGGCCGGGGTGATCGGCACGTCGTCGTTTGCGGCTGGGATTTGTTGGAAGGGGAGGAGTAAGGAAACATACTGCACGTGTTTCCCTACTGCTTCCCGTGCATTGATTTGCCTTGTTTTCGTGTTCCGCCCTCGATGTCATCACGTGTGATGCGAGGGCGGGGCACGGAGACATCGTCAGTGTTGTGGCTTCACCACCATGAATTTACGAACCGGTGTGTGAGTGCCTGCAGTGACGTCAGTGTCCTCAGAACGTTGAGGGTGCGTTTTATTATAGTAGATGTGTAGCACCCGGACCCACGACTAAATTTAAGCGTGACCATTTATTCCAACTAAAACCATTTATTCCAACTAAATCCGTGCCTAACTTTGGCACGGATTGGGTGTATTCTATAACAGTGCATGTAATTTTTAGAAACACCACGATCCGCCCATGGCCACACCCCCTTTTGAGACACATTAGAATTTATGTGCACCACTTTACAGAATACGCTTAGAAATTCCAATTAGTGCTGATAATTGCTTATCATTGGCCAATTTTTTTGCGTCGATTGGCTTAGTAAACAATTGGGGACATTGCCAGATTTGCACACACAAATTTAGTTGCCATATATAGAATCTGGGGGTAATTGTACTATCCAGATAAAAGACAATTCTATATACTACTGTGTACTTGCGGGGGGGGGGGGGGGCGTAGACACAGGCAGGGCTCCCACCTATGCCTCTCTCTAGCATACAGGATACTGGACGTGACATGGTACTCACACTATATCAGCTCTATGGCTGGCATAAATGTGGACACCTAGAATTTAGGCACGCTCTCCCCGATATTCAGCCAGTGGCAGGCAGCGTGGTTAGCTGCCACCGCCCAGCAGTGACCCTGCATATACAGGCTGTGTCTGGTGTCAGTTTTGTCCGCCTCAACTTAACTGGCTAAGTGAATATTCGGTGCTAGCAGGTAAAGTTGTGTGGAGGAGTGGCTTAGTGGTTGGAGCTTCCTTGACATCCAAAGATGGCCGGTTCAAATCCCACTGCTGCTCCTTGTGATCTTGGGCAAGTCACTTAACCCTCCATTGCCTCAGGTACAAAATTAGACTGTGAGCCGTCCAGGGACAGAGAAATACCCAGTGTACCTGCACGTAACTCACCTTGAAAAAGGTGTGAGCAAAATCTAAATAAAGTTAATAGTGGTTAAAGATAGGCTTGCTATTTAAGCAGCTGGTTTAGTGCAACATAGCAAGTTCTATTAACTGGCCAGGAGCTGTTCCTAGCTGGTTTAATAATGCTGAAAATCAGGCCAACTGATACTGGGTTACAGTAGCATTCTGTAAAGGAACCTATGTGCCTCTGTTCTGTTATAGCCTCTTGGGGCACTTAAATGATGGCGCCCAGTTATGGAATTACACCCATAGTGCCAAGGTGGCATGTAAGAATGTTTAGGGCTCTATTCAGACAGTCTGCTGAACATTCATTGTTAGGGCTGGCTATGGCACTTACATGGACAGAGGCCAAAAAGTTATCTTATCTCTCTGTGAGTACAGTAATTCAAGGGGCCTTCTTTAAGTTGAAGTTACTTTATAGTACTTTATTGCACCCGAGGACTTTCACACCGTGTTACAAATAATGGTTTTATTATCTATTGATTTTTTTGCAATGTGTTGTTTATTGAACTCCATGCTTCCTCTTTGGGAAGAGCTGCAATAAGTTAAGAATTCAGCAGCAAGACCTGTGACAGGCTGTGATACTCTGGGCAAGTGTTCAAGCACTGGGCCTCTGGGAGGCCTGTAAAGAAACAAACTGAATCGGCTTAACAAACAAAACCCCCTTTATCCAGGACATTAATGAAAACAGGGGAGCCTGTCCTACTTTGCAGGCAAGCTTCAACTGAGCAGCAGAAGAATTTCTCATACATAAGTTAGTGGAGTGTAATCTGGAGGGCTGCTTATCCCTGTTTTGGGCCTCCCTTTTTTATCTTCTCTTGCTGTACTGGCCCTCTTGCCTGAGTTCCCCAGCTCAGATCAAAGATGACCCAGTGGGGGAATGTGTTTAAGGAGGACTGGGGTAGGGTTACCTTATTTGTAGAGACAAAAAGAGGACACACAAAATAAAATGGTTGCTACCTTTTCTAAAGAAATATTTAATCATAGCAAATGTACAGATGACTTTTAGTTAACTAACACACAACAGTGACTGACTTACAGTACAGCAGTACACAATAATCTACTTTTCAAAAACTTCTGGATTTGAGTTTGATTGAGTCTGAGTCCAAGCGTACTTATCAGACTAGTGGATATCTCTCAGCAACTTTAGCTGGCCTCTGAGATACATATGGAAGTCTTTGCATATCATACGCTTAAGGTTGTGCTGCATGAACGAAATTTCTTTGACAGATTCAACCAACAACTTGTTTCTCTCCTTTGTCCATTGACTGTGCATTAGAGAAAAAACTAACATGTTATGTGAGAAAAACTCTGCAATGATAAGAAGTTCTGAGAAACATTCCTCAGTCTTGCAGCTGTTCAAATACTTCACCCATTTCTCGTGGGACAATAACTTTGTGATGTCTTGTTCATTTCGGTTTGACTCAACAAATCTCTTCAAGTTGCAGAACTGATCAAAACATTTGCTATGTCTATTTCCTTTTTGAGATATGCCACAGTTGCAACAACTTCATCCCAACTTGGAATTTCAATTAAAGCCATCCACGCAAATTTGGTGAACTCCTCCAGTGGCATGGTCCACATCTCCAAATATTCCAAATATGTAGTGTACATCAGCGAGGCTACAAAAAGCATCACAGTGGTCATCTAGTCCATCTTGATGCAACTTCATTAACAACTCCTTTACCTTTAATGATACCAAACCATCTTGTACACTGCATCTGAGAACAGACTGAACAGATTTAATGCAGTTCATAACCTCCAGTAACAAGTTATTTTCACATTCAATTTTTTCAGTGTGTGAGTGGAATTCATTCATCAGTGAATGTATATGTCAAAGGTAAATCTCACTCAGATCATTTTCAAAGAAATTTCAGATCAGAACAGGTGCCTTTTCTTGAGACAAAAAGAAAGAAGTCAAGGCTGGGAACATCTGCAACAGCCGGTGGACGCAATGAAATAAAGACAGCCATCAAGTCTTGCTGTGATAAATCAGCTGATGATACTCCAACAAACTCGCAGTTTGAATGTTCAATTTTAATAGCGTAGATTGAGAAATAGTTGTATAATTTTAAAACTATTGACTCAATGTCAAGATCAAGTGTACCAGCGCCATGCTGCATGCAGTTATTCAAAACATGTGCTGGACAACCAATGCCAACTAACATACCAGTGTCGCTGATTTTTCCCTTCATCTTCTTTAAAGCAAACACATTATTGCCAGCAGCATGTCAGTGAGTTTGGACGGTAAGCACCATTTTTCCAAATGAAGTAGTGAATAAGAATTGGAAATAACTTCTCAGACCCATGATTACTATCATCTATCATGACCCCACAGTAATGTACATAGCTTAGTGCTTTCAAGGTGGGAAAAATTTTTCCAGTCCAACCCGTGCTCAAGAGTACCCAAAAGTAGCCCAAGCTTTCCAACAGGCTATCTGAGGAGTGGGGGAGGGGGCATGGGTGTGGGGCTACTCATGCAAGCGCACTAGTCTACCTCCATACTCCACGGTGGTCCACGTGCTCACTCTTGCCTCTTCCGGCTGGTGTACTCCAGTGCTCTCTCTCGTCTCGCTGCTGCTGCACTGGCTGGGTAGCTGAGCCTGCCTATATGTGAGAGCAGCAGCACAAGCAGGCGAGCATCAGCCAATTGGACATCCAGAATGAGTCTTGAAACTCATTTCAAGCCTCATTCTGGATGTCCAATAGTATTGTTTATCTTCTCCTATTGGATGGCACCCAAGCATGGCATTGGACAATGAGAGAAGCTATTGGAGCCCCAGAATGAGGCTTGAAATGCAGCTGGAACTGGAAAAAATACCACCCCAAAACCCGGAAAACACGCTAAAAGTAGCCCAAAAACCAGCAACCACTCTGAAAATAGTCCGCTACCAAGTTTAAAACCAGTTCAATTGGGCGGCAAAATAGCTGGCTTGGCAACTAGTTTGTGTACTGCGTGCAACGTTAGAGTCAGGTAATATTGATTTTACTAACCTGCAGCTGCAGTCCATTGGTTTATAGCTATGATAACAACATGAAACGCTAATGCTCCTTCAGCAGCCGAAACAGAATCATTGATTTTGGAACACGATGTTATGAAAATAATCGGTAAATTTTATAGACAAGCTTTTCTCCACGAACATTCTTAAGATGCTTCGATGTTCTGATATGCACCTCTAATTCAAATAAATGAACCTGAATGTGCAACAGAAATGTAAGTCCCACCACCACATGTTATGCATTCTGCTACTCTGTTATATCAACCTGCACAAAAACATGGGTATTTCGCTTTCATTGTGTCATTTGACTGCCCCTATCAGACTGACCGTTCATTTGTCTTTTAGATTGTAAGCTCTTTGAGCAGGGACTGTCCCTCTATGTTAAATTGTACAGCGCTGCGTAACCCTAGTAGCGCTTTAGAAATGTTAAGTAGTAGTAGTAGTAAATGAATAGCTTTGTTTCGGCATTTCAAGTTCATACTTGACGTTTTCCCATGATTCTGTAAAGGTCGCCAAAAATTGTGAGTGCAAATTTAGATGCATTCCCGATTTGCAAGCACAATTTAATTGAATAACAAGCCAATTAGTGCCAATAATTGGCTTTTTAACAAGCAGTTATTGGCACTAATTAGATTTAATTGGGACCAATGCATGTAAAGTTAGGCTCAGGATCCACACCTAAGATTTATGTGCATTCCATAAAAGGGGGCACAGAAATGGAAGGGTCATGGGCAGAACAGGGCATAGCTTTGAGTTACGAATGCAATTACAGAGTAATGGTGCTATGCGTGTAAATGTAGGTGCAGGCATTTGCACCACATGCAAATGACTGTGCCCAAATTTACGCATGACTTTCCACTTAAGCGTGTATTTTATAAACCTCAATGGGTGGCAATAAGTGCTCCCCGCCGCATGGCCTTGCAGTAAGAGTAATCTTTTTGCGTGGCCATTTTGTGGGGGAGGGGCTTTTTACCCGTTGTGGTAAAAAGGGCTCTGGTGCACAGGAAAAATGGCCCCCACTGCTACCGCAAGGCCCTTTTTTACCGCAGCTTGGTAAAAGGACCCCTGTATGTTCTGCATTCCTGCTCTGTCTCCCTGGCTTGTTCTTTCCTCCACATCCCCCTCCCTGGCTCCTGGCGTATCCTCGACTATTTTCTATCAAATTACACAATCAATATACAGAGAATCAGCAGCCGTTCACTGATACCTTATGAGCCCAATTATTTTTATTAATTTTTATTTTTGTTTGACGATCACCTTGCCAGTCCTGTTGAGTCACTCTGCTTTCCTGCTCCTGGACTTCTGCCGTCCATTTTAGTCTCTTTTTCCTTTTCCTTTTTTCCCCTTCCTACCCTGTTTCTCTCCCGTACCTAATGTACTGTACTTGTACCTGATTTTCCATGTAGCTGTATTTAACTGTTCATTGTAAGCCGCTTTGAGGCTGCAAAACTGCGGCAAAAGGCGAGGTATAAATGACCTAAAATAAATAAATAAATAAATAAACTTACTATACCGCTTTAACTAACTGGCAGACCAAGTTGGTTTGCAATTCTAACAGCAAAATATGAAAGGAATTACAATAAGGATAGGAAAGAGTAGTCAACTATTCACACAGTCCTACCACAGTAGTCAGGGGAAAACGGAAAAGGAAGCAGAACATAGTAACATAGTAGATGACGGCAGAAAAAGACCTGCACGGTCCATTCAGTCTGCCCAAGAAGATAAATTCCTATGTGCTACTTATTTGTACTGTCCTCTTCAGGGCACAGACCGTATAAGTCTGGCCAGCCCTATCCCTGCCTCCCAACCACCAACCCCGCCTCCCACCACCAGCTCTGGCACAGACCGTATAAGTCTGCCCAGCACTATCCCCGCCTCCCAACTACCAGTCCCGCCTACCACCACCAGCTCTGGCACAGACCGTATAAGTCTGCCCAGCACTATCCCTGCCTCCCACCACCAGCTCTGGCACAGACCGTATAAGTCTGCCCAGCACTATCCCCGCCGCCCACCACCGGCTCTGGCACAGACCGTATAAGTCTGCCCAGCACTATCCCCGCCGCCCAACCACCAGCCCCGGCACAGACCGTATACAGTGGGGGAAATAAGTATTTGATCCCTTGCTGATTTTGTAAGTTTGCCCACTGACAAAGACATGAGCAGCCCATAATTGAAGGGTAGGTTATTGGTAACAGTGAGAGATAGCACATCACAAATTAAATCCGGAAAATCACATTGTGGAAAGTATATGAATTTATTTGCATTCTGCAGAGGGAAATAAGTATTTAATCCCTCTGGCAAACAAGACCTAATACTTGGTGGCAAAACCCTTGTTGGCAAGCACAGCGGTCAGACGTCTTCTGTAGTTGATGATGAGGTTTGCACACATGTCAGGAGGAATTTTGGTCCACTCCTCTTTGCAGATCATCTCTAAATCATTAAGAGTTCTGGGCTGTCGCTTGGCAACTCGCAGTTTCAGCTCCCTCCATAAGTTTTCAATTGGATTAAGGTCTGGTGACTGGCTAGGCCACTCCATGACCCTAATGTGCTTCTTCCTGAGCCACTCCTTTGTTGCCTTGGCTGTATGTTTTGGGTCATTGTCGTGCTGGAAGACCCAGCCACGACCCATTTTTAAGGCCCTGGCGGAGGGAAGGAGGTTGTCACTCAGAATTGTACGGTACATGGCCCTATCCATTCTCCCATTGATGCGGTGAAGTAGTCCTGTGCCCTTAGCAGAGAAACACCCCCAAAACATAACATTTCCACCTCCATGCTTGACAGTGGGGACGGTGTTCTTTGGGTCATAGGCAGCATTTCTCTTCCTCCAAACACGGTGAGTTGAGTTCATGCCAAAGAGCTCAATTTTTGTCTCATCTGACCACAGCACCTTCTCCCAATCACTCTCGGCATCATCCAGGTGTTCACTGGCAAACTTCAGACGGGCCGTCACATGTGCCTTCCGGAGCAGGGGGACCTTGCGGGCACTGCAGGATTGCAATCCGTTATGTCGTAATGTGTTACCAATGGTTTTCGTGGTGACAGTGGTCCCAGCTGCCTTGAGATCATTGACAAGTTCCCCCCTTGTAGTTGTAGGCTGATTTCTAACCTTCCTCATGATCAAGGATACCCCACGAGGTGAGATTTTGCGTGGAGCCCCAGATCTTTGTCGATTGACAGTCATTTTGTACTTCTTCCATTTTCTTACTATGGCACCAACAGTTGTCTCCTTCTCGCCCAGCGTCTTACTGATGGTTTTGTAGCCCATTCCAGCCTTGTGCAGGTGTATGATCTTGTCCCTGACATCCTTAGACAGCTCCTTGCTCTTGGCCATTTTGTAGAGGTTAGAGTCTGACTGATTCACTGAGTCTGTGGACAGGTGTCTTTCATACAGGTGACCATTGCCGACAGCTGTCTGTCATGCAGGTAACGAGTTGATTTGGAGCATCTACCTGGTCTGTAGGGGCCAGATCTCTTACTGGTTGGTGGGGGATCAAATACTTATTTCCCTCTGCAGAATGCAAATAAATTCATATACTTTCCACAATGTGATTTTCCGGATTTAATTTGTGATGTGCTATCTCTCACTGTTACCAATAACCTACCCTTCAATTATGGGCTGCTCATGTCTTTGTCAGTGGGCAAACTTACAAAATCAGCAAGGGATCAAATACTTATTTCCCCCACTGTAAGTCTGCCCAGCACTAGTCCCGCCTCCCAACCACCAGCCCCGGCATAAACCGTATAAGTCTGCCCAGCACTAGCCCCGCCTCCTAACCACCAGCTCTGCCACCCATTCTAGGCTAAGCTCCTGAGGATCCCTTCCTTCTGCACAGGATTCCTTTATGTTTATCCCACGCATGTTTGAATTCCGTTACCGTTTTCCTCTCCACCACCTCCCGCGGGAGGGCATTCCAAGCATCCACCACCCTCTCCGTGAAAAATTACTTCCTGACATTCTTCTTGAGTCTGCCCCCCTTCAATCTCATTTCATGCCCTCTCGTTCTACCGCCTTCCCATCTCCGGAAAAGGTTTGTTTGCGGATTAATACCTTTCAAATATTTGAACATCTGTATCATATCACCCCTGTTTCTCCTTTCCTCCAGAGTATACATGTTCAGGTCCGCAAGTCTCTCCTCATACGTCTTGTAACACAAATCCCATACCATCCTCGTAGCTTTTCTTTGCACCGCTTCAATTCTTTTTACATCCTTAGCAAGATACGGCCTCCAAAACTGAACACAATACTCCAAGTGGGGCCTCACCAACGACTTGTACAGGGGCATCAACACCTCTTTTCTTCTGCTGGTCACACCTCTCTCTATACAGCCTAGTAACCTTCTAGCTACGGCCACCGCCTTGTCACACTGTTTCATCGCCTTCAGATCCTCAGAGACTGTCACCCCAAGATCCCTCTCCCCATCCGTACCTAGCAGACTCTCACTGCCTAACACATACGCCTCTCTTGGATTTCTACTCCCTAAGTGCATCACTTTGCATTTCTTCGCATTGAATTTTAATTGCCAAACCTTAGACCATTCTTCTAGCTTTTTCAGATCCTTTTTCATGTTTTCCACTCCCTCCGGGGTGTCCACTGTGTTACAAATCTTAGTATCATCTGCAAATAGGCAAACTTTACCTTCTAACCCTTCGGCAATGTCACTCACAAATATATTGAACAGAATCGGCCCCAGCACCGATCCCTGAGGCACTCCACTACTCACCTTTCCCTCCTCCGAGCGAACTCCATTCACCACCACCCTCTGGCGTCTGTCCGTCAACCAGTTCCTAATCCAGTTCACCAATTTGGGTCCTATTTTCAGCCCATCCAGTTTATTTAAGAGCCTCCTGTGGGGAACCGTGTCAAAAGCCTTGCTGAAATCTAAGTAGATTACGTCTATAGCACGTAATCTACTTAGATTACGTATAGAACAAATTAGGTACTGGAGAAAAGGAGGGGAGGGGCAGGAAAGAAAGGAACCAGTGAAGTCCACAATAAAGATAGGCCTAGGATAGATTATAAGCTTGACGGAAGAGCCAAGACATTACAGCAACAGGTTTTAAACTTAGTACATACAGTGGTGGAAATAAGTATTTGATCCCTTGCTGATTTTGTAAGTTTGCCCACTGACAAAGACATGAGCAGCCCATAATTGAAGGGTAGGTTATTGGTAACAGTGAGAGATAGCACATCACAAATTAAATCCGGAAAATCACATTGTGGAAAGTATATGAATTTATTTGCATTCTGCAGAGGGAAATAAGTATTTGATCCCCCACCAACCAGTAAGAGATCTGGCCCCTACAGACCAGGTAGATGCTCCAAATCAACTCGTTACCTGCATGACAGACAGCTGTCGGCAATGGTCACCTGTATGAAAGACACCTGTCCACAGACTCAGTGAATCAGTCAGACTCTAACCTCTACAAAATGGCCAAGAGCAAGGAGCTGTCTAAGGATGTCAGGGACAAGATCATACACCTGCACAAGGCTGGAATGGGCTACAAAACCATCAGTAAGACGCTGGGCGAGAAGGAGACAACTGTTGGTGCCATAGTAAGAAAATGGAAGAAGTACAAAATGACTGTCAATCGACAAAGATCTGGGGCTCCACGCAAAATCTCACCTCGTGGGGTATCCTTGATCATGAGGAAGGTTAGAAATCAGCCTACAACTACAAGGGGGGAACTTGTCAATGATCTCAAGGCAGCTGGGACCACTGTCACCACGAAAACCATTGGTAACACATTACGACATAACGGATTGCAATCCTGCAGTGCCCGCAAGGTCCCCCTGCTCCGGAAGGCACATGTGACGGCCCGTCTGAAGTTTGCCAGTGAACACCTGGATGATGCCGAGAGTGATTGGGAGAAGGTGCTGTGGTCAGATGAGACAAAAATTGAGCTCTTTGGCATGAACTCAACTCGCCGTGTTTGGAGGAAGAGAAATGCTGCCTATGACCCAAAGAACACCGTCCCCACTGTCAAGCATGGAGGTGGAAATGTTATGTTTTGGGGGTGTTTCTCTGCTAAGGGCACAGGACTACTTCACCGCATCAATGGGAGAATGGATGGGGCCATGTACCGTACAATTCTGAGTGACAACCTCCTTCCCTCCGCCAGGGCCTTAAAAATGGGTCGTGGCTGGGTCTTCCAGCACGACAATGACCCAAAACATACAGCCAAGGCAACAAAGGAGTGGCTCAGGAAGAAGCACATTAGGGTCATGGAGTGGCCTAGCCAGTCACCAGACCTTAATCCCATTGAAAACTTATGGAGGGAGCTGAAGCTGCGAGTTGCCAAGCGACAGCCCAGAACTCTTAATGATTTAGAGATGATCTGCAAAGAGGAGTGGACCAAAATTCCTCCTGACATGTGTGCAAACCTCATCATCAACTACAGAAGACGTCTGACCGCTGTGCTTGCCAACAAGGGTTTTGCCACCAAGTATTAGGTCTTGTTTGCCAGAGGGATTAAATACTTATTTCCCTCTGCAGAATGCAAATAAATTCATATACTTTCCACAATGTGATTTTCCGGATTTAATTTGTGATGTGCTATCTCTCACTGTTACCAATAACCTACCCTTCAATTATGGGCTGCTCATGTCTTTGTCAGTGGGCAAACTTACAAAATCAGCAAGGGATCAAATACTTATTTCCACCACTGTAGTGGTGAAAAAAGACCTCCACTATGGAAGCAAGGATATATCAAAAGTTCCTCAAGGAACGGCATGCAACCACCTCTAATGAAGGAACAGTTCAACTACAACAATGGCAGGTGAAAATGACTTATTTGTTATGCTGTGTTACTTCCATCTGCCAACATGACTGACGTGCTGCTTCAATCTTCTATCAGAAAATGGTTTTAAAGATTTGTAATTCAACCAGCCGTGGAACAGATGATTTCCCCTGAAGCAACTTTGTGAAACAGGGAATCCCTGTCTGGTTTTGGTTGGATTATCAGTGACCGGTTGGACTGCATTACAAATCTTTAAAACCATTTTTTGATGGAAGATTGAAGCAACAGGTCATGTTGGCAGGTGGAGCAAATTTAACTGAGGTCTTTTTTTCCCCATTATGTATTAACTGGGCTCATATGGCATCAATGAACAGCTGCTGGTCCTAGCTTATCCAGTATATATATTTCCCTGTATTCAACCCCTCCTCCATTCCTATTCCCATTATCATTCCCTTCCCCTCCCCACCTCACTGGGCCCAGCACCAGCCCCAAAAAAGTCTCCCAATTTTTCACCTTGAGTGCACTGCAGGATCACAGTCTCTCCAACTCGGGCTGGCTGTGCCGGAAGTCCGTGGCTACAGTGGTGTCATGGTTGGTTGGGGGGGGGGGGGCTCCAAGAAGGGCTGGCTGTACAGTGTCAGGACTCGGACTTGCTTCCCTTCTTCTCTCAGCCTCGTGGTATGTATTGCTGGGGAGGGAGGGGGGCACCGCAGTAATGAGTCAGACCTGGTCGCAGGTGATCAGAGTGATGTAGCACCAGGACTCCCTACCCTCCTGAGCAGTGCAGCTTGTGCCAGCTGTAGAAGAGCGTGGGGCTGGTAGCTTCCCGCCACTGGCAGGCTTGGCTGAGGTAGTTAGGCAGCACCAGACCTCCTTCCAATCTCCTTTGGGTCCTCTACTGCCAGCTGCATGCAGTGCATGAGAAGGTTCCTCTTGCTGCATGACTCAGCCACATGCACATGCCAGTAGATCAGGCAACCTCTACTACGCTGGCACTTGCGTCGGTGTCTGCGACTACATTTGCGTCACCAGAAACTTGGAAATCAGGCAAACAAAGAAAATGAAGAAAATAACCCGGACACCCGACAGTGCCCTGGGATGGAGGACATGTTGGTAACCCTAGACCAGGGTTCACTTACACACTCCCTCACAATCATAGCCAAACTCAAGGCACTTCATTGGCTTTACCAGTGATGTGGTGGGTGAAATTTAAGACTTCAATCTGGGATTCTCAGGACATTGAAGGGTGAGGCTCTTCTGTATTATACATCAGTGTTCAAGTCTTATGTGCCAGCTTTGTCCTTGTGATCATCTGCTGCCATGCTGTTAGAGACTCCTACCAGAAAACACTGTGAGGACTGTTGCCTTCCTGAGTCACGAGTAAGAGCACAATTCCTTTTTTGCTGCTTTATCGTGAAACTTTCTTCCAACAGAGCTGCAGCAAATGAAGAGTTTGTTGGATTTTAGAAGAACTCTGAAGACCTATTTTTTTTATCAAGTGTACAGGTCTGGGTTAAAGCTGAGCTAAACTGGGGGTATTTTCTGACTTCTTGGGTGGATTTTATGTGTATTGACATGCTAGGGTTCTTGTTGTGGGAAAGTGGATTTTAAATGGCTAATTATTCTTGCTTTTTGCTTGTGTTTCTGTGATTATTATGCCTTATGTTTTGCTGAACTGGATGAAATGAGCAGGTTATAAATTCTTTAAGTAAATGGGTAAGATGTATAAGATTCAGGCTATGTGTAAAATAGTCCATCTCTTTTCATACCTGTTACTTTCCAGTTTTCCCTCTGCAATTTGCATTTTGCTTGAATCTCTCAGAAGTTAAAATAACCTAATGCATCCAAGTCTCCTCAAAATCTGCAGCCCACAATCATGTCTGGCTACTAACCGACCGATAATCAGCACGAGTTAACTGGAGAGGAATAGCCGCTGACCGATTAACTCGCGCCTCGGTAGATAACCGGTCATTTTCAGCAATATTTAACTGGTTATGGCTACTGAAAATGCCTGGTTAGCACTGAAAATAAACCTAGTGATGTTGGGGGCATTCAGGGGGTGTTCTGGGGGGTGTGATCGGTTAAATCCCGATATTCGGAACTTATCTGGCCAGACTTAGCGGGCAAATAAAACCGCATAAAAAGCAGGCCTATCTTCACCCACTAAGCCATGGCCGGTTAAGTCTGAATACCGACTTAACCGGCCATGCACTAGCCAGCATTGAAAAATGCCCAGCATTGAATATCGGAGTTGAACGCCGGCAGCGGGCAGTCAAAGTGCTGGCCCACTACTAGCTGAGGGTGGTAATTGCCCTTTTGGTAGACCAAGTATTGGGTCCAATATTCAGACTGCAGGAGTTAGACCATCTAAGTCCCTCGGTGGGCGCTGAGCGTGAATACTCAATGCTGGTACATTTCCAGTGACTGGCATTGAATATCTGGTTTATTTTTGGCCGGTTTAAAGATAATCAGCTAAGTTGATATTCAGACTGTATATTCTGGAGTATTTTTCAGGCCTGAAATCATACTTTGGTTCAGACTCTGAGATGACAGTAAAAACTGACGGGCCCATTTCTAAGTGACTTTCAGTTGAACCAAGGTCTGAGTCAACATCTCATGATCTGTTAAGACACAATGTCACAAGCTATATGAGGGAGGGGGTGCAGGTGCAAAATAGATGACCCCAGGGGTTTAGAAATATGACAGCAACTACTCCTCAGGAAGATGACGTGGCGGGGCATAATTGAATGTGAACGCCCATCTCCATGGGCGTCTATGTCCGAAAACAGGTACGTGAAGAAGCGGGACAGACCGTATTTAAAAAAAAAATGGGCGTCCATCTTTTGTTTCGAAAATACGGTTTGAACGGACCAAATGCCCATGGATTTGGTCCTTTCTGAGCTGGGCGGTTTGTTTTTTTTGCGATAATGGAAAATAAAAACGCCCAGCTCAGAAACGTCCTAATCCAAACCATTTGGTCGTGGGAGGGACAAATGTACAACACTGTCATAGCTCTAAGGGGTGAAGGGGCAACTACATGTGGGTACAGTGGGTTTCAGAGGCCTCCCATTTACCACTACAAGTGGTACAGGTGGTGGTGGGATGGGCCTGGGTCTGCCTGCCTGAAGTGCACTGCAGTACCCACTAAAAGTGCTCCAGGGACTGGACTTGTTGCTGGTGTATAACCTTGGCACAGCAGTTGACACCTGAAGACTAATCTCGCTGAAAACGTCCTTTATTTGAATAAGCACAGTTAACTGCAGATCAGAGGTTGTGCCCCACTGGCAACGAGTCTCGCTGGTACTGAGATTAGCAGTAGGTCCGAGCTGGCAGCATGGTGTACAATGCCCTCTTTCAGCAACATTCAAGGTAAGAACTAAGGCCCAGATGCTGTAACATGGCTAACACATGAAAGGGATCTAAAAGTGTCTTACACAAATGGCCACTACCTCATGGACTACCAGAAACAAAACAGGGCACACTCTGACCCAGTAAGCAGAGGGAAAAGCAACTACCAACTACCAACATCATGAGCATTTAACACAAGCTAGTGGAATCACGGAGCCCAATACCCTACACCCACCACAATGCATTGCTAATGTGACTCTGCAGTGCCCTTAACAGAAAAGGTGTCACACTCACCCGAGACCCACATCAGAACCAGGGAAAGGCTGTCAGAGGATAGAACACATTCTGCTGTCATTGAGGTGGGTACGGAATTTGAGGCTGGCATACAGGCTGGGAAAAAAGTTTCTTTTTGGTGGGAGGGGGTTAGTGACCACTGGGGGAGCCAGGGCAGGTGATCCCCGATTCCCTCCAGTGGTCATCTGGTCAGTTGGGGCACTTTTTTGGGACTTGTTCGTGAAAAAAAAAGGTCCAAATAAAGTGACCCCAATTCGCGGTAAAATGCCTTTTTTTCGATTATCACCTAAAGACGCCCATCTCTGCTTGGCCAATAACCATGCCCCAGTCCCGCCTTCACCACGCCTCCGACATGCCCCCATCAACTTTACTCGTTCCCGCGATGGAGTGCAGTTGAAGACGCCCAAAATCGGCTTTCGATTATACCGATTTGGGCACCCGCGAGAGAAAGACGTCCATCTCCCGATTTAGGTTGGAATATAGGCGTTTTTCTCTTTCGATTATAAGGTGGTTAGTCTTCCAGTAAGAGCTGGTCTATTGTTAGCTTTTCCAGTAAATGCTAATCAACTCATTATCATGGCCAATCAGTGTTACATTAGCATATATCCAATAAATGGGATTGTTATCAGAATGACCTGTTATGTTAATGAGTGTAGATAAGTGATTGTACTTCCTATTTCTTGGGGGTGAGACAGTCACTGCCAGCACCTATGTGCAAGCCGGGCTGCACTCCCATGAGAAACCAATCAATTGGTAAGTAATCCTATTGCTTTCTCATAAGAACCCTGGAGTCTTTTATATCTGTAAATTGGCTTTAGCTGGTAATTTGGGGTGAGGGTGAAAATGACCCTAAAATAAAACATTGGAGACTCAGACCCAGAAGAACACTTATGTGTAGCTGTGGTACTGTACTCCCATAAGCAATTGATTGTACATATATTTGGAGAATAATAAATAAAAGTATTTGGTTGCTAGTATATTCTTTGGAGTCTCAGATATAGAAGTAATTTTGTGTACAGTGTTCTGTATTCCCAGTGAGATATCACTGATCTGCTAATTGTGCAAATACTTGATAAGAAATAAGGTATCTAATAAAGAGCAAATGCTCAGCCTTGGGTGATTTATGTATTCCTAGGTATTGTGATGATGAATACAAATAAACAATCACATTTCTCATTCTGGACATAGCCTTGGTTTATTTATTCCACCTATTAGGAGGTGGCTGGTCCATACACTTTAGTAAGGGATAAATAAACCTAAAAATTCAAGACTTAGCCGGTTATCTTTAAACCAGCCAAAGATATACCAGGTTTTCACGCAGGGAAACCTGGTTTAAAAATCAGCAGATAGCCGGTTATATCAGTTAAGCGCTATTTAACTGGTCAGCAGCCATTCTGACTGGTTAAATAGCGCTGAATATCGGCGAATTAGTGTCCAAACTTTCTCCCCTGTTTACTAAGCCAAGTGGCAATGCCAAGACATCCCATTCATTAGCGTACAGCAGCCACCAGCACGGCTTAGTGAACAGGGGGATTTATTGGTAAAACAAAATTCAAATTGGGATGTTTTGCCAAAAAAGTCTAGTTGACAGCCATAAACCAGAAACATGTCTAAATTTCTGGTTCGATTATGGCTTAAGACTAGACATTTTCAGGCTGAACACATCCATCTGTAACTCCTACTTTTGAGAGAGAAAAAAAGTCCCAGAGAAAAGCAGGTCATAGGAACGTCTGTCTGGCAGCATTCTTAGTAAAGTGGCCACACAGACATCCCAGCAGTGCAGAGAGGCAGCTTAGTGGTCAGTGCATATAAAAGGACCCAGGTACAAATCCTGCCTAAACCCCTTCATATTGTACAGTGAGTCCTCCAGGAACAGAGAAAACCTACTGTAGCAAAATGTCCACCATATAGCCCTCAGGCTTGCAGGTCACATATATTTAAGTACAGGAGGTATTTCTGTGTTCCAGGAGGGCTCACATATTTCTACTGAAATTAAAGAGTTAAAATGGGAATTGAACCTGGGTGACATTATTTACTGTTCACTGCACTGACCACTAGGCTACTCCATCCACTTACTTGCTGCTTTCTTAGGAATGGCCATAATATCTGGAGCTGTCATAGAGCCTGGTATCTACTGTCACTGCCAGCTGTGTTTCAATATCAGTCATGTGTGACAAAAACCAGTGATTAAAATGTTTCATACCACAAGCTATGGTCAAGTACCAGGTTGCCAAATCCAGAGTCCACTACTCCATCCTCATCCTCCTCGATCTATCCGCCGCTTTTGACACTGTCAATCATGATTTACTTCTTGCCACACTGTCCTCATTTGGGTTCCAGGGCTCTGTCCTCTCCTGGTTCTCCTCCTATCTCTCCCACCACACCTTCAGAGTTCACTCTCATGGATCCTCCTCCACCCCCATCCCGCTATCTGTTGGTGTACCCCAGGGATCTGTCCTTGGACCCCTTCTCTTCTCAATCTACACCTCTTCCCTGGGCTCCCTGATCTCATCTCATGGTTTCCAGTATCATCTCTATGCTGATGACACCCAGCTGTATCTCTCCACACCAGACATCACCGCGGAGACCCAGGCAAAGGTATCAGCCTGCTTATCCGACATTGCTGCCTGGATGTCCAACCGCCACCTGAAACTGAACATGTCCAAGACCGAGCTCATCGTCTTTCCACCAAAACCCACTTCTCCTCTTCCTTCACTTTCTATCTCAGTTGATAACACCCTCAGAAGCTTAGCCAAAATTGGGGGGCGGAGCAGGTGGGTGAAAGAGGGGTTGGTGGTTGGGAGGCGAGGATAGCGGAGGGCAGACTTATACGGTCTGTCCAGAGCCAGTGATGGGAGGCGGGACTGGTGGTTGGGAGGCGGGAAGTACTGCTGGGCAGACTTGTACGGTCTGTGCCCTGAATAAGGCAGGTACAAATCAAGGTAAGGTATACACATATGAGTTTGTCTTGTTGGGCAGACTGGATGGACCGTGCAGGTCTTTTTCTGCTGTCATCTACTATGTTACAATGTCACATCTTTGGGGGTTGGGAAGGGGGTCACAGGTTTTAAGTGGGGGTTATGCATTCATCCCTTCAGTGGTCAGCTGATCAGTTAGGGCACCTTTTTCAGACTTAGTCATGACTGAAACAGGTTTAGATAAAAACATATTTTCTTCTGCCCTGGACCTTTTTTTCTGTTCCATTATTGCAGAAAAACATCTAGACTGTAAGCCTGCCCAAGCCCTGCAGAAGTCCCACCCGAAACACGCCCCCTTGCTATTTGGATGCACTCGGTGAAAGACATCCCAATTCTGCCTTTTTGAAAATCACGATTTGGACATTTTGGCAGGAAACATGCTTTGTGCCACTTGTGAGACCTTTTCTTTTTTGAAAATGAGCACCATAATTAATTTGCCTAGGCTACTGAAGGATACCTGAAGGCAACCCAACCAGTGACTATCCTGTGACTTAGGAATGTACCTGCTAACATCACAGCTTATACTGCTCCTGTGGTGGTGGGAGGCGGGGCTGGTGGTTGGGAGGCGGGGATAGTACTGGGCAGACTTATACGGTCTGTGCCCTGAAAAAGACAGGTACAAATCAAGGTAAGGCATACACAAAAACTAGCACATATGAGTTTATCTTGTTGGGCAGACTGGATGGACCGTGCAGGTCTTTTTCTGCCATCATCTACTATGTTACTATGTGGTCTAGATGAGTCTACAGGGACAGTACGATAGGGAGAAAAGGGCACAAAGAACTCTGAAACAAGGACAGTCTGGTTCTTCTCTTCTTGTTGAATGAGGACATTGCCTCCACCAGCAATACAAGGCCATGGACATTCCCTGGACACTGACTGTGAAGACCTTTGATAGGAGGCCCTCACTTTGGGGATACTGACACTCTCAGCCCTCCCAGATTCTTGGTTCTCTCTCAGCCTGCACTTGCAGAGCTTGCCACTAGAGTGCACTGTGCTGTTTCAGATCAGTTCTGCTGCCAAAACCCTGCTGCAAACCTTAAGATTAAAAAGCTCCTCAGGAAGTTTTTTTTTTTTTTTAACAAGTATCAATTAAAAAGTAATGATCTTCACTTAAAGCTAGAAGTATGTGTGCACAACTCAGATTGTGACAGGAGCCAGTGAGCACTTAATGAAGAACTGATTTCCTTTATAATCCCGTTCCGATTTCATTTCTGAAACATCCCCAGGTCCTCTGTTGCTCCATCTTCCTGCCTGTGTTGACCATCAGCAGACACTGGTGTGACTTCAGGCAGTTGTGTTTCTATGCAGTTTGTACTACAGCCTTTGCCTGTAGCCGTGTTATGACATCTTTACCTTGAGTTTTGTGAGCCAGATTTAAAATTACCAGGAAAAAAAATTTGAAATGGCAGGTGTTAACCTCAATATACACTTTACAGATACAATTTATAGATATACCACCATTTGGAAAATAACCACCACGGGGGTTTGCAATAAAATTTTAAAACAAGGATGAAAAAGTAATACAATTTTATACAAAATAACAAAGTAAAAAACAGAAAGAAAACAGCTGAGTGTTTTGTTCTGCCAGACTCTGACTGTCCCTCAAACAAAACCCCACATATTTATTTATTTCTCAGGCTCAATATACCCCCAATAGATCCAAACAGGCAACTAAGCAGCTTACAAAACAAAATGTTTAACAAGACCAATGAAGGAGAAAAGGAGACAGAGTGGGCAGGAGGGGATTCTAGAAGGGGTGGGGTGGGGGAGGGGGGTTGAAAGCCAGAGAGAAAAGGTGAGTTTTTGAGGAGGGCTTTGAAGGAGAGAAGGGATGGTGGAAGAGAGTTCCAAAGCACAGGGCCAAGATAGCTGAGAAATGATCAGATGTAGTATAAATCTCTTTGTAAATATGACATTTTCCTAGCTTATTCAGATCCGAAAGCATCTACAATCAAGAATGTCTTGAGGCTCCTCTTAAATGCTTCATAAGAGGGTTTCAGACTTAAAGGGTTGGATAGGTTATTCTACAAAGAAGGACCCACCACATTAAAAATAGGTAACTTGTGTGGCTAAAAGATGTTATCAGAAGGAGATTTGGGGGAGCAGATCTTAAAACTCTAGGGGCCCTGTTTACTAAGCTGCGCTACTACTACTACTTATCATTTCTAAAAGATATAATATTGGGAAGACTTAGGTACTTTAAATCATAGTACTGCTTAAAATGATTTTGGTTAAATAAGGCCTCTGAATTGCCTACCCATCCTTGAATAATATAACTTGAACACGTACTTTTATTTAATGCTGGCATTTAAGCGGCTCTTAATATAAACTGGTTTGTCTTGCAGCATGTAATTCTGCTGTAATAACTCTCATGTACTTCAGATTCTAATAGGCTACATGTTCGCGGAGCCTTTGTGTCATGCACCTGTTCATCAACTTTAAATATTTTTATAGTTGAACTATGAACAACATAAAAATGCAAACTGGCCCCAATGGATTGTCCTGAGGCGTCAGCTCAGAAATATATAGTTCATCTGGCAAGGAGCCTTGTGATTGCGAATGCTGATATAAATTTTACTAAGTACAGGTGATCCACTGGTGGTGGGTGATTTCTTACAGTTAGTGTTGAGCATTTGAATTGCAGCATGCTTGTAGTCTCTGTGCTGCCTTTGGTATTGCCTTTATTGTTTGTATTTATATCCCACATTTTTGCAATCAAATCGGGTTCAATGTGTCTAACGTATTTTCTCTGACGACAAGCATGTATACCCTGGAGGAAAGGAGAAACAGGGGTGATATGATACAGACGTTCAAATATTTGAAAGGTATTAATCCGCAAACGAACCTTTTCCAGAGATGGGAGGGCAGTAGAATGAGAGGACATGATATGAGAGTGAAGGGGGGCAGACTCAAGAAAACTGTCAGGAAGTATTTTTTCACGGAGAGAGTGGTAGATACTTGGAATGCCCTCCCGCGGGAGGTGGTGGAGATGAAAACGGTAGCGGAATTCAAGCATGCGTGGGATAAACATAAAGGAATCCTGTGCAGAAGGAATGGATCCTCAGAAGCTTAGCCGAGATTGGGAGGCGGGGCTGGTGTTTGGGTGGTGGGGCTAGTTCTGGGCAAGACTTCTACGGTCTGTGTCCTGAAAATGGTGCTAGTTCTGGGCAAGACTTCTACAGTCTGTGTCCTGAAAATGGCAGATACAAATCAAGGTAAGGTATACACAAGAAGTAGCACATATGAGTTTATCTTGTTGGGCAGACTAGATGGACCGTGCAGGTCTTTTTCTGCCGTCATCTACTGTGTTACTATGTAAAGCGCTACTAGACATACGCAACGCTGTACACTTGAACATGAAAAGACAGTCCCTGCTCGACAGAGCTTACAATCTAATTAGGACAGACAAACAGCACACATAAGGGATAAGGACAAAGAGTAGCAAGATTCCAGAATCCCAAAGAGTAGCAAGATTCCATGCAGAATCCCAAAGAGTACTACTACTACTACTTATCATTTCTAAAGCGCTACTAGACGTACACAGCGCTGTACACATGAAGAGACAGTGCCTGCTCGACAGAGCTTACAATCTAATTAGGACAGACAAACAGGACAAATATGGGATAAGGACAAAGAGTAGCAAGATTCCAGAATCCCAAAGAGTAGCAAGATTCCATGCAGAATCCCAAAGAGTACTACTACTACTATTTATCATTTCTAAAGCGCTACTAGACGTACACAGCGCTGTACACTTGAACATGAAGAGACAGTCCCTGCTCGACAGAGCTTACAATCTAATCAGGACAGACAAACAGGACAAACAAGAGATAAGGGAATATTAAAGTGAGGATGATAAAATAAGGGTTCTGAACAAGTGAATAAGGGTTAGGAGTTAAAAGCGGCATCAAAAAGGTGGGCTTTTAGCTTAGATTTGAAGACGGCCAGAGATGGAGCTTGATGGAGCTATAGACACACTAGTATTTTTCGTTCATTCTAGTGCTAGAGACACCCATAGGAATATATGGGTGTCTCTATTTAGTGCACCTTAGTAAACAGAGCCGTAGGTCAGTGGTTCCCAAACCTGGTCCTGGACACACCCCAGCCAGTCAGGTTTTCAGGATATCCACAATGAATATTCATGAGAGAGATTTGCATGCACTGCCTCCACTGCATACAAATCTCTCTCATGAATATTCGTTATGGATATCCTGAAAACCTGACTAGCTGGGGTGCGTCCAGGACCAGGTTTGGGAACCACTGCTCTAGGTAAAGAGTAAGGTATCAATAGATGAAACAGAAAAATGGCATTCCTGAATGATGAATCTTATAAACAAGCAGTGTGGTTTTTTTTTTTCTAACAGAGAAGGTGCCGGTACTGAAATCCCAGGCCATCTTTCGAGGGTGGGGTGATCACTGAGAGACTCACCCCACAATAGCCAGGCCCTCTGCAACCAGCCACGGAATCTATAAAAAGGCAGCATTGGTGTACAGAGCCTGGGTTCTTTCAAATACCTAGGGGCCATGGGTCAATTTTAACATGTAGTGGAAAAGGTGCCAGTACTCTGTACCACTGAGTACACTCTGAAAAAAAAGCCCTGTGAACAAGTGCTAAATTTTAAATGTAATTCTATGGATATTTGGCAGCCAGTGGAGTTACAAGGTACTATTTTCTTGCCCTTTTAATAACAGAGATGCAAAGGGGGCCCATCCCAAAGCTGGAAGTTTTCCACTACTATGCTAGAGAATGCTGGAGGTTTTTCTCGCAAACACCAGCCATGTCTAACACCAGTTCTGGCAGATGTGCATTCCAAAACTGACATATTCTAATCAATAAATAGAAAATAAAGCTCTTTTTTCTACCTTTGTGGTCTGGTCATTTTATTTTTCTAATCATGTTGGTCATAGTTTCTGGTTTCTGCTTTCCTCTGTCTGACTTTGGGAAAATTCACTGCTTATTTCTAGGATAAGCAGCGTAAAATGTATTGTACTGTTTTGGGATCTTTCCGGGTACTTGTAGCCTGGATTGGCCATTCTTGAAAACAGGATGCTGGGCTTGATGGACCTTCGGTCTGTCCCAGTATGGCAACACTTATGTACTTGGGATTTTGAATGGAATGTTGCTACTCTTTGGGGTTCTACATGGAATGGTGCTACTATTTGGGTTTCTGCCACGCACTTGTGACCTGGATTGGCCACTGTTGAAAACAGGATGCTGGGCTTGATGGACCTTTGGTCTGTCTCAGTATGGCAATGCGTATGTTCTTGCCAGGGTCTCTTTGTCCATTTTGCATTTCTTCTATCTCTGTCTACCATCTTTATTTCCTCTGTGTCATTATTCACCCTGTTCAGTATTTCCCATATCCTCCCACCATGTTGACTATCCCTCTTCTCTGTGTCCATATTCTTGCCCCGCCGAGCATCACTCTTCTGTGTCCCTATCCCCTCTCACATGTCTATCATCATCCCTCTGTGTCCCTATTCCCCCCCCCCCCACAAGTGTTCAGCAGCACGTCTCTATGTCCCTAAACTCTCTGACTTGTCTGTCATTATCCCTCTGTGTTGCTATGCCTCCCAAGAGTCCAGCAGTGCCTTTCTGTGTCCCTTTCCTCCCCATGGTCCAACATTTCTCCCTTTCTCTTCCCTTCCTCCTGCCCTGCTCCCTGGGAATTCAGCAAATGTCCCTTTCCCTCTTCTGCCCCCTTCACCTGCAGGTCCAGCATCCCTCCCTCTTCCTCCATTCCCCAGACAGGTCCCAGCGTCCTTTCCTCCCCCACATCCACCCCCACCCCATGGGTCCAGTATTTTCCCTCTTCTCCTGCTGTATTTTGGATGATTTGAAAATGCTGAATATCTACTCTTTGAAGACATTTAAACAAAAGTTGCAGTGATTAAGATTGCTGGTGACAATAGAGTGCATAATTGTTTGCAGGGCTTTCTGGGGAAATAGAGATTTAACTGAATGTATCATCCTTAATGTGAAAAAACAACCATTGCCTAGATATAAAGGAAATGTGTCTTTGTAACAGATGAATTTGCTATGATTAAGAGAGAAATCAGATTCCTTCCTACTACATATTATACCTTTGGTCTTTTCAGGCGTGTTCTAGGATAAGCAGCATAAAATCTGTTTTGGTGTTCTGGGATCTTGCCAGATACTTGTGACCTGGATTGGCCACTGTTGGAAACAGGATACTGGGCTTGATAGACCTTTGGTCTGTCCCAGTATAGCAATGCTTATGTTCTTATGTTAAAGGACCAATGCTCCATGTTAAAGTATATCTTGGCTATGCCTCCACCATGTACATCATCTTCTAGACAAATCAGCACGCCAGTAGCAAAAATGTTTCTATTAACATAGAAAAACACATGTTATTTTTGCCTGACATCCACAAGAAGCCCAGAACTATGAGGTTGTTGCTAGAGGTTGCAGCAACCATTTTAAGGAGGCAGTCGCCACAGGCAGGATCGATTGGGCATTGCTGCTGCCCTTTGGACCCCACTGGACCACTA
This sequence comes from Microcaecilia unicolor, assembly GCF_901765095.1. Taxonomy (NCBI): domain Eukaryota; kingdom Metazoa; phylum Chordata; class Amphibia; order Gymnophiona; family Siphonopidae; genus Microcaecilia; species Microcaecilia unicolor. Next base: position 357,837,430 of record NC_044035.1, on the reverse strand, counting down.
GGTTATATCGTTAGGTGGGAGGGCTGTCATCAAGTGAGGGGGACTGGAAGGGAGGCTGTGGTTCTGATGGTGTTGGGAAGGAGAGAGGGGGGATTGGAAGGGGCTGCTTCTCTACTTCTGGGGATGAGAGGGAGAGGGGATCGGAAGGAGAGGCTGCTTCTCTGGTTCTGGGGGGAGGGAGAGGGACAGCAAGACATTTGGCCAGGACCCAAAAGTTAACCGGACACTGGCTGATATTTACTTGTGTTTGGTTAAGTCCACGCATAAAGTTATGCATTTGCTCAGCCAGTTAGTGGACTGAAAATTACCACTATCTAGTTACGTTTCTGCTCCACCCTAACTTCACCCCCAGACTGCCCACAAATTAGCTGATTTCGGCATGGGCAGTAGAGGGGATATTCAGTTGAGTGCCGTTGAATATCACCAGAGAGCCCTGCACAAGCAATTTAAGTGGGTAGATTCAGTAAAGGGCACTTAAAGGTAGGCACCAGGGTACAGGGCACTAAGCATGAATTCTGTAATAGCAGTTGTGTTTAGGTGCCAGTGTAGAAGCTTGTGCATAACTACTGGCATTTAGGCGCATAAATGCAAGTATTTGATAAGACTGCACCGAAATGTTGGGCAAGCCCCTCCCTTAGACACGTCCCCTCTGGAGTTGCGTGCTAGAGAAATTAAGCTCATTGTTTAGGGGCATAGAACTGATGAGGAGTGGCCTAGCAGTTAGAGCACCTGTCTTGACATCCAGAGGTTAGCTGGTTCAAATCCCACTGCTGCTCCTTGTGATCTTGGGCAAGTCACTTAGCTTTCCTTTGCATCTACTACAAAATTAGATTATGAACTCTCCAGGAACATGGAAATACCCAGTCTAACTGACCTTGAGCTACTACTGAAAAAGGTGTCAGCAAAATCCAAATTAATAACTACTAGTTAGTGCCTTTTTTGGGCCACTTATTAACAGCTATCTTCAATTAAGCGCCAGTTGAGACAATTAATTTATGTGTGGAAATTACCCTATTCTATAACCACGTGCCCATTGGGTGCCATTTACAGAATGAGGGGGTGGTATGAGTGTAGTGCCAGGGCAGAGCTAATGCAAGGGTAACGGGTGGTCAAGGCAGACTTTCAGCCTTACAATAGTCTGAAGCCCACGTCAAGATTTTGATAATTGAATTCTTCGTTCACAGTCAGGACGAACCATCAGGTCATCCTACTGTTTAGCATCTTTTGCAGGGACAGGATCAGGAGCAGTGAAGATTTTATCTGGACCCAGACCTATTAGTCCATCTACTCTGGAGATATATGGAGTTCTGGGTCCTGTTGATTGAGTAGGGTATTCCAATAGAAAGCTTCTTTGGATATACCTATGCTCTGGCATTGCAAGAAAAGATAAAAGAAACACGTTTCAAGCTAGGAGTTTACATGAGAGGGTCAGGTCCATGTATGTGAAGTGACAGCCATCTTTCTGAAATTATTTTTGTTATTTCTTATTCTACATAGGGCCAAATTCTATAAACAGCACCTTAAAAATCGGTGCCAAAAAATCACTCGCTTAGCTCGATTCTATAAACTACACCTAAAGTTAGTCATAGTTTATAGAATATGCTTAGTGGCCATTCTTGTGACTAAAATGTCATGAACTCAGGGAAAGTGAGCCCTTGGACCACTGCTGGGGAGTGGCTAGTAGCAGGTGAGTCACTCAGGCTAGGCATAGCACCAGGCAATGGACTAGGCAGGCAGACTTGGACTGAAAACCAGTGAGGTAGGCAAGGCTGAACTGGAGATAAGGTAGGCAGGAACTGGAGATGAACAAGGCTGGGTTTGGAGATTGGCAGGGCTGGGGTTGGAGACAGGTAGGGCTGGAGCTGGAGACAAGCAGGGCTGGAGTTGGAAACGAGGCAGAACTGGAACTGGAGACAGGCAGCAGTGGAGCTAGAGACAAGGCAGGGCTGGAACTGGAGACAGGCAGGGCAGGAGCTGGAGACAGGCAGGGCAGGAGCTGGAGACAGGCAGGCGAGACAGAGGCCTGAGGCAGCTGAGACAAGGCAAGGTGACCTCATTGCGAAAGCAATGGAAAGAACAGAGCTGCTTCCTAAAATACAGCCCCAAAGCTGTCGCCAGGTTAGAGTATCCTGGGGTCCCTCCCCTCAGCTAAAATACAAAGGCACACTCATGACACACTTGCACACCTAGGAGGCCCCACCCCCAGCAGGGCTGTACCAGCGTGATCTACATTGCCCATGAGGCACCCAGGAGCACTGCCGAGAGCAACCTGCCAAAGGGTGGGGGTCACCGAGGGGCACTGCAGACCTCTGCCATGAGGTCCCGCAAGGTCAGTGCATTGCCCAGGGCCCTGACATAAAACCAGGCCTAAACAGCTGCACCTAACTTAGGCGCAGATCAGGGTCCTTTTACTAAGCTACAGTAAAAAGGGCCCTGCGCTTGTGGTGGGGGCTGTTTTTGCTGTGCGATTGTGTAAGATTGTTCTTACCGCATGGCCATGCAAGGGAGAGTATCAAAATAAGAAGTGGGAAGTGGACCAATGACTCCAGGGAAACGGGACTATGATGATAAAAGGAAACAGCTTTACTCACAGACTCGACACAGTACTGTGTTTCGGCCACAAGCCTGCCCCAGGAGTCTTGAATGATTCAAGTTGTATGAATGAGTGGATATAATTCGTATAGTCTTGATAAAGACTTCTAGAATGAAATGTTGCAAGCCATGCAGTGTCTCTGTGTAGTCTGTGAAAGACCTTACCGCCACCCACTGAGGGGGTACTAAGGGCTCCCACGCTAACCTTGCAGTAACCAGGTAGAGTGTGGCACTGTCTGATTACTTCCAGGTAAGTGCCACGCTAGAAAATAGTGCTCTGTTTTCCCTAGCTCAGGAAATGGTGCATGCTAGGGCTGGAACTATTGCTGGTGCCCCTGTTGGGCCGGTGGTAGCGCCATATTGGCGCACGATGAGCCTGCGTTGGGCTTACTGCCACTTTGTAAAAGGGCCCCATAGCTTTTTTGAAATGCCCATGACCTGCCCATTCCACGCCCATGGTCACGCCCCTTTTCAGCTGCACGCATTAGAATTTACATGCACCGCATTATAGAATACGCCTAGAAAGATGTGTGCAGAAATTCTAATTAATGCCAATTAGTGTTGCTAAGTGGTTGTAGGTCTGTTCTTGTCAAATCAGAAATTCCACAGTTTTGTAAAAATACATCCGTCTAAGGTTCCTCTAACAATAGGAATAGCCTGACTTGTTTTTTTCCAGAGTTTTGCTATTTCTATTGTCAGGTCTCAGTACTTTGTTAATTTGTCCATTTCTTTATCCTTAATTCTTATGCCTCCTGGTAATCGCAATGTCTATCAAAATCACAGCATTATTTTTGATTACAGTTATATTGGATGTGTTATTTATTTATTTGTTACATTTGTACCCCACATTTTCCCACCTCTTTGTAGGTTCAATGTGGCTTACATAATGCCGGAGAGCAGTCGCAGACGCCGGTGTATACAAATACAAGGTGAAGTTGTGATAGGGTAAGGTTCATGTGGTAGGACATAAGTACATAAGTACATAAGTAGTGCCATACTGGGAAAGACCAAAGGTCCATCTAGCCCAGCATCCTGTCACCGACAGTGGCCAATCCAGGTCAAGGGCACCTGGCACGCTCCCCAAACGTAAAAACATTCCAGACAAGTTATACCTAAAAATGAGGAATTTTCCAGTCCATTTAATAGCGGTCTATGGACTTGTCCTTTAGGAATCTATCTAACCCCTTTTTAAACTCCGTCAAGCTAACCGCCCGTACCACGTTCTCCGGCAATGAATTCCAGAGTCTAATTACACGTTGGGTGAAGAAAAATTTTCTCCGATTCGTTTTAAATTTACCACACTGTAGCTTCAACTCATGCCCTCTAGTCCTAGTATTTTTGGATAGCGTGAACAGTCGCTTCACATCCACCCGATCCATTCCACTCATTATTTTATACACTTCTATCATATCTCCCCTCAGCCGTCTCTTCTCCAAGCTGAAAAGCCCTAGCCTTCTCAGCCTCTCTTCATAGGAAAGTCGTCCCATCCCCACTATCATTTTCGTCGCCCTTCGCTGTACCTTTTCCAATTCTACTATATCTTTTTTGAGATACGGAGACCAGTACTGAACACAATACTCCAGGTGCGGTCGCACCATGGAGCGATACAACGGCATTATAACATCCGCACACCTGGACTCCATACCCTTCTTAATAACACCCACATAGAGGAATCATTCGACGGGAGAGTTCGGTGATGGCCATTATGAACTTTTGCGTTGTTGTGTCGCAGAGATCAGGCATTTACATGGGATCTGTAGAGTATGCCTTTTTAAACAGGTGGGTCTTGAGTGTCTTTCTGAAGAGTAGATGGTCGTGTTATGTTCCAAATGCCAGTCTGTTTGAATTAGAAAGTCCCATAAAATCTTGATTGTTTCATTTTCTGTGACTTTTTCTATTTGGTGGTTATAACAGTGTTTGATGACTCTAAAGTCGTACTTTTTGCACAAGCTCCAGTGGATCATTGTGGGGTGCCCTGTCATGACGTTCGGAACTCTGCTGCACGTCTTATCATCCGCCTGGACCGATATGCTCATGTCACTTCACTGGCTTCCGATCAGGCACCGCATACAGTTCAAGCTTCTCCTACTAACCTACAAATGCACTCGATCTGCAGCCCCTCGTTACCTCTCTACCCTCATCTCCCCTTACGCTCCTTCCCGAAACCTCCACTCACAGGACAAATCCCTCCTCTCAGTACCCTTCTCCACCACTGCCAACTCCAGGCTCTGCCCTCACCCCCATGCTTGGAATAAACTCCCTGAGCCCATACGCCAGGCCCCCTCCCTGCCCATCTTCAAATCCGTGCTCAAAGCCCACCTCTTCAATGTCGCATTTGGCACCTAACCATTATACCTCTATTCAGGAAATCTAGACTGCCCCAACTTGACATTTCGTCCTTTAGATTGTAAGCTCCTTTGAGCAGGGACTGTCCTTCTTTGTTAAACTGTACAACGCTGCGTAACCCTAGTAGCGCTTTAGAAGTGTTAAGTAGTAGTAGTAGTAATCGGTTTGGGCAATTTTACTATATCCACTAAGCAAGTGGTCAGTGGTTTGATTTTTTTTTTCATTACATACCGCATTATCATGGAGAGCAAAGCAAGGTGGTGAGCAAACTAAACAGAAAATATAAGAAAGGAACTGCATTTCTTGATAGGAAGGAGAGAAAACATCATCTACATTTGCTATTCATTGAAATATGTTGAATTTTGCCTTCATGCAGTTCGTTTGTAGTTGCTTGTTCCAATCCTTTTGTCTCCAGTCATTGCCACTTTCTGATGTTGTCCACATTATTCTCGATTTCCCTAAGGTATTGTCCACACAAGGCTTCCCTCCCCCCCCCCCCCCCCCCCCCCCCCCCCCCCCCCCAGTTAGCCAAACGTGTTTCCATCTGTTCATTTCTGTATTCGTTTTTCTTCCCTGTCACTTTTAGGATGTTTTCCCTGCAAATTTGGGTTACCATCTTCTGATTCTGGCCTTGATTTAATCATTTAGTCCGTTCTATCTAACTTGGTGCAGACCTTATACACTATTTTCATGATAATTATAGTCAGTCAATGTCACTTCATGGGTACAAAGTGTGGTTCGTTGTCATCAAGAGTTGAGCTTTTTAGGTCCAGATTATCCATTTCCAGTTGGGTCCAGTCTATGAGTCCAGCTGTACATCTGTCTACTTGCATGGCCCAGGTGTTTATGGCCTTGATAGTGTTCTCTGCATTCAGTTTTAATTTTAGGATTTTCTGGGCTCGCTTTAGGTATTCCAATTTTGTTTTATCATTATTAATATATTATATTATCATATTTAATAAAGCATTTACATGGAAACCTTCACTGAGAAAACCATCCCTTGAGACAAAGCAACCTGCCTGGTGGTTAGAAATTTCCTGCCGCTTTCTTGCATTGTTCAGACAAGTTCAGAAATATGCAAATTTTAGACCTATAGAAATGTATTAACCTATTATGCAAATAAAATTGAAAATCCCAGTTCATATGCAAAACACTTCCATCAGAGTTGCCTTAGTAACTTTTTCAGCATAGGTCCCTCCAGGACATGCAACAACTCCAGAGAGTCTCTCTCTCCATTTGCTCTTCCCTTAAAGGAACTGTGACTCTTGATAAGCCTTAGGTAATGGAGGAATAATCTCAGGCAAGGTCTTGAAGACTTGCTGAAGATATATATATTTTTTCTTACATTTGTACCCCACACTTTCCCACTCATGGCAGGCTCAATGCGGCTTAGGTACTTATTTGTACCTGGGGCAATGGAGGGTTAAGTGACTTGCCCAGAGTCACAAGGAGCTGCCTGTGCCTGAAGTGGGAATCAAACTCAGTTCCTCAGGACCAAAGTCCACCACCCTAACCACTAGGCCACTCCTCCACCACCCTAACCACTAGGCCACTCCTCCACTGTTGCTACTATTTGAGATTCAACATGGAATGTTGCTATTCCACTAGCAACATTCCATGTAGAAGTCAGCCCTTGCAGATCACCAATGTGGCCGCGCAGGCTTCTGCTTCTGTGAGTCTGACGTCCTGTGCAGGACGTCAGACTCACAGAAACAGAAGCCTGCGCAGCCTTCTACATGGAATGTTGCTAGTGGAATAGCAACATTCCATGTAGAATCTCCAATAGTATCTATTTTATTTTTGTTACATTTGTACCCTGCGCTTTCCCACTCATGGCAGGCTCAATGCGGCTTACATGGGGCAATGGAGGGTTAAGTGACTTGCCCAGAGTCACAAGGAGCTGCCTGTGCCTGAAGTGGGAATCAAACTCAGTTCCTCAGTTCCCCAGGACCAAAGTCCACCACCCTAACCACTAGGCCACTCCTCCACCATTGCTACTATTTGAGATTCTTCATGGAATGTTGCTATTCCACTAGCAACATTCCATGTAGAAGTCGGCCCTTGCAGATCACCAATGTGGCTGCGCAGGCTTCTGCTTCTATGAGTCACAGATACAGAAGCCTGCGCAGCCTTCTACATGGAATGTTGCTAGTGGAATAGCAACATTCCATGTAGAATCTCCAATAGTAGCAAAATTCCATGTAGAATCTCCAAGAGTAGAAACATTCCATGTAGAATCTCTAATAGTAGCAACATTCCATGTAGAATCTCCAATAGTATCTATTTTATTTTTGTTACATTTGTACCCTGCGCTTTCCCAGTCATGGCAGGCTCAATGCGGCTTACATGGGGCAATGGAGGGTTAAGTGACTTGCCCAGAGTCACAAGGAGCTGCCTGTGCCTGAAGTGGGAATCAAACTCAGTTCCTCAGTTCCCCAGGACCAAAGTCCACCACCCTAACCACTAGGCCACTCCTCCACAGTAAATGACAAAAAAACAAAGATTTCTGGGAAAGTGCAGGAGCCTCAAGTGCTTAAATTGGCTCTCCAGAAATTCCAGTTTATGATGGACTGCCCTCTGGACCTAGATTAGCCCAGAATTGAAACCAGAAGTGCAGATTGGCTATTTCTCGATCGTGCCATTCTAGTACTATTCTCTGCTGGCTTATCTGAGTTTTAGAATTGTCTGGTAATTGTAGTACATTCAGCCAACTGTTTGGATTGTCACTTACTTTAATTAAAGTTTCTGGGAGATCTGTCTGCTGTACTTGGAAGACTACATAAGAAAGCAGAGATCGAGGCAGAAGGGGGTGGCATAAAATGGGTGAAATTCTAAGGCCCCAATGATCAAAATAAACGCAGGCGCTAGAGGCCATTAGCGCTGCACTAGCACCCCCGCATCTACCAGCGCTGAATGATCAGAGGGGTCTAACGCAGCAAACAACGAGAGCGCCAGGCCTTAGTGCAGGTAGCATGCAAATGTAGTCAAGCTTATTTAAAATGAGGTCATTTTGTATTCCTCCCCAATGATCGGAAAAGAGTGCCCAAAACAAAGGTGCCTTACCACTGTAAAAAATAACGTCAGGTCCGAGTAGGCGTTAGGGTGTTGGAAAAGAGAATTCCCTATGATTATCATGCTTCTCTCGTGATTCTTTCTGAAAAATCTACTGGCTTTGATTGCTTTTGGAAGCAGAAGGAAACCCGTGCAAGCCCTTGAGAGCTTGTTGTGAGAAACAGAAGACCTGAACGTGAAGCACACATTGGCATTCTTGTCCTGCATGCTTTAAAAAAAAAAAAAAAAGCAAAGCACATAATGACACCTGTTACTTACATCTAAATATTTTTATTTATTTATTTATTTGTGGCATTTGTTTCCCACATTTCCCCACCGTTTTGCAGGCTCAATGTGGCTTACATTTGTCGTAGTGGCGGTTGCCATTTCCGGGTAACAGAATTACAAATGGTGTTGTGTTAAGGTGCAAACAAAAAAAACAGCACCACGGGCCTTTAAAAATGGAACACAGTTCTTTTAAAGGCCCGTGGTGCTGTTTTTTTTGTTTGGACTTTAGTTTGTACTTCGTTCCCTCTCTTTTGTTATATCCAAGTTGCGTTAAGGTGCAACATACATGTTGACATATATTTGCCGTAATGGCTGTTGCCATTCCAGGTAAGAGAATTATGCATGGTATTGCGTTACGGTGCAAACATGCATGGTGATATACATGGAACATAACATATATGGAACAGGTCGTGGTATATATATATATATATCATGTGTATACATACATGGTAAAGCAGAATATGTTATGGTGCTGCATGAAGGTTCCTGAGTAATAGCTTGGATTTTAGTATACACTAGTAAAAAAGGCCCGTTTCTGGCTGAAATGAAACGGGCGCTAGCAAGGTTTTGCGTGGAGTGTGTATGTTTGAGAGAGTGTCTGTGAGAGTGACTGTGTGAGAGTGAGAATGTGCAAGTGTGTGTGTGTGAGACAGAGAGTGGATGTGAGTGTGTCTGTGAGAGTGCGTGTGTGTATGTGAGAATGAGTGTGTGCGAGTGCGTATGTGAGACAGTGAGTGTCCTTCCCTGTCCCCCCTGTCAGGTGTCAGGACTGGGGGGGACTGTGGACAGTCATGAAGGCAGCCCCTACCAAAATAATGAAAGCAAGACCATTTGTATAATAATCACTGCATTCCAGAGAACAAAATGGAGCAAGTTCCCACATGCTATCTTTTGCTTTCTGTATTCAGTAGCTGACAGGCTTGCTAGACTTACCTAAGTGGCTGCAGCTGCAATACACTGAAAAGAAAGCAAAGAAACCTATGAGACGTAGATACGGCCGTCCCCTTGGCCTCTGACGCTCCTCCCTTCTTCTATTTGACTTCCCTCTGATAGGTCCGTCATTCGGTGTGACGCTCCTCCCTTTTCCTGTTTCAGTTCCCTTTGATAGGTCAGATGGCCTCTGACGCTCCTCCCTTCTTCTATTTGACTTCCCTCTGATAGGTCCGTCATTCGGTGTGACGCTCCTCCCTTTTCCTGTTTCAGTTCCCTTTGATAGGTCAGAGCGGTGCAGCTGTGACACTCCTCCCTTCTCTGATAGGTCAGGGCGGGGCAGAGATGTAGTGTGCTTAAAAATGGTTACAGAGCTTGGAACATACGAACTGTTGAAGCCTCAGAGTGTGCTTTAGAACGTTGAGGGTGCTTTTTATGTGCAGATTGGGCGTGGCCTATGGCCCAGATGGGTGTGGCTGAGACTGAGGGTGAGTAGTCCGAATAGCCTAGCCTACCAGGAGGACAGGAGTTCAGGACAGATGGAGTGAGCTTCAGAACATCTGAGGGGGGATTTTATTTATATAGATTAGGTCAGTGACTATAGATATTCCCTATTCGACATAAGGTTTAAAGTGGTAGTGCTTAGTCATTAATAGCAAAGAGGCTATACAGTCATGTGGTAAGATTTCGGTTTTGTATAGATCTTGCATAGTATTGTTATTTAGTATTTAAGATGAATGTTTGTTGTATGCCTTCTTGAAAAGATCCGTTTTCAATAGTTTTCGGAAGGTGGTTAGGTCTTGCGTTATTTTTATGGCTTTTGGTAGGGCATCGGTATAAGCATCCAGCAAAACAAATGTTAAGCACGTATATTTAGGCTGCAGAAAACAGATGCCTTTGTGTGCTTCACGTTCGGGTTTTACCAGATGCATGCACACAGGAGCTGAGTTTACTGCTGAACTCTTCTGCGCATGCGCCAAGCACAATCCTACCGCGCCAAGCACAATCCTCCCGCACCAAAGCACAATCCTCCCACCGAACTCCCTAAGGCTCAAAGCTATGAGCATGGTTATATTTGCATCTCAGCATCCTGGCATTGTTCTTCTGCACTGTTCTGGTGGTATTTTTAAGGTGCTATTCAAAATAGTGCCGGAGTTACGGTCATCGGCCCTCAAATTACAAAGCACATCAGAACCAGTGTAACTGATGCCATTAGGCTTCCAACAGCTAATTTTGAAAAATATAAACTAACCAGAGGCATAGCTAGATGGGTCGCCGGGGGAGCGGACACTCCCCCAAACGGACTTCCGACGGCGACGGCACCTATTTTTGACGAGATCTGTCATGTTTAAAATATTTACCGGCGCCGTCAGCAGTCCACTCTCCGTTCCCCCATGCCCTCAACCCTGCTACGCTTCTGAAACGAACCTTTCATCAATGTCACTCACAAATACGGTATTTGAATAGAATCGGTCCCGGCACTTATCCACTACTTACCTTTCTTTCTTCTGAGCGAATTCCATTTATCACCATTCAGTGGCATCTCTAGACAGAAATATTTTGGGTGGCACCAGGGAGGCAAGCTAAGTATGGGGGAGGGGCATTTCAAAGTGACATTGTTGCACATCATACTCCTCTTCCTCCTCCCCCCCCCCACTTTAAAATTAGCATTATAATTGATAGCGTCATATGGGAGTGGTCTGGATTCTTTCCAGGATTGGTCAGAATTTCTTCATAAACCGAAAGTCTAGTTCTACTTCATATTCCCCAGCAACAGAACTATCCCTCTTAGAATTCGCCATACAACAAATATTTAAATTGTGATTATCACCTCATGAACAGCACATGCTCTTTCCATTGCCAGACATGGGTTTTTCTTTGTGTGGTGACTCTACAGGATGCGGAGACCACTAGTCCTGAGCAATTTTATTTTGGGTGACAAAGGCCACCTTTAGCGGCCCTTGCCCCGGATCCTGCTTTCAAATAGGCCAGACACTTTGCAAAGTAGCACAAAACCCTGAAAAAAGATAACTCAAAACCTATACCATGGGACTGACAATTATCTTTTCCTTCTCTTAGTAGAACCTGTAAATAAAGTATAGTTGACATGAAAGAAATCCTGATTTTTTTGTTGTAATGTAGGGGCTGAGGCTTGGAGAAGGTGCCTGGGGGCTGATGGGTATCTGGAGATGACACAGGGGGCTTACACTAGCAGATGGTAGGGGTGGCAGAAGGGACCTGATGCTGGGGGCAGGTGGCAGAAGGGGATGATGTTAGAGTTGGGAGAAAGGTTTGATATTGGGGTAGAGAAAGGGGGGCTCAGAGAGAACACAGGGATCTAATACTGGGCCTGGTAGAAGGGGACATAGAGCTCACAAAGGGATAGGTGGGAGATGTGGACTGGGGGTGGGAAGAGGGGGGTGGGGGCTATGTGGACCTGCAGTGGGAGGAGAAAGAGAAGGACAGTTACTAGAGGGTGGGGGTGGAAGAAGAAATGCCATATGTAAGGAAAGGTGAAGATGGAGGAGCAGAGAGGTGGGATTAAAGGTAAAATGAAGTGGGGTTGAGGGTGAAACTTGCCCTCCCCCCACCCCCCAAGCAAAAAGGCATTCTGATGTCCCTGCATTAATAGAATGCGTTTCTACCTCAAACTATTTCTTTAGCTGGCTTTATAAATCATGTAGCCTTTTGGCAGCTTGGAGCCCCATTACTGTGGACGCCAAATGATTTGTATCTGAAACTGTAGGGCATCTGCCAAACCCTACAAACTTTCTCTACATGCAGGGAATTTCAGACATGACTGCTCATTACAGGTCATGACATGGTCATTACATTCTTTCTCATTACAGTCATTACAGGTCATGACTGTCTGCACATGTTGTCCATTAGATTGTAAGCTCCTTTGAGCAGGGACTGTCCTTCTTTGTTAAACTGTATAGCGCTGCGTAACCCTAGTAGCGCTCTAGAAATGTTAAGTAGTAGTAGTAGGTCATGACATGGTAGCGTTATGTCTACTGTGACCTTCCCCAGTCCTAGTATTATCTCAGTGCAACACTGTAATTGGTAGAGCACAATGAGCTTAACATAGTAACATAATAGATGACAACAAATAAAGACCTGTACGGTCCATTCAGTCTGCCCAACTAGATAAACTCATTACATAAGGTATGATGTGATACTTCATAGGTATACCTGATCTTGATTTGTCCTTGCCGTTTTTAAGGCATAGACCGTAGAAGTCTGCCTGGCACTGGCCTTGTTCTAAAACTTCAGAAGTTGTCATCGAAGCCCCTGAAAAGCTCCTCTCCAACCCATCCAAATCTATTCAGCCACGATCAGGACACAGACCGTAGAAGTCTTGCCCAGCACTGGCTTTGCTTCCCAATTACTGGTGTTGCCACCTAATCTCCGCTAAGCTTCTTTGAATCCATTCTTTCTGAACAGGATTCCTTTGTTTTTATCCCGTTCTTTTTTTAATTCTATTACCGTTTTCATTTCTACCACCTCCCGCGGGACGTTACCACACACATGAGCCTAAGAAAGTCCTGAGTAGCAACTGGTGCAGTTTGAAACTCACAGCAACAAGGCTTGAAGAACAGCAGAAAGTACAATACAAAAGGTAAGCCCAGCTCAACAATATCCTAACTCATTTTCATTTTTGTTTGTTGAGAGACAATATATTTTGTCCCAGTGGAGAGGATCATCATTGTTTCCTATTGCCTTGGCATAAGGACAGAGCTGGAGTTTCACGATATACTCAACACACTTCATTTCAGATCACAGTTTACACCAGATTATTTTCATTACACAATGATTGCTGGGGGAAGTAAGGCAATAACTCAGAAATGTCTGAAATCTTAACTCATCGGGGCTACTGTGTGTGTAGTATGACAGATCTAACATTGCATCGTTAGGATCGAGCACTGTATCAGAATCCAGTAAGATACCCATTGGATATAGGACCCAATTTTTAATTACATTACATTTGTGTTTTTATTCTACAATTACCTAAAAGTTCAATGTGGATAATGGTAAAAACCAAAACAATAGAAAACAGTCAATCAGACTGGGAAATTACATACAATAACTTCCAGCACATAAGATTATTATAAAATACAATAGAAACAAAATTCAATTTCCCAGAAACCGAGTCTTTGGTTTTCCCGCTTAATTTCTACCTTAGCGGTTCAGACAAACCAGTACATGAAACATTCCCTTCCATTCCAAAACTGGTAGAGAGAGCCTCCATCTCCATGGGATACCTATGTGTCTGACTGTCCCAATTACTTGTAGAGGGCAAGAACTGTGTATAATTTTCTGCACTGGTCACATCTGATTCGGAGCTAGAGAGATGACGAGATGTGCCAGGCACCACATGAAAGTGCTGTAGTGTCTGTCATTAACTCACAGAATGGGATTGGAATCTAGAAGCTCACATCAGCCATCAGAGCCCGGCAGACACTTCTCTGAGGACCAGGTGATGGAGTGGTTTATCCAGTTGTTACTTGGGATACAGTATCTACATGAAAGATAGTCACCTTTTCCATGGTTCCTTTTCTTTCTTCTCATTCTCTATCCTTCCTTTGGGAAGCATTGATGAAAAGTGTTTGTATTTGTATAATCCTTTGAAGTTCAGTTCTTGAGAAATGTTATGTGCTTTGCTTTTGAATTGCACTGAATGAAGATTGAAGGGTGACTGAGTTCTGCTTAGAATCTCTCCAGCCATGGATATGTCCTCAGTGCACAGATTGTCCTTCATAGGGTTCCCAAATGTCTGTCACAACCGGGGTATCCACTTTCTTTGACCTTTATCGAAGTAAAGTCTGCGTATTCAGATTAATGTCTTCTGCATAGTAACAGAGAATATGCGTGTCATTCTGGAGTTTCTCCTCTTTTTCCAGATTAATTATGCATCAAGATCTCAAAACCAGAAAACATCTTTCTGAAAAATGAGATGATAAAAATAGGTGGGTGTAGGATATGGATTTCTAAGGACTTTCTACTATCCCTGCCTACTCTGTTATGGGTTGGGTGAAGAAATCATTCTCTGAATTTACTCTGTCATTGAGTAGAGAGGTATGGTAGCCATGTTAGTCCACTCTTAAGGTTATCAATAGAAATCAAACAAAATAAAACATGGAAAAGAAAATAAGATGATACCTTTTTTATTGGACATAACTTAATACATTTCTTGATTAGCTTTCGAAGGTTGCCCTTCTTCGTCATTGAGAAGGGATAATCCCTTGTCATGAGTACCCCTCTCTCCTCTCCAGCTACTCTGTTTTCAGGCATTTAGTCCTGGTGTGCGAGAGGTGCATGTTTATTCATTGCATGTAGTCTTTCATCCTGCCTTCTTTGCATTATTCATTTTCTCTTTTTGGAGATTTCAAGTAATTTTGGTGTTTCTCGAATTTTAATGGTGCCCTCAGACTTAGCCACCACATTCACCAGCACACCTCAGTACATGAGCCCAGAGGTGTTCACACAAAGTGGCTACGATGCAAAATCAGATATCTGGAGCACAAGCTGCATTCTTCCTTGGGTTTGATGGATCATTCTGAGTTCTCATTAGTAAATCAGGTTTCCCCTTTGGATCGGAAGGAATGGATTAGTCTACATAGTTCTTGGTAAATCAGTCAACAGTAGTAGAGAAACTCTGTTGCTCAAAAGCTGATAAACATCAATTCCTACAAGCGGGGTGAAACATCTGTGCGTATTAAGCCTTCAGGTAAAGACTCTTCAATATAATCTTCATAAACTTTTTATAACTGGAGGAAAAGAGCTCAGAAGCTATTGCAAGTCACACATTTTGGCTGCCAATTATGCTTTCAACTTCCATCACAGGTCAAAACCCTTCCTTTTTAAAATATTTATCAAACATGTATATATTGTGCAAAACTTAATTCTAAGAACTTGTCTCAAAAAACCCAATGAAATCCTGCCATTTCATCAGTGGCTTCTTCATGGGTTGTTCAAAGGATGCTATTATCTCTCAGGCTTCTGTTCTTGATGGTATTTGAATAGCTTATATGCACATATTTGATAAATATTTTAAAAAGGGAGGGTTTTGACCAGGGATGGAAGTTGAAAGCATAATTGGCAGCCAACTTGTGGTTTGCAATAGCTTCTGAGGTCTTTTCCTCCATTAATAAAAGGTTTATGAAGATTATATTGAAGACTCTGTATCTAAAGGTTTAATACACATTGGTTTATCACTCTCCTTGTGGTGATTGATGATTATTAATCTACATAGTTCCTTCCCAGTAGCAAGGGTTGAAGAAGCATGTGAGTGTAGAATTTCCATTTCCAAGCCAGGTCTTCCTTTAGGTTGAAGAAACAGGTGAATATATAGTTTCCATTCCTAAGACAGGTCTTCCCTTTGGGGTTGAGGGAATCGGTCAGTGTAGATGTCCCATTAGCAGGGCAAATCTTCCCCTTTGGGTTGTAAGGAGTGGGTCAGTCTGTTCCAAGTTTATTTAGAACTTTCTATCCCGCCTATGGGAAGAAGCATCGAGGAGGCTTACAATCTAGTTATACAAAAAGTAATCCATCATTAATGTTGACGACAGGAGACAATAGGAAAGGAGGTAGAACTACAATAAAGATAGGAAAGAAGGGAGGGAGGATTAAAACAAAAGATATATGCTTATGTAGTCCAAAATAAGTTCCCATTAACAGAATTAGTCTCTCCTTTGGGTTGAAGGGAAAGGGAGTGGGACGATATACTGCCTTTCTGTGATTTTGGCAAATACATTCAAAGCGGCTTACATAGTATATACACGTACAGTATATTTGTACCTGGGGCAATGGAGGGTTAAGTGACTTACCAAGAGTCATAAGGAGCTGCAGTGGGAATTGAACCCACTAACCACTTGGCTACTCTTCCACTAGCAGCATTCCATGTAGAATCTCAAATAGTGGAAACATTCCATGTAGAATCTCAAATAGGGGAAGGGAAATGGGACTTGATATACTGCCTTCCTTTGGCTTTTGCAGCTACATTCAAAATGGTTTACATAGTATATACAGGTACTTATTTGTACCTGGGGCAATGGAGGGTTAAGTGACTTGCCCAGAGTCACAAGGAGCTGCAGTGGGAATTGAACCCAGTTGCCCAGGATCAGAATCTGCTGCACTAACCACTAGGCTACTCCTTCCCTGTAGAATCTCAAATAGTAGCAACCACTAGGCTACTCTTCCACTCCTTGGGATTCCGGAATCTTCCTATTCTTTGGGGTTCTACATGGAATGTTGCTACTCTTTGAGATTGTGCCTGGAGTCTTGTTAATGGCACTTGATATACCGCCTTTCTGTGGTATTTTGCAACTATATTCAAAGCGGTTTACATATATTCAGGTACTTATGTTGTACCAGGGGCAATGGAGGGTTAAGTAACTTGCCTAGAGTCACAAGGAACTGCAGTGGGAATTGAACCCAGTTCCCCAGGATCAAAGTCCACTGCACTAACCACTAGGGTCTGTGTAGATTTCCTATTAATAGGACACTAGTAAAAAAATGCCCCTTTCCAAAGGGAAGGAAACGGGCGCTAGCAAGGCCATCCCCCACCCTCCCTCGCTGTTCCAGACTTTGCCATCCCTCCGTTTTCACCCCCCCATTCCGCGACCCAGTCGACCCCCCTTCTCGGCGAAAACCGTCCCCCGCCGCCGTCCAGTACCTGTACTGATGGGGGACCCCAGCCCCCCTCAGCCAAAGTCCTGTGCTGGCCTTCATGGCATTGCTTCTTCAATGATTTTGTGTTCAAGTTCCTCTGCGTGCGTCTGACATCAGATGCACGCAGAGAAACTTGAACCGAAGATCATTGAAGAAGCAACGCTGCAAAGGCCTGCACAGGACTTCGGCTGACGGGGGTTGGGGTCCCCAGTCAGCACAGATACTGGACGGCGCCAGGGGACGGTTTTCACCGAGAAGGGGGGTCGACAGGGTCGCGGAAGGGGGGTCCAGTGGGCCGTAACACAGGGGGAGGAGTAGGCGTGTTTCCCTACTCCTCCCCTTGCTTTGGTATCAGCTGTCACTGACGTCACTGACGTCAGTGCGTGCCTGCCTAGCAGACCACCTCCGAGGGAGGCACGGTCCCAGGCACATTCGAATGTTGGAGGTGAGAATTATTATATAGGAAATCTCCTCCTTTGGGTTGGAAGGAATGGATAGGTCTGAGGTTCCAGTTACTATTTTTGAGTGCAGGAACTATTGTGCAACAGCTTTTCTTACAGCCATCGTAAGATGGGAATTTCTCATAAGTACATAAGTCTTGCCATACTGGGACAGACCAAAGGTCCATCAAGCCCAGCATCCTGTTTCCAACAGTGGCCAATCCAGGTCACAAATACCTGGCAGAAACCCAAACAGTAGCAACATTCCATGTAGAACCCCAAAGAGTAGCAAGATTCTAGAATTCTAAAGAATAACAAGATTCCATGCAGAATTTCAAAGTGTAGCAACATTCCATGTAGAACCCCAAAGAGTAGCAAGATTCCATTTAGAATCCCAAGTACATAAGTGTTGCCATACTGGGACAGACCAAAGGTCCATCAAGCCCAGTATCTTGTCTCCAACAGTGGCCAATCCAGATCACAAATACCTGGCAAGATCCCCAAAACAGTACAAAACATTTTCTGCTGCTTATCCCAGAAATAAGCAGTGGATTTTCCCCAAGTCCATTTTAATAATGATCTATGGACTTTTCCTTTAGGAAACCGTCACAGTCCAAACCTTTTTTAAACCCCACTAAGCTAACCGCCTTTACCACATTATCTGGCAATGACTTCCAGAGTTTAATTACATGTTCTCATGGCATCGTGCTTTGAATTAAGTCACTAAAGAGATTATAATGATGGTTTAAAATGCAGCTGAAATGTGTCTTCAGTAAACCAGTGTTTCTCACCTTTTCAAGCCCAAGGCACACCTACATTTTCATTAATATATTGTGATGCACCTACTCCCATGCAGCAGGTGCTGTGGCCAAAAGAGAAGCTAGGGAAACACTGAAAGCCCCACTAGAGACTCAAAGAACTAGAATGAGGAGACTCAGAGTCAGGAGGGAAACAATAACATGTATAGAATGTTTGTACGTTTGGGAAGCTCGCCAGATGCCCTTGGCCTGGATTGGCCGCTGTCATGGACAGGATGCTGGGCTCGATGGACCCTTGGTCTTTTCC
Organism: Microcaecilia unicolor; assembly: GCF_901765095.1. Lineage (NCBI taxonomy): Eukaryota > Metazoa > Chordata > Amphibia > Gymnophiona > Siphonopidae > Microcaecilia > Microcaecilia unicolor. Next base: position 357,819,047 of record NC_044035.1, on the reverse strand, counting down.
CAGTGTGGCATTACTTATGTACTTATGTCCTCTACTTGGCTCACTTTTATTACATAGAGCAGTGATTTAACCTATTGTGATGTCATAGTGGCTCATTCCACCAATAAGAGCCAACCTCATTAGTGATGTCACAATGGCTTGATTGTATAGAATGTTTGTACGATTGGGAAGCTCACCAGGTGCCCTTGGCCTGGATTGGCCGCTGTCGTGGACAGGATGCTGGGCTCGATGGACCCTTGGTCTTTTCCCAGTGTGGCATTACTTATGTACTTATGTAAGAAGGAGGTGCAGAGTGCAAAATGTGAACCGGCCATCTGTACCCTACATGTTGCCTGTTAATTATCACACTCGAGGGCTCACGCTTTCAGTAGGGAGGAGCAAGGCCTTATGACTACAAATGTGCTGAAAAGGAGCTCCTGTCTATTAAGAGCCCCCCCCCCCCCCCCCCCGCTAGTGTCTCTTGGTGCTGAGAGCAAGCCCATGTGCTGGTCTGTACCTGAGTACTAAACAGTGGTGACATTTTTCTATGGCACAGCCGATCAAGTCTGAAGGCACATCTTTATGTCATAGGACACTGATTGGGAAACACAGCTGGAGACTAGAATGGATGATAATGAGATAAACATTGCAGGGTCTTCACCAGGGAAGAAATCGCAATATGGGGAACCAATGAGCAAATAAACATTTCACTTCAAGGCTATTTAAGAAAGTAAACTGCTGTCTTGAAGGCTGGAGCTGTAATCCCTTAGATGGGCAAACCTGAAGCTTTTATCAGGTCCATACTCTGTGCCAGACATAAGCGCTCCCAATTATACTGCAGACAACAGCGACATCAATGACTCCCAGGTCTGTTCATTTCTCCAGAAAGCAGAAATGTGCCTAAGAGCTGAGAGACTGTGAACGCTTCTTACCAATGACCGCAGTTATTCCCTGCAGTCAGACACTCTCCATTCTGAACGATCACAAAATTAGTCTACCTTGTAACCTGCATTGCTAAGAGCAGAAAACGGAAATAATAATTGTTAGATGAACTCACTCAGGATCTGAGGCACAAGCTTCTTACACTATACACTGAAACATGGCCTGTGTTGGGTCATTCATGTACAAAATTGAGTTATTGACATACAAGATTGATCTACACTGTGGGATAAAAGGACTTGTCCCGTTTTGAAGGCCCTTGGTACTTTTTTGTGTTTTGGTTTCCACCTAATAAAGGAACCAGGTACAGTTTGCCTGTCATTTCTCAGCTACAGCCGCTTTCCCTTAGCTATGCATTCAATGATGTGGTCACCTCAGAGCTTCAGCCCCCAATTGTTTTATTTTTTTAATTGACTCATCCTCCGCAGACCACACACTCAAGCCCCAGCACCTTCAGGTCTTCTGTGGACATCTTTGAATAACTAACACCTTCATTACCATTTGGATTTATTAAGCACTGCGCTCTGATGTTTATGTGAGTCTTTATTTATTTATTTATTTCACATTTATATCCCCCATTTTCACACTTAGTTGCAGGCTCAATGTGGCTTACACAATACCGGAGAGCTCCGGTTCAATAATACAGGTACATAATGAAGTAGAAAGCATGATAAGAAACATAAGTATAACTAAGCTACAAGAAATGTCCATATTTAGGTGTTTCGCAGGAAGTAGAAAGTTAATCTGGATCAGGGGGATAAGCTTTCTTAAACAGGATGGTTTTCAGTATTTTCCTGGAGTTAAGGTGGTTGTGGATAGACCTTACAGCTTTGGGCAAAGTGTTCCACAGTTGTGTACTTATGTAAGAAAAGCTGGATGCATAAGTAGATTTGTATCTAAGTCCATTACAGGCATATAGGCATGTTTGGAATTTTTCTAGGACTAAATACAGTCAAGTGGAGACTATAAAACTTGGGACAACAATAAATCGAATGGTTTTATAAAATATATTATTATTTTTTTTAAAAGAGCATCAGCAAAATGAAACTCAGTGTTAAATAGGTCATAGGACAAGCCCTAACAAAATGTCCAGACCCTATAATTATATTTTCACACCATCACATGCTCTTTCATATGTGTATAACTCAAATGTCCAAAAAGTGCAATAACTTATTTCACAGCCGACAATGCAGCAAAAATTCAATGTAACATTGAATGTAACACTGAACTCAGTTTTCAATAGGGTAGCCATAATAACGCAGAAAATTGTGTGCAGAGCTCACGCTGAGAACTACGCCAAGCCTTTATCAAATCACTCTCTGTTCTGTCTCTCTTTGCTCCTCACTCTTCCCCATATCCAGCACTGCACCTTTAAATTCTGAGATGACAGAAAGTCAGTGTAACATGTTGTGTTTTTTTTTGTGTGTGTGTGTTACAATGAAAGCAGGAGACTGATGATTGAAGTGCATCCATTTATCTGTAGTGTTTTATCAGCCAGCTAGACTCACAGCCTGCTAATTAATGATGGCTTCATGCCAGCGGGGTCTCGTCCTTCCTACTAATGACATCATCCGAGTCTGTCATGAAAGCATTGCCAAGCCCCACAACGAAGTGTCTCCTAGATTACTGGAGTCAGCAGCAGATAATTGAATACGTCAGATGGCGCTCGCTCAGTCACACAGATGTACCCACCCCGCCACGCATGCTGTCCCTTGACCCACTCTACAGCATCCCCCATATGTCCAACTGATTAACAAGGGAAAAGACTCTGGGTGGGAGGGACTGGCAGCTTTCTAGCTGTGGAGATGGCATCATGCAGAGACTCGTGTCCTACATGTGTACTCTTGAAGCCCACTGCCTGCACTGAGTTCGTCCTGGTAGTATTAGCTTTCTTTTCTTTTTTATTGATCCCACAATTTCCTGATACTCATCAGTGACAAATCCTTAGTCAGGGACCAAACTGGGGCCCCTTGTCGAACTGCGTAAGTGTGCACTTTGAGTCTGACCACTAGGTGGCCCAATGAGCAGAAGCCGGACCCAGGAATGAAAAAAATCTCATCTTCCCCATGATACTGCACAGCCCTATAACACTTTATCATCAGTGGGCTTTAAATACTAAAAACTCACTGAATGACAAACAATGGTTGGAAAACAGGTACAGCCTACCAGAAATGGACAGTTTCCAGCTCTACACAGCTCCTGGAAGGTTGTTCACCTGTGGTGGTTACATGTTTGGAAGATAGAGGCTAGCTTGTCACAATGACCACTAATGAGGAAATGGTGGAAGAAAAAAGCTGGCTTGGCTTGCATTGCTGTGGTCTGGTGCCAATGATACAATCATCACCTGATGGACTTCTGATCCAAAGTGTGTGCAGATGCTTGCTTGAGAGCAGCCTTCATATGATCACGTCTTCATTTTCAGAACTCCTGGGACAAATCTGATGGAGCTTAGCTGTTGCCTATTATGTCATTCCAGTGCTGCAGTAGCAAACAAACAGCACAGCTAGCAGAGTGACTGTGAAATGGCGAGCAAGCGGAGGCCTCAGCAGCAGACAGCAGTTCTTATAGGGCTCTGTTTCCGGGCAGTCTGGAGAGCAACTGGTCATGAAGGCACTGAAGGCTCCTTCGTATGCGCTTTAGTGCTGTAATATTTGGGTATGTGATGCCTGCTAGGCTGATAAAGGTAGGCCAAGGTAGCACAATTCAATTCTGAGGAACTGTCATGGTTTTATTTTGCTCCTCATGAGACTCATGCCCCAACCATGATCATGGTGCCTGAGAGGTCCCAACGAGTTTGCAGCTTCGACTGTACATTAGAATAAACAGAGAGTATCCAGAGCAATTCAGGGAGTGGAGCCTGAGGGATCCTCACCAACTGTAATAATAAATACCCCCAGCCCCAGGTCACTGAAGTTGGAGGGGCCTGAGCCAGTGCTGGAGGGGCCTGTTCCCCTCTAGTCCCACCCATAGCTACGCCCCTGGTTAACAATTGCAATTCAGGTTGCAGAGTGCTTCCCCTATGGTTTATGTTCCATTCATTTCAAACTAACACAATATCAGAGACGAGTGAAATGGCTGTATGTGAAGGAAAAGTCTCTAACAGCTATGTTATAATGGCAGATAAGTATCTATAAAACAGCCTCACAAAATCTGCACAGTCATGGTCTAAAAGAGACCTGCATGTATTTGGACATGCTCAGAAGTAGGTGTAAATGTACACGGAATGCATGTGTGTGTTTTATAAACTACACACAAACTTTGTGATTCCACCACTGCTCTTCCCAGACTACGCCCCAAATGCACCTACATGTAGATTGCATAAAAGTATTGTGCCCTTTTGTCACCGCACCAACTCTTCTGTAACTGGGGGCCTCTGTTTGGGTACCTGGATGTGTCCTGTAATGGCATTGGTGCACTCAGAGTCCTCTGCAGAATGCAGGCGTAAGTCGCAGAAATATGTGCATACTTAGGTGGGTCCACTTTTGACAGGTGCGGCTATTACATGCATAACTTACAGTATTCTGAAAGCTTTGCGCATCAGTTGTGTGCATATGTCATGGAAAATTGCTGTGCGACAAGTATCCTGTAACATATCATTGGGAAACATAAGAAGAACATAAGAGTAGCCATACTGGGTCAGACCAATGGTCCATCTAGCCCAGCATCCTGTTTTCCAAGGTTTATGAGGTGTGGAGGTGCACTAGATCCCCACGAAAGAAGTCCAATGGAACAGCAGAGAAGGAGTGGGGACTCAACACAGCTGTGTTTCGAAGCCATAGCGCCTTCTTCAGGAGTCTTATGAAGGACTATGATGTTAAAATCCAGCTAAATATATACTGCAAGTGGGACCACAGTCCACAATCCGGATTGAGTAACTTCTGCGAGCATGTCATTGAGGCTACAATTCTGCTTGCAGAAGTTACTCGATCCGGCGCCGGAACACAGCTGTGTTGAGTCATATATTTGTTTGATGTTACCAATAAGCTATTTTTAACCGCACGTCTGCCTGTGCGTTTGGAAAGAGCCTACCTTCCCCACTCCTTCTCTGCTGTTCCATTGGATGCACGTAGGAACCTACGCGACTTGGTTAAAGGGCCCCTTGGTTTAAAAAGTTGTCATCCAGTTCTACACTCGGCCAACTTTGAGCCAGCAGTGGAGGCGAGAAGCTGTCTTTCACCCTGATGACGTTCTTGTGGGAGAAAGAGTACTCCTGTTGGGATCAGTATTGCGGCTTTTGTAGTTGACGGCTTTGGCCATTTCTGAATTTGCTACTGCTGTTGCTGAGTGGTTACTGGGGACATTATCATAAGCCTTTGGCAGTAACATGAACATTAACCTATTGTAATGCTGAAAAGCTGTTTTAAGTGGAGTTTTTTTCTGACCTGTGATTATGAAGGAGCGTTCCTATTTGCACTGTTATTTGTTGCTGTGGCATGACTTCTGCTTGTCTGGGGTCTTTTTTCTGCACAATTTTTGTTTTATTTGCTATTTCAGCATTACAGTAGAAGAGGATGGGGGGGGGGGGGGGGTTGTTATAGAATAGCCCCATTTCTATGCCAAAATGCCTGGAGTTGGGCACTGGTGTTTACACCAGGTTTCAGCACCCAACTTTTGGCATGAAATGGGCTCTAAGTGCTATTCTAAGTAGAGAGGTGTGGTAGCCTTGTTAGTCCACTTTTAAAGGTAATCAATAGAAATCAAACAAAATAAAACATGGAAAAGAAAATAAGATGATACCTTTTTTATTGGACATAACTTAATACATTTCTTGATTAGCTTTCGAAGGTTGCCCTTCGTCAGATCGGAAATAAGCAAATGTGGTAGATGACAGTATTTATAAGTAAAACATCCAAGCATTTCATTGATAGTCTAACAGGATGGGGTGGATAGGTGAGATGAGGGTGATAAACATAGCAATACAACTTTATGGTTTATGTTTCAATAATTTTTATAATGGGCTATTCTGTAAAGGGCGCTCCTTTCTGGTATGAAATCTTGATGCTATTTATAGAATACCCTCCATGGCACCTAACTTTAGACACCCTGTTATAGAATGGGGGGGGGGGGCGTAATCCTTGTAGTAATTTTATGGGATATTTTACATGCGTAAACCATGACTTAAATTCCACATGAAAACTCCTTTACAGTGATACCTCGGTTTTCGTCGATAATCCGTCCGAAAACAATCGGCGAAATCCGAAACCGACGAAAACCGAGGCAATTATTTCCATATGAATCAATGAGAAAGGAGAACGTGTGGGTCGCCCTTTGTTTTTGCAAAATTAGCAGCAAGGTCACGTGGGCACGCCGACGAAATCCATGGCAACTGACAAAATCCGAGACAAATTTTTCACGGAAAAAATCAACAATAACCGGTCAACGAAAACTGAGGTATTACTGTATAACATCACCCCCTTAATGCTCATCCATTGAATGAGTGTCCACCATCCGTTATCTTCCAACAGTTACATCAGGGGCGTAGCCAGACTGGGTGGGCCTAGGCAAGAAGTGGGTGGGCACCAAGTGTTGTTCCCCCCAACCACCACCAAACTAATATTTCAACTGATGGGAAAACGTTTCTTTCCACCTCGGCAGTCTGCAGCAGGCATGCACTGAAAAATGAGCATGCTCAGGTGCCGGTATCGTGAAGAGTAGCTGGCCAAGCTTGGGATCCCCACCAGCTACCACCAAACGTGTGCTGCTTTTGGGTGGGCCTGAGCCCTAAATGGGTGGGCCCTGGCCCACCCAGGCCCACCTGTGGCTATGCCACTGAGTTACATGGCATTTCCAGATGGGGTCGAGCGAATGATTTCAGGCACCTGAGGAGCTGGACCTTCAGCCTTGTGTCCCCCTCTCAATCACCATTCAGTCTCTCAGTCCCCCTGCACTTTGGCTAATTGAAGTCAGCCATCATCACCGCAATACCGCTTTTCCTAGAATACAGCTGTAAAAATGTATAGTTGGACATCATACTTTTAAACATTATACTTGGTTTCATATACATATGAAACAAATTGCACTTGAAACATTAATAATACCCATTGCTGTATGTGCATAAGCCCTGTAATAATTAATGTGCACTTTTAAAGGGATATTAATAATTAACATTTAGTCTGAATGGGATATCCTGCAATGTATGGAGTGGACCAGAGTGGAATGAGAGCTAAAGAAGTGGACTTTCAGTGTTTGAATATTGTTTTAATCTTCCAAACCCCCCTCCCCCCCCAAATAAAGAGCAGAATAATAAACAGAATGAACTGGCTTTATGTGCACTGACGCCAAAGATCAGTCGATGTGACGCTGGTTTTAGAAGTGACAGCCTGTCTCACATACTGTAGCATAACAAGGAAATCTGAGTTTGTTACATAAATATGTGCTTTACTATGTACTGAAATATGGACGAGACAAATATGGGTTGGTTATTCAGTGCTAGTTAACCGGCCAGGAATGACTCCTGGCCAGTTAAATAGCCTAAAGCCTGCTAAGCGCTAATATTCAAATTAAATCAGTTTTTAGCCTCTTCCGGAAGCTGAGGTTAGTTACATTAGTAACATAGTAGATGACGGCAGAAAAAGACCTGCACGATCCATCCAGTCTGCCCAACAAGATAAAGTCATATGTGCTACTTTTTGTGTATACCTTACCTTGATTTGTACCTGTCCTTTTCAGGGCACAGACCGTATAAGTCTGCCCAGCACTATCCCTGCCTCCCACCACCGGCTCTGGCACAGACCGTATAAGTCTGCCCAGCACTATCCTTGCCTCCCAACCACCAGTCCCGCCTCCCACCACCGGCTCTGGCACAGACTGTATAAGTCTGCCCAGCACTATCCCTGCATCCCACCACCAACTCTGGCACAGACCGTATAAGTCTGCCCAGCACTATCCCTGCCTCCCACCACCAACTCTGGCACAGACCGTATAAGTCTGCCCAGCACTATCCCTGCCTCCCAACCACCAGTCCCGCCTCCCACCACCGGCTCTGGCACAGACCGTATAAGTCTGCCCAGCACTATCCTTGTCTCCCAACCACCAGTCCCGCCTCCCACCACCGGCTCTGACACAGACTGTATAAGTCTGCCCAGCACTATCCCTGCCTCACAACCACCAGTCCCGCCTCCCACCACCGGCTCTGGCACAGACTGTATAAGTCTGCCCAGCACTATCTTCGCCTCCCCACCACCAGCCCCACCTCCCACCACCGGCTCTGGCACAGACTGTATAAGTCTGCCCAGCACTATCCCCGCCTCCCAACCACCAGCCCTGCCTCCCACCACCGGCTCTGGCACAGACCGTATAAGTCTGCCCAGCACTATCCCTGCCTCCCAACCACCAGCCCCGCCTCCCGATCTTGACTAAGCTCCTGAGGATCCTGGTCATAGATAGAAAGTTCCATGTTTTGACTCCTGGTACTGGCAATATGGCACCAAAGATCTTCTGGTATCGGATTGCCTTATGAGCGGGTGTCGCTAGCATCATTTGTTCTTTTAGTCTATTGGACTTGACCAGACATAGTGAAGCGATTCTCGTTAACAGTTCTGCTGTAAGACCCATGTAAGATCTGGAAAATTAATTCAGCGTCAGATAGCTGATATCTCGGCTGAATATTAGTGGTCACTGGCTGTCATGACTGGCTAAGTTCAGTGGCCAAATAGACCCGTATAAATAGCAGGGTCTATCTTTGCCTGCTATAACTTAGCTGGTCAGCTGATGAATATCAGCATAACTGGCTGTGTTCAGGCCGCCCAAAAGAACCTGGAAATTTAATGCTGGTCACCGAATACAGCCTTACATTGAATTTCCGGGTTCACCACCGACTGTGGGATGCAGTTCGGCTAACTCCTGCGTTCTGAATATCATAAGTACATAAGGATCGCCATGCTGGTACAGACCCTGTCACCGACAACGGCCAAAAGAACAAGCAATTTGTCCCGCCCATCCTAGAAATACTGTATTATCCCCTCGTCCATTCAATAACATTCTATGGCTTTTTCCTCCAGGAAGCCGTCCAACCCTTTTTTAAACTCCGCTAAGATAACCGCCACTATGTGTTAGTTGAGTGATTTGTTGGATTTGTTTGATATTTTGGCCATTTCCAAAAGCTCTTTAATGGGGACAGATGAACCATTTGCAGACTGTGGTGGATACGTTGAATCTCCTCCTGGTGGAGGTGGTGGAGACGAGGATGGTATCTGAATTTAAGTCAGCATGGGACAGGCATGTGGGATCTGTTAGGGAAAAGAGGAGATAGAGGTTGCTGTGGATGGGCAGACTAGATGGGATAGTTGGCCTTTATCTGCCGTCATGTTTCTCTGTGTACTCTCCCTGTAGATAAAAGCAGACACTGAGGATTTGTTGAGTTTGTGTGATTGCCGGGATCGATTGCTTCGCTTTAATTGTAGCTGCTCTTGGCACCTCCTCCTGCCCCTCCCAAAGTTACTGTCCAAGCTCGCTGCTTACTCTGCATAATGGTTAAGCCGTAAAACAAATTAACCGATCAGGGGGACCCTTTTACAACAAAAATGTAATAAGTAGATAAGTATTGCCACACTGGGACAGACCAAAGGTCCATCAAGCCCAGCATCCTGTTTCCAACAGTGGCCAGTCCAGGTCACAAATACCTGGCAAGATCCCAAAAAAGCTCATTACATTTTATGCTGCTTATCCCAGAAATAAGTAGTGGATTTTCTCCAAGTCATTTTAATAATGGTCTGTGGACCTTTCCTTTAGGAAGCCATCCAAACCTTTTTTAAACCCTGCTAACTGCCTTTACCACATTCTCTGGCAACGAATTCCACATGCTCTCTCTCTCTCTCTCTCTCTCTCTCTCTCTCTCTCTCTCTCACACACACACACACACACACACAAACACACACACACACACACACATTCTGGCACATGGTTTCTCTCTCTTTTTTTTTTTAAACTTTTTCCTGCTTTTTAGCTCTAAATTCTTTCTTTTGAGCACATTGTGTTCCTGGTCTCTTTGCCTTGTTTATTTCTCATTGATTGGATTTTCAGGATAGAAAGAAGATATGAAAACCTGGTAATGCTGGCACTAGGGAGTGGTATAGAGTGTGCCAGGACATATCTGGTGACTCCTGCGAGTGTGTGTTTGTGCGTGTGCGGGGGGTGGGGGGGGGGTGGCACACAGAATGTCAGGAGACATCCAGGATTTCCGGGAAGTGCTGGCACAAGGAATAGTACATAGAATGTAGGAGAGATCCAGAGACATCTGTGAAAGCCGTTCATTTTCAACTACCTCAGACATAAAGTTTCTTTTTTTTTTTGTTTTTTAATTTTATTTTTTAACTTCTTCAGTACACAATACACTCATAAAAAGCAGAAAAAACATAGTCTAGGTCACTCTGCACACCAATACTGATACAAAATTCGACAGAACAAGGAAACATTATCATAAAAGTGAGATGTATTCCATACTGAATTTTCTTTTATAACCCTCCTTTTTTCCCCACTTTCACACACTAGCAAGCCATCATGCATACACATCCCATCACAACATTCGTACTCCACGCACCCATCTACCCATACCCTTCCCCCTATCCCCCTCCCCTCCTACTATCATGGAAGCCTTAGCCCATGATATTTAAACATGAAGCCCATATGTAAGCGTACTGTCTATTGGCCAGTCTGGGGGATCCCCTGTAGATCTGATTCTCATATTTGCCTACTTCCCTCATTTTTGCCTTCCAAGCTTCTGCAGGTATGGGCTCCGGTGACACCCAGAAATGCAAGACTGTTTTTCTAACCAGCAGCAGAGAGACATACACAAATCGACGCTGTGGATATCGCAATCCCTGGACCACCAATAATGACTGATCCCCTAACAGTAAAGTTGTATAGTCCCATTCCAATTCCCGCTGCAACACGGCAGCCAATAATTGAAAAGCCACATTCCACAGTGATAGAGCCGAGCATTCCAAGAAAGAGTGTACAAGGGTTCCCCCCTCAGTCCTGCACTTAAGGCATCTGTCATCTGTCCAGAGTCCTATGGCTGCCCCCTTTGCTCTAGAAATAAATGCTCTATGGAGGATCTTGTATTGTGTCTCCTGCAGGTCAGCAGCTCTAACCATCTTATACAGGTTAGTGAAAAGTTTCCCAAACTCCTTTTCCGTGTACCTAGATCCTACATCCTCATTCCAGCGCATTACCAGCTGTTCCATGTCCCCCCACTGCCCGTTCGTTGTTAGGATCTTATACCAAGTAGACAAACTGTTAGCCTTAGTGGGCATACGTAACAAAATCTTATCTAGGGGACCCCAAAGCCAACCGTCTCCATGTTGCGCCTTTATAGTAGACCAGTAGTGTCTAACCTGCAAGTACTGTAATAAGTTGTTATTTGGTACGGCCCACTGTGCCTTAACTTGGTCAAAGGACAAGAAGACGCCCGATCCTTCCTCCAAAAGTTGTCCCAATATCCTGCAGCCCAAATCTGCCCATTTAGAAAAAATAGAAAATCCCATGCCCGCCGGGAATGCCGCATTACCTGTCATACTCAAATATGGTGAGGCATCCGAAGAGCACCGCTGCTGACCTCTCCACCACATCCAAGCTCTCCTTAAGGGTCGTAAGAAAGCCAACTTGTGTGACATACAAGAGTCACTACTCGATCCCACGTGCAGCAGATTAAGAAAAGTCCACGGGTGACTCCAGTCTCCTAGTCCCTCAATAGGCAAGAAACAATTGCTCCTTCCCATTCCCTCATAAATAAGGCGCATTAACGCCGCCACGTACCGGCGTAAGTCCGGTAATCCCAGACCCCCTCTGTCTTTGCTGTGGCATAATTTGGAGACCCCTATTCGTGCCCCCTTCCCCCTCCATATAAAAGTCCTAATAAGGGATCGGAACTTGCGTTCTTCCCGTCTGAGAACCCAGATTGGTGCAGCCTGTATCGGGTATAAAATCTTGGGAAGCAACACCATCTTTACTAATGCTATTCGCCCCATCAGCGAAAGGGGCAAGTCCCTCCATCTGTCACACAAACTCTTGATCTTGTCCAGAGCATCTATCACATTTTTCCTATAAAATGTAGTTCTATTAGTGCTTAGATAGATGCCCAAATATCTCATTGCCCCTGCCACCGGTTGTATCGGAAGCCCCGCCATCCCCCTCGCCCCCTGAGTATCCGTCATGGGCAGCAACTCCGACTTATTATAGTTAACTCTGAGTCCTGAGATATCCCCAAAGCCCCCAACCACAGAGAGTGCCTTCTCCAAATCCCTTGGGGCATGGGCAACATATAATAGAATGTCGTCAGCAAAGAGGTTCACCCTCAGCTCCCTACCCCCTACCCGAATACCTCGGACCTCTTCACTACCACGGATCTTTGCAGCCAAAGGCTCTATAGCCAGCACAAAAAGAAGCGGCGAAAGGGGACACCCCTGCCTTGTACCCCGTTGAATTGTAAAATAATCAGTAAGCCTCCCATTTATCTGTAATCGTGCAAAGGGATTGGCATAAAGTGCCCGGATCCACTCAGAGCAGGCCCCACGAATCCCAAATTGCTCCAGCACCCTAAACAAGTATTCCCACGAGATACTGTCGAAGGCCTTTTCCATGTCCAGCCCTACTATAGCCGCCGGGCCTTCCTTCCTCTTACACTCATGGATGGCCATCAAGGCTTGCATGATATTCATAGAAGCTTGCCTCCCTGGCACAAAGCCCACCTGATCTTCATGTACTAAGGTATGTATGACCCGGTTCAGACGCCTGGCCAGGATAGCCGCCAAGATTTTAACATCCTGATTTAATAGCGAAATTGGTCGGTAAGACCCCACCCTGGCCACGTCCTTCCCCGGTTTCGGTAAAAGCACCACATGGGCCTCATTACGCTGCAGGGGCACCCCCCTGTCAACCAAATCATTAAACCAGGTCCTCATCGGTGGTGCCACCAGGTCTGCCATGATTCGATAATATTCAGGCCCAAAGCCATCGGGCCCAGGGGCCTTAGTCATTTTCAGGGCTCCTATGCCCTCCCTTATCTCCTGCTCTGAAATGGGGGCATTCAGATGGGCTAGCTGCTCCCCATCCAGGCGTGGGAGCTGCAATCCTTGAAAAAAGCCTCATACTTGGTCTGGTCAAAATCTCGGGCCCTGTACAGGGAACTATAAAATTCCACAAATTGTTGTTCAATTTCGGACTCTGTAGTGTATGACCTCCCCTGCTCATCCTGAATAATAGATGTGATCTGTCTCTTTCGCGAGGGTCGCACCAAACTGGCCAACAACTTGCCTGCCTTATTACCCCATTTAAAAAGTCGGAACCGCTGGTAATATATATCCCTTTCGGCTCGTTGCCGCAAGATCTCATCTATCTGCTGTTTAACCTGCTTCAGGGCAAGCTTATTGTCCTCGTTTATCTGAGAAATGTGCTTCCGGCGTAACTGATGGTATTCTTGAGACAGGCGCAACAAGTCCGCCTCTCTCTTCTTCTTTGCACCCGCCGCGTATGCTATGATGTGCCCTCTCATAACAGCCTTGGAAGCTTCCCAATATGTTCCCGAGCTCACATCTGATGTCTGATTGTGCTGTTGATACTCCACCCACTTAGCCCGCATATACTCCTGAAAACCTCTATCAGTACCTAACAGAGGGGAGAACCTCCACACCCGCTCGCTCGGCTCCGTACACCACGGAATAATTATCTCCACTGCCTGGTGGTCACTTAAGGTATGATTTACTATATGCGCTCTAGAAATCCGAGCAGACAGGGAGAGGTCCACCAAGAGGTAGTCCAGTCTAGAATAAACCCCATGAGGGTGTGAATAAAACGTAAACTCCTCCTGCTGTGGGTTCAGTAACCTCCAGATATCCACTAGCCCCGTCTGATTACATACAAAATTCACCCCTTTGTGCTCCCAGTTTCCACCCTTACATTTCGCTGGCTTGCAGTCAATTGAGGGGTCCGCTACCACATTAAAATCCCCCCCTACAATCAGCTGGTATTCAGAGTAGGCGCCCACCCTGGCCACCACCTCGGAGAAAAACTTATGAGAGTATACGTTGGGCCCGTACACATTACACAGTAAAAGTTTTTGTCCCCAGAGTTCTCCCAGAACCAAGACATACCTCCCATCTCTGTCAGCTATTGTTTTATGAACAATGAAGGGGAGTCTTTTATGTATCAAGATAGCCACCCCTCTCTGTCTTGCATTGTAGGAGGAATATCCTATCTCCCCTACCCATCCCCTTCGGAGTTTCTGATGTTCTGCCGCTGACAGATGTGTCTCTTGTAAATAAGCAATCTCAGCCCCCGCTTTAGACAACCAGGAGAGTAGTTTTGTACGCTTGATGGGAGAATGGATCCCATCAACATTAAGTGTGATGATCTTTAAATTAACCATATTTTAAGCATTCACAAATTCTAGCACTCAATTCTTGACAAAAGTTCTCACAGGCCTCCCAGCATAGCCTGCGGGAACAGCTGCGCCAACCTTCCGGCCACCAAACATTCATCAACAAACTTATGCCACGTCTGCCTGCTTCACTCAGGCAAACCACACTTTTAGGCTTCAAGTTTTGCGTATCTTTCAGACTTCCCCCAGCCCCCCCCGCCCTACCCTGCACACACACACCTTCCACTTCCTCTCTTCCATCCACCCCCCAACCTTCCCCTCGTACACATCCATACTCCCCCTTCCTCCCCCCCTCCCCCCCTTCCCTCCCGAACCCCCACCCAGGAGCTATTTTCCCTCCTATAACCCACCAATAACCACCCGCCCGTGGCTCCGCCCCCCTGTCATCAAATAGAAATAAGAAGAAAGAGGAAAAAAAAAAAAAAAACCCCTTTATCCCCTCCTAAAACTTATACATAGTCTCGTAGGAAACTATATGACAATGCAACCAATATAACTTTCAACTGTCAATGCATCGGCTGGAGCCATGCTTTGTATAACAGAACAATACCCTCTACATAGTCCAGGTGCCGGTGCCCTGTTCCAGCCCCGGCCCCCTCCCTTCCAGCGCATGGCTCCGGTTAAAGAAAACATTAAGTAAAACAACTTAGAGTAACTGTGCTCCCCCTTACCACCCACAGGTTTAAGGCCCCCATTGATATGTGCGAGCGGCAACTTGAAGCGTCCGCAAAACCGCAGAAGCCACATCATCCCTGGGCTGCTATTATAGTTCCTTTATCCGCGGGGCCCCCAATGCTTACATGCCATCTGCCACAAATCCCAAGAGGCCCATTTTCTCAGTTCAGTCCTGATCCTCCAATCACGCTCCCTGAAGAACTCCTCACGGCAGGTGCCTGACAAAGGCCTCCAACTCTTTAGGGTCCGTAAAGAATAACGTTTTGTTGTCGTGGAGGATCCTCACCTTCGCCGGGAATAGGAGGGCGAAACGCACCCCCTTATCAAACAGTCTCTTGCAGTGTGGGCCCATCTTCTTTCGCTGCTCTGTGACTCGTGCAGAGAAATCTTGAAACAACAAAAGCTTGTGGCCGTCATACTCCAAGGATTTCTTGCTGCGATAAGCGTGGAAAAGTTTTTCTTTATCGGCATAGTTAAGGATGCGCGCAATTACTGGTCTCGGGCGCGTGTCCTTCTCGCGCTGGAACCCCACTCTGTGGACCCTCTCGACCAGCATTTTCGTGTCGGCTGACTGGAGCCCCAGCTGGTCAGGCAGCCAATGTTCAACTAAATTCCGCAGTTCAACATCCTTAACCGCTTCTGGCAGGCCGATAATTCTGACGTTGTTGCGCCTGCTACGATTTTCCAAATCATCAATCTGCTGGGAAAGCTGGGCCTGGCGCACTTCCATCGTTTCCACTCGAGCCTGCATCTCCTCCGATCTGTCCTCTTGGCGGGAAATTCGATCCTCCGCTTGCTGCATTCTGGCATTTTGACGTTCCATCGCATCCTTAATGGAGTCCACTGAGGTCTGTATTTTAGTTAGCCTTTCATCCAAGCTCGCAGTGATTTGTTGTGTGATTTCTTGAATCGCCGTGCTCGGCAGGGTCAGGATCCCCGCGGGCTCTGTTTTGTCCGCCATCTTGGGACTCGCCATGGCCACGCGTTGCTTACTCTGCCGCTGTGTCTTTACGGGCATAACACCGCTCCCTCTCACCGCCAGCGCTTATTCAGCTCTCCGATTATCGCCGATTAGAAGCGGGTGCCCCTCAACTGTTCCTGCGGCGTGTTCGGGGGGTTTTAGTGCGCAAAACCGGGGTTTTTTTCCGGCAGTGGGAGCGGAGCCCGAGCTGGAGACGTCCGCTCAGCTCGCAAGCATCACGTGACCCCCAGACATAAAGTTTCTGTAATAAGCAAGGAAAAAAAGGCTTTTCAAGGACAGCAACACAGGAAACAAATGTAAGTCGGACCCTTGCTTATGCCCCAAGACTGTATGGGAGGGCACTGTTCACATAAAGACATAAGACATAAGCATCGCCACACTGGGACAGACCAAAGGTCCATCTAGCCCAGCACCCTGTCTCCAACAGTGGCCCATCCAGGTCACAATCACCCGACAAGATCCACGGAGCAAAGCATTTTGTACTGCTTGTCTCAGGAATAGTGGATTTTTCCCTACATCCATTTAATAACATTCTATAGCCTTTTCCTTCAGGAAGCCGTCCAAACCTTTCTTAAACTCTGCTAAGCTAACCGCCTTAACCACATTCTCCGGCAACGAATTCCAGAGTCGAATTACGCGCTGAGTAAAGAAAACTTTTCTCTTATTTGTTTTAAACTTACTGCACTCCAGCTTCATCGTATGCCCCCTTGTCCTAGTATTTTTGGAAAGCGTAAACAGACGCTCCATATCTTTTCCACTCCACTCATTATTTTATAGACCTCTATTGTTTGGGACCAGGGCTGGGGCTGACAACCTCCAGGAGCCCATAGGCAATTAGTCTACACAGTAAGCGAGTCACAGCCAGGGGCGTATCTGCGTGGGGCCTCAGGGGCCTGGGCCCCCGCAGATTTTGCCCTGGACCCCCCTACCGCCATCAACCCTCCCCCGCTGCCGTTCTTACTTTTGCTGGTGGGGGACCCCAACCCCCGCCAGCCGAGGTCTGCTTCCACCTGCCGCTGCCGTAAAAACTTCTTCTTCAGCCGGCGGGGGACCCCAAACCCCCGCCAGCCGCCCCGCGGTGTTTAAAATTCATCTTCGGCCTCCGTGGCCGTGCTGCTGTGATAGGCGCTGTTGAAATCCACTTCGGAGTCTGACGTCGCAGCACGTACAACGTACAACGACGTCAGACTCCGAAGTGGATTTCAACAGCGCCTATCACAGCAGCACGGCCAAGGAGGCCGAAGATGAATTTTAAACACCGCGGGGCGGCTGGCGGGGGTTTGGGGTCCCCCGCCGGCTGAAGAAGAAGTTTTTGCGGCAGGTGGAAGCAGACCTCAGCTGGCGGGGGTTGGGGTCCCCCGCCAGCAAAAGTAAGAACGGCAGCGGGGGAGGGTTGGCGGCGGGAGGGGGGTGGAGAGAGTCATTGGTGGCGGTGGGGGCTCGGCGGCGGCGGGGGGGGGCTAAAATGTGCCCCCTCCCTCTGGCTCTGGCCCCCCCTACCGCCGGAGTCCAGATACGCCCCTGGTCACAGCATTCTAATACTGTTTTTCTGAACACATTTACTTTAAGTCTGTGGACAATAATGTTAACAGAGACAGTTACTCGTCTTTTTTCATTGGTTTTTTTGTCTTTTATAGAATACAATTATAGAGCTTGTTATGAGCAAACTGGCCTGTGCATTTGAATTCCCCGGCAATTTCTTCTATACATGCTAGGGCATTCTATACATACTTGCTAGGGCAGGGAGATCTATGCGTGAACAAAGGATGGCGATCCTCTCTCCAGCAAAAGCACAATGGGAGAGTAAACATGAGGGAGTGCAAGAACTGCCATGCTGGGTCAGACCAATGGTCCATCTAGCCCAGTATCCTATTTTCCAAACAGTGGCCAAGCCAGGTCACAAGTACCTGCCAGAAATTACATTTATTTGGATTTGGCTCACACCTTTTTCAATAGTAGCTCAATGAGAGTTACATTCATGGGTATTTTGCTGTCCCTGGCGGGCTCCCAGTCTAAGTTTGTAGCTGAGGCAATGGAGGGTTAAGTGACTTGCCCAAGATCACAAGGAGCAGCAGCGGGATTTGAACCGGTCACCTCTGGATTGCAAGACGGGTGCTCTAACCGCTAGGCCACCCCTCCTGTTAAAAATTCACTTTTTCATCCAACCTGTGGAGGTGGGGAATTCATGAGCAGTTTCTGTCAGATATAATGTAGCATATAGCTAGTAAACGTAGTAGTTTTCTTAGTACGTCTGTGTTAGGTCTTTCCTATCTTTTGTATTTATTTATTTAAAAATGTATAACCTGTGCAATCTATAAATTTTTGGTAGGGAATATATAATACAAAACTTAATAAATAAGGCAAACTTATCAGCACAAATTATCTCATAGAGCAGAACATCATTCAGTCCGGTCCTTAAATGCTTGCTGAGTTCCTTTCTTGATATAATATTGTATCATTGTAAACTGCCTTGATCTGATAAAGCTAGGCAGTGTATCAAAATGTAATAAATGATAAACAATTCACTTTGGCAGAGGCAGTAAGCAAAATGTATTTACAAAGTCTCCAAGTCCTCACTCTTGCAACCTTTCTTCTTTGTCAGCATATGTGAATTTTTTCCTTAATAACAGTGTAGCAGATAGTATAAGGATAACGCAGGGAAGATTGTCACTATTTCTTAGCTGTTAGAGGTGCAGAGAGACTCAGGCATTCTGAAGCTTCAAAACAGTGCGTAGGTGACTTCGTCTTGCTGCCCGTCTCGTCTTCCGCCAGGGTCGCTTTACTCATACTACCCCTCTCCTCAAGACCCTTCTCTGGCTCCCTATCCGTTTTCGCATCCTGTTCAAACTTCTTCTACTAACCTATAAATGTACTCACTCTGCTGCTCCCCAGTATCTCTCCACACTCGTCCTTCCCTACACCCCGCTCCATGGATAAATCCTTCTTATCTGTTCCCTTCTCCACTATTGCCAACTCCAGACTTCGCGCCTTCTGTCTCGCTGCACCCTATGCCTGGAATAAACTTCCTGAGCCCCTACGTCTTGCCCCATCCTTGGCCACCTTTAAATCTAGACTGAAAGCCCACCTCTTTAACATTGCTTTTGACTCGTAACCACTTGTAACCACTCGCCTCCACCTACCCTCCTCTCCTCCTTCCTGTACACATTAATTGATTTGATTTGCTTACTTTTTATTTATTTTTTGTCTATTAGATTGTAAGCTCTTTGAGCAGGGACTGTCTTTCTTATATGTTTGTGCAGCGCTGCGTACGCCTTGTAGCGCTATAGAAATGCTAAATAGTAGTAGTAGTAGTAATGGGACATGTGATGGTCCCCAGATGATTTGTTGCTGTTTCAGGATCCTGTTCAGATGCCCTAATGGACAACCAGACCCAGTTTCTTCTTTGCTCCTTTTCCCACTGTCCCAGTCACAGCCCAGCACTGTCACTGGAAATGCTCCCAGGCTGTTCTGACTAGGGCAGCCAGGTATCTCTAACCCAGTTCCAAGCTGGAGACCTTTTGGCCAATCCTGGTTTTACATCCCAAAGCAGTGTGGGATCTGTAGTGCCCGATCCTGCCCCATGAAATCAGTGCTGGGCTTTGGTGCTGGAAAGATTCTCCCCCGCACATGCAGGTCATCAGCTGGAAAGGCAAATATCCAAAGGCAAGAATTTGAACTGAGCTCAGGGTTTTCTACCCCAGGGAACTTCCCTCCAAAATGAAGTCCCTGCCCTCGTTATAATACTGGGCACTGGAAGCTCTTTTTTTTTGTGTAACAACCAGTGATGTCATGGTAAAGTAAAAGGAATCGTGTTTTTCCATAGGAGACCCATTTGATGACTCTGCAGGTACCCTTATAGCAGGACCCCATGATCTTTACCCAAAACATGGTTATTCTTAGCCCTTCTGCTCCATCCTGATTCCCTTTGTCAGTGAAATTAAGAGGGTAATTATAAAAGCCACTTTCATGAATAAAACAGTGTTTACCTGTAGAAATGGCTTTTTCTAAATCTGGAATCCACTATAGTAGTACACATAGAGCCTGTATACGCATAAATTCATCCAACCTGGGTGCTTTGTAAAATACACTAGAGAACTGTTCACGTGGTGTGGACGTATACAAAATTTCAAAACAAACAACAAATTGCAGAAAATACAAAATGGCTCTGTACTAAGGGGAAAAGCCTCAAAGGGCTCCGAGACCAAAATTTGATCTCAAGGAGCTTAAATGGACCAAAATGGTCCTCTCTTCATTATAGGCCAAAAAAAAAAAAAAAAACCACGGTGCCACAGATCTAAATAACTTTCATTGTCTGTGGTAGCTAAGCTCTATGCTGTTTGTTTATCTGTGCATGTTTTGTTGTGCTGGACAAAAAAGTTTTTTCTCTCTCAGTTGCAGCCTGAGACCCTGAAGAAACAGTGAAACGCTGGCCACCGTCGGCTCAGGGCAGCAAGTGGAGGAGGACCGCACAGCGGAGAGCGGTATCCAGCAAACACTATTCTATTAAGATAAGTGAAATAGTGTTAATTTGATAGCGTGTTAAGCTCCAATAGTGTTCTACGCACGGATAACAGTCTGTTTTTGTATTTGCAAAAAAGCATGGACAACAGACTGCTTTTTGTATTCGTAAAAACATAAAACCAAAAAAATATCATGCATATTCAGCATAGAGCATAGCTACCACAGACAATGAAAGTTATTTAGATCTGTGGCACGGGGTTTTTTTTTTTTTTTTTTTGCCTATGATGAAGAGAGGACCATTTTGGTCCATTTAAGCTCCTTGAGATCAAATTTTGGTCTCGGAGCCCTTTGAGGCTTTTCCCCTTAGTACAGAGCCATTTTGTATTTTCTGCAATTTGTTGGATGCTTTGCAAAATAGACATCTAGTATACAAAATAAAACAAGAAATGTGTATCTGACCATACTTTTCCTTTGAAAATTGGACTAACTTATGTGCATAGCTGCCATCTCCACTATGGGGTGTGCAGAGGGTGCTCTTGTAGCTGTGACATGCAGTGTGGGGTATGTAGAAGGGACTGTCATGTGGGGTGTGTAGAAGGGACTGTTGTAGCTGTGACGTGCAGTGTGGGGTGTGTACTACTACTATTACTACTACTACTCATCATTTCTATAGCGCTACTAGACGTACGCAGCGCTGTACACTTGAACATGAAGAGACAGTCCCTGCTCAACAGAGCTTACAATCTAATCAGGACAAACAGGACAAATAAGGGATAAGGACAAAGAGTAGCAAGATTCCGGAATCCCAAAGAGTAGCAAGATTCTGGAATCCCAAAGACTACTACAACTTATCATTTCTATAGCGCTAATAGACGTACACAGCGCTGTACACTTGAACAGTCCCTGCTCAACAGAGCTTACAATCTAATTAGGACAGACAAACAGGACAAATAAGGCATAAGGACAAAGAGTAGCAAGATTCCAGAATCCCAAAGAGTAGCAAGATTCCAGAATCCCAAAGACTACTACAACTTATCATTTCTATAGCGCTAATAGACGTACACAGCGCTGTACACTTGAACAGTCCCTGCTCAACAGAGCTTACAATCTAATTAGGACAGACAAACAGGACAAATAAGGCATAAGGACAAAGAGTAGCAAGATTCCAGAATCCCAAAGAGTAGCAAGATTCCAGAATCCCAAAGACTACTACAACTTATCATTTCTATAGCGCTACTAGACGTACACAGCGTTGTACACTTGAACATGAAGAGACAGTCCCTGCTCAACAGAGCTTACAATCTAATCAGGACAAACAGGACAAATAAGGGATAAGGACAAAGAGTAGCAAGATTCTGGAATCCCAAAGAGTAGTAAGATTCTGGAATCCCAAAGACTACTACTACTTATCATTTCTATAGCGCTACTAGACGTACACAGCGCTGTACACTTGAACAGTCCCTGCTCGACAGAGCTTACAATCTAATTAGGACAGACAAACAGGACAAATAAGGCATAAGGACAAAGAGTAGCAAGATTCCAGAATCCCAAAGAGTAGCAAGATTCCAGGTGGAATCCCAAAGAGTAGCAAGATTCTGGAATCCCAAAGATTACTACTACTTATCATTTCTATAGTGCTACTAGACATACGCAGCGCTGTACACTTGAACATGAAGAGACAGTCCCTGCTCCACAGAACTTACAATCTAATCAGGACTGAAGGGACTGTTGTAGTTGTGACTTGCTGGCAGTAGTGAGGGACAAGATTTGCAGAACTTTGACACTGTAATAGCTCATATATATTTAGGGTTTCGGGCCCAGATGCACTAAACCTGAACGACCCTTTTAATGACCCTTAATGAAGAAATTTTCAAACGTAGCATGCATCAAAGGCCATTTTCCGAGGAAGCTAGCAGCTAACGAAACTGGAATGCAAATGATAAACTACCATTGAAATGTAGACAATTCGGAATGCACTAACCATACCGACGATAGCAACGATTCACTTACCGCCAGAAATTTAACGTCCGCTCAGACCTGTCGTTAAAGCCTGAGCTGTCATCTCCCCGCTGCCCCCTGCACGATGAAAAACCAAATTGCTGGCATGTTTAAAAAGAAAAGTGGCTCCCTGCTTCCCTGTGCCTAAAATAAAAAACGAAACTAAATTAAAAAAGGATCGGGAGAGGGCAAAGGCACTCATCAGCAGCGTCCTGTATAGACGGCCTTGCCTTGCCCCCCCCCCCCCCCCCCCCCGAAGTCCCCGCTGCTCCTCGCTGCTCCGATTGTGAAATAAAAGCTGTTAAAAATGAAACCTTTGCAGTTGCTGGGCTCCCCCTCCCTTCCTGTCTCTCTCTTCTTCAGTCGGCAATGCTCCGCCTCCTGCCCTCCTCCACCTCCGTGCCCCCCCACCCCCGTTCGTCCCCACCGCTCCCCCCCTCCACCATAATGGCCGGTGCAGCGCCTCTCACCTATGTTTGAAGGCGCTGCACGGGATGGATCAGCTGTTCTTGATCTCTTCTGTCTCCTCCGATGTCTCCTTCTTCTTCCTGTGCCCGCCCTCCTCTGACGTCAGTTATCTACGTAGATACAGGACGCTGCTGATGAGCGCCTTTGCCCCCTCCCGATCCTTTAATGTTTGTGGAGACATGCAGGGGAAAGTGGGGAGCCACGTGTTTGTGTTTTCTTTTACGTTTCTGGCATGCGCAGAGCAGCCAGCATAACGCTTGGCTGCTCTGCGCATGCTTTACGAGCCGATTACCGACGGGGATTAGTGCATCGTTCTTTACAATACCGCACTGAAGTGCGACTTGTTTTTTTGGAGCATTGGTCGTTTTTTAAAATTCGGTAATGGCTTTAACAATTTTGCTTTTTTTACGTTTGGTTGATGCATCTGGGCCTCAGTCTTTAGGTTTTAGCCAATATACGCCAATGTCACAGATTTAGAATAGGTGTTTACTGAATAAACACTGGAACAACGTAACCCCCCTCCCCCCCCCTGCAATCCTCTCTCACCCCTCCCCTGGTTTATCTTTTGTCTTTGAAGTTTTTGTGCCTTTTCTGTGTTAACATCCCCTAAGTGACAAAAACACCTTTCTTGATTCCACTAGATCAGATGCCCAGCAATAATACCTATGTCAACCCCTCCCCCCCCATGATAAACATTGAGTTTTGTACCCTCAAAACAACACTAAATGATTGGAAAATA
Source organism: Microcaecilia unicolor (assembly GCF_901765095.1). Classification (NCBI taxonomy): domain Eukaryota; kingdom Metazoa; phylum Chordata; class Amphibia; order Gymnophiona; family Siphonopidae; genus Microcaecilia; species Microcaecilia unicolor. The sequence continues at coordinate 357,795,431 of NC_044035.1, read as the reverse complement.
AACCCTTAAAATTACAGTTTTGAAACACCAAAGAATAAAAGAGCTATCGGCCTCCATTTGTCTCTGTTATGGATTCCTTGAATCTCTATCTCTATATATAAAAGGCACCACCAACGTTCTAACGAAGCCTCCAGCCGAAAGTGTGAAGCGTCAGAGATATCCGGTTTCCCCATGAGTGAAGGAAAACAGCACAGCACAAAATCCCTCTCTCTGTAACAGTGAAGGACTCAGAGGGGGGAGGGGAGAGAGACACCCTCACTCTCTCTGTAACACAAACACAGTACAGCAGGAAACTTAACACTGAAGGACTGGACTCAGAGGGGGGAGGGGGAGAGAGGGCACAGGGCAGGGACACACACACTCCCACATGCACACTCTGAAGAAAACCTTGCTAGCCCCCGTTTCATCTGCATCAGAAACGGGGCTTTTTTACTAGTTTCATAATAATGAGGTTCTTCCTTGTCAGCTGCAATGCCAGCTGCTCTGGGATGAAGTGTCTTTTGCATGATACACTGCAGAGTTTTAGGATCTTGATTATTTCTGAGAAAATTGGATTGTTATTAGGTCACACAAGAATTCTTCAGTGACAGTTACAGTACATGAGCTGTGTACTGCACATGTGAAACAAAGGGAAGTGAGGTTTGTGGTCTGAAATTCTCTCTGGAGAATTCTTATGTAGATCCTTTAAAAGGTGTCAGAACCAATGTAATAAAATCAGAAATGGGCAGCATGAAAACATTTCCAACTTTGAATGAAACATTTTGCATTTCTCTAGGTCTCGGGGCTGTTTGCTGTATGAGATCTGCTGCTTGCATCTGGCTTAGAGAATGACATTGGGACAAAGTTTGTCCCCATCCCCATGAACTCTGTCCCTATCCCTACGGGCTTTGTCCTCATCTGTAAAAATGTTTTTTTGTATTTAAATCTCTTTATTAAAGTATAAAAAGGAATAATATTCTGTACAACTGTTGTTTATAAATCACAAATAGAAAACAGGAATAACAATGACCAACTATAATAACCTCCTCTACCCTTCTAGTCCCAACAATAGCTGACTTCTACTACCCCAAGAAATCCTAACCCACCCTGTTAAAATGTCCCTGAGGACAAAATATAACCACTTGCCCTAGCAGGGGGAGAAATAAGCCCTGTGAAGCACTGTTATGATTAGAGAATGACATGGGGATGGGCATAAAGTTTGTCCCTGTCCCTGTGGGTTCTGTCCCCATTCCCGCTGGCTGTGTCCCCACCCCATCTCCATGAGCTCTGTCATCCTTGTGGTTAACCGCGTGTCCCAGTCCCCGTGTCATTCTCTAATCTGGCTTTCAATTCCCATGGATGGGTTAATCCAGCGATCCAGGTTGTACAGGAACCCACCCCCAGCACTGTCCAGTTACTTTGCCGAGGATCTGAATGGCATCATGCAGAGGTAATGCTGGAATTAATTTTTCCCAGAGGTCCCAAATGCACGAGGATATTCTAAAAACAAGTTTCTTAAAGTACCTGATCTGAATGGCATCATGCAGAGGTAATGCTGGAATTAATTTTTCCCAGAGGTCCCAAATGCACGAGGATATTCTAAAAACAAGTTTCTTAAAGTACCTGATATGGATATCTCTGCTCTGTCCACTGAAGCAGTCTTCTGGATGTTATGAACAAATATTAGTTGTGTGTTTTTTAATTTTATGCCTTATGACTTGGAATAGTTTCTAGTTTATTTAAATTTTGTTATACTGCCTTTGCTAACTTGCAGATCAAGGTGGTTTACAATCTAAATCTTAAATTAATAATGGAAAAGAAGAACTACAATGTTTGGATAGGAAAGAACACCACACTCAGAAACATTCAAGACCTAGAATAAAAGAGGTAATGCTATGGAGGAGAGGTAAGCATTGAGAGACAGGAGTGAGAAGAAAGGGAAGGGAAAAGAGAAGGGTGGGGAAAGATGGTGATAGTATTGCAGTAGGTCTAAGTGGAGCTGTATATTTCTTGGAAGAGCCAAGTTTTTAAAGCAGATTTAAAGGTGACGAATTCCTTTCGTAGGTTGAATCAGCTTTTTATTTGGTTTAGCAGGTCACGGAAGGGAGATTCCACTTCTATCTTCTGTTGGATTAAAGAGACCATTAGTATTCATGGGACAGTGCATGTGATATATACATCCCATTTCATCATCAGTTTTAAATGAAATGGCAATACTACATTATCAGAGAAATATCTCATTCTATACAACCAACCATCGTTAGATACTACTGAGCATTGATGTGCCAAATACAAAGCATCAGCATCATAAATCTACAATACAGTGGGGGAAATAAGTATTTGATCCCTTGCTGATTTTGTAAGTTTGCCCACTGACAAAGACATGAGCAGCCCATAATTGAAGGGTAGGTTATTGGTAACAGTGAGAGATAGCACATCACAAATTAAATCCGGAAAATCACATTGTGGAAAGTATATGAATTTATTTGCATTCTGCAGAGGGAAATAAGTATTTGATCCCCCACCAACCAGTAAGAGATCTGGCCCCTACAGACCAGGTAGATGCTCCAAATCAACTCGTTACCTGCATGACAGACAGCTGTCGGCAATGGTCACCTGTATGAAAGACACCTGTCCACAGACTCAGTGAATCAGTCAGACTCTAACCTCTACAAAATGGCCAAGAGCAAGGAGCTGTCTAAGGATGTCAGGGACAAGATCATACACCTGCACAAGGCTGGAATGGGCTACAAAACCATCAGTAAGACGCTGGGCGAGAAGGAGACAACTGTTGGTGCCATAGTAAGAAAATGGAAGAAGTACAAAATGACTGTCAATCGACAAAGATCTGGGGCTCCACGCAAAATCTCACCTCGTGGGGTATCCTTGATCATGAGGAAGGTTAGAAATCAGCCTACAACTACAAGGGGGGAACTTGTCAATGATCTCAAGGCAGCTGGGACCACTGTCACCACGAAAACCATTGGTAACACATTACGACATAACGGATTGCAATCCTGCAGTGCCCGCAAGGTCCCCCTGCTCCGGAAGGCACATGTGACGGCCCATCTGAAGTTTGCCAGTGAACACCTGGATGATGCCGAGAGTGATTGGGAGAAGGTGCTGTGGTCAGATGAGACAAAAATTGAGCTCTTTGGCATGAACTCAACTCGCCGTGTTTGGAGGAAGAGAAATGCTGCCTATGACCCAAAGAACACCGTCCCCACTGTCAAGCATGGAGGTGGAAATGTTATGTTTTGGGGGTGTTTCTCTGCTAAGGGCACAGGACTACTTCACCGCATCAATGGGAGAATGGATGGGGCCATGTACCGTACAATTCTGAGTGACAACCTCCTTCCCTCCGCCAGGGCCTTAAAAATGAGTCGTGGCTGGGTCTTCCAGCACGACAATGACCCAAAACATACAGCCAAGGCAACAAAGGAGTGGCTCAGGAAGAAGCACATTAGGGTCATGGAGTGGCCTAGCCAGTCACCAGACCTTAATCCCATTGAAAACTTATGGAGGGAGCTGAAGATGCGAGTTGCCAAGCGACAGCCCAGAACTCTTAATGATTTAGAGATGATCTGCAAAGAGGAGTGGACCAAAATTCCTCCTGACATGTGTGCAAACCTCATCATCAACTACAGAAGACGTCTGACCGCTGTGCTTGCCAACAAGGGTTTTGCCACCAAGTATTAGGTCTTGTTTGCCAGAGGGATTAAATACTTATTTCCCTCTGCAGAATGCAAATAAATTCATATACTTTCCACAATGTGATTTTCCGGATTTAATTTGTGATGTGCTATCTCTCACTGTTACCAATAACCTACCCTTCAATTATGGGCTGCTCATGTCTTTGTCAGTGGGCAAACTTACAAAATCAGCAAGGGATCAAATACTTATTTCCCCCACTGTATTAGGGCATCATAACGTGGTTCATCCATATCATATGTCGTGTTATAAATGTCCCCCCAGACTCTGAAGTCTTACAGAATGTTTTCAGCCTTTCATTGGGCTCAGACTGGCAATGGAGTCCTAGGTTTTACTCTAGAGTGAAGGTAGGTACCGTAGGACCAGCACACAAGCTCAAGGTCACAAGTCCTTGAGTTCATGTATGTATTTCCTAACTCTAAGGTTAACAAATACAAATCAACCTATGCATCCAGCCTTTCCTACATAAGCACACATCTATGGAACGCATTACCAAAAGCCGTGAAAACAACTTATGATCACCTAAACTTCCAGAAATCATTAAAAACTAACCTGTTCAAAAAGGCATACCCTACCGACCCAACTTAAATGCCTGTACCCTGCAACACAACGAAACCAAAGCTCGTAATGGACATATAATAACTCTTCCTCTCTACGATTCCCTAATGTGTCTGTACACACGAACTTTATTCTACCACATTAATGTATTTGTTCATACCGGAATTGGCGAACACCTTTACGGTACTATGTAAGCCACACTGAGCCTGCAAATAGGTGGGAAAATGTGGGATACAAATGTAACAAATAAATAAATAAATAAACATAATAACGTAGTAAATGACAGCAGATAATGACCTGCATGGTCCATCCAGACTGCCCATCAAGGTCTCACAGCTTTACGATTAAACATTGGCATCACAATCAGGGCAGTGGGCATTTTGTCACAACACCAGCCACATAAAGGCAGCATAGTCACATTCATTGCCGTTTCGTGATCACACCAACAATCCAACAATGTTGCTAATATGCTAATTTTAATGTGAAGATTTCATCCCCTCTCCCATTGAGATACACAATGCCTGCACTCATAGGTTCCTGTTCTATTATGAAAGATGCAGATCCCAGAATAGTTACAGGAGGACATTGATAGCCTGGAGCTAGTTCACAAGCTTCTCTTGAGTAAGATAAATAAACTAACAAGCCTAAAATAAGAGGTCTAATTCTGGTGTCAGCGAGAAAGCTATTAAGTGAAGCAGTGGAAGAATCTTAATTCACCTCCTGCATGGAATCCCGGTATTTAAGTAACAGAACTAGATATACAATGATATTTCCATGTAAAAATAACGAAAAAATCATCTGCTACTAAGGGATGATCCAATCCCACAGAGTGCTTCTGACTTCCACAATTCCTCTGGTGTACATGCTCAGGAAATACGTTAAAATGTTCAGTCTAATTAATCAGGAGTAGTCAAAGATTTCTGTTCAAAGAGTTCTGAAAACAAAATTTCCAGCATCTTTTTTTAGCTTTCTTCAGGAGTTATTCCACATCCAAGAACACTTTGGGCTAAATTCTATATATGGCGCCTGAAAAATCCACGCGGTAAAAAAAAATACACCTTGGCGTATTCTGTAAAGTATGCCTAAATTTTATAGAATAGGCTTAAATTTCCGCACGGTATATAGAACACGCTGAGCGCCTTTCCATGCGTCCAAAGTTGGTCACATTCATTTAGGCCATTTTTTCCTTGGCGTAAATCCCAACGCCTATATTAGGTGCAGAGCGGATGTATTCTATAATAATATGCATAGATTTTACAAATTCTCATTCTACACCCATAACCACACCCCCTTTTCAACTGTTTGACTTGGAATTTACACGCATCAGATTACAGAATACGATTAGTGAGTTGTGCGTATAAATCGTAATTAATGCCAATTAATGCTGATAACTGCTTGTTAACATCCAATCATAGGCACTGACTCTGTGGGTGCTGTGGGTGCTCGAGCACCCCCAATATTTTCCCCGCCATTGGAACTTCCGGTTCCGGTTCCAGCCCGACCTGCCCGCCCTCTTCTCCCTCGAGTCCTCCATCCTCGCCTTCCTGCCTTCCAGAATTTAAAACTCATCTTACCTCGCTCAGTCCCGGCAGCAGCAGTGAAAGGTGAGCAGGCTCGGTGCTTCAGCCTTCCCTTCTCTCTCAGCTCTGGTCCCGCCCTCATTTCCTGTTTCCGCAAGGGCGGAACCAGAGCTGAGAGAGAAGGGAAGGCTGAAGCGCTGAGCCTGCTCGCCTTTCACTGCTGCTGCCGGGACTGAGCGAGGTAAGATGAGTTTTAAATTCTGGAAGGCAGGAAGGCGAGGACAGATGACTCTTGTGGGAGAAGAGGTCGGGCTGGGGTTGGGCCTGGAACTCAGAGGAGAGGAGGGGGGCCTGGAACTCAGAGGAGAGGGGGGCTGAAAAGGAGCAGGTGGTATTTTGGGTGAGTTACTGGACATGGATGGGAGAGGAGAAATCGCTGGACATGGAAGGGAGGGCAGGGGAGAGATGAGACTTATTGGACATGGATGGAGGGAGGAGAGGGCAGGGGAGAGAAGAGAATTCGCTGGACATGGATGAGAGGGGAGGGAGGGTAGGGGAGAGAGGAGAATTGCTGGATATGAATGGAGGGGGGGGTGGAGAGGGAGGGGGTGGGGGAGAGTGGGGTGGAGGGGGGATTGCACCACCTGTAAAAAAAAATTTCAGCACCTCCAATCATTTTGAAAAGTTGGCTCCTATGAATCCAATTGAGAGCATTGATTAGCTTGTTAACCAATTAAGTTACACGCATTGTTATGGAATATGCTTCAATTTCCACACGGAAATTAAGGCACAGTATATAGAATTTAGGGGTTTGTGCATTAGACTGAAAAGAAACATCACTAGGACTTCTCCTCATTACACGGAGAGAAAATACCGCAAGATTCTTTAATGAGCCCAGCTGCTAAATCACCAACTAGAACAGGGGCATCAGGAAGTCGATTTTGTGCAGCACCTTCAAAAGCTGCAAGAGGGGAAATGAGAGGGAAGGGAAGTTCTATTTTTAATTTCAGCACTGGACAAAAAAAAAAGGGACATTCTTTATAGACTTATAGACAAAGTGAAATGTAGGTCAATGCTTAGGGCTTCTAATATGCTTGAAAGGCTTTCTGAAGCTTTCATTAGTGATGCAGGTGCGAGAGGGAGCGAATGTGAAGCAATTAATATGGAAGTTTCAGCCACCAACATTCAGTCATGTCCAGATAATTATGAAATGAACTACTTCAGGGATAACTTTCCAAGGGTTTCTGCTAAAGAAACAAAACTTGTTGGCAAGAACCAGCTTGCAAAATCTCCCAGTTGACCCTATAACCTTCGCAAATGGAAAGGAGTGAGAGGAAATGTGAACCCCCTGCTTGCTGATTACATATCAAGTCATTGCATCCAAAGAGATTCATTTCATCAACTCGTATATAGTGCGTTACATCAAGTCAGTCAAAGGAGATGTAGGGAGGGAAGAGGAAATGGGAAGATGAGCAAACCGAAGAAATGAAGGTGGAAGTGAAGGGGATGAGGAAGAAAATAGAACAGAGAATGATTCCGCATTCAATTCAAACTTCTCTTGTTGACTTATAAGAGCCTTCACTCTACCGCTGCCCAGTACCTCTCCACTCTTATCTCTCCCTACGCCCCCTCTCGAGTGATAAATCTCTCTTGTCTGTCCCCTTCACCTCTACTGCTAACTCCAGACTCCGTTCCTTTTACCTCGCCGCACCTCACGCCTGGAATAGACTTCCCGAGCCTGTACGTCTAGCCCCGTCTCTTGCCGTTTTCAAATCCAGGCTGAAAGCCCACCTCTTTAACTCTGTTTTTGACTCCTAACCACTACTCACTTGCCCTGTACCCTTCTATCCCCTCCTCTTTAATTCCCCTACCTCTTACTTGTTCTGTCTGTTTACCTGTCCAATTTAGATTGTAAGCTCTTTGAGCAGGAACTGTCTTTTCGTGTATGGTGTACAGCGCTGCGTATGCCTTGTAGCGCTATAGAAGTGATAAGTAGTAGTAGTAATGTAGAAGCCTGCCCTTGCAGATCAGCAACGTGGCCGTGCAAGTTTCTGTGAGTCAAGGGCAGGCTTCTAGATGGAATGTTGCTAGTGGAGGAGTGGCCTAGTGGTTAGTGCAGTGGAACATGGAATGTTGCTACTATTTGAGATTCTGTTGCTTCTATTTGAGATTCTACATGGAATGTTGCTATTCCACTAGCAACATTCCATTTTTAGATTGTGAGCTCTTTGAGCAGGGACTGTCTTTTCATGTATGGTGTACAGCGCTGCGTATGCCTTGTAGCGCTATAGAAGTGATAAGTAGTAGTAGTAATGTAGAAGCCTGCCCTTGCAGATCAGCAACGTGGCCGTGCAAGTTTCTGTGAGTCAAGGGCAGGCTTCTAGATGGAATGTTGCTAGTGGAGGAGTGGCCTAGTGGTTAGTGCAGTGGAACATGGAATGTTGCTACTATTTGAGATTCTGTTGCTTCTATTTGAGATTCTACATGGAATGTTGCTATTCCACTAGCAACATTCCATTTTTAGATTGTGAGCTCTTTGAGCAGGGACTGTCTTTTTGTGTATGGTGTACAGCGCTGCGTATGCCTTGTAGCGCTATAGAAGTGATAAGTAGTAGTAGTAATGTAGAAGCCTGCCCTTGCAGATCAGCAACGTGGCCGTGCAAGTTTCTGTGAGTCAAGGGCAGGCTTCTAGATGGAATGTTGCTAGTGGAGGAGTGGCCTAGTGGTTAGTGCAGTGGAACATGGAATGTTGCTACTATTTGAGATTCTGTTGCTTCTATTTGAGATTCTACATGGAATGTTGCTATTCCACTAGCAACATTCCATTTTTAGATTGTGAGCTCTTTGAGCAGGGACTGTCTTTTCGTGTATGGTGTACAGCGCTGCGTATGCCTTGTAGCGCTATAGAAGTGATAAGTAGTAGTAGTAATGTAGAAGCCTGCCCTTGCAGATCAGCAACGTGGCCGTGCAAGTTTCTGTGAGTCAAGGGCAGGCTTCTAGATGGAATGTTGCTAGTGGAGGAGTGGCCTAGTGGTTAGTGCAGTGGAACATGGAATGTTGCTACTATTTGAGATTCTGTTGCTTCTATTTGAGATTCTACATGGAATGTTGCTATTCCACTAGCAACATTCCATTTTTAGATTGTGAGCTCTTTGAGCAGGGACTGTCTTTTTGTGTATGGTGTACAGCGCTGCGTATGCCTTGTAGCGCTATAGAAGTGATAAGTAGTAGTAGTAATGTAGAAGCCTGCCCTTGCAGATCAGCAACGTGGCCGTGCAAGTTTCTGTGAGTCAAGGGCAGGCTTCTAGATGGAATGTTGCTAGTGGAGGAGTGGCCTAGTGGTTAGTGCAGTGGAACATGGAATGTTGCTACTATTTGAGATTCTGTTGCTTCTATTTGAGATTCTACATGGAATGTTGCTATTCCACTAGCAACATTCCATTTTTAGATTGTGAGCTCTTTGAGCAGGGACTGTCTTTTCGTGTATGGTGTACAGCGCTGCGTATGCCTTGTAGCGCTATAGAAGTGATAAGTAGTAGTAGTAATGTAGAAGCCTGCCCTTGCAGATCAGCAACGTGGCCGTGCAAGTTTCTGTGAGTCAAGGGCAGGCTTCTAGATGGAATGTTGCTAGTGGAGGAGTGGCCTAGTGGTTAGTGCAGTGGAACATGGAATGTTGCTACTATTTGAGATTCTGTTGCTTCTATTTGAGATTCTACATGGAATGTTGCTATTCCACTAGCAACATTCCATTTTTAGATTGTGAGCTCTTTGAGCAGGGACTGTCTTTTTGTGTATGGTGTACAGCGCTGCGTATGCCTTGTAGCGCTATAGAAGTGATAAGTAGTAGTAGTAATGTAGAAGCCTGCCCTTGCAGATCAGCAACGTGGCCGTGCAAGTTTCTGTGAGTCAAGGGCAGGCTTCTAGATGGAATGTTGCTAGTGGAGGAGTGGCCTAGTGGTTAGTGCAGTGGAACATGGAATGTTGCTACTATTTGAGATTCTGTTGCTTCTATTTGAGATTCTGGAATGTTGCTATTACTTGAGATTCTACATGGAATGTTGGCACTATTTGAGATTCTAAGGGGAATGTTGCTAGTGGAGGAGTAGCCTAGTGGTTAGTGCAGTGGAACATGGAATGTTGCTACTATTTGAGATTCTACATGGAATGTTGCTATTCCACTAGCAACATTCCATATTTAGATTGTGAGCGCTTTGAGCAGGGACTGTCTTTTCATGTATGGTGTACAGCGCTGCGTATGCCTTGTAGCGCTATAGAAGTGATAAGTAGTAGTAGTAATGTAGAAGCCTGCCCTTGCAGATCAGCAACGTGGCCGTGCAAGTTTCTGTGAGTCAAGGGCAGGCTTCTAGATGGAATGTTGCTAGTGGAGGAGTGGCCTAGTGGTTAGTGCAGTGGAACATGGAATGTTGCTACTATTTGAGATTCTACAGGGAATGTTGCTAGTGGAGGAGTAGCCTAGTGGTTAGTGCAGTGGAACATGGAATGTTGCTACTATTTGAGATTCTGTTGCTTCTATTTGAGATTCTACATGGAATGTTGCTATTCCACTAGCAACATTCCATTTTTAGATTGTGAGCTCTTTGAGCAGGGACTGTCTTTTCGTGTATGGTGTACAGCGCTGCGTATGCCTTGTAGCGCTATAGAAGTGATAAGTAGTAGTAGTAATGTAGAAGCCTGCCCTTGCAGATCAGCAACGTGGCCGTGCAAGTTTCTGTGAGTCAAGGGCAGGCTTCTAGATGGAATGTTGCTAGTGGAGGAGTGGCCTAGTGGTTAGTGCAGTGGAACATGGAATGTTGCTACTATTTGAGATTCTGTTGCTTCTATTTGAGATTCTACATGGAATGTTGCTATTCCACTAGCAACATTCCATTTTTAGATTGTGAGCTCTTTGAGCAGGGACTGTCTTTTTGTGTATGGTGTACAGCGCTGCGTATGCCTTGTAGCGCTATAGAAGTGATAAGTAGTAGTAGTAATGTAGAAGCCTGCCCTTGCAGATCAGCAACGTGGCCGTGCAAGTTTCTGTGAGTCAAGGGCAGGCTTCTAGATGGAATGTTGCTAGTGGAGGAGTGGCCTAGTGGTTAGTGCAGTGGAACATGGAATGTTGCTACTATTTGAGATTCTGTTGCTTCTATTTGAGATTCTGGAATGTTGCTATTACTTGAGATTCTACATGGAATGTTGGCACTATTTGAGATTCTAAGGGGAATGTTGCTAGTGGAGGAGTAGCCTAGTGGTTAGTGCAGTGGAATATGGAATGTTGCTACTATTTGAGATTCTACATGGAATGTTGCTATTCCACTAGCAACATTCCATATTTAGATTGTGAGCGCTTTGAGCAGGGACTGTCTTTTCATGTATGGTGTACAGCGCTGCGTATGCCTTGTAGCGCTATAGAAGTGATAAGTAGTAGTAGTAATGTAGAAGCCTGCCCTTGCAGATCAGCAACGTGGCCGTGCAAGTTTCTGTGAGTCAAGGGCAGGCTTCTAGATGGAATGTTGCTAGTGGAGGAGTGGCCTAGTGGTTAGTGCAGTGGAACATGGAATGTTGCTACTATTTGAGATTCTACAGGGAATGTTGCTAGTGGAGGAGTAGCCTAGTGGTTAGTGCAGTGGAACATGGAATGTTGCTACTATTTGAGATTCTGTTGCTTCTATTTGAGATTCTACATGGAATGTTGCTATTCCACTAGCAACATTCCATATTTAGATTGTGAGCTCTTTGAGCAGGGACTGTCTTTTTGTGTATGGTGTACAGCGCTGCGTATGCCTTGTAGCGCTATAGAAGTGATAAGTAGTAGTAGTAATGTAGAAGCCTGCCCTTGCAGATCAGCAACGTGGCCGTGCAAGTTTCTGTGAGTCAAGGGCAGGCTTCTAGATGGAATGTTGCTAGTGGAGGAGTGGCCTAGTGGTTAGTGCAGTGGAACATGGAATGTTGCTACTATTTGAGATTCTGTTGCTTCTATTTGAGATTCTGGAATGTTGCTATTACTTGAGATTCTACATGGAATGTTGGCACTATTTGAGATTCTAAGGGGAATGTTGCTAGTGGAGGAGTAGCCTAGTGGTTAGTGCAGTGGAATATGGAATGTTGCTACTATTTGAGATTCTACATGGAATGTTGCTATTCCACTAGCAACATTCCATATTTAGATTGTGAGCGCTTTGAGCAGGGACTGTCTTTTCATGTATGGTGTACAGCGCTGCGTATGCCTTGTAGCGCTATAGAAGTGATAAGTAGTAGTAGTAATGTAGAAGCCTGCCCTTGCAGATCAGCAACGTGGCCGTGCAAGTTTCTGTGAGTCAAGGGCAGGCTTCTAGATGGAATGTTGCTAGTGGAGGAGTGGCCTAGTGGTTAGTGCAGTGGAACATGGAATGTTGCTACTATTTGAGATTCTGTTGCTTCTATTTGAGATTCTACATGGAATGTTGCTATTCCACTAGCAACATTCCATTTTTAGATTGTGAGCTCTTTGAGCAGGGACTGTCTTTTTGTGTATGGTGTACAGCGCTGCGTATGCCTTGTAGCGCTATAGAAGTGATAAGTAGTAGTAGTAATGTAGAAGCCTGCCCTTGCAGATCAGCAACGTGGCCGTGCAAGTTTCTGTGAGTCAAGGGCAGGCTTCTAGATGGAATGTTGCTAGTGGAGGAGTGGCCTAGTGGTTAGTGCAGTGGAACATGGAATGTTGCTACTATTTGAGATTCTGTTGCTTCTATTTGAGATTCTACATGGAATGTTGCTATTCCACTAGCAACATTCCATTTTTAGATTGTGAGCTCTTTGAGCAGGGACTGTCTTTTCGTGTATGGTGTACAGCGCTGCGTATGCCTTGTAGCGCTATAGAAGTGATAAGTAGTAGTAGTAATGTAGAAGCCTGCCCTTGCAGATCAGCAACGTGGCCGTGCAAGTTTCTGTGAGTCAAGGGCAGGCTTCTAGATGGAATGTTGCTAGTGGAGGAGTGGCCTAGTGGTTAGTGCAGTGGAACATGGAATGTTGCTACTATTTGAGATTCTGTTGCTTCTATTTGAGATTCTACATGGAATGTTGCTATTCCACTAGCAACATTCCATTTTTAGATTGTGAGCTCTTTGAGCAGGGACTGTCTTTTTGTGTATGGTGTACAGCGCTGCGTATGCCTTGTAGCGCTATAGAAGTGATAAGTAGTAGTAGTAATGTAGAAGCCTGCCCTTGCAGATCAGCAACGTGGCCGTGCAAGTTTCTGTGAGTCAAGGGCAGGCTTCTAGATGGAATGTTGCTAGTGGAGGAGTGGCCTAGTGGTTAGTGCAGTGGAACATGGAATGTTGCTACTATTTGAGATTCTGTTGCTTCTATTTGAGATTCTGGAATGTTGCTATTACTTGAGATTCTACATGGAATGTTGGCACTATTTGAGATTCTAAGGGGAATGTTGCTAGTGGAGGAGTAGCCTAGTGGTTAGTGCAGTGGAATATGGAATGTTGCTACTATTTGAGATTCTACATGGAATGTTGCTATTCCACTAGCAACATTCCATATTTAGATTGTGAGCGCTTTGAGCAGGGACTGTCTTTTCATGTATGGTGTACAGCGCTGCGTATGCCTTGTAGCGCTATAGAAGTGATAAGTAGTAGTAGTAATGTAGAAGCCTGCCCTTGCAGATCAGCAACGTGGCCGTGCAAGTTTCTGTGAGTCAAGGGCAGGCTTCTAGATGGAATGTTGCTAGTGGAGGAGTGGCCTAGTGGTTAGTGCAGTGGAACATGGAATGTTGCTACTATTTGAGATTCTACAGGGAATGTTGCTAGTGGAGGAGTAGCCTAGTGGTTAGTGCAGTGGAACATGGAATGTTGCTACTATTTGAGATTCTGTTGCTTCTATTTGAGATTCTACATGGAATGTTGCTATTCCACTAGCAACATTCCATATTTAGATTGTGAGCTCTTTGAGCAGGGACTGTCTTTTTGTGTATGGTGTACAGCGCTGCGTATGCCTTGTAGCGCTATAGAAGTGATAAGTAGTAGTAGTAATGTAGAAGCCTGCCCTTGCAGATCAGCAATGCGGCCGTGCAAGTTTCTGTGAGTCAAGGGCAGGCTTCTAGATGGAATGTTGCTAGTGGAGGAGTGGCCTAGTGGTTAGTGCAGTGGAACATGGAATGTTGCTACTATTTGAGATTCTGTTGCTTCTATTTGAGATTCTACATGGAATGTTGCTATTCCACTAGCAACATTCCATTTTTAGATTGTGAGCTCTTTGAGCAGGGACTGTCTTTTCGTGTATGGTGTACAGCGCTGCGTATGCCTTGTAGCGCTATAGAAGTGATAAGTAGTAGTAGTAATGTAGAAGCCTGCCCTTGCAGATCAGCAACGTGGCCGTGCAAGTTTCTGTGAGTCAAGGGCAGGCTTCTAGATGGAATGTTGCTAGTGGAGGAGTGGCCTAGTGGTTAGTGCAGTGGAACATGGAATGTTGCTACTATTTGAGATTCTGTTGCTTCTATTTGAGATTCTACATGGAATGTTGCTATTCCACTAGCAACATTCCATTTTAGATTGTGAGCTCTTTGAGCAGGGACTGTCTTTTTGTGTATGGTGTACAGCGCTGCGTATGCCTTGTAGCGCTATAGAAGTGATAAGTAGTAGTAGTAATGTAGAAGCCTGCCCTTGCAGATCAGCAACGTGGCCGTGCAAGTTTCTGTGAGTCAAGGGCAGGCTTCTAGATGGAATGTTGCTAGTGGAGGAGTGGCCTAGTGGTTAGTGCAGTGGAACATGGAATGTTGCTACTATTTGAGATTCTGTTGCTTCTATTTGAGATTCTGGAATGTTGCTATTACTTGAGATTCTACATGGAATGTTGGCACTATTTGAGATTCTAAGGGGAATGTTGCTAGTGGAGGAGTAGCCTAGTGGTTAGTGCAGTGGAATATGGAATGTTGCTACTATTTGAGATTCTACATGGAATGTTGCTATTCCACTAGCAACATTCCATATTTAGATTGTGAGCGCTTTGAGCAGGGACTGTCTTTTCATGTATGGTGTACAGCGCTGCGTATGCCTTGTAGCGCTATAGAAGTGATAAGTAGTAGTAGTAATGTAGAAGCCTGCCCTTGCAGATCAGCAACGTGGCCGTGCAAGTTTCTGTGAGTCAAGGGCAGGCTTCTAGATGGAATGTTGCTAGTGGAGGAGTGGCCTAGTGGTTAGTGCAGTGGAACATGGAATGTTGCTACTATTTGAGATTCTACAGGGAATGTTGCTAGTGGAGGAGTAGCCTAGTGGTTAGTGCAGTGGAACATGGAATGTTGCTACTATTTGAGATTCTGTTGCTTCTATTTGAGATTCTACATGGAATGTTGCTATTCCACTAGCAACATTCCATTTTTAGATTGTGAGCTCTTTGAGCAGGGACTGTCTTTTTGTGTATGGTGTACAGCGCTGCGTATGCCTTGTAGCGCTATAGAAGTGATAAGTAGTAGTAGTAATGTAGAAGCCTGCCCTTGCAGATCAGCAACGTGGCCGTGCAAGTTTCTGTGAGTCAAGGGCAGGCTTCTAGATGGAATGTTGCTAGTGGAGGAGTGGCCTAGTGGTTAGTGCAGTGGAACATGGAATGTTGCTACTATTTGAGATTCTACAGGGAATGTTGCTAGTGGAGGAGTAGCCTAGTGGTTAGTGCAGTGGAACATGGAATGTTGCTACTATTTGAGATTCTGTTGCTTCTATTTGAGATTCTACATGGAATGTTGCTATTCCACTAGCAACATTCCATATTTAGATTGTGAGCTCTTTGAGCAGGGACTGTCTTTTTGTGTATGGTGTATAGTCCTGCGTATGCCTTGTAGTGCTATAGAAGTGATAAGTAGTAGTAGTAGAGGACACTGCATTTCACTAGCATGAAGGACTCCCATGTGTGAGGAGGGCTTTACCAATGGGGAGACATGATAGACTTATATAAAATAACGAGTGCAGTGGAACAGGTGAATGTGAAGCGTCTGTTCACGCTTTCCAAAAATACTAGGACTAGGGGGCATGTGATGAAACTACAGTGTAGTAAATTTAAAACAAATCGGAGAAAATGTTTCTTCACTCAACGCATAATTAAACTCTGGAATTCGTTGCCGGAGAACGTGGTAAAAGTGGTTAGCTTAGCAGAGTTTAAAAAGGGGTTGGACGGTTTCCTAAAGGACAAGTCCATAAACCGCTACTAAACGGACTTGGAAAAATCCAAAATTCCAGGAATAACATGTATAGAATGTTTGTACGTTTGGGAAGCTCGCCAGGTGCCCTTGGCCTGGATTGGCCGCTGTCGTGGACAGGATGCTGGGCTCGATGGACCCTTGGTCTTTTCCCAGTGTGGCGTTACTTATGTACTTATCTTCTTTGCCTTTTCCAAAAGATGCCCTATTCCAGTTTATCTCAGTAACAGTATAAGACATAACTCACCTTTTTCGCCCATCTTTTAATAGTTTTGGCGTTTTGGGAAAACGTTTGAGCTGAATACCTAGTAATCAAGCTCGCATCATTGCACTGGGAACAGTATATTCTGCTGCTTCGCAGGTTTCTGGCAGCACCGCACTGAGAATGCTCATTCTTGTCAGTTTGCGAAACCAGCTGTGGAAGTGAATAATATGCATGGCTACATATAGAGAAGACTAGTAGAAAGAAGGATGTGCTTGAGTATTCTAGTGCGACTGCACCTTTGCTCTGCCCAAATTATGGGGCCCTTTTACTAAGCCGTGGCAAGACGTGGCCTGCGGCAGTGCGAGTGTGCCTTTTGGGCGTGCACTGGGCCAGTTTTTGCCGCGTCCTGGAAAAAGTGCCTTTTTTTAAGGGGCCTGAAAATGGACAAACAGCAAAATAAAACCCAGCACGTGCCCATTTTCGGCCTGAGACCTTACCACCACCCACTGACTTAGCAGTAAGGTCTCACGCACTACCCGGGTGGTAGGCAGGCAGCACACTTCCACTGCTATTTGCCGCTGAGTAAGTTCCACACGGTAGAAAATAGAAAATATTTTCTACCACGTGTTTTTGGCATGTGCCAAATTCAGAATTACTGCCCGGGGCACGCAGTAGCCGGGTGATAATGCTGATTTGGCACGTGCTGGATGTGTGCAGGCACTTACACATCTTTGTAAATGAGCCCCTTTGTCCTCAGGAAATACTGTGAGTTAAACGGTATCCTGCTACATTTACACGACTGCATGCCAGGTCTATGGGTGTGTAAATGTTAGGAGCTGCCAGTAATATATAACTGACTCTGGGGGCCCAGATGTTGTTATACAACAGGCTCTCACTGCATGGCATTGGGTTGCCCAAGTGAAAGCACCCACTTAACAATTGGGGAACTCGGGGGCGTTTGTTTACTCACCTTCGGTGGCTGCTGCCCGGTTCCCTTCCCTCTCACTTCCCATTGGTCCATCCTGTGACGTCATCCCCAGGGCGGACCAATCGGAACTGTGTTACGAACCCAGGCAGTCGGGCGGAGGTGCAAATTATTATATAGGATGCTGTGCTGTATTTATTTATTGTTCTGATTATGTTGCCCATCTGAAGTTTCCCAAGGGAAATAGTATAAAAATTTAACTATTTTGCATCTGTTCAGATTTTCTTCCATCTTTCCAAGGGAGACAAAATCAGGATACAGTATAAGGTACTATTCTATTTTTACTTTTGGGGTTAATTTGACTGTTAGATTTGGCATTTTTATTTATTTCAGTATTTGTACCCACCTTTTCCAATGGTATACTGGTTCAAGGAAGCAAACACCCACAGAAGGTGAGCTCTCCACAAGGAAAACAACGATAGGAAAAACACACAGTGGATCCAAAAAAGTCCTCTCACAATGAGTGTCTTCCTGAACAAGGTCTTTATTAACAGTAGCAGAATTGACCCGACACGTGACGTGTTTCGGCCGTGAGGCCTGCGTCAGGGGTCTAGTATATCTGTAGAGAAAAGTGCCTCGTAGGTCAAGTAAAGAAATAGCACTAAAACTGCTAAAAATGATATGATTGCGCTGTGCAGCTAAGTCATACGCGATAAATGGCAAAACCAATTTTGCCATTTATCAAATACCAAAAACCAGTTTTGCCATTTATCGCGTATGACTTAGCTGCACAGCGCAATCATATCGTTTTTAGCAGTTTTAGTGCTATTTCTTTACTTGACCTACGAGGCACTTTTCTCTACAGATATACTAGACCCCTGACGCAGGCCTCACGGCCGAAACACGTCACGTGTCGGGTCAATTCTGCTACTGTTAATAAAGACCTTGTTCAGGAAGACATTCATTGTGAGAGGACTTTTTTGGATCCACTGTGTGTTTTTCCTATACTGGTTCAAGGTACATTCCAAGTTCAACAGAAGCAATCTAACAAGTGAACACCATCTAACAATCTAACAAGCAATCTAACAAGAGAGTGTGGACCAGATGAAGCTAGGATTACCTGGCTTCCTTGAAGAAGAATTTTCTGAAGCAGAAAGCTTTAAGGTGTTTCTGGTAGTTGAGATACTTGTTCATTCATTTTAATTCTTTTGGGAGTGCATTCCATGTCTTAGTGCAGACATAGCTGAAGCCTGTTGCAAGAGTAGCCCTGTACTTTACTCCTTGGCAGCTGGGAAAGTAGAGGTTGAGATAGTTTCTTGCACCCATGGTAGTGTTACATTTCAGAAATTCTAGGAGGTCAATCATATATTCTGGGGCTAGGCTGTAAATAATCCTGTAAACCCAGGTGCAGAATTTGAAGGTTACTCGTAGTTTGATTGAGAGCCAATGTAGGTTTTTTAGTAGTGGTCCATTGCTTTCGAATTGTGGCTTCCCGTGTATAAGTCTGGAGGCAGTGTTCTGCACTGTTTGTAGTTTCTTTAGGGTTTGTTCTTTGCAACCCACGTAGATTCTGTTACAGTAGTCTGCATGGGTCAGGAGCATAGATTGGACTAGGGTGTGGAATATCTCTCTAGGGAAGTATTTCTTGATGCGCTTCAGTTTCCACATTGAGTAGAACATTTTCTTGGTGACATTTGTGATCTGGTTTTTGAAGGACAGGTAGCGGTCCACTGTAAATCCTAGGATTTTCAGTTGTTCCGTTATCGGGAGTGTGATTCCTTTTACAACAATGCTGGGGAAGGTTGTGTTGCAGTGTGGTAAAGTGATTACTAGGCAGTGTGTTTTCTCTTTATTCAGTTTCAGTTTGAATGCTGAGGCCCAGGTTTCCATGGTGTTCACTCCAGCAGTGATTGTGGTCATGATTTCGGTCATGTTCTTGAGCTATAGATGGACACATCGTTGGTGTATACAAAGAGATTGAAGCCTTGTTTAGCTAGAGATCTGATGAGTGGTGCCATCATCAGGTTGAAGAGAACAGGTGAGATAGGAGAACCTTGTGGGACTGCATTCTGCTTTCCATGGAGGGGAGATCAATGGTCCCATCTTCACTTGGTAGGATCTAGATGTGAGAAAGCCTTCAAACCAGTCTAGTACCCTCCCTCTGATGCCAATTTTATCGAGCAGTCTGAGTAGAATCTGGTGATCAACCACGTCGAAGGTGCTCAATAGGTCGAACTGTAGGAGTAGGGTATTGTGATTATTTGCTGGAATAGAGCTTTCTGTTTTCTCGGCTGTGGTGTTTTCAAACAGATTGAGAGTTAAGGAGGGAAAGAGCTCCTGCCTATCCTTACATGCCAGCCCATTGCCCAGTGGTTCTTGCACATAGTTGGCAAAATGCTGGGTCTCACTCATAGCTATAAGTAGAGATGGGAAGTATGTTTTTAAACTACTTGCTTTCCACGGGTCCTGGTGTGCACCCTGGAGAGCTTCCTGCACAAAGACAGCACCAGCATTTCCCAGGACACTGCTCGAATCGCTGCTGCTGTGTATGTTTCTGTTTTTATATTTTTTTACTACTGATAATAATAATATAGCAGGAAGTGCTGTATTCATTTGGTCAGAACCACTAATCACCAGGAGGCAGTAAGTAGCTTCTCACACTTTTTCCTTTTCTCCACACTCACAATGACTCAGGCCAAGCCAATGCTGTTGCTCTGAACCACCTGTTTACAAAAACAATTACACAAGACAAAGACAACAAGTAGCAACTAAATTATTTACAATGTCTTTAGTGCTTTATAGACAGAACTGCAAGTCCCAGAGAAAATTCACAGACCTCTTTCAACACATATAGAAATTCTCCTCCCCCTCCCTCACTAGTCCCAGAACTAGAGGTAGAATATATGTAATCCGATAGCACTTCATTTATAGTTCAGTTATTGACTGCAATGAGACTTATGGATTCAGATGCAGACCCTCAAAGTGAGCTCTATTACTAAGTTCTAGATAAGTGTTTAGGACACCAGGACAGAATTTATGTGATACGCAGTCCCCACACGAGAAATTGATTGTTGGTCTCAAAAATTGGACCCTTGAACTGGGATGATCGGTGTTCTCAAGAGCCCTATAGATTTAGATGGTACAGTTTCCTTCAACCCAGTAGATGTTCCTGGACTATCGGTAGATAGAAAAAGTCCAGGTCAACCTGCTGGAAAATAACCATATAGCACAGTCTTTCCTTTCTCCTTAGCTTCTCAGAAGGAATGTAGAGAGTTCCCTGTTCCCTCAGGTACCCAACAGGGCAGATGCTTAAGTGGTTTTTGACACTGAATTACTCTATGACCTCCTTATATCAGCCTGGGTAGGTTGACATGAAAGTCTTTAGTAGTTCTGAGTCTCTATGGCTAAGGTTTCAAGCTGGAAGGAGCTCTCCCCTTGAGTACGCAGTCAACTGCCAGGGAAGCAAAAAAGCCAAAGACCATTAAAGTTAGCAAGGGAAACATGAAAATATTAAAGAGGGTTGGAGAGAGAATGAAACCTTGAGGTACTCCTGTTTGTAAAAGTGTATGGATGCGAAAAAATATCCAACCATTGAATAGTATTTATTTATTGCATTTGTACCCCACATTTTCCCACCTATTTGCAGGCTCAATGTGGCTTACATAGTACCGTGAGGTGTTAGCCACCTCCGGTGATGAAACAAATACAGAGTGATGTTGTTACAGACACATTAGAGAATTAAGAGAAGAAGAGTGATTTATTGTTCATCGCAGGTTATGGTTTCGTTATGTTGTTGAGTTCAGGTACTTAAGTTGGATTAGTAGGGTATGCCTTTTCGAACAGATCGGTCTTTAGTGATTTCCGGAACTTGAGGTGATCCTGCGTTTTCTTTATGGCTTTCGGTAATGCGTTCCATAGTTGCGTGCTTATATAGGAGAAGCTGGATCCGTAAATTGATTTGTACTTGAGTCCTTTGCAGCTAGGGTAGTGAAGATTTAGGTATGTTCGTGATTTAGGTGTGTTTCTGGTTGATAGGTCTATGAGATCAGCCATATAACTCAGGGCTTCGTCATAGATAATCTTATGAACCAGGGTGCAGATTCTGCCAGTGAGATTTGAGTAAAACCAATTGAGAACAGAATTAGTAAGGCCAATATCTTATCATCTGTTCAAGAGGACATAATGATCAATAAGATCAAAAGCAGAAGACAGATCTAGTGATATGAGTATGAGGGTCTTATCTTGATCAAGTATTTCATAAATAGTTGTTATGATTCCCAGTAGAGCAGTTTCTGTACTGTGTGATTTGCGAAAACCTGTTTGATTTGGGAGGAGGATGTTGGTTTTTTTCAAAATAGTCCTCTAGTTGGTTAAGGAAAATGCTTTCAGTAACTTTGGAGAGATAAGAAAGTTGAGCAATAGGGTGGAATTTAGTTAATTGAGTTGGACCTAGTTTAAGGTCTTTTATTTTGGGATGTATGTGTATGACTTCCATGCAGAGGGCACTATGGCTTTATGTAGACTTCTTGTAATCATTGTGTGTAAAAAGGGAAGTAGAGCGGCTTGGAATTTTTTGACTAGTCTGGAGGGTAATGGATCTTGTGGGGAAGTGGTTGTTTTAATAATCCTTATGGCCTGTTGTATTTTGGCTTCAGTGGGTAGGTTGAAGCGAGAAAGCAAGTTGCATGATGTGCGAGGGGGATCATTAACTTGAGCAGGCGGTAGAGAAATCATAGTAGAATGAGAAGTGATGAAAGTTCTCATTCCGTTATGAGTCTAGGGTTAAATGGAGACTAGGGTTAAATGGACAGTATTCTCAATGGAGAAGGGCAGATAGTGGGATTCTGCAGGGGTCTGTGTTGGGACTGCTGCTTTTTAACATATTTAAATGTAAATAAATAAATAAATAATCTAGATATGGGAATTACTACTACTACTACTTAACATTTCTAGAGCGCTACTAGGGTTACACAGCGCTGTACAGTTTAACAAAGAAGAACCGTCCCTGCTCGAAGGAGCTTACAATCTAAAGGACAAAATGTCAAGTTGGGGCAGTCAAGATTTCCTGAATAGAGGTGTAGTGGTTAGGTGCCGAAGGCGACATGGGAATAACTAGTGAGGTAATTAAATTTGCCGACGACACAAAGTTATTCAAAGTAGTTAAATCACAAGAGGATTGTGAAAAATAGCAAGACGACCTGTGAGCAAGTGCAGAGTGATGCATGTGGGAAAGAGGAACCCAAATTATAGCTACGTGATGCAAAGTTCCACATTAGGAATCACGGACCAGGAAAAGGATCTAGGAGTCATTGTTGATGATACTTTGAAATTCTCTGCTCAGTGTGCTGCGGTAGCACAGAAAGCAAATAGAACGTTAGGTATTATTAGGAAAGAAATGGAAAATAAAAACGAGGATGTAATAATGCCTTTGTATTGCTCCATGGTGCGACCGCACCTCGAATATTGTGTTCAATTCTGGTCGCCGCATCTCCAAAAAGATATAGTGAAATTAGAGAAGGTACAGAGAAGGGTGATGAAAATGATAAAGGGGATGGGATGACTTCCCTATGAGGAAAGGCTGAAACAGCTTGGGCTCTTCAGCTTGGAGAAGAGAAGGCTGAGGGGAGATATGATAGAAGTAGATAAAATACTGAGTGGAGTGGAACGGGTAGACGTGAATCACTTGTTTACTCTTTCCAAAAATACTAGGACTAGGGGGCACACAATGAATCTAGAAAGTAGTAAATTTAAAATGTATCAGAGAAAATATTTCTTCACTCAATGTGTAATTAAACTCTGGAATTCATTGCCAGAGAATGTGGTAAAAGCAGTTAGCTTAGCGGGGTTTTAAAAAGAGGTTTGGATAGCTTCCTAAAAGAAAAGTCCATAAGCCATTATTAAAATGGACTTGGAAAAATCCACTGCTTATTTCTGGGATATGCAGCATAAAATATATTGTACTGTTTTGGAATCTTGCCAGGTACTTGTGACCTGCATTGGCCACTGTTGGAAACAGGATACTGGGCTTGATGGACCTTCGATCTGTCCCAGTGTGGCAACACTTATGTACTTATGTACTAAAGTTGAGCTTAGCTTGTATCTTTTCATAGCCACTGGGCATCTGCCTGCAGTGATTGAAATGGCTAGGCTCAACCAAGCAGACACTGTTCTCCCTGACAGAGTACTAAGGGGGAAAGTATTCATTTTATGTATTATTATATTTACACAGTATTCACTGTATACACACAAAGTGGCCTACTCAAGTATGTGTGTGTGGGCGTTTAAATGGTAGCCGTCTCTAAAAGCTCATTCTTTGCAACTTTGACGCCATCAATTACCGAGGGCTTTTGTGCCACAGTAAATTACTGAGAATGACCATTTATACACATTTATAAATTCATTTAAGGTAAGCAAGTTTTGTATTTCTTTAGTGTCAAAAGTCCACATTTTGCAGAGAACTTGTGTTATTGTTTAGTATTTCTTTGTTTTCTGATTTGGGTTCATTTAAGTGAGGTTGCAGACAAATGAGCTCAAGGTCTCATCAGCTCCTCTCTGGATCCAAAGAAGTTTAGTGGTGATTAGATGGCAACACCAGTAATTGGGAAGCAAAGTGGAGGAGTGGCCTAGTGGTTAGAGCACCGGTCTTGCAATCCAGAGGTGGCCGGTTCAAATCCCACTGCTGCTCCTTGTGATCTTGGGCAAGTCACTTAACCCTCCATTGCCTCAGGTACAAAC
The DNA here is from genome assembly GCF_901765095.1 of Microcaecilia unicolor. Lineage (NCBI taxonomy): Eukaryota > Metazoa > Chordata > Amphibia > Gymnophiona > Siphonopidae > Microcaecilia > Microcaecilia unicolor. The sequence continues at coordinate 357,771,624 of NC_044035.1, read as the reverse complement.
TTGATTGTGAGCCCTCCTGGGACAGAGAAATATTCAGAGTACCTGAATGTAACTCACCTTGAGCTACTACTGAAAAAGGTGTGAGCAAAATCTAAATAAATAAATAAATATTCTAGAATTCTAAAGAATAACAAGATTCCATTTAGAATCTCAAAGAATAGCAACATTCCATGTAGAACCCCCAAAGAATATCAAGATTCTGGAATCCTAAAGAGTGACAAGATTCCAAGCAGAATCTCAGCGTAGCAACTGGAGTGGAGGAGTGGCCTAGTGGTTAAAGCACTGGTCTTGCAATCCAGAGGTGGCCGGTTCAAATCCCACTGCTGCTCCTTGTGATCTTGGGCAAGTCACTTAACCCTCCATTGCCTCAGGTACAAACTTGATTGTGAGCCCTCCTGGGACAGAGAAATATCCAGAGTACCTGAATGTAACTCACCTTGAGCTACTACTGAAAAAGGTGGGAGCAAAATCTAAATAAATAGATTCTAGAATTCTAAAGAATAACAAGATTCCATGCAGAATTTCAAAGTGTAGCAACATTCCATGTAGAACCCCAAAGAGTAACAAGATTCTTTGAGGTGGAGGAGTGGCCTAGTGGTTAGAGCACCGAGGTGGCCAGTTCAAATGCTCCTTGTGATCTTGGGCAAGTCACTTAACCCTCCATTGCCTCAGGTACAAACTTAGATTGTGAGCCCTCCTGGGACAGAGAAATATCCAGAGTACCTGAATGTAACTCACCTTGAGCTACTATTGAAAAAGGTGTGAGCAAAATGGAAATAAAAATAAAAGCCAATGCTACCATACTTCTATGGTCTGAGCCCTGATTGTGGTTGGACAGATTTAGCTTTAGAAGTTGGAGAACAAGGCCAGTGCAGGGCAGACTTCTGTGGCCTGTGCCCCTGGACAGATCTGGATGGGATGGAGTGGGGCTTCGATGACAGCTTCAGTAGTTGAAGGCCAGTACCAGGCAGACCTCTACTGTCTGTGCCCTTATCATGGCTGGACAGATTCGGATGGGATGGAGTGGGGCTTCGATGACAGCTTCAGTAGTTGGAGAACAAGGCCAGTGCTGGGTGGACTTCTACGGGGTGTGTCATCAAAATGGCAAGGACAGATCAAGATCAAATATGCATATGTAGTATCACATCGTACCTTATCCTTTGAGTTGTTGGGCAGACTGGATGGACTGTACAGGTCTTTATCTGCCATCATCAGTTATGTTACTATGTTTACACATCAACCCAAATAAAGGAGTTTGACTCTTGTATGTACTGATAGTATGGAGGTGTCCCTTTAAATTGGTGAAAAACAAATAGATTCACCCTTAAGACTATTAAATCTTAACAAAACGAACCTCAAATCTCCCAGCAAGGAACTCTGCAAAAATATTGTCAATCCCTTGTATAAATGGGAGTAGAATACTATCATAGGTTCTGTTTAAGAGAGAATGGAGAAAAAACCCCCAACGTAAAAACTCATCAACTAGATGAGAAAACCGTATGGGATGAAAAAACTCTCTTTCTCTCTTAAACTTTGTATATAACTACTATATTTAAACGAACACCAATATACCCAAACTATCCCAAAAGAACTGACATCAGCCAGTAAAGGACTCCCTACCTACCTAAGTTCCATACAGGGGGAAAAACTAGAAGTTAAATAGTTATGCAGCTTCAAATATATATAATGATTTTCAGCAGTATTTTTCAGCAGTATTGAGGAAAACCCTCTTTCAAATGTCAAAGATATACTCATGCAAGAGAAAAAATACTTAGCTTAGATCGAGTGAAGCAACTTCAAGAAAACCCTCAATCGAAAGGACCCCCCCACATAGGAACTCCGGAGCCCTGAGTAAACGCTGCGGCGAAAAAAAACCGCCACCCCTTCAACAAGAGCGCCTTGTTTCGCCACCCTCGTGGCTGCCTCAGGAAGGGCGCTAAATGTCCATCTGGAAAACTCAATTCACTCTGCGAACTGAACTATCAGTGAAGTAAATCCCAAAGATGGCACAGGAGCTAAAACTCCGAGTAAAATGCAACTTTTATTTTAAAAAACGTAACGGAACGTCATGACGTCATAACGTAAAAACGTCACGACGCCAAAACGTATCCTATCCTGATGTCAAAACAGCCAAGGAAACCACGCCTCCCCAAAGGTATCTCATTAATAGTAAGCATTCCATTCGATGTTCCTATTTAACCCTTGAGGAGCAACTGTTTTAAGTGTGTAGATCCAACGCTGTTCCCTACGCCATAGTATTGTTTTTAAATCCCCCCCTCTCATACCCATATGTACTTGATCAATAATCATACATTGTAGCTGATTAAACTGATGTTGAGCTTGTTCACAATGGCGGGTCATAGGTGCTTCCAATTTAGAATTGGTAATACAGTGTCTATGTTCAATGACCCTAGTTTTGAATTGGCGAGTGGTGTATCCTACATAGAGCAGATTACACGGACACCTAAAAAGGTAAACCACATTTTTTGATTCACATGAAGTTCTATGTTTTAATTTGTATATCTTGCCACTGGTAGATTTAAATTCTGTGCTTTCAACTGTAACAGAACAAATTGAACAATGTCCACATTTCTTATGATATCCCTCTGTTTGCCTAGTTTCGGACCATACATCTGCCATGCTCAATTGATCTTGTAAATTTTGATTTCGAACATAAGTTAATCTAAGATGATGATCCTGGAATGCTTCCTGAGTAAGCATAATATTCCAATGTTTCCTAAGGATAGCTGAAATTTGAGAAGATCTATTTGTAAACTTCAAGACACAAGGGATCACCCTATCCGTATTTTCAGCTCTACTTTGATGTTGATCTTGAATTAAAAGATCTCTATGTTGATACAGAGCTCTTTTGTAAGATTGTTTTACAAGCTTGTCCGGATATCCCCTGTCTTTAAACTTGCATTGAAGTTCCCCTGCTGATTGTTTAAATGTTTGAGTAGTATCACAAATTCTGCGGTACCGCAAAAATTGCGAATAGGGTAAACTACGTTTAAGATGGTGAGGATGCATACTGTCATACTTCAATACAGAGTTCCTGTCCGTAGGTTTCACAAAGACTTCCGTCTTTAGAACCCCCCCATCTTTCTTAACAAGAACATCCAAAAAGTTAATGCTCTGTAAATGGAAGTTACATTCAAATTTGATAGTAGCGTGGCATTCATTGAGATTAGAAACAAAATCTTTCAATTGTTGTTCAGAACCCTGCCACACTAAAAACACATCATCGATGTACCGGCCCCAATATTGCACCAGAGCAAATCCTGTGTTAGTATAAATGTACTGTTCTTCAAACTGTCCCATAAAGATATTTGCAACCGAAGGAGCAAAAGACGCTCCCATAGCTATCCCAGATATTTGTAGATACAGCTCCTCATTGAAGATGAAGTGATTATTATACAGAGCTAACTGAGTGAGATGAATGAGAAAGTCTGTAGGTACCACATGAGGACGAAAACGTTCATCAAGGGCCTTCTTTACTGCTTCAAGAGCTTCCCTTTGAGGTATCGAGGTGTATAGAGAACACACATCAAGGGTTACCAACAGACTAGTATGGTTAACAGCCAAACCCCTCAAGATCTGTAGAAAATGAGAAGTATCTCTGATATACGCTGGAATTTTCTGTACCAGAGGCCGCAAGAAAAAATCCACATATTTGCAAGCTCTTTCCAATAAAGAGTTCCTGGAGGAAACAATAGGTCTACCAGGGGGTGCTTGTAATCTTTTATGAATCTTAGGGACTGTATAAAGAATGGGGATGACCGGATGTACTGGACACAGAAATTGGCTTTCTCTCTTGGTAAGAAAGCCTTGTTGAACAGCTTCTTTAGTTGCTTCCTGTATATTCTTAATTAAACCATAGGTAGGATCCTCAGTGAGTTTACAGTAGATATTTCCATCCGCTAGTTGTTGCTGAATTTCTGCCATGTAATCAGATTTATCAAGGACCACTATGGCACCTCCTTTATCTGCTTTGCGTATCACAATTGTCTTTTCAGATTTCAATTTCTGTAGCGCTTGAAATTCTTGACCTGACATATTGGCTCTACCCCAGAACTGAGTTTCCTCTAGTTGTTGTACATCTTGGAGAACCAGTTGTTTAAATATAGTAAGAGCAGAATTAAGTGGGCCTGGGGGAATCCAAGTACTCTTAGCTACACAATCCGAATATGCTCCCTTCGTGTCTTGAACATTATGAAAGAAAAGTTTCAGCTGAAGTACTCTTAGAAATTTTTCAAAGTCCACTCTAAATTGAAATGGGACATGCTGATTTGTCGGAACATAAGATAATCCACGAGCTAGAACACTTTCTTCCAACGGGGTCAGTGAATAGCTTGAAAGGTTGATTACAGCGAGTCGTCTCTCCGTCGAGATCTCGTTCCTCTGTAGCTCGACTCTCCTCGATTGCGGGACCTCCAATTGCCCCGTCCTCGTTGATTTATACGTCTGTTGGAACCCCCCCGTTGTGGTTCCCCATCCGTCTTGTCTTCTTTATCATCCTCCCCACTGGAAGTGTTTGATGATAATTGAAAACCCACTCGTTTTCCTTTCTCAAGTGTTTTATCTAAATTTGCTGGTTTCTGCCAGCTATAAACATACCCCTCGCTGTAATCTTTCTGGTCCCTTTGTATTTTTTTGATTTTGACTGCTTTAATTTCTTTTTTAAATTTCTCTAATTTAATGTCAAAATCCTCTTTAAATTTATCATAATCCGCAAGGGATTTAAGATGTTCCATCTTATCATCCAAGATAGGTTTGTTCTGTACCAGTTTGGCTTGAATGGTCTGTATAAGTAATAACATCAAGTCCAATGAACAATGGTTCAAGATGCTATTCCACTGAACAACAAAATCCGGATCATCTGGAAACAACTTAGGGGCTTTTGTCATGCGTAAGCCCCTAGGGATAATCTCCTTTTTGCAATAATCTACCAGAGTAGCACTGTGAAGTTCCAATCTAACTGATTCTTTAAACTCTAGTAGAATTTGTGTCCACTCAGCTTCAAACCCCACATCAGACCCCAATTGAGAAAGAGTGGGGGCCTGTAAAATAGCAGATCTTTCATCCTCAGAGAATCTTTTCCCACTTTGCCAACTTTGTGCCATTTCTCCAATTACTTATAGGAAAACTCTAACTAGTGTGGGAGAAGGCAAACCCAATATAATATATATCAACCCAAATAAAGGAGTTTGACTCTTGTATGTACTGATAGTATGGAGGTGTCCCTTTAAATTGGTGAAAAACAAATAGATTCACCCTTAAGACTATTAAATCTTAACAAAACGAACCTCAAATCTCCCAGCAAGGAACTCTGCAAAAATATTGTCAATCCCTTGTATAAATGGGAGTAGAATACTATCATAGGTTCTGTTTAAGAGAGAATAGAGAAAAAACCCCCAACGTAAAAACTCATCAACTAGATGAGAAAACCGTATGGGATGAAAAAACTCTCTTTCTCTCTTAAACTTTGTATATAACTACTATATTTAAACGAACACCAATATACCCAAACTATCCCAAAAGAACTGACATCAGCCAGTAAAGGACTCCCTACCTACCTAAGTTCCATACAGGGGGAAAAACTAGAAGTTAAATAGTTATGCAGCTTCAAATATATATAATGATTTTCAGCAGTATTTTTCAGCAGTATTGAGGAAAACCCTCTTTCAAATGTCAAAGATATACTCATGCAAGAGAAAAAATACTTAGCTTAGATCGAGTGAAGCAACTTCAAGAAAACCCTCAATCGAAAGGACCCCCCACATAGGAACTCCGGAGCCCTGAGTAAACGCTGCGGCGAAAAAAACCGCCACCCCTTCAACAAGAGCGCCTTGTTTCGCCACCCTCGTGGCTGCCTCAGGAAGGGCGCTAAATGTCCATCTGGAAAACTCAATTCACTCTGCGAACTGAACTATCAGTGAAGTAAATCCCAAAGATGGCACAGGAGCTAAAACTCCGAGTAAAATGCAACTTTTATTTTAAAAAACGTAACGGAACGTCATGACGTCATAACGTAAAAACGTCACGACGCCAAAACGTATCCTATCCTGATGTCAAAACAGCCAAGGAAACCACGCCTCCCCAAAGGTATCTCATTAATAGTAAGCATTCCATTCGATGTTCCTATTTAACCCTTGAGGAGCAACTGTTTTAAGTGTGTAGATCCAACGCTGTTCCCTACGCCATAGTATTTGTTTTCCCCTAGGAATGGTTTTCCAGCTGAATTGGAACTATTGGGCACCTCAATCTTTACTTCCCACATAGCCAAGCTATTTTATCCACTTTCAGTACACTTCCCCCAACTCCCTCCATCTTGTTCAGCATCAAAATTGATCTACCTCCAGGTATATATTCTCTGAGTTCCGTCACTAAGTATTTCTATTGTATGAGGACTGGGCTTAGCTCCCAGGGGTTGTGAGCTGAGCCCTGCCTTTGCAGTATCCCCAGCAGTGGCTGGCCTGGGAAATAGGAGACTTGACACAGGAATTTATCCCAGGTCTCCTACATGATCACACAATGATCCACAGGATCATCCATGGCGAATCTCCAAGCTACATGAACAACTTGATCGATCTTCCAGTCAGGAACGGGTCCAAATCTTCTCGTACTTATCTCAATCTCCATCTTCCCAATAGCAAAGGCCTCAAATACAAAACCCACTACAAAATACAAAACCCAACTTCTCCATTATAGGCAGCCAACTCTGGAACGCAATACCTCGACACATCCAAACAACCAATGAACACCTACCCTTCCGAAAGCTGCTTATAACTTACCTCTTCAGACAAGCTTACCCAAATAACCCAACTTAATTCTCGAACTCAAACCACACTACCCATACTCCAATCCTCTCCCACACATCCCTCCCTATTGTCCTACTCTTTCCAACTGGATCATCTCTGTGATACTTCATACCATACTCTGTGTTATCTCTGTGGTACTTTGTACCACACCTTGTACCTTACTTTGTGTTATCTCTATGATACTCTGTACCACATCCTGTAAGCCGCACTGAGCCTGCTATCGAGCGGGAAAGAGCGGGGTATAAATGCCATAAATTAATAAATAAATAAAAAATACATGCTACTACACAGCTTTGTGCCGAGCTACCAGACTGTATCTCACAGTGGGGCTAGCATGAGGGCTTAGTGGAAGAGGAGAGGGGACAGCAGATAGTGAGGGGGATAAAACGGGAGGAGGAAATAATCACACAATAACTCTTTGATTTCCATTTACACAGAATCCTCACTCCTCATCCACTTTTCATTAAGAGGCAAGCAGAGAACTTTCTCCTTATCATATGTGGATATCAGTGGACATAAACGGTGGTCAAATACTCGACAGCAAACTCCTGCCCTGAACCTGCATATCAGCATGGAGGGACTTAATCTGCAACATTCCTGATGCTTTATTCCCTAATTGTACGGTACAAAAAGGCCAATAATTTCTGTCTCTCTCCCACTTTAAAGAATGAGTTTTGCACTCACCGTCTATATGTGAGATAGTGGGACTGAGCTTATTTCTAGAAGAGAGGTAGAGAATCTTCAGTGAACGGTGGGCCACATAAGCAATGATGAGATTCCCAGGGGGATTGATTTAGCTGGTTCCAGGAAAGGAGAGAGGGAGGGAGGTTTCCCTCTGAATCAAATGATTTATGTGGTATGGGGACCAGAATAAAAGTTCTTATCCACCATGAGCAGCTTTGGAGGAGAGGGGAAGGAAGGAGGAAGATTGCAGGGGTGGGAGCTGAACAAGAAACTCCCTCTGCAATGTGCTACTTCTGGGGAGGGACGGAGGGAGGAGCGATTGTGGCAGCAGGAAGGAGGGAGGTTTGAAATCAAGGAGGTTTAATAAACAGGAGACCAAGGGACTGCAAAACGTTGAAACCAATTAGGTCAGTCTAAGTTTCCTCTTCCCCATGCAGTCGTCATCCATGTACGCTCAAAACAAAGCAAGTAAACCTATGAGCTGCTGCATCCAAATTGTTGTTCTTTATTGCTGGTAGCATTTTTATTAATCTCGCTATATTTTCAAACATGCCGGCTTGTGCAGTATATGGATCTGTACATCTTCTGTCTGGAATTTTGGAAGACAGAAATAAGGAAATAAAAATTAAATTTTGGATGTACTCTGTAGAAGTTATTGTTTACTTTTGCAATGTGATGGATAGATGGCAGTTCTGGTGTGTGCATATGTGTGGATATAACAAAAGAGAGGGAACGAAGTACAAACTAAAGTCCAAACAAAAAAAAAAACAGCACCACGGGCCTTTAAAAATGGAACACAGTTCTTTAATGAATGAGCCTTGACAAAAAGACCCGACACGGGCCGTGTTTCGGTGACTAGCACCTGCGTCAGGGGTCACAGTGATGACGTGGAAAACTTGGGGAATAACTCGAATATATTCCTCTACAATATATTATTCCTTACCCCACATCTCATATAGTAAAAGCTACAAAGCACCAAGGCACTTTCACTTTCTGGATCCAAATGGATATTCGAGTTATTCCCCAAGTTTTCCACGTCATCACTGTGACCCCTGATGCAGGTGCTAGTCACCGAAACACGGCCCGTGTCGGGTCTTTTTGTCAAGGCTCATTCATTAAAGAACTGTGTTCCATTTTTAAAGGCCCGTGGTGCTGTTTTTTTTGTGTGCATGTGTGTGATAATCTTTGAATAACTACCTATACTAATGACTATGGATTTCTGAACATGTGGTATCATTAAAGGACAAAATTTTAAATGCCCAGTTGGGTATATATGCTAATCTCAACTTTGTTAAATGTTTCAGTCATATCCATCTATTTGTTCCCACGATTTAACTGAATTCTATTATTCTGTGTCACTGTAAGCTCGACTCAGGAGAGAGACCTTGTGGTGTTGGTGTCTGAGGATCTGAAGGTGAAGAAACAATGTGACAAGGCGACGGCCGTGGCCAGAAGGATGCTAGGCTGCGTAGAGAGGGGCATAACCAGCAGTAGAAAGGAGGTGTTGATGCCCCTGTACAAGTCGTTGATGAGGCCCCACTTGGAATACTGTGTTCAGTTTTGGAGGCCGTATCTTGCTAAGGATGTAAAAAGAATTGAAGCGGTGCAAAGAAAAGCTATGAAAATGATATGGGATTTGCATTGCAAACCGTATGAGGAGAGACTTGCCAACCTGAACATGTATACGTTAGAGGAAAGGAGAAACAGGGGTGACATGGTACAGACATTCAAATATTTGAAAGGTATTAATCCGCAAACGAACCTTTTCCGGAGACGGGAAGGTGGTAGAACTAGAGGATATGAATTGAGGTTGAAGGGGGCAGACTCAGGACTGATGTCAGGAAGTATTTTTTCACGGAGAAGGTGGTAGATACGTGGAATGCCCTCCTGCGGGAGGTGGTAGAGATGGCAACGGTAATGGAATTGAAACATGCGTGGGATAAGCACAAAGGAATCCTGTTTAGAAGGAATGGATCTAGGGAATCTTAGTGGAGATTGGGTGGTAACACCGGTAATTAGAAAGCAAAACCAGTACTGGGCAGACTTCTACGGTCTGTGCCCTGAGAAAGGCAAGGACAAATCAAATTCGGGTATACACATAAAGTATCACATACCATGTAAAATGAGTTAATCTTGTTGGACAGACTGGATGGACCGTTCAGGTCTTTATCTGCCATCATTTACTATGTTACTATGTATTTTCAAATGTAAGCCACATTGAACCTGACTTTGCTTGAGATAATGTGTAATATAAATGTAGAAAAAAAAGTCCTGTATCCTCCACCTTTTAATACACTGCCTACCTGCTGGATAGTGATGGCACAAGGAAAGCAAGTTTGGTCCAGTGAGGACTAACTCAAAATAACCTGTTCCTTAGCTGGGCCCTAGTATTACCATATTGAAAATGCGACCATACCATCAGTGATGATCCTAGGTCGGCTGCCACCCAGGGCGGATTGCCGATGCGCACCCACCCCCGGGTGCAGCATGACCCCACTTCCTGGCGCAATGACCCCCCCCCAGCGCATCAACACCCCCTGGGTGCATTCTTGGCTGCTGGGAGCAGCTGTGTGGCTCTCGGCTCCGCCTGCTCCCTGTTCCGGGGCAGAGGGAGCAGGGAACCAGCGGAGCCGACAGGCGCGCAGCTGCTCTCTGCACCCCTCCAGTGGCATGCACCCCCTGCCCTTGGTACGCCGCTGCATACCATGCCTCTGTGGTTATGCTCCACTAATAAGGTAAAAGATTAACTGGATTTCTTGAAAGGATTATCTAAACTTAGGATGCATGACTAGGGACACAAACATACACTTATTTATTCAATATCACAATTCCTCATGTACAGCCACAAAGGAACTTTTTAGGGTTGATAGTGTTCCTTTTATTATCGACCAGCTAGAGATAGGAGTTTTCAGTTTTGGCACAGTATAAGTTATCACCAGAACAAAATATAAGAAAACCAATGCGCTGCATTAGGGGCTTATGGCCCATTTATGTTTAAACAAAAGAGATCTGGATGAAACGAAATATTTATTTTTATTTTGACTTATGAAACCATTTGCCCCTGAAACATGTTCAAAACAGAATAATCCATTTGTGTATCTAAAAGGTAAACTTCTGCAAAACAGATGAAGATGTGATTCCCTGTTCCCCAATGAAAGGAGAGTTTAATTCTACTTCCATATAATTGCAATATATTCCATCATTTTTATAACACCAGGCTTCCCAAGGCAGATAACAACAACAGTTAAGATGAACCCATCAGGAAACAGGATATCCTCACTGAAATTTGGCCATCTGTATTGTATACAGTGTATTCATTTAGTTAGTTTTTAGTGTAGAAAAATGAGCACAAAATACAGAGTTTTAAATTGTTGTTTCTACCAGCTATAATAATTTTTAAAGCTGTTTTAGTGATATTCAATTGTTATTTCATTATATTTATATGTACATATGGGAAGCTTTCAAATAAATTAAAAAGCTGTCCAATAAAAAAAATCTTTTGTCCTCCACCTTTTAAGGCACTGCCTATCCAACTGAAACAGCTTTAGACTTGTTACAGATGGACAAACAATAAAGAACAACAACATGGATGTTCAAGACTCTCAAGACTTGTTACCGTAAGGTCTTGATATCTTGGAGAATAACCTTGGCACACCTGAACACACCTGAAGTCTCTATTATTTTTCTGAAGTTTCTTTATTCAATAAATCACAGATAATTTACTCACAGTCAGATGTTCAGAAATATTGCTCCAGGGCACAGAGACTCCGTAATCCTGAGAGCTGTTTCAGTGGTTGGAGGTGGAGATCTGAAGAGAGGTAGCTTTATGGCAGAGGTGAGAAATAGTTGAGCAGATAGAAGTGGTTCAAAGCTGGGTGACTGGAGAGTGCGATATCTCATTAGGGAGGAGATATTTTCAAGGTAAAAAACCAAGTTCGTTCCAGGGAGTTGGGAGCAGGACAAGTGCTGGTCTGAAGCAAAATGGAGAATGCCTCATGGCCAGAGAGATAGGGAGGTCAAGAAGGCTCACACAGACCCAGAGAGGAGGAGGAGGACCAATGGGGACAGAGCCTGCCATCGGGTAGCAAGGGGTGGTCCTAGAGGACAGCCCTCGATTGGAGGAAAAGGACATACCTGGCTGACCTCTCAGGGCAGAGATAGTAAGAATGACCAGGAAATGATGGCAGGTAGACAAAGGAGCCAAGCTTGGCTGAGAAAGAGAGGAGGTCTGGGCAGAGGTACAAACCAATGGTAACAGTTCTTACACAGACAGGCAAGTGTGGCTGCACTTGCCTGCGAACTACATTACCCACAATGCATTGCTCACGTATCTTTGCAGTGAGAACTGCCGCAATGAAAGTCCTTAGACATGAGAATAACAGTAAAGGCATTAAACACATTTTAGGATCATGTTATGAACTAGTGCGAGGCTGTCAGAGGACAGAACAATGGATGCAACAGCTCATAGGTTTGCTTGCTTTGTTTTGAGTGTACTAGAGATGACAGCACGGTTTCTGCAGTCTCAGCCTAGGGCCAAGGGAAGAGAAAGGAGATGGTGGCTACTTGAGGGATAGAGGGTAGGAGGGAAAAGGAGGTGCTGGCCACCTTGGCAGTGTGAATATGGATTTCAGAACTTATAGCTGATTCAATGATTAAAAGTAAAAGAAATTTAAGGAGAAATGGATTTTCAGCATAATGTGTATTATGTATTTAGTAAAAGCAACCTGGGTTCCTAGGGAAGGTCAGAATATATGTAGGAAGCTGAAGGAAAGAAACAAGATAAAGCTTTTTGGTGAAATTAGCAGAAGCTTTATTATGTAAAAGAACTATAAAATGAACTCTGTTCTTTGTCTAACTAGAGAGAGAACTCAGCTGTATAGACTTTTATGTAGGTTGTATTTTCACTCTCGCTCATTGGCATTCTAAATAACAAATAGAAACTTTCACTGGGAAAGACTTATTTTAAGTCTATTTCCAGATTAAGAGAAGGGAGAGGGAGGAGAAGAAGATGCAAGACTATGGGGAGGGGGGAGGGGGAGGGGCGGGGCAGCAAAGGAAAGGAAAATGCTGGATTACAGGGTAGGGCTTTGAGTCATCCAGGAGAGAGGGATAGGACTTTGAACCACCCTTGGAGGGGGGCCTTGAACTGCTCTGAGAAATCCACCCCAGGTGTGTGTTGGGGGGGGGGGGGGGGGGGGGGACATGACTGAAGATCTGCCTAGACAATTAGATCAAGAGCATATGACAGATGTGGTTTAGCTGGATTTGAACTAAGCCTTTGGTGCTATCTCACATAGAGAGCTCATTAGAAGTGTGCACATGGATGATGAGGACAACAGAAAACCCACAGAAATCTGTAGGGATGGGGACAAAAAAGTCATTACTACCGCAGGGACGGTTGGGACAGATCAAAAGTGAATGGGGATGGACTGGAAATGAATGGAAAATGAATTGAAAGAGGAGCTCACCTTGATGAAAACTGATGTATGTGTTCAGGAATTTTGACCAGTGATAAACTAGAGAGAATATTCGTTGATTTGTTTCAAGCGTATAATCTCCATCGAGCTAGTCTCATCTAGGTGACTAATAATACACTATTCTATAAACGGGACATGTATTTTCTCATGGATCTGCAGTTTCTGCTCCGTTTCTGCACCTTGCATCTGTTAGAATTCTTTTCCATGCCAAAAATTTGACACAGTAACTTTCAGCACCATATATGGAAATCCCCCATTAGTAACATAATAACATAGTAGATGTCGGCAGATAAGGACCTGCACAGTCCATCCAGTCTGCCCAACACGGTGGCCAGAGTTGAATCTAGCACTCTGGACAGGTTCCACTTCATTATGAAATTTCCTATCTTCCCTCTGGGAAACTGTCAGGGCGGTTTACAATCGAACTATACTAAAGCCAGAGAGAAGAGAGAACAAAAAAAATAAAACAAAGAATGGACAGAGGAAGACAGGGAAAGGAGGGAGGAACTACAGTGCGGTAAAACAAAAGGGAAACGGGGGAATCCATAGAAAGCAGGACTCCTGAAAGTTCAGCAGCGATTATCTTAGGCATCTGAAAAGAGGTATGTTTGAAGCTCAGTTTTGAATGTGGTAAGAGACGACTGGGAGCAGTGGTGTACCAAGGGCGGGGCGGTGGAGGCACGCTGCAAGGGGGTTTAGGGAGCAGTCGAGCGGCTTTTGGCTCCGCCCGTTCCCTGCTCCCTCTGATGTTGCTTCCTGTTCCAAGGGCAGGGAACCGACGGAGCTGACAGCCGTGCAACTGCTCCCTGTACCCCCAGGAGGTGATGTGCCAGGGGTGCGCAGCGGTGATCCGTTCCGGGTGGTATCCGACATAGGAACACCACTGACTGGGAGCATAGATAAGCAGGAAGGGCATTCCAGAGATAAGGACCTTGTACTGAGATGATGGAGTGACTTGTATGTTTGTGCATGATCAGACGCTATGACAGAATGACCCCAGTTTACTCTCCCTGCCAATTTTGGGGCACAGACCTTAGAAGTCTGTCTGGAGCCCGCTCCATCCTTGATCCTGAACTGTTTTTGCCATTTATGGGACCCAGATCATAGAAGTCTGCCAGGCCTCGGTCCCGGTCTAATTCCCAACTAGGTTTACGTCTACCTGAAACTACCTGCTATGTAAGATACACACTTTTTTACAGAACGGTGCATAGCTGCAATTTTGTACATGCATATTCAGTCCATAACTCTGTGTGTGCACTTTATTGGACTGCCCTGTATAAGTGCATATATAATGGCATGATTTTATGTTTGCTTTCTTGTCATTGTAGAGTTTATGTCTATTATAAGCAGGATTGCATCTGCCAGTGGGACTTTGCCTTTGATGAGTTGGAAATTGAATACAATCATCATTTCAGATAACAGCAGGCCATTATAAGCTATTTAACAGCTGCTAAATGGTGTTAACTCTATTCTACCGAACATAGAAACATGAGGATATTTTACATATGAATGAGGCAGAGATTCAAAGAAAGAAACTACTGTATAAAGTATGTGTATTGATGAGGATAGAGGAGTGAAAGGGGGGCACTTTCCTTTATTGGAATTGCCAGGGGGTCATGACCTTACATTTACATCTCTTCATACTGGTTTGTCCTTCTAGCTTTATGGCTAGGTCGTTTGGGTTGAAGGTGGTCCAGGTTCACAACACACAATATGTGGACAGTGTTCTGATTTTTTTGTGACTAACACTGGGTGGCCTTTTATAAATCTCTTAGGTTAATACTTAAACACCTTGGTCGACACTTACATAGTAACACAGTAAATGACGGCAGATGAAGATCTGTACGGTCCATCCAGTCTGCCCAACTCATTTTACATGGTATGTGATACTTTATACCCGTGTTTGATTTTTCCTTGCCATTCTCAGGGCACAGACCATAGAAGTCTGCCCAGCACCGGTTTTGCTTCCCAATTAGCGGCGTTGCCACCCAATCTTCGCTAAGATTCCATGGATCCATTCCTTCTAAACAGGATTCCTTTGTGTTTATCCCACGCATGTTTGAATTCCATTATCATTTTCATCTCCACCAGCTCCTGCGGGAGGGCATTCCAAGCATCCACCACCCTTTCCGTCAAAAAACACTTCCTGATATTACTCCTGAGTCTGTCCTCTTCCAACCTCAATTCATGTCCTCTAGTTCTACCACCTTTCCGTCTCCAGAAAAGGTTTGTTTGCAGATTAATACCTTTCAAATATTTGAACGTCTGTATCATGTCACCCCTGTTTCTCCTTTCCTCCACTTCTTTTAAATGTCTACTGCAACATTTAAACATAAACTCAAATATTCAGCATCAACCAATATCCAGATGTAAGAACGTAAGCGTTGCCATATTGGGTCAGACTGAAGGTCCATCTTGCCCAATATCCTGCTTCTAACAGTGGTCAATTCAGGTCAGAAGTGTACGGTGATGAGCACCACTGTTATCTGAATAATGGAGATATTTGGTACCTTTTTGCTGTCCAGATAGGTGTCCAGATCCTGGCTCTGAACATTGCTGGTCTGCTGATAAATTCCGGGCTCCACTTCAGACCAATCCAGATAGCATTGGGGCAACCTGAAATGATGTTTTTGTTGCTGAAAACCTGTGGATGGCACCAGTCAGCACTGCTTAGCTGGATACCAGCACTCAGATAAGAAATTCTGAATATCAGGCCCTCTGTGGTATTAACAGTGCAGCGATCCTTGAGGAAATTGACTCCTCTCCTGTTAGGTAAAATGAAGACGTCCCAGATGTTGTGTATGGGAGGTATCATTAACTTGGTGGTAGTGTCCCATTTGCATCACCTAGATCCCCCTTCCTCTCTTCACAGCTCACCTGTATGGAATAATGTAGTTGAGCTAGAATTGCAGTGCTGGGTTTGGGGGAGGCCTAGTCAAGCAGACTGGGGTGGAGGTCAGCTGCAGGACATAAAAGAGGCAATGAATAGCTTATCTTCTTACTTTTTCTGTCTGGCTAGAACTGATTGAATCTTTTGAAGTGTGAGGGCAAGTCCACAGCTATGTGAAGAAGAAAGAAGCCAATAGGGATGTTAGATTTTGAGCTACTTGGACCTTGGGGTTCGGCAGGGATAGTATGGGATATGGTGCCCTGGACCAGGTGTACCAGTCACAAGGGTGAACAAAAGGAGAATCAGGCTGCTCCACAGTCAATGACTTAGGATGCAACAGGGAGCAATGTGTATGGATGAGCAGAATGGCTGTACCAGGAATGAGTAAGATTTGCAGATGATGGTGAGCACTGAATGAAGCAAAAACAGGGGTGAAAGTGAAGAAAATACCAAATGACCAAGGCATCCAAAAAGTTTATTTACCAAAGTAAACTGACCCAAAAGACCCTACTTGGGTTGTGTTTCGGCACAAAGCCTTCCTCAGGGGTCAATATGGTTCAGATAAATCAGCATCGCAGAGAGTATAAAAACCATTAAATACTGGAGCACAATATACTGCCTCCTTCTCTCGGGTCTGCTTTCGCTTGCACTGCAGAGAACCAGTTGGTTTGCCTTAGTCATTTGGAATTTTCATCACTTTCACCCCGTTGTTGTTGGTTTTTTGCTTTTTTTTTTTTTGCTTGCTTCTCTTGTGGAAGTTGTGAGGACCCCCTTTTCGTTTGTTCACAAGCACTGAATCAATCCATGGCCTTCATATGTTCCCCTTCATACCTTTGAGGCTTTCAGGGTGTAAGGATGGGAGGAGGGGGGGGGGGCAATTGGAGACATTATGGTTTCCACAGTTGTATGTGGATATGGTGAGAGATACAGGAACTAGAGAAACAGTGATCCCTGTAAGGCTTCCCTGTGTCCAAAGAAGCGGGGCCTGATCTGGTGTGAGACTGAGGTCCCTGCCATATGTGCAGGGGTAGAGATGCTGAGTGACAGAGACAGGGGCGTAGCTAGACACCCAATCTTGGGTGGGCCTGGACCCAAGATGGGTGGGCAGAAGAACCCCACCTCATCCCACAGATGATGTGGTCTCTCCTTCTCTCACCTGCATGCCATATGGTCTCTCAAATATCCTCCCTCTCCCGCATACCTTTTAAATAGCAGATTTTCACTGGCAACGGGCAGCAACTAATACACACTGCTGATGTTGGCTCCATACCCTTCCCTCTGATGCAACTTCCTGTTTCCGCCTAGGCAAGAATACATCAGAGCAAAGGCTATGGGGTCGGTGCGAGCAGAATGCATCAGTCACTGCTCACTTCAGGCGAAGATCTTCTATTTACAAGGTATGTAGGAGGGACAGTTGTTGGGAGTTTTCGGCTGGTGGGACTTGGGGATCCCTGCCAGCCACATTATAGCTATGCTGGTACTGGGTGGGCCTGAGCCCAAAGTGGGTGGGCCTGGGCCCACCCAAGTCCACCCTTGGCTACGCCACTGCTCCTGACCCTTCAGCTGTGAACACAGAACAGAAATATTTGTTAAGCAAGTCTACCTTATCTTTATTAGTTTCTACATATTCCTCCCCTTCACCTTTGAGTCTCACAATACCACGTTTACACTTTCTCCTATCACTAACATATCTAAAACATTTTACCGTATTGGCTATTTTTTCTTCCATTTGCATCTCTGCTTTCATGACTACTCTACCAGCCTCTTTTAGCTTTTCCAGATCTTGTTGCCTGCCTTCCTCTTTCTCCGATCTCTTGTAGTTTATAGAGGCTAACCTACTTACCTTTTCAGCTATTACTTTTGACAACCAAAGCAGCCTCTTTTCCCTCTTACTTTTATTTACTTTCCTTACAAAAAGGTTTGTTGCTCTTACAATAGCTTCTTTCAGTTTTGCCCGCTACTTTCCATCTTTCTCCAGATGTTCCCACCAACACAGTAATTCCTTGAGGTAATCCCTCAGCTGAATAAAGCAGTGGCATAGCCATGGGGGGGGGGGGCCTGGTCCCCCAATTTGGGTTCAAGCCCCTAAAGTCTACTGGTTTGTTTGGGGGGGATCCCCAAGCCCTACGAGCAGAAGCTTTCCAGCGGCAATATTTGCCGCAGCGCTGCCTTCCCTGCTTCCCCCTCCCTCGATTTTAATGAAATTGAGCATGTGAGAACTTCACGCATCCTCAGATTCACTAAAACCGAGTATGTATGCTGGGGCGGGAAATCAGGGCAGGCAGCGCGGAGCCAAGTATCGCCATAGGAAGGCTTCTGCTGCAGGGCTTAGGGACCCCCCCCCCAGCAGTCCAGGTATGTGGGGTTGCAGTGGGGGCAGACAGCAGTGGGGAGGCAGGGCAAAATGGTTCCTATCCACTTTGGGCTCAGGTCCCCCTCCCCCAATCAAGGTCTGGCTATGCCTTTGGAATAAAGTTAGTTTTTTAAAAAATCCTGAATCCTGAAAGGTAACTTAAAATCCTGAATCCTGAAAGGTAACTTTAAAACCATACAAGAACGTAAGACCTTTGAAGTCAGAATGATTGAATATTTTAACACCCAACAGAAAGGACTTAACAAGGATCTGGGGTTCCTAGCCCATTATAAACCATAAAGCTGTATGTCTCTGTTGATCACCCTCCCCTCACCTATCCACACCCATCCTGTTAGAATATCAATGATATGCTTTGATGTCCCCATGCATACATCCTACCCACCCCCATCCTCCCACCCTGTCAGACTGTCATAGTAATGCTTGAATGTTTTCACTTATATACACTGTCAGCTAGCACATTTGCTTATTTCCGATCTGACGAAGAAGGGCAACCTTCGAAAGCTAATCAAGAAACGTATTAAGTTATGTCCAATAAAAAAGGTATCATCTTATTTTCTTTTCCATGTTTTATTTTGTTTGATTTCTAACACCCAACAGAAAGGACTTAACAAGGATCTGGGGTTCCTAGCCCATTATAAACCATAAAGCTGTCTTTCTCTATTGATCACCCCACCCCTCACCTATCCACACCCATCCTGTTAGAATATCAATGATATGCTTTGATGTCCCCATGCATACCTCCGACCCACCCCCATCCTCCCACCCTGTCAGACTATCATAATAATGCTTGAATGTTTTCACTTATATACACTGTCAGCTAGCACATTTGCTTATTTCCGATCTGACGAAGAAGGGCAACCTTCGAAAGCTAATCAAGAAATGTATTAAGTTATGTCCAATTTTCTTTTCCATGTTTTATTTTGTTTGATTTCTATTGATAACCTTAAGAGTGGACTAACACGGCTACCACGCTCCTCTACTTAAAAAATCTAGAACTTTCACTTTTGAATGAACCCTCTCCACATCTATCTTTCTATTAAACCACATCATCTGGTGATCACCGGATGGCAGATGATCATCTACTATAACATTTATTTATTTATTTATTTATTGCATTTGTATCCCACATTTTCCCACCTATTTGCAGACTCAATGTGGCTTATAATATTACATCATGGCAAACGCCATTTAAGAGTAGATAAACAATTGGTTACGTACAGAAATAACATCAGAAATACTCTCACCATTAGTAAGTACTAAGTCTAGTTTGACCCCGTCCCACGTGGGTTTCCATTAGCAAATTCTGGAATAGTTCCCCCTGTAGAGAATCCAGGATCTCCCTGCTTCTAAAAGATGCTGTAATAGGGATACCCCCAATCAACATCTGGCATATTAAAATAACCTGGGACAGAGAAAGAACCTACATATAATAAATTTAAACCACTTTGATTGTATCACAGAAAGGCAGTGTATCAAATTCCATTACCCCTATCTTTACTTATTAGAAGTACTTCCCCTTAGAATCGAGAAAATTGAACAATCTGTGAAAAAATTAGAGGACACTCAATTTTTGCTTATGAAGGACTTAACTAACTTAAAAATTAAATCGGAAAATTTAGAAAATTATGCCAGGAATTTGAATTTACGTTTTATTAATTTTCCTAGTCAATGGTAAAGCCTGGTGATATGCTGAAGAGATATCTGATATAGAATTTAAATATACCTGAAGTTAATCTACCTCCGTTTTCGAAGGTCTTTTATCTTCCATCAAAAGTATTGAACCAAAATGTGCCACAAATATCTGATATTTCTGTTCTTCTGGAGATCTCAGATACTCAACAGGCCACCCCGGCAACTTTGGTCGCTACAGTGGCCTTATTCCCTGATAAGCAATGGCTCTTCCAAATGTTTTTTCGGCATAGGGAGAAGCCATTTTTAGGTTTACGAATTTCATTGTTCCCTGACTTCTCCAGAGAAACTCTGCAGAAAAGGAAACGATTTCTCATGATGAAAACTGCTGTTACTCAAGCAGGGGGGACCTTTTTTTTTGAGGTACCCCTGCAAGTGTATTATTAAGCTTGATAATGTAAAATATACCTTTACTGATCCACTTCAACTCTCCAAACTAATCGCTTCTAAGAAAACAACGGGAGTAATTTAGTTAATCACCTAGTCATGCACGGATAGCTATTTTCCTTTTAATGATTTCTTTGTAGATTCCTCTGGTTTAAGTTTTGGATCCCCTTGTTGTTGGACTTGAGTGAATTTTGAAATATTATGAATATAATATGTGCATTATTTCCTTTATATTATGCAATATTTCACTTTCTGTGAGGATGTTATGCCTGGAAATATATTGTAAAATAATAAAATTTAAATTATAAAAAAAAGTACTTCCCCTTTCATAGCTGTATTTGAATGTCTCCAGTTAAATCTCATCCACTTCTGTCTGTGAAAGAGGTCTGTATATCACACCAGTGTAAATACATTTGCCACTCTTGGCCCAGATTGAATATCCAGCCCTACGTTTTCCTGGGGAGCCCAATGCCACTAAATCTAATCAGTCAAACTAGCTAGATTTGGGTGACTATTACATAGTAAATGACGGCAGAAAAAGACCTGCATGGTCCATCCAGTCTGCCCAACAAGACAAACTCATATGTGCTATTTTTTGTGTATACCCTACTTTGATTTGTACCTGTCCTCTTCAGGGCACAGACCGTATAAGTCTGCCCAGCACTATCCTCGTCTCCCACCACCGACTCTGCCACCCAATCTCGGCTAAGCTCCTTAGGATCCATTCCTTCTGAACAGGATTCCTTTATGTTTATCCCATGCATATTTGAATTCCGTTACCGTTTTCATTTCCACCACCTCCCGCGGGAGGGCATTCCAAGCATCCACTACTCTCTCCGTGAAAAAATACTTCCTGACATTTTTCTTGAGTCTGCCCCCCTTCAATCTCATTTCATGTCCTCTCGTTCTACTGCCTTCGCATTTTGGTTGACTGGAGGGCCCTGCTTATATATGACAAACACCAAGGGCAAATAATGAAGCGTATAATCTGTTGGTTCTGATCTCAGTACACTGGCCTACTGCCAGACTCTCTAGCTGCTTTATAATTAGGAAAGGAGACTTGTCATGGAATCTCACTTCTCTGGTACATTCTAGCTAAAATATAAAATTCATATGTTGGACATGAGTAGCCCATCTGGCAGCAGAAATTGTCTTTGGTTTGGAGTGAGGCTACTTTTTATGAGTTCTCCGACGGGAAAAAAAAAAATCTTCAATCTTAGTTGTCTCCTTCCCCTTTTCCTATGCAGTTGCTCATACAGAGTGGCTTCCTTCAGGGAAATAAGCCTCTGTAGTTCTAAACTAGAGACTTCCCTTGGGGGAGCAGAGGGAATTCCTCCCTCTCCAGCAACTTTCCTAGGGAAACAAACAGGCTTAATTACCACCATCTTGGAAAAGCTTAACTTTTTACTCAGAGATGGCAAATTCTTCCCTTCAGTACTATTCATCTGTCTTCCCAGTAATACATACACACAAAATAGGGGTAACTAAATTCCGATATAGTTGTAACCCACAATAGCTGTAATACAGTCCTACAACTATAAATTAGCTTCAGATATTTATTATATGCTACAAAATTAATTTAAAAATGATCACAACCACTGTTGCATCATTATACACACATACTCCCTTCCTCAAACCTACCTAAACACATTGCCCCTTTTGAAATATGTGACCCCCCCCCCCCACACACACACACACACACACCATCCTACTCTGGAAAATGATAAATTCTAATTACACAGTGGTATATTTAATCTCCACATTGAATCACATCATGTATTTATTTATTTATTAGGATTTATTTACCGCCTTTTTGAAGGAATTCACTCAAGGAGGTGTACAGTAAGAATAGATCAAGCATAAGCAATAGGCAATTAGAGCAGTAAAAATCTTCGAACAATAATACAAAGTATGGCATGGTCTACTACTTGCAATAGAAACAAAAAAAGCATGTTGGGTTTGATATCTGAAAAAAAAGGGTTCAGTATCTGCGCAGTCCAGCTTCAAGATTAATAGTGTGACATTTGACCGCACCTGGGACTTTGGAAGTATTTCGACTTGTTAAGTCAATTTATCCAATTCAGGCAGTGGTGAAGCTGCGGCTGGACCTTTTATTTATGTGCTAACAATGGGACAGCATTTGGACAGTTGACAATCACACTTTGGCATCATGAAGCCTTTAATGGAAGAAGAAACTAACTTGTTAGTCTCATTCACACACACACAAGGAGTGACTCGGGTTGCATATACTGCAGCGGGACATGTTTATCCACTCCTACCCTAACCGAGATAATATTTAACCATCTCTCTGACCTCATGTGCAACTTTCTTCAAATCAATCACCTTACTTTCTAATTCTTCCTACTTTTTTACTCATCTATATGTTACAACTTTGCCTTACCCTTCACTACCAATTATAATGTTCTATTACGTATTGTGTTGTCATTGCAAGTAGTATACACAGTCACAAGAGAGATGGTCAAAACAGCATACAACAGAAACAAAAAAAGCAACACTGGGCCTTCAGGATGGAGGTAAATGTGGTCATTAATTGTGAGAATGACCTGACATGGGCTGTGTCTCGGCGCACAAACGCCCGCCTCAGGGGCTGAAATGATCCTTCATAATCTGGATAAATGAAGATATTCAGACAATCCAGATCAATCCCAATCACCAGTTTTCAGTTGTCCGTTTTACCAAAATAGACGGACAACTGAAAACTGGTGATTAAGATTGATCTGGATTGTCTGAATATCTTCATTTATCCAGATTGTGAAGGATCATTTTGACCCCTAAGGCAAGCATTTGTGTGCCGAAACACAGCCCATGTCGGGTCATTCTCTCAAAGACCACAATTATCTCTATCCTGAAGGCCCAGTGTTGCTTTTTTTGTTTCTGTTGTATGCTGTTTTGACCCTCTCTCTTGTGACTGTGTATACTACTTGCAATGACAACACAATATGTACTAGAACATTATAATAGGTAGTGAAGGGTAAGGCAAAGTTGTAACATATAGATGAGTAAGAAAGTAGGAAGAATTAGAAAGTAAGGTGATTGATTTGAAGAAAGTTGCACGTGAGGTCAGAGAGATGGTTAAATATTATCTCAGCTGGGGTAGGAGTGGATAAACATGTCCCGCTGCAGTATATGCAACCCGAGTCACTCCTTGTGTGTGTGAGTGAGACTAACAAGTTAGTTTCTTCTTCCATTAAAGGCTTCATGATGCCAAAGTGTGATTGTCAACTGTCCAAATGCTGTCCCATTGTTAGCATATAAATAAAAGGTCCAGCCGCAGCTTCACCACTGCCTGAATTGGATAAATTGACTTAACAAGTCGAAATACTTCCAAAGTCCCAGGTGCGGTCAAATGTCACACTATTAATCTTGAAGCTGGACTGTGCAGATACTGAACCCTTTTTTTTTC
Source organism: Microcaecilia unicolor (assembly GCF_901765095.1). Classification (NCBI taxonomy): domain Eukaryota; kingdom Metazoa; phylum Chordata; class Amphibia; order Gymnophiona; family Siphonopidae; genus Microcaecilia; species Microcaecilia unicolor. The sequence continues at coordinate 357,747,878 of NC_044035.1, read as the reverse complement.
AGATATCAAACCCAACATGGCCCGTGTTTCGCTCCAGTACGTGGGGGGGCTACTGACACATAGGGAGAGAGGCTTGGTATCAGGAGGGATTGGAATTGGGGGGGGTCAGTTTTGGCAGGGGGGAAGGGAGAAATATGTACTGTGCTGTCAGGGTCCCCGGGGGGGGGGCATTATCAGAATCATGAGGGGTTGGAATCGGGGGGAGAGTATTTGTAATGGTGATAGGGTTTGGGGGTGGGGCCAGTCATGTTGTGGGGGGGAACTTGGGAGGAAGGGGAGCTGTCAAGATCCCGGGGGGGGGGGGGGGGGGCTGAGATAAAAACTGTTCACTTTATACGGGTCTCAGCCCACATTCAGCTGGGATCCACTTAAGTACTACTACTACTACTTAGGATTTCTATAGCGCTACTAGAAGTACACAGCGCTGTACACTTGAACATGAAGAGACAGTCCCTGCTCAACAGAGCTTACAATCTAATCAGGACAGACAAATAGCACACATAAGGGATAAGGACAAAGAGTAGCAAGATTCCACACAGAATTCCAAAGAGTAGCAAGATTCCATGAGGAATCCCAAAGAGCAGCAAGATTCCGGAATCCCAAAGACTACTACTACTACTACTTATCATTTCTATAGCGCTATTAGACGTACGCAGCGCTGTACACTTGAACATGAAGAGACAGTCCCTGCTCCACAGAGCTTACAATCTAATCAGGACACACAAACAGGACAAATAAGGGTTACGGACAAAGGGTAGCAAGATTCCGGAATCCCAAAGAGTAGCAAGATTCCATACGGAATCTCAAAGAGTAGCAAGATTCCAGAATCCCAAAGACTACTACTACTACTTATCATTTCTATAGCGCTACTAGACATACGCAGCGCTGTACGCTTGAACATGAAGAGACAGTCCCTGCTCGACAGAGCTTACAATCTAATTAGGACAAACAGGACAAACAAAAGATAAGGGAATATTAAAGTGAGGGTGATAAAATAAGGGTTCTGAACAAGGGAATAAGGGTTAGGAGTTAAAAGCAGCATCAAAAAGGTGGGCTTTTAGCTTAGATTTGAAGACGGCCAGAGATGGAGCTTGACGTACCGGCTCAGGAAGTCTATTCCAGGCATATGGTGCAGCAAGATAAAAGGAACGGAGTCTGGAGTTAGCAGTGGAGGAGAAGGGTGCAGATAAGAGAGATTTACCTAGTGAACTGAGTTCCCGGGGAGGAATGTAGGGAGAGATGAGAGTGGAGAGGTACTGAGGAGCTGCAGAGTGAATGCCTTATGCAGGTCCCTGCTGAATATCAGCTGGAACTCACATAAATCTAGATTGCAAATTCTTGGCCGATGAGCCCCAGGTATTCAATTCCGATTCCCGGACATGGTCTGATATTGAATATTTGGGGCTAATTTAGCTGGCTACACTCAGCATTTAAAAAACACTGACTGCCCACTGGCTGAACATTGGCCTGTTAATATTTAATTTGCATAATTGTATTATATATCTCTGCCTCATGTAGAATAGTTTTAGTTTATTATTTTTGCTTTATTGCAAGAATCTGATTAATAATTTTAATTTACTTACTCCTTATTTTCAACTGTGAACAAATTCAATAAGAACTCTTGGGCAACAAAGGCCTTTGGATTTGAATGCCTTTCCCTATCCTGAGATACATGCCGCCATTACTTTCATCCTGGGATTTTGCAGGCTTTTGGTTTTGTTTCAGGTTATGTGGTTGGCAGAAGGTTAGAAGTAAGGGCACAGGGATTATTTCTGTCAGTAAATCCAGTAGTAGAGGATGAAGGTCTTTTATCATTTTTCTTAGGTTTTCTAGTTCTGTTACTATAAACGGGGCCCATTCCTTGGTTCTCCTTGACTTGTATTGTAGTAAGTACATAAGTGTTGCCATACTGGGACATCAAGCCCAGTATCCTGTTTCCAACAGTGGCCAATCCAGGTCACAAGTACTACTACTACTACTTAGCATTTCTATAGCGCTGCCAGGGTTACGCAGCGCTGTACAAGTTTAAACATGGGGAAGGACAGTCCCTACTCAAGAGAGCTTACAATCTAAAATCCTGGAAAGATCCCAAAACAGTGCAATACATTTTATGCTGCTTATCCCAGAAATAAGCAATAGATTTTCCCAAGTCCATTTTAATATTGGCTTATGGACTTTTCCTTTAAGAAGCTAGCCAAACCTTTTTTAAACCCTGCTAAGCTAACTGCTTTTACCACATTCTCTGGCAACGAATTCCAGAGTGTAATTACACATTGAGTGAAGTGACACTGCCAATTAGCAGCTCACTGAATGCGAAGAAGCCCATTCAAGTCCCACAAGGGGTCTTTTACTAAAACTTAGTTCAAGTTATCTGCAGCAGGGCCCATAGGAATGAAATGGTGGGCCCTGCTGCAGATAACGCAAAATCTTTAGCAAAAGACTCCCACAGTCTTTTTCGCATTCAGCGCACACTAATTGGTAGCGCTGCTTTGTAAAAGGAGTCCTTGGTGTTTCTCTCTGTGTCTAACAGTTGCACAAGGCTTTGCTAAAAGTGTGCAGTGGGACAGCACCCCTGGGGCTTTGTGGGTGTTTGAGGCGATCACAAGCTGAAACAATCTCCATTTGTCTCCATTTTATTGTGCTTCAAATTTCCATTTTTTTAACAATGATGATATTAGGAAATGTATTTTAAAAATACCTGTGAGATCTAAAACTTAGGGTAAGAAGTTTTGCTTTTCTGAGCTGCAACTTATCGATGGGGAGGGCTGAGTTGGGGTGGGGGGGACCTGAGACAAAGAAGCATCTGTTAATAGACTGTTATTGAATTCTTTCCAGATAGCTCACGCCAGTGTGAGCAGAGCAGAAATCCATTTCACTAATTATACTACAAAATCCAATTACATCAGGCCTTTTGGACCCATATTTGACTAGAACTTATGTTTGCTATTACCTTCCAATTAGATCAGAGGCTCTGGGAGGCCTGGTTTCCTGCTCATTTGACATAACACAATTCTGGTTCCTCGACTGGGTGGCCACTGCAACTGGGAGAAGGGGATTCATGAAGGGAGGGTGCTTTTTTATTTAGTATTTTTATTTCATTTTATAAGAGTATTCAACGCATCATCACTGAAATTACACATTTTAGATGAAATGCCCATATAAGGGAAGCCATATTTCCCTTACCAGAAACCAATGCATTCCCACCGGAGGCATATGGAATATCTCTCTATATAAAACGCACCTCCAACATTCTAATGAAGCCTCACTTTCCCAACGTTCTAAAGTGAGGCGGCTGAGACCACTTTTTTGCTCCATGAGTGTCTGCCCCGCCCACGCGTCAAGCATAATGACGTCGAGGGCGGAGCAATGACACTCAGCAAATAACAGCGCTCAACCTAAAATGACGTCCCATTAGAAGGTTGGAAACACACTATCCGCCCTTCCCAACTTCCCCCACACCCCAAAGTCGCCGACCGTCATCAAAACACCCCCCCCCCAAGGTTGCCACCGCTAACACACGGAACAAAACCCCCCAGCACGTCCCCCACCCACCAAAGTCGCCGCCCGTCACCAAAGCACCCCCCCCCCCAAGGTCACTGCCCCTACGTCACTCCGGGGGCAGTGATGTAAGAGACGGGAGGAGCCTGCACAGCCAGCAGCCAATGCCTCAAGGCTGCCTGCGGTGCTGCGTTTTTACATTTTCTTAAACATTTTTTGTAGTTAGCGCTCAGGACAGCTGAGCACTTCTTTTTATAGCGCCAGCCCTAGGAGTACCAAAGATACAACATCAAGTGGCAGGGCGGCCCGGAGGAGGAGAAGGTGGGTGTGTACCAGGCAGGGGGAGGAGTCACGAAGATTGCCGATCAAGAGGCAGGGAGGGACAGAAGAGGAGGAGGTAAACATCAGTGCTAGCAGGCAGGGGGAGGAGTACCGAAGAACGGGATCAAGTGGCAGGGAGGGCTGGAGGAGGAGGAGGTGGGGAGAGAGGGAGGTGGGCCCCTGGCAAGGAAGCAGGCAATGAGGGAGGGGGGCACCCTGGCACACACTCACCTTCACCTGGCACACACTCTCCTTCATACACACACACACTCTCTCTCTCTCTCTCTCACAAACACACTCACACACACTCACTCTCTCTCTCTGTCACTAACACACACTTAAATCTGGGAGGGGGAGGGGAGGGAGGCGCCCCACCCTGGCACACATGCTCATTCCCCCCCCCCCCCACACTCTCTCTCTCTGTCACAAACACACACTTGCACCTGGGAGGGAGGGGGCCACCCTGGCGGACGGGGGCCACCCTGGCACACACTCTCATTCTTATACACACTCACATTCCCATACACACACTCTCTCACAGAGACACTCGCACACAGTCTCACTCTCTCACACTCACAAACATACACTTGCACCTGGCAGGAGGAGAGGGAGGGGGGCCCATCCTGCCACACACTCTCATTTTTACACTCACTCTCATTCCCACACACACTCTCATTACCACACACACACTCTCTCACAAACACACTCACACACACTCACTCTCTCACAAATACACACTTACACATGGCAGGGAGACAGGGAGGGGGCACCTTGCAGGAGGGGGGACCATCCTGGCACATACTCATTCTCACACACACTCTCATTCCCACACACACACTCTCTCTCTCAGAGACACTCGCGCACAGTCTCACTCTCTCACACAGACACTCGAACACAGTCTCACTCTCTCTCTCCCAATCACTGTATCTGTGTGAAACACACTCACACTCACTGTGTCACACATACGCACTTCCACACACATCACACACATACTCATTCTCACAGACACACTCACACCCACACTCGCTCACTCTCTGTCACACACACACACTCGCACATTCACTCTCTCTCTCTCTCTCTCTCACTCTCTCAAAAATACACACTCCAAGGAAAACCTTGCTAGCGCCCATTTCATTTGTTTCGGAAACGGGCCTTTTTTACTAGTATTATAATAAAGTGAGAGTGAGAGGTGTAGCCCACGGAAAAGACCATATATGGTAGAGTCCAGCCAGAGCTCAGAGTATGCCCATGTGAAATTCTAGGGGAAAGAGGTCAGCTCAGAGAAATTTGAGGAAGGAGCAGTAATGTAGCCTGTCTCATGAGAGATGGCCTGGGAGAGACTGCAGTCTGTTCCTCACCAAACAGGTGGACAAAGGAACAAGAGAGCTGGTCTTTGACTTTGCTGCTGTGTAAGCAGAGAAGGGGTTAATGCATTGGATATATAGCCTTCCTGTGCTATAGGAAAGGGGTTTACTTACTATATACAGCCACTTTCTCTGGAGGGCTGGCAACCTAGGTTTTGCACCTGGGGGTAATGGAGGGTTAAGTGACTTGCACGTGGTCACAAAGAGCTGCAGTTTCCTAGGTTCTCAGCCCACTGTGCTAACCATTAGGCTACTCCTCCCCTCCTAGACTAGTATAGGACTGCCTCTGACTTTGGTATTAGTCTAGAACCGCACTTCCCAAGGAATCCAAGAATAAAGGCTGGGGCTGCTGGCTCATTGCTACACCCAAGCGTCCAACAGATTCCATGACGAGGAGAGATTCAAGCTGGTGACATCAGCTACCACACGGAGTCCCAGAAAAGAAAGGGGAGCCACAGTCACCCAGAGGAACAGGGAGAGGAGATGTCCAGAAGTGAAGAGAAATCAGAAGAGGAAAGGATCTATCTCCCACCACCATTCCACTATATCTTTCCACCATATTACTTTTAAAGTTTATTGGGGACAGAGCATAAGTGTTGCCATACTGGGAAAGACCGAAGGTCCATCAAGCCCAGTATTCTGTTTCAAACAGTGGCCAGTCCAGGTCAGATGTACCTGACAAGATCCCAGATTTTATGCTGCTTACCCTAGAAATAAGCTGTGGATTTTCCCAAGTCCATCTTAATAATGGTTTATGGACTTTTATTTTAGGAAATTATGCAAACTTTTTAAAAACCCTGCTAAGCTAACTGCTTTTGCCATATTCTCTGGCAGAAAATTCCATAGTTTAATTTCATGTAGAGTGAAGAAATATTTTCTCCAATTTGTTTTAAATTTACTACTTTGTAGCTTCATTGCGGGCCCCCTAGTCCTAGTATTTTTGGAAAGAGTAAACAAGCGATTCACGTCTACCTGTTCCACTCATTATTTTATAGACCTCTATCATATCTCCCCTCAGCCATCTTTTCTTCAAGCTGAAGAGCCCTAGCCGCTTTAGCCTTTCCTCATAGAGAAGTCGTCCCATCCCCTTTATCATTTTTGCCGCCCTTCTCTGTACCTTTTCTAATTCCACTATATCTTTTTTGAGATGCAATGACCAGAATTGAACACAGTATTTCCTTATTTGGTTTTGTTGTCTGTCTTAAATAGATTGTAAGCTCAGTCATGCAGGGACTGTCTCGTGTGTTTTATATACAGTGCTGTGTATGTCTAATAACATTATAGAAATGATAAGTAGTAGCAATTCAAAAATGAATGATTTGACTAAAATCTTCTCAGTAAAGATTTTATTATTGGGAACATTATGCCCGTTATCTGATGTGTCTCCAGTCTAGAAATACTGTGCTAGGTTCTGGGAGCTGGATAATCTGTACTGGTTAGTGAAGTGGGCTGTGGACCTGAGGAACTGGGTTTGATTCTCTCTGCAGCTCCTTGTGACTCTGGGAAAGTCACTTAACCCTCCATTGCCTCAGATACAATACTTAGATTTTGAGCCCACAAGGGACAGAGAAAATACCTGTATATAATAAATGTAAACCGCATTGATTGTACCACAGAAAGATGGTAAATTAAATCCCATTACCCTTACCCGTTACCCCCTGTCAGAGAACCTATGCCAGGTTCCCCCAATAGCTCATTTGAAGGGACTTTGTAACCCAGCAAGTACTTAAAATAGATGCATACCCAGAAGAGAGGATATACACAATATCCAACAGTCAATAATATGGGTTTCCCCGCCCCTTCCCGAGGACGTCCTGCGAGGACGCCCTCAGGAAAACTTGGGCACCCCGTTTGATTATGCCCCTCTCTGTGTTTATGTGTTTATGTCTTTTGAATTCCATCACTGTTTTTCTTCCTACCATCTCCACCTGGAGGTCATTCCAAGCATCCACCACTGTTTCTGTGAAAAAATATCTCATGATGTGGCTGTTAAATTTTCCTCCTTTCAGCTTCATTCCATGTCTTCTGGTTCTACAGTTTTCCCTTCTTTGGAAACAGTTTGTTTGTTCATTAACACTTTTCAAGATGAAACAGTGTGACAAGGCAGTGGCCGTAGCTAGAAGGTTGCTAGGCTGTATAGAGAGAGGTGTGACCAGCAGAAGAAAAGAGGTTTTAATGCCCCTATATAAAGTCGTTGGTGAGGCCCCACCTAGAGTATTGTGTTCAGTTTTGGAGGCCGTATCTTGCTAAGGATGTAAAAAGAATTGAAGCGGTGCAAAGAAAAGCTACGAGGATGGTATGGGATTTGCGTTACAAGACGTATGAGGAGAGACTTGTTGACCTGAACATGTATACCCTGGAGGAAAGGAGAAACAGGGGTGATATGATACAGACCATGGGCGTAGTTTGACTGTTTCATTTGGGGGGGCAAAGGATGGGGCGGAGCATATTAGCATATTCATTTGCATATATATATGCAATATATATATATAAATATATGCAAATGAATATGCTAATATGGAGGAAGGAAGGGAAAAGGAGCTGGCTTTTTTGGGGACTAACCATAATGAATATGTATGAGATATCAAGCCAGCTCTTTCTCCCTTCCTTCCTTCCTTCCTTCTTTCCTCCTTATCCAGAACTCCCTCTTCCCTACCCCCTTTCCCATACCATACCAGTGTTGACCTTAGAAATGCATAGGCTCTATATGTAGATCCTTCAAGAGGTAGTGTGTCATGATTTAGGCTCTACACCCTTTCTGATGTTTTGGTGCCACCTCAGTAAGGCCAACACACAATCTCTCCACTGCAAAACGCTATACACAACCTTGTGCAAAAACACACTCATATCCTTACTAAACCATAACAGCACTAATTCCAAGGACAGGACGAGCTACAACCTTATGCGTGAAAAGGCAGAACTGTAATTACACCAGGCTCTAAAACACCAATACACTACCTCATGAAAAAAAAGCAAAACAAAAAGGGCTGCAAATACTACACACTAGCAGAATGTTAAACTTCCTTCAACAGACCAGAATTGAGTTAAAGCAAAGTCAAATACTCTGCTGTATCCCAAAGGTATTAAGTTAATCTGAGAAAAGGATGCCACTGGCCAGCTGTGTTCTGACTCTCAACTTGTAACGATATAGAAATAAGTAGTAGTACTTTATGTAAAAACTCAGGCCCTGCCCCTCCTTTGGAAATATAAGAGGAAAACTGCAAAAGAATGCAGAAGGTGCAGTGGCTGAAAATACCAGAGGAGACTCCAGCAAAATGCAGTGAGTGCAAGGGTGAAACTACCACAGAACACTCCAGCATCATGCAGAGACTCAAAATACCAGAAGAGAGTGCAGTAAAATGCAGAGAATGCATGGTCTGAAAATACCAGAGAAAATTGTAGTAACATGCAGAGAGTGCAGGGGCTAAAAATGCCAGAGGAGATTGCAGTAAATTGCAGGGGCTGAAAATACCAGAAACTGCAATAAAATGCAGGTGTCTCATGAGCTGAAAACATTTACTCCCTAGAGGGATTCTGGGGAGAGTCTTACTTCTAACCTCTTGTCCTTTCTCTTCTCTGGTGCCAGATATTTGTCATGATGTCTGTGATCAACAACCAGAGCAATCCAGGATCCGATGTTGCCCACTATAAGTGGCTGATGTTCTTCGGAACAATTTCCATCAAGCGAGCGGGGGTTGTAATTGCACGCTTACTTTAACCCCTAAGAAGAGAATGTCAGATAAAGAGCAAAAAAGAATGAATTCGCAGAGGTTGGTTTTACAGTACGTTGTGCCTTGCATGGAATCATATGGCTTGTGCATAGTGGACAATTTCGTGGGACACAAATGTGGAGAGAAGATCTTACAAGAGGTCCAGACTCTGTATCAGTTCGGCAACTTTCAGGATGCAAATCAAAAATCAGGGAGCACCCAGGCTATTCGCGGGGATAAAATTCTTTGGGTAGAAGGCAGCGAGCAAGGATGTGAAAATATAGGCGTCCTGTTGTCCAAAATGGATAAACTGATCATGTATGCAGATGGAAACTTGTAAAAGCAGCAAGCAGGCACGCTCACCTCCATCTGCTTCCCTGCCCTCTCTGCGTCCCGCCTTCCTCTGATGTCATTTTCTTTCAGGCGGGACGCTGAGAGGGCAGGGAAGCAGATGGAGTCGAGCATGCCTGCTTGTTTCTTTTACTACTGGCGTCCCGGGTAAGTCATCGTTGTCGTTGTCATCGTCGTTTGGGGGGGCATTGCCCCCCTCGCCCCCCCAGTCTACGCCCATGATACAGACGTTCAAATACTTGAAAGATATAAATCCGCAAACGAACCTTTTCTGGAGATGGGAAAGAGGTAGAACGAGAGGACATGAAAGGAGATTGAAGGGGGGCAGACTCAAGAAAAATGTCAGGAAGTATTTTTTCACGGAGAGAGTGGTAGATACTTGGAATGCCCTCCCGCGGGAGGTGGTGGAGAGGAAAATGATAACGGAATTCAAACATGCGTGGGATAAACATAAAGGAATCCTGTTCGGAAAGAAGGGATCCTCAGGAGCTTAGCAGAGATTGGATGGCAAAGGCGGGGCTGGTGGTTGGGAGGCGGGGTTAGTGCTGGGCAGACTTATACAGTCTGTGCCCTGAAAATGACAGTTACAAATCAAGGTAAGATATATACAAAAATTAGCACATATGAGTTATCTTGCTGGGCAGACTGGATGGACCGTGCAGGTCTTTTTCTGCCGTCATCTACTATGTTACCATGTTACTATATCATATCTCCTCTTTTCATCTCCTCTAGGGTATACATATTCAGGTCTTGACGTCTCCTCTCATACGAATTCTGGTGCAGACCCCATACCATTGTGTTTGGGTTCCTCTGAACTGCTTCAAATCTGTTTAAATCCTCCATGAGATACAGTCTCCAAAACTGAACATGGTACTCCGAGTGAGGCCTTATCAATGACTTGCACAGAGGTGCTATCACTTCCTCTTTTCTGCTGGTAATGCCTACATAAGTACATAAGTACATAAGTAGTGCCATACTGGGAAAGACCAAAGGTCCATCTAGCCCAGCATCCTGTCACCGACAGTGGCCAATCCAGGTCAAGGGCACCTGGCACGCTCCCTAAACGTAAAAACATTCCAGACAAGTTATACCTAAAAATGCGGAATTTTTCCAAGTCCATTTAATAGCGGTCTATGGACTTGTCCTTTAGGAATCTATCTAACCCCTTTTTAAACTCCGTCAAGCTAACCGCCCGTACCACGTTCTCCGGCAACGAATTCCAGAGTCTAATTACACGTTGGGTGAAGAAAAATTTTCTCCGATTCGTTTTAAATTTACCACACTGTAGCTTCAACTCATGCCCTCTAGTCCTAGTATTTTTGGATAGCGTGAACAGTCGCTTCACATCCACCCGATCCATTCCACTCATTATTTTATACACTTCTATCATATCTCCCCTCAGCCGTCTCTTCTCCAAGCTGAAAAGCCCTAGCCTAGCCCTAGCCTCTTTCTATGCAGCTTAGCCCACTCTTGTCTTTCGCCCCCTGTTGGAAGGGACGGGACACTCGTGTATTCCAAGGCTCACCTCTGCACTGCTTCTCTCTCTCCTGTCTTGCTGGCTGTCTGAGCATCATATTCCCATCCCCTCCCCCACAGATTCTTGCTGCCTTAGGCAGGTGCTTAGACTGCCTAATGGCAGAGCCAGCTCTGATGCTTACACTTTAAAGGAAGCAACCTGAAGCGAGTGAGTGAAGTACTATAGATGATAGATTCTCACATCAGAAGACAATGCACTGTGTTACAGAGAAGGTCATCAAACGCCTCTTCTTCTTGCCTTTAAATGCCACCCCTGGGTGTAGCCTGAAAAGAAGGAAGCTCTTCTTTAGAGCTATATTAGCCCTCCCAGGTATTCCTTCTAATAGTCAGATGATGTCCAAAAGGCTACTCATCTCATTAATGTATTAAACAGCTTAATGGAGGAAGCTAACAGCAATTACTGCAGAAAGAACTGCTTCCTTAATCCCATTTAGGACGTTTATACGCTTGTACATGAGATGATTTACAGAAGTAACTTTCTGCAAGGTCACAGGATTCAGGAGAGGAGGCTGCGGATAAATGGGGACGGCCAGACAAGCTTCAAAGAGGAGAAACAACAATCTCACTTGATTACTGTTCCTTCCCTGTGAATCTCTTGTGCTCGGGCTGCATCATACAGGCCAGTGGCGTAGCCACAGGTGGGCTTGGGTGGGCCAGGGCCCACCCATTTATGGCTCAGGCCCACCCAACAGTAGCACATGTTTAGTGGTAACTGGTGGGAATCCCAAGCTCTGCCAGTTGAAGATTTCCCCCTGATGGTAATGAAAACGCTACTCTCCATGACACCGGCACCTGCGTGTGCTCCGTTATTTATTTATTTATTAATACATTTATATCCCACATTTTCCCACTGACTGCAGGCTCAATGTGGCTTACACAATCTGCATGAAATACAATTATACAGTTTGAAAGTAAGATAAAATAACATTTAAACAGCAATATGTAAAAAGATAATAAGGATAATTAGTGTTCTTGTTTTGAGTTTTCAGTGCATTCCTGCTGTCAAGGTGGAAAGAAGCGTTTTCCCACCAGCTGAGATTTTTTTTTTGAGGGGGGGAGAACACTTGGTGCCCACCCAATTCTTCACTAGGCCCACCCAAAATCTATTGTCTGGCTACCAGGGGCGTATCTGAGATTCAGCGGTAGGGGGGGCAGGGGCTAGAGTGAGGGGGCACATTATAACCCCTCCCCCTACCGCCGCCGCCCCCCCGCCGTTGTCATCATCGTCGTCAACCCTCCCCCCTAACCGCCGTTAACCCTCCCCCGCCTACCGCCAACCCTTTCCCCGCCTACCACCGTCACCTACCCCGAGGTCCGCTCCTGCCGGTTTTTTAAACTATTACTTCACCTCCTGACCAGGGGCGTAGCCAGCAGGGGGCATATCTGCGTGGGGCCACAGGGGCCTGGGCCCCCACAGATTTCGCCCTGGACCCCCCTACCACCGTTAACCCCCCCGCCTACCGCCAACCCTTTCCCCGCCTACCGCCGTCACCTACCCCGAGGTCCGCTCCTGCCGGTTTTTTAAACTATTACTTCAGCTGAAGCCCAGCCGAGGTCTTCTTTAACTTCATCTTCATCCTCGTGCTGTTAAAGCTGCATGATGCATCCTTCCAGTTGGATGGAGTTTGATGTCGCAGCACGTTGACATCCGTACAACGTGCTGCGACGTCAAACTCCGTCCAACTGGAACGATGCATCATGCAGCTTTAACAGCACGAGGATGAAGATGAAGTTAAAGAAGACCTCGGCTGGGCTGGCGGGGGTTGGGGTCCCCCGCCAGCTGAAGTAATAGTTTAAAAAACCGGCAGGAACGGACCTCGGGGTAGGTGACAGCGGTAGGCGGGGAAAGGGTTGGCGGTAGGCGGGGGAGGGTTAACGGCGGTAGGGGGGTCCAGGGCGAAATCTGTGGGGGCCCAGGCCCCTGTGGCCCCATGCAGATACGCCCCTGCTGGCTATGCCCCTGGTCAGGAGCAGGATCGAAGAAGATGAACACAAATAGGAATGGAAGGGTGATAGTCCCTGAACAATTTTCAGAGGACTGTGTTCATGAGTTCCTGGCTAAACTAAAAGGGGACAAAGTAATGGGGCTGGATGGCACACATCCGAGGGTACTGAAGGATCTTAGGGAAGTTCTAGCAGCTCTGTTGGCTAACTTTTTCAATGCTTCTCTAGAGTTGGGCATGGTCTGAGAGGACATGCAGAAGAGCAGACGTGGTCCCTCTCCACAAAAGGGGTTGGGAACTACAGGCCAGTAAGTCTGACTTCTGTGCTACATAAATTAATGGAAACACTTTTAAAACAGAGAATAGTAAAGCTTTTGGAATCCAATGGATTACAAGACCCAAGGCAACATGGTTTCACTACAGGCAGGTCTTATCAGATAAATCTGATTCATTTCCTTGACTGGGTAACCAGAGAGTTGGTTCGAGGGAGAGCACTAGATGTGGTGTATTTAAAATTTAGCAAAGCCTTTGACACAGTTCCACATAGATGACCAATAAACTGAGTGCCCTCGGTTTGGGCCCTAAAGTAACTGATTGGGTTAGAAACTGGTTGAGTGGGAGGTGACAGGGGGTAGTGTTAAATGGAACTCATTCTGAGGAAAAGGATGTTATCAGTGGTTCTCCACAAGGTTCGGCTCTTGGGCTGGTTCTTTGTAACATTTTTTAAGCGATATTGCAATAGGGTAGACACCCCTGATGGTGTGGGTAACATGAGGAAGGACCTAGTGAAGCTAGAGGAATGCTCTAGAATTTAGCAAGTTAGATTTAATGCTAAAAAAGGCAGTACACCCCCACTTACACACCAAAGAATAGCACCCCCCACTCACATTCATCCATACACCCCTCAGCAAAATACTCACACTCACGTGTTCTCACACACTGCTCAGCAAAACATCCCCATTCACACTCACCCATTCTTACACACCCCTCAGCAGAACACCCCAACTCAAACCCTCTTCATCAGTACACCCCCCATTCACTCATTTCTTGCTGGGAAAAATGGGGATAAAAACTTTCCGAACTGCATAGATTGCATTTCTCCTCTCAGGTTCTCCCCTCATCACTATAAACCTTGTCGTCCTTGCTACCGTCATGGCCTCTGGATAATAAAACATCAGTCAAGACAGGGTGGAAGGCACTGTAGATGCAAGAAAACGTTAACCAATACCCAGTATTGTAAGGCTTCTCAACTATATTACAATAAAAATCTTATGGAAGTTCAGTGATCCGATTGTGCTAAACTGTTCACCACTGTCCCGTACAATTGTTTTCTGTACTATCAGATCTCACCTCTCGGAGTTTGATGCCATCAATCCCAGCCACTTTAACACCTGACTCATTTGCCTTGCATTTCATTTCTAAATTCTTGGTGGTAATTTGTTGGCATAATGGAGGTATAAAAATGATTGTATTTCCTACTTCTGGGGAGAACTTGGTAGCAAATACTTTTGTATAGCAACCGCTCTCCCCAAAGCAATTACCAATTGTACCTGTATTTGGTAAGTTACTACTAAAGGAATTTGATTGCTTTCTCAACTACACATAGCCTTGGGTGATTTATTTCCACAAATTACGGGTGGCTGGCCCATTGGTATTTGGGGAGAGGGATAAATTCACCCAAAAATTCAAGTCCTAAATTAAACCACTGCTAAATGTATAGGGGTAAATTCTACTTAGGTCGCTAAAAAACACCAACAATCTAAGTGCTAAGCCAGTGCCCTATAATTGCAGAGCTGCACACAATTCTGTTAGAGAAGACTAACATAAATCTACAGCTATGTGCAAACTTTAGGTGTGACCACTTACGCCATGTCACAAGAACATAAGAATAGCTATACTGGGTCAGACCGATGGCCAATCCAGGTCACAAGTACCTGATAGAAACCCAAATAGTAGCAACATTCCATGCTACCAACCCCAGGGGCAGCAGTGGATTCCCTAATGTGCATCACAATAACACACTATGAGGCTCATTTTCAAAGCACTTAGCCTCCCAAAGTTCCATAGAAACCTATGGAACTTAGCCTCCCAAAGTGCTTTGAAAATATGCCTCCATGGACTTTTCCTCCAGGAACTTGTCCAAACCTTTTTTAAACCTAGATACACTAACCGCTGTTACCACATCCTCCGGCAAAGAGTTCCAGAGCTTAACTATTCGTTGAGTGAAAAAATATTTCCTCCTATTTGTTTTAAAAGTATTTGCATGTAACTTCCTCGAGTGTCCCCTAGTCTTTGTACTTTTGGAACGAGTAAAAAATCGATTTACTTCTACTCGTTGTACACCACTCAGGATTTTGTAGACCCTCAATCCTATCTCCCCTCAACCATTTCTTTTCCAAGCTGAAGAGCCCTAACCTCTTTAGCCTTTCCTCTTACGAGAGGAGTTCCATCCTCTTTATCATTTTGAGCCTTTTCTAATTCTGCTACATATTTTTTGAGATACAGCGACCAGAATTAAATCTGAGATAAATGGTGGCACCTAAATGCAGCAGTTGGGCATAAAAAATGATACTATTCTAAAAAGTGTGTGCAAGAATAGTCAGAATGCCCCTGACATACCCATGCCCCGACCGCTTTAACACCCCCTTAGCATTTGCACATGAGAGAAGTTACGTTCACTGTTTATAGACAATGGCAAATTAGCAGCAATTAGTGCTTGTTAATGCCAATTACTGGTATTTATCACCAATTACTGGCCAATTTAGTACCAATTAGTTAATTATATTACACACCTAACTGGCCCTATTCTATAAGTGAATGCCCAACTGCACAGCTAACTTTGGGCAGCAGTTACAGGATTTGGGGGACACCGGCTAGTGGCATGAGTTCTGTCCTTATAGCACCACTGCTTATCCAGATAGTGGAAATGAATATACCGTGGCCAGCATTTAAACAACACGCTCACCCCCACAGTTGAATATCAACCCAGCTGTTTATAAAAGACTTAAAATACATAAGGATGTGCGTTACTAGTGTGGCGAAAGCAAAGTGTTCCTGAAAACATGTAGCATGTGGAAGAAGTGCTATGAGACGTTAATCTGAGATATAGAGGAGAGGAGGGAGAAGAAAAAGCAGTGCAAAGGTCAAAAAATAAAATGGAAAAGAAATGTGCCAGCCCAAAGCTGCAGTCCATTATTGCTGCTTTTCTCATTTCCTGAGGTTATCTCAGCAGAGAAACCGCTGCTCCTGGAAGTACATGCACTCACGTATACAGCTCATAACGTGCTCCACTTACAGCTTAGTAGGATCATCCATCTTTGCTGACAAAACTTTCTTCAGATTAAACCAGAAATGTGAAAAGCTCTAATCCTTGCTTGGAAAGGACAGGGCCATCTTTGACCTGCCATAACGTCCGATATGAACAGCTTACCTAGGTTTCTCCCCCTTCAGAAAGCATTTATTAAAAAGAATAAGAACCTGAGTCCCA
The DNA here is from genome assembly GCF_901765095.1 of Microcaecilia unicolor. Taxonomy (NCBI): domain Eukaryota; kingdom Metazoa; phylum Chordata; class Amphibia; order Gymnophiona; family Siphonopidae; genus Microcaecilia; species Microcaecilia unicolor. Next base: position 357,731,668 of record NC_044035.1, on the reverse strand, counting down.
GTTTCAAGCCTCACACTAATGTACAAATAGTTCCTTGATAGTGGTGCTGAATGGACAGCTCCCATCAAAAGACCCACATCCTTGCAATATACCAAGCTGCAAAGGGCACATATCACAGGACCGCACAGTCACTCTCATGGGAAAAACATTCAGCATAAGGAGATCCTTACACATACTCATCTTTAAATGTAGTGTAAATTATTCAATGCAAAAAATGTGAAGAAGGCTGCTATGTTGGACAGACAGGCCAAATGCTAAAGACAAGAGTCAATCTAGGCAGACACCACATCAAACACCACAGTGCTAACCAAGGTGACACCTCTGTAGGACAGCATTTTGCAAGACCAGAGCACTGCATTAATGATTTTATGGTGAAAATACTAAAATGAAATTTTAAAAGCCATCCAGGAATGTAAAACCTTTGAAGTTAAAAGGATGAAATATTTTGACACCCACCAGTCATGACGAAACAAAGATCTGGGTTTCCTATCACATTGTAAACCATAAAATTATACTGTTTGATCATCCTCTGATCACTCATTCAGCTTCCCCCCCATCTGTACCTTTCCCCTTGAGACTGTCATTGGAATACGTTTATGCTTCACATACAATATTCTGATATTAATTGCTCATTTCTGATCTGAAGAAGGGTTACCTTCGGAAGCTAATCAAAAAATGTATTAAGTTAGTCCAATAAAAAAGGAATCATCTTCTTTTCTTTTCTTTTCTTTGTTTTGTTTTATTTCTATTTATTACCATCTCAATCAGGAAATGCAGGATGTAAAGTATGAAGAAAGGAGCTAGCAGTAAACTTCAGAGGCTTGAATCATATTGTGGATGTCATTTCATTTTTCATTTCTTTCCATTTGAAATTGAAATGAAAGAAAAACACAAGCCCTCCCCACCCCACTCCCAAATTTTCAAAAAATCCCTACTGTTTCCTCTCCTCATTCTTCCACCCATCGGGACCTCCCAAGCCCCTAAATTACCCACAGTCATAAAGATCCAAGCAAGAGAAGAGGACCCCAAGTTGCTCCCACCTCACCAGTACCTTATTTCCAAATGGCGCTGGCTGATCTGAGATTATGGGAATAATCCTATATATTAATTCTCACCTCCAACGTTCTGACTTGCCTGGGACCGTGGCTCATTCTGAGTTGGTCTGCTAGGTTCTGTAGATCAGGCTGACATCACCATAGCCATTATGATGTCAACTTCAGAACCCGGGGGGGGGGGGGGAATAAAACATGCCTCACAGCTGATCCATGTCCAGAGGAGGGTCGCTGGACATGGGTGGCTGGAGGGGGGCAGGGAAGAGAGGAGGGTCTCTGGACATGGGTGGCTAGAGGGGGGAGCAGGGGAGAGAAGAGGGTCGCTGGACATGGGTGAGAGGAGGGTCGCTAGACATGGGTGGCAGGAGGGGGGCAGGGGAGAGAGGAGGTTCGCTGGACATGGGTGGCTGCAGTGGGCACAGGGGGAGAGGAGGGTCGCTGGACAGGGGTGGCTGCAGGGGAGCCGAGGAAAACCTTGCTAGCGCCCGTTTCATTTGTGTCAGAAACGGGCCTTTTTTACTAGTAAGAAGTAATCAGCACCTCAAATCCATGTATGCAACACCGTACAGTTCTGATAAGGTAAAAATTCACTGGAGCCACAGGCAAGAGGAGGCCTGTTAAAATTTGAGACAAAGTGCCATGGATTTGTATTTTTAATTTCCAACATTTTTATTTGGTGCTTTGTCTTTTTCGGGGAGTTATGGAAAGAGGTGGTTCTGTTGCTCTTCTGGGCTTCCAGCTCAATGGGAACCAGCATCTCCTGGGCTGAGGTGCTAAGAACTCTCTCAATTTAGCCCAGCAATCCTAGGTTGTTATTTAACCATTTGTTTGTATGTGACTAGAGACTCTGATTTTGTGGTTCTTTTAAACAAATGCTTTCTGAAGGGAGAGAAACCTAGAGGGGTTGATATTCAAAGCAATTTAACCGGCCAGGAATGGCTCCTGACTGGTTAAATTCTGCTGATATTCAGTGGCAATTAACCAGTTAGTGCTGCTGAATACCAACACTAACCGCCAAACATGAAGCCGGCTATTTTGTGGGCGGTCAAGGGGCAGACATAGCACTCGTGTGGTTAAGTGCCGATATCCAGCAGTTAACTGCATAAGGGAACTGTATAAATAGGACTGTGTTCGATGTGGTCCTATCTTTATGCGCAGTTAAGTGTTGAATATTGCACTTAACCACATAAGTTTTAGCTGGCTAAATACAACTGCATATTTAATATCAGCTTCCGGATATGGTCTGGCAGGGGCAGCCCAAGGCAATCTGCCGCCCAAGGCAGAGATGAGATGTCCCCCCACCCCCCACCCATGCCTGGTTTGACATCTCCCCCTACCCTCCTCAATCTAACCAGATAACAGGATATCTAGAAAGATGTGAAACGTTTTCGGTGTGACTGGATAGCTATACTACCATAGACTGTTACGGACACACATAGTTACAGCCTGAGGTGACAGCAGGTCCCTCCATTATACTCTAAATGATTTCCTTACAGCCTTCCCTGGTTTGTTTTGTGGTTGGCAGTACATTAACCCAATACCCTGAAAAGGTTAAGCTACGGAAATATACTGAGGTGAGTAATGAGTAGGCAGATCTGAGAAGGAATCTGAAAGGTACAAGAACAGGAAACTGAGGTGACAGGAAATGACTCCACTGCATTGAGTTTTCAAGAACAAATACGGCAGACTGAAGCCAGTGATGTGAGGCTCTTTTTATAGTGTCTGAATCATCTCCCTATGAGGAGGGATAATGCACGTTGCCATAGTGACTTCTAGTGTTCACCACAGAGAGTGGCCCTCTCCCTCCGCTGTGCAGTTCAAGGAAGCAGCAAAATCCCTTTCAGGTCTGTCTCTTCATCCCTCATCCTCTCCTGTCCCCTTCTGATTCCTCTCAAGGCTTCTGAACTTGAACCCTTTCCAGCAGGGGCGTAGCCAGACAACAGATTTTGGGTGGGCCTGGGCAAGAAATGGGTGGGCACCAAATGTTCACCCCCCACCACCACCACCAAAAGACATCTCAGCTGGCAGGAAAATGCTTCTTTGTACCTTGGCAGTCTGCAGCAGGCATGCACTGAAAACTGAACGTGCGCAGGTGCCAGTATTGTGGAGAGTAGAGTTTTCATTACCATCAGGAGGAAGTCTTCAGCTGGTAGAGCATGGGATCTCCACCAGCTACCGCTAAATGTGTGCTGCTGTTGGGTGGGCCTGAGCCCTAAGTGGATGGGCCCTGGCCCACCCAGGCCCACCTGTGGCTACGCCACTGCCTTCCAGGACATTACAGCTTTTTCCTCTTATTTGTTTCCTTGTGATGGATGAGAGCCTTCTCCTGGTCAGTTGCTACATATCTGTCAGAGTAACAGATCTAAGAGGGGTGCTGAAGCTTGCAGACCTGGAAAATCCACAAGAATTCACAAGTGGTGGAGGAAAAACACTCCACAAGCTCCTCATCAGGTTACCGGACAAAAGTCACATTCCTTACTGTCAGGGGCGTAGCTAGGTGGAGGCATGGGCCCCACAGATTTAGCCCTGGCCCCCCTACTTTCACCCCCCCCCACCGCTGACCCCCACCACTATCGACCCCCTCCTGCTGCCGCCAACCCTCCCCGCCGCCGCCTTCAGGTACCTTTGATGGCGGGAGTCCCCAACCCCCTTCAGCGCCAGTCTCCGGCACATTGCTGATCTGGATTCTGTTTCTGTGAGTCTTTTCTTGACTCCTGATGTCCGCACTTAGGAACGCGCAGGATGTCAGAACTCACAGAAACAGAATCCAGATCAGCAAATGCGTCGGAGTAGACTGATGTTAAACAGGACTTCAGCTGGCAGGGGGAACCCCCGCCAGCAAAGGTACCTCGTGGTGGCGGGGGAGACGACGGCAGAGGGAGAGGGGGTCGATAGTGGCGGAGGAGGGTTGGCGGCAGCGGGAGGGGGGGTTGATAGTGGCTGGGGAGGATTGGCGGCAGTGGGAGGAGGGGGGGGGTCAAAAGTGGCAGGGGGGTCAGCAGCGCCGGGGGGGGGGGGCTAAAATGTGCCCCCTCACCTTGGGCTCTGGACCCCCCTCCCACCAAAGTCTGGCTATGCCTCTGCTTACTGTCCTTACCAGAATAGTCAGATAAGTGGGTTATGAGCCTCTGCCGGCAGAGGGAGGGAGAGAAAAACATCCCAAGCTGACTCTCCTCACCTTTAAAGTTGATTCAGCGGAGCCCCTAAGCCCTATTTCTGTCTCCAGAAGATGGTGAAAGATGCTTTGACTGGTCTGGTGCAGTAAATTTAGAATAAGGTCAGGGGGGAAACTGTTATGTTTCTTCTTCCCCCAATGTGTCTAGGTCAAAGCGGTAGAGCTTCTATGTAACGGTCCAAAATGACAGATTTTCCATGTCCCTAGGAAGACGTGGTTAGACTGGGGATCCAGGCAGTGTTATCTGCGAGCCTAGTAGCAAGAGCTTTGCTCCAGCAGTCAACAGGTTTCAGAATGGCCCTATGGAGATGCAGCCTTCTTGGGGTGTGGTTGTGTCATTCGTGGAAGACTCACTATACGATCTGGTTCAAACATTGTCTGAGTTTATGATGGCTGTGATTTCAGTGTGTTAGTCCCTTTGATTGAGGCATTGGGTAGCAGAGATAGCCTTCAAAGTATGCCTTTGTAAGACACCCTTTAGGGATACAGTGGGGGAAATAAGTATTTGATCCCTTGCTGATTTTGTAAGTTTGCCCACTGACAAAGACATGAGCAGCCCATAATTGAAGGGTAGGTTATTGGTAACAGTGAGAGATAGCACATCACAAATTAAATCCGGAAAATCACATTGTGGAAAGTATATGAATTTATTTGCATTCTGCAGAGGGAAATAAGTATTTAATCCCTCTGGCAAACAAGACCTAATACTTGGTGGCAAAACCCTTGTTGGCAAGCACAGCGGTCAGACGTCTTCTGTAGTTGATGATGAGGTTTGCACACAAGTCAGGAGGAATTTTGGTCCACTCCTCTTTGCAGATCATCTCTAAATCATTAAGAGTTCTGGGCTGTCGCTTGGCAACTCGCAGCTTCAGCTCCCTCCATAAGTTTTCAATGGGATTAAGGTCTGGTGACTGGCTAGGCCACTCCATGACCCTAATGTGCTTCTTCCTGAGCCACTCCTTTGTTGCCTTGGCTGTATGTTTTGGGTCATTGTCGTGCTGGAAGACCCAGCCACGACCCATTTTAAGGCCCTGGCGGAGGGAAGGAGGTTGTCACTCAGAATTGTACGGTACATGGCCCCATCCATTCTCCCATTGATGCGGTGAAGTAGTCCTGTGCCCTTAGCAGAGAAACACCCCCAAAACATAACATTTCCACCTCCATGCTTGACAGTGGGGACGGTGTTCTTTGGGTCATAGGCAGCATTTCTCTTCCTCCAAACACGGCGAGTTGAGTTCATGCCAAAGAGCTCAATTTTTGTCTCATCTGACCACAGCACCTTCTCCCAATCACTCTCGGCATCATCCAGGTGTTCACTGGCAAACTTCAGACGGGCCGTCACATGTGCCTTCCGGAGCAGGGGGACCTTGCGGGCACTGCAGGATTGCAATCCGTTATGTCGTAATGTGTTACCAATGGTTTTCGTGGTGACAGTGGTCCCAGCTGCCTTGAGATCATTGACAAGTTCCCCCCTTGTAGTTGTAGGCTGATTTCTAACCTTCCTCATGATCAAGGATACCCCACGAGGTGAGATTTTGCGTGGAGCCCCAGATCTTTGTCGATTGACAGTCATTTTGTACTTCTTCCATTTTCTTACTATGGCACCAACAGTTGTCTCCTTCTCGCCCAGCGTCTTACTGATGGTTTTGTAGCCCATTCCAGCCTTGTGCAGGTGTATGATCTTGTCCCTGACATCCTTAGACAGCTCCTTGCTCTTGGCCATTTTGTAGAGGTTAGAGTCTGACTGATTCACTGAGTCTGTGGACAGGTGTCTTTCATACAGGTGACCATTGCCGACAGCTGTCTGTCATGCAGGTAACGAGTTGATTTGGAGCATCTACCTGGTCTGTAGGGGCCAGATCTCTTACTGGTTGGTGGGGGATCAAATACTTATTTCCCTCTGCAGAATGCAAATAAATTCATATACTTTCCACAATGTGATTTTCCGGATGTAATTTGTGATGTGCTATCTCTCACTGTTACCAATAACCTACCCTTCAATTATGGGCTGCTCATGTCTTTGTCAGTGGGCAAACTTACAAAATCAGCAAGGGATCAAATACTTATTTCCCCCACTGTATGTGTCTCTTTAGAGAGAACTCAAAAACCTGGGGAATCCAGAATTCCTAGATTTCCAGAAGACAGGCGATGGGGGTGCCTTCAGATCTACTAAAAATATTACAATGAGAGGCAGAGAGACCAGGAAACACAGGTCAAGGAGGTCAATCTTTAGCTAGAATAGGCATCTGGCCTGGAATTTCTCCTTGTGGGAGGAACAACGCTACCTAGGAAGGAGATACAAGTTCTACTGGGGGTGCCCAGTCCTCCCAATGAAAGTCAAGAGGTTTGCTCTGAGATTTTGCTGGTGGGATATTGGATCATCCAGTTCCATTTGGAATGGACCAGTATCACGTCTGACCTATGGGTGCTAGCATTATTTAAGACTACTCCTTGGAGTTCCAGAGACCCATGCTGGTGGCCTTTGTGAAATCTTTGAGTCATGTGGTGGTAAAGACTGCCACAGTGGAAGATATTTTGCACTGACTACTGAGCCTGGAAGCTATAGTCCCAGTGCTAAGCAATGAACATGGGTTGGGCAGATACTCTATTTCACTGTGCCTGATAAAGGTTGTATGTTTCATTTCATCTTATATTTCAAGAAGGTCAACTATTTCCTCCAGGTTTCACACTTCAGAGTGGAGACCCTGTGCTCAGTTATTACTGTGATCAGGCAGGGAGAGTTTCTCACTTCGCTCGACCTCACAAAAGCCTGCTTGTACATGCTGACCATAGGTGATCATCAGGATTTCACCAAGAAACTGTCACTCATGCATACAGGCCATCTTAACTGGTTTGGAGGGGGGAGGTCATACCAATATTCTATCTAGCCCAGCATCCTGCCTCCAATAGTGGCCAATCCAGGTCACAAGTACCTGGTAGAAACCCAAACAGTAGCAACATTTCATGCTACCAATCCCAGGGCAAGCAGTGATTTCCCCCATGTCCATCTCAATAACAGACTGTGGACTTTTCCTCCAGGATATTGTCCAAACCTTTTTAAAATCCAGATATGTTAACTGCTGTTACCACATCTTCCGGCAGCAAGTTCCAGATCTTAACTATTCTTTGAGTGAAAAAGTTGCCTCCTATTTCCATGTAATTTTGTTGAGTGTCCCCTGATCTTTGTATGTTTTGACTTAGAGTCTCGCATCTGATGCTGGTTACTACAGATGTCTTAGTAGCTGGGGAGCCCACTGCCAGGAAAGAATGATGCAAGGATGATAGCCCTAGTATGAAGAATAAGGGGCTGCCCTATCCTGGGTAGGCCACTAGGTGGCACTGTTCCCATAGAAATGGGGGGAAATGTCCAGGATGAGTCACTAGAGGGAGCCAGTAGGGGAATGTCCAGGTGGAGGTTGCTAGGACCAAGGAGAGTCCTGGGCTGGAAACAGGTGTAGGTGGTTGTGGGCTTGGTACTGGCTGGAATTAGGGGGAAGAGCCTAAAGGGGTGGAGAAGCTAATTAACCACCCTATACCTGCCTGTGTGGTGAAAGAGGAGCTGGAGCCCTGGCAGCTGGAGGAAGAAGATCCCCTTGAAGGTACTGGCTGAACTCTGTGGACTTTTGAAGCTCTCTGCTGAAATGGTGACAGCTGCACTACCCTCTGAGAAAGAAAAGTAAATGCTTTTGTTTGGCTGTTTGAACTGTGAAAGTTTGAGGAACTGCTTTAAATGTTTGAATTGAAGAAGAAATGTTTAAGTTAATGAAGGAATAAGCCATGAAGATTATGTTAAATGGCAACTAATAAAACCTTTAGTTATAAAAAGCCTGGTGTTGGTGAACATTTGTGGGAGGTGAAGAGGAGACAGAGAACTCCTCTGTGTTTGAGGCAGAGTCCTGGGGAATTACCTAGAAGTGTGGGGCCCAACCGTGACTGTGTGTGTCAAGGAAGCTAAGCAGGGTCAGCCATGGCTCGAGTCTGGAAGGGTGACCAGCTCACACTAGAAAGAGGCAAAATGGATGCTCAACCACCTAAAGACCAAACAATCAGATTGGCTCTGGAGAGGCTTCAGTCATGGATTCAGAGCAAAGCCATCAAGGTCTTTTCAGATAATGTGACGATGGTGGTGTCAGAGAATGAGAGGGGGGACATCAGAGCTGATAGCGGCTCAGAAAAACATGACTTTCCTCTATTAGGCAGAGAGTCACTTGTCAGCTCTTTCAGTGGCACATGTAGCAAGTATGGATACGTGCCGGTGGATATTCTAAGCTGTCACTCTGGATCCAGGAGAGTGGGAGCTCTCAGACAAGTCCTTTGCCAGAGTGGTAAACATATGGGGGGCACTTGAAGTGGATCTAGTGGCCAAGGTGATGTACTTTTCAACCATCAAAGGGTGGTATAGGTGTCCTGGCCTGGTCATAGTCCTTGAATATCCTTCTGTACATAATGCCATTGGCTGTTCTTGGGCAAAATACTACAGTGGACCATCCAGGGCTGATTGTTTTTAGCTCAAAACTGGCCCCAGTGCTTGTGGTAAGCTGATCTCATAAAGACTCTAGTGGAAGAGCCACTGAGGTTTCCAAGAGAGGACGACCAATTCTGATGGACGACACATCTCCTTTATCTCTTACTGCCTGGTTCTTGAAAGGAATGGTGACATCTACGCTGGATGGGGTTGGAGTGGGCTGCGAAGGCAACTCCAATACTTGGGGAATAAACTACTGCAATAATAGGGAATAAGACCAGTGCCAGTCAGACTTCTCTGGCATGTGTTTATTTGTTTTGATTTTGCTCACATCTTATATTCAGGTACACTGGGCATTTTCTATCCCTGGAGGGCTCACAATCTCATTTTGAACCTGAGGGAATAGAGGGTTAAGTGACTTGCCTTAGATCACAGGGGGAAGCAGTGGGATTTGAACTAAGTGACTAGCTCAAGATCACAAGGAGCAGCAGTGGGATTTGAACTGGCCACCTCTGGCTGTCAAGACTGGTGCTCTAACCACTAGGCCACTCCTCCACTCTATGTAGGAATATGGGGGACTTTTGAAGGATGCTGGTAGTCTTGATGTCTGATATTCTGCCTTCCCTCCAAGGGATTAAACAGAGGATTATCACAGAATTCTTTCAAGGTTCAGGTAACAGCCCTAACATGTTTCATGCGAAGATTTAGAATAGATCTTTGGCCCTACATGTGGAGGTAGGATACTTTCTCATGTGTGTGAAGCATATCAAGCATTCCTTTAGGCTTGTAATTTCTCCATGGACCTTGATTTTTTTTCTTAAGGCTTGACAGTGGCGCCTTTCAAACCTCTCAGGGCTGCTATCATTAGGACTTCACAATAAAGATTTTATTCTTGGTGGCAATTAGTTTGGTAAAGAAGACTTCCAAATTTCGGGATCTGTCCTGAAGAGACCCTTTTTTGTGCTTTTCCAAGGAGAAGCTACGATCAAGGTTGTGCATTTTTTTTTTTTTTTTTTTTTTTTACCAAAAGTGGTATCTCAGTTCCACTTGAACTAAGCAATTTGGTTGCCAACGTTCTATGAGATGGCCTGGAAAATCATAGGGAGTTTCGTCTTCTGTTTGTTGGTCAGATACTTTAGATCATTAATTATTGTTGGAAAATCTGCAGACCTTTTACGGTCTTTGGAGGATTGAACAAGGGGGACACCACTTCCAAAGCATCCATTGTACAGTGGACTAAAGAGGCAAGGGTTTCCACGTATATCAACTAAGGGAAGCTGGTTCCAAAAGGACTGTGGGCTCATTCTACTGAGAACAAATGTACTCCTGGTGGAATGCTGGCCAGTTTCACCAAGACATTGTTACACTCCTTTTCAAAGCATTATAGACTGGACATGCAGGGAAAAGAGGATTCTACCTTTGCCAAAGGTGTCTACAAGACTCTTCATATTTTTTGCATGGTATAATTTGAGGAGGTTGGGTATGTCATGCACATCTGTACTGGTCACTTTGGAAGGTATAAGAGCGTCAGAGGAAAAGTAAAAACAAAACAGAAGGTTAGAGAGAAGGGTCAAGTGTGAGTCAGATTGTCTTCTAGTCAGGCTAGGCAATAGTCTTGGGGTTGGACAGTGTGATTGTTTGGGTTGCTAACGATTGCACTGTGCATTCAACTTCAGAGCTAAGTTGGTTTAAAGAGCTTTGTTAGACTATACTTACAAGGGGTCTGCTGCACTTACTTTTGGGAAGGAGAGTCAGATTTGAATGCTCTCTGTTTCCATCTGCTGGCAGGAAGACATACAGTAAACCACTTGTCTGTACTGATCTGGTAAGACTCAAGAAAATTAATGGGTAAATCTAAATTTCACCTTTTTATTCTTTGAAGATGTGACTTTAAAGCATTTTGCAGGGAAAACAACAGAAGGGAAGAAAACTGTAAAGTAATGCTTGCTCTTGTCTTTAAGTCCAGTTGCTATACCATCGGGCAGGTCTGACACATGCCACTGCCTGTCCACAAGTCAATTCCACAAACCTTTAGACCCTCAGAGACTGCAGTCCTGTATTTGCAGTTTGCACTTACAATAAGGTGGAGCCACCTCAGGGAGCCCGTCATCTTTTCCCTTTCACGCCACAGTCTCACTCCACAGATCTCAACTGATTCTCAGGTCATGTTCCTTTCTTTTGTTTTCTTTTGCCTGGTACAGAATTTCTATTTGTGTGCTTGCAGCTCTCTGCTTCCACCCTGCTGAGGTCTCACACATTTCCCCTTTGCTCTTTTTCCCTGCAATCCTGTAAGCAGGAGATAATGTGCTATTTTTGTCTCTTTTCACATGGATATGGTGATGCCCTGTTCATCCTGTGATAATGTTTCCGTCATTTCATCTTCTTGTACTACAGAAATGGAAGAGTGAGTGAGTGAGAAAAAAAAAGAAGTGAAAAACGGCAGGAGGAGAAACAGAGAAATTCACAAAATACGGCAGATGTTACTGCAAAAATGTGTCATTGGAAGAACCAGAAATAAATGCAAACCCAGTGCTGGCTTGGGGACTTTCTGCTACCTGCAAGAACTGTCAGCTCACACTACTGGACTATAAGAGTGGGAAGGAGGGAGCTTTGAAAGGGCTCCATTATGTAGACTTTGAGCTCCTGCCCCTTTAAGGCTGAGCATTGTAAATTTTTTGCCCAATATACAAAGCAATTTAAATGACTCAGGGAGGCTGCTGGCCGTTTAAATCACTTGTCCATGAATAACTGTGAATATTCAGCTACAAAATCATCTACGGAGAAGCCCCGAGTTACATGACAGACTTGATTGACTTACCAATTAGAAATACATCCGAATCAACAGGATCTTATCTAAAGTGGAGGAGTGGCCTAGTGCTTAGAGTGGTGGACTTTGGTCCTGGGGAACTGGGATCGATTCCCACTGCAGGCACAGGCAGCTCCTTGTGACTCTGGGCAAGTCACTTAACCCTCCATTGCCCCATGTAAGCCACATTGAGCCTGCCATGAGTGGGAAAGTGCAGGGTACAAATGTAACAAAAATAAAATAGATACTATTGGAGATTCTACATGGAATGTTGCTATTCCACTAGCAACGACATTCCATGTAGAAGGCTGCGCAGGCTTCTGTTTCTGTGAGTCTTGGGGAACTGAGGAACTGAGTTGGATTCCCACTTCAGGCACAGGCAGCTCCTTGTGACTCTGGGCAAGTCACTTAACCCTCCATTGCCCCATGTAAGCCGCATTGAGCCTGCCATGAGTGGGAAAGCGCAGGGTACAAATGTTACAAAAATAAAATAGATACTATTGGAGATTCTACATGGAATGTTGCTACTATTGGAGATTCTACATGGAATGTTGCTATTCCACTAGCAACATTCCATGTAGAAGGCTGCGCAGGCTTCTGTTTCTGTGAGTCTGACGTCCTGCACGTGTAGGATGTCAGACTCGCAGAAGCCTGCGCAGCCACATTGGTGATCTGCAAGGGCCGACTTCTACATGGAATGTTGCTACTATTGGAGATTCTACATGGAATGTTGCTATTCCACTAGCAACATTCCATGTAGAAGGCTGCGCAGGCTTCTGTTTCTGTGAGTCTGACGTCCTGCACGTATGTGCAGGACGTCAGACTCACAGAAGCAGAAGCCTGCGCGGCCACATTGGTGATCTTTGGTCCTGGGGAACTGAGGAACTGAGTTCGATTCCCACTTCAGGCACAGGCAGCTCCTTGTGACTCTGGCCAAGTCACTTAACCCTCCATTGCTCCATGTAAGCCGCATTGAGCCTGCCATGAGTGGGAAAGCGCAGGGTACAAATGTAACAAAAATAAAATAGATACTATTGGAGATTCTACATGGAGTGTTGCTATTCCACTAGCAACATTCCATGTAGAAGGCTGCGCAGGCTTCTGTTTCTGTGAGTCTGACGTGAGTCTCACAGAAGCAGAAGCCTGCGCGGCCACATTGGTGATCTGCAAGGGCCGACTTCTACATGGAATGTTGCTAGTGGAATAGCAACATTCCATGTAGAATCTCAAATAGTAGCAACAGTGGAGGAGTGGCCTAGTGGTTAGGGTGGTGACTTTGGTCCTGAGGAACTGAGTTCAATTCCCACTTCAGGCACAGGCAGCTCCTTGTGACTCTGGGCAAGTCACTTAACCCTCCATTGCCCCATGTAAGCCGCATTGAGCCTGCCATGAGTGGGAAGCGCGGGGTACAAATAAATAAAAAAATCTGCACTACCTAAGCTGCAAAGGACTTAAATACAAAACAACTTACACATCTAGTTTTTTCTACATAAGCACACAACTGTGGAACGCATTACCAAAAGCCTTGAAAACTACGTACGACCACCTAAACTTCCAGAAATCACTAAAAACCAACCTGTTTAAAAAAGCATACCCTACCGATCCAACTTAAATGCCTAATCTCTGCAACACAACCAAACTAAAGCACGTAATGGACATAACACAACTCTTCTGTTCTCTGATTCCCTAATGTGTCTGTGCCACATGAACTTGATCTTACCACAACATCACCCTATATTTGTTCACATCAGAGCCTGCAAAGGCCTCTCCAGTATTACGTAAGCCACATTGAGCCTACAAATAGGTGGGAAAATGTGGAATACAAATGTAACAAATAAATAAATAAATAATCAGTTAATGCTACTGAATATCTGCAGTTAACTCCTGAGCCTACACCAGTTAATTCCAATATTCAGCCCTTAACCGCATAAGATAACCACATAATAAGAAGTCCTGTCTTATGAGGTTAAGGACTGAATATTGCACTTAACAGCATAAGGGGAAAGGGACTTGATATACCCCCTTTCTGAGGTTTTTGCAACTACATTCAAAGTGGTTTACATATATTCAGGTACTTATTTTGTACCAGGGGCAATGGAGGGTTAAGTGACTTGTCCAGAGTCACAAGGAGCTGCATTGGAAATGGAACCCAGTTCTCCAGAATCAGAGTCCGCTACACTAACCACTAGGCTACTCCTCCACTAGCAACATTCCATGTAGAATCTGAAATAGTGGAGGAGTGGCCTAGTGGTTAGGGTGGTGGACTTTGGTCCTGTGAACTGAGGAACTGAGTTCAATTCCCACTTCAGGCACAGGCAGCTCCTTGTGACTCTGGGCAAGTCACTTAACCCTCCATTGCCCCATGTAAGCCGCATTGAGCCTGCCATGAGTGGGAAAGCGCGGGCTACAAATGTAACAAAATAAATAGTAGAAACAGAATCATTCCATGTAGTAACTCAAATAGTAGCAACATTCCATGTTCCACTGCACTAACCACTAGGCTACTCCTCCACTAGCAACATTCCATGTAGAAGCCTGCCCTTGCAGATCACCAATGTGGCCGCGCAGGCTTCTGTTTCTGTGAGTCTGACGTCCTGCACATAGTGGAATAGCAACATTCCATGTAGAATCTCAAATAGTAGCAACAGAATCTCAATAGTAGCAACCACTAGGCTACTCTTCCACTCCTTGGGATTCCGGAATCTTGCTATTCTTTGGGGTTCTACATGGAATGTTGCTACTCTTTGAGATCACGAATGGAATCTTGTTAATGGGACTTGATATACCGCCTTTCTGAGGTTTTTGCAGTGGTGTACTAAGGGGGGGGCGGTGGGTGCGGCCCGCCCCGGGTGCACGCCGCTGGGGGGGTGCCGCGCGCCAGTCAGCTTTGTTGTTTCCATGCTCCCTCTGCCCCGGAACAGGTTACTTCTTGTTCCGTGGCAGAGGGAGCATGGAAACAACGAAGCTGACCGGCGTGCACCCGGGGGGGTTCTTTCGCCGGGGTGGGGGGGTGTCGAGGGGGTTCGTGCTGCACCGGGGGGGGGGGGGCGGGGTGCTGCACCCAGGGGGCGGGGCGCATCGGTGACCGCCCCGGGTGTCAGCGCCCCTAGGAACGCCACTGGGTTTTTGTAACTACATTCAAAGCAGTTTACATATATTCAGGTACTTATTTTGTACCAGGGGCATAAGTGACTTGCCCAAAGTAACAAGGAGCTGCAGTGGGAATTGAACCCAGTTCCCCAGAATCAAAGTCCACTGCACTAACCACTAGGCTACTCCTCTACTAGCAACATTCCATGTAGAAGCCTGCCCTTGCAGATCACCAATGCGGCCACGAAGGCTTCTGTTTCTGTGAGTCTGACATCCTGCATGTACATGCAAGACGTCAGACTCACAGAAACAGAAGCCTGCGCAGCTGCGTTGCTGATCTGCAAAGGCAGGCTTCTACATGGAATGTTGCTAGTGGGATAGCTAAACAAAATAAACCAGGACCTTAGCCACCGATTATTAAAGTCTCAGCTGACACCAATGCATTAGTCCACTCATCCAATATTTATAATACAATGCACACCCATACGTAGCAAGGGAACCCTCAGATGATTTTGCCACTTCTCATGCAACATTCCATGTAGAATCTCAAATAGTAGCAACAGAATCTCAATAGTAGCAACATTCCATCTAGAATCTCCAATAGTAGCAACATTCCATATAGAATCTCAATAGGGAAAGGGAAATGGGACTTGACATACCGCCTTTCTGAGGTTTTTGCAACTACATTCAAAGCGGTTTACATATATTCAGGTACTTATTTTGTACCAGGGGCAATGGAGGGTTAAGTGACTTGCCCAGAGTCACAAGGAGCTGCAGTGGGAATCAAACCCAGTTCCCCAGAATCAGAGTCCGCTGCACTAACCACTAGGCTACTCCTCCGCTCCTTGGGATTCCGGAATCTTGCTATTCTTTGGGGTTCTACATGGAATGTTGCTACTCTTTGAGATTGTGAATGGAATCTTGTTAATGGGACTTGATATACTGCCTCTCTTTGGTTTTTGCAACTACATTCAAAGTGGTATTTATTTGTACCAGGGGCAATGGAGGGTTAAGTGACTTGCCCAGAGTCATCACAAGGAGCTGTAGTGGGAATTGAACTCAGTTCCCCAGGATCAAAGTCCACTGCACTAACCACTAAGCTACTCCTCCAGCATAAATTTAGCAGCCAACATACAACCAGATATTCAATGCCGGAAGCCAGACATGTCCTGGCATTAAATATCCAGGGATACTGGACATAGCTGGCAGTGGACATAAAAAAGCTGAATGTCGGCCAGTTTGATTACCTTTGTATTGGTGATAAGGAGTGTGTATAATCTTCCTCACTAAGGGCCCCTTTTACCAAGCTACGGCAAAAGGAGACCTGCGCTGGCATTGCCAAGTGTTTTTGATGCGTGCCAAGGCCCCCTTTTACAGCAGCGGGTAAAAGGTAGGTCTTGCTTTTCTGCAGGAAATGGCCATGTGGCAAGTAAATCACTAGTAGCCATTTGGGGGGGGGGAGCCCTTACCGCCACCAGTTGAGGTGGTGGTAAGGGCTCCTGTGCTAACCTGATGGTAACCGGGCAGCGTGCGGAACTGCCTGATTACTGCCAGGTACACACCATAAGCATAAGCACGTAAGCATAAGCACTGCCACGCTGGAAAAGACCAAAGGTCCATCAAGCCCAGCACTCTGTCTCCGACAGCGGCCAATCCAGGCCCCAAGAACCTGGCAAAAACCCAAAATTTAATAACGACCAATGGATTTTTCCTTTAGGAATCTGTCCAGACCCCCTTTAAACTCAGCAAGGCCAGCTGCCATCGCTACCTTCTCCGGCAATGAGTTCCAGAGTCTAACCACGCGCTGAGTAAAGAAAAACTTTCTCCGATTTGTTTTAAACCTACCACATTCTAATTTAATCTTGTGTCCCCTGGTTCTATTATTGTTAGAAAGTGTAAACAAACGCTTCACATCTGTCCACTCTACCCCACTCATTATTTTGTACACCTCTATCATATCACCCCTCAGCCGCCTTTTCTCCAGGCTAAAGAGTCCTAGCCGTCTTAACCTCTCCTCATAAGGTAGTTGTCCTCTCCCTTTTATCATTTTCGTCGCCCTTCTCCTCACCTTCTCCAATTCCTTTAGATCTTTTTTGAGATGAGGCGACCAGAACTGAACAGAATACTCCAGGTGCGGTCGCACCATGGAGCGATATAACGGCATTATAACATCCTCATGCTTGTTTTCCATCCCTTTTTTAATAATACTCAACATTCTGTTCGCCTTCTTAGCCGCCGCAGCACATTGAGCTGAAGATTTCAACGTCCTATCCACGATGACTCCCAGATCCCTTTCTAGGTCCGTAACTCCTAAAGCGGAACCTTGCATGACATAGCTGTAATTCGGGTAAAGCCGGATATAAGGGCGTGGTGGGGATGGGAAGTACAGCTAGGCTGCTGCAGTAGCCTGGAGGTACTTTTTATTATTAATTTCTTTATTAGTTTTCATTTGATACAAAGATACAATCTTTGAATAGATACACCAGTACTTGAATAGAATTTTTCAACAACAAAAGTTATTTTCATATAATAAGGTAAAATATTGGTTTTAAAAGTCCACAAATAAGGAAGAAAATCTAAAATTATACCAAAGGAAGTTGGTCTAATACTCCTAATTTCTACCAAAGAAAATTAAGCAGGAGGCTGGTTACCCCTATCAATTAAACCACTATATCTGGTGCTCTTGCTACTTTGTATATTAAGAAAAGTTCGCAACTGTTCTGGTTCAAAGAAGACATATCTTATCTCTTTAAAGAGTAGTAAGCATTTGCAAGGAAATCTCAATTGGAAACAGGCATTTATCCCAATAGATTCTTGTTTCATATCCAGAAACGTCTTCCTCCTCTGTTGCGTCCATCTAGAAATGTCTGGGAAAATTGAAACTTTACTTCCCTTAAATTCAGGATGAATGTTTTTAAAATAAAGCCTTAATAAGGCCTCTTTATCTTGAAAGAATACAAATGAAACAATTAAGGTTGCTCTAGTTTCAATTTCCTCTTGGGATTGTTCCAGAAGGTCTGTTATATCCAATGTTTCTAATATATTATCCTGTTGTATTGGATTATTTTGTTGTTGCTTGGCTTTTACTTCTAAGTAATAAAGACTCTGTAGAGGTGGTAAAGATTGTTCTGAATACTTGTAAATCTCTTTTAGGAAATTTGAAAAACATATCTCCTGGAGTAACATAATGTGACTGTGGAAAATTTAATATACGAAGATTTAAATTTCTTGACAAATTCTCTAAATTTTCTATTTTCCGATGCAATAATAATCGATCTCCAGAGAATTGGGCTTGCTGTTCTTGTATTTTAGTCATGACTGTTTCCAAATTAGTCTGTTTAGTTATAGCACCTTCAATTTTTTCTTTTAAATTTCTTACTTGAGTAGCATTATTTAATGAAACTGATATAAAGGAAACACAAACCTTATGCAAAGATTCAAGAGCAGTCCAGATTGATTCCAAAGAGACTTCCTGGGGTCTAACAAGCGGCTGAATCGCCATGACGCACAAGGAGCTTTCTTCTTGTAGGCCAACGGTTTGTACCCCTTCTACCGTTGTCTCCCCCGATGCCATTCCCAGAAGTCTCTGTTCACCCTCCGCCGTTTCCAAGATGTTTTCAACTACCGCTTCCTCTGACGAGATCTGCCGCCCCTTTGAGTCGGTTTTTATTCCGATACTCAGCACAATGGTCCCGTCAAGTTGCGGAGGAGGAGGGGTAGCAGGTCCTAACGGGCTGAGCGAGAAATCGCTCTCCTGACCGAGGCTCTTCCTTGCCCCGGTAACGGAAACGCCCACATTCGGGGTCGATACCAAAAATGTGGAGATTGTGGTCCCTTGGGCTTACCCTTCCTTTTCGGCATGCTCATTCCAAGAAAAAGGTATGTTTTTAGAGTTTGAGGAAAGTGTTCATCTCACACATCCTGCTTCATTGCCATCTTGGATTTTCTCCCCTGGAGGTACTTTTTAGCGAGCGGTAAGCCCATGTTGGGCTTACTGCCGCTTCGTAAAAGGGAGCCCTAGGTGCATCTGCTGACCTCAAAACACAAGCGAGTCAATTTTCAGTGACACTATCCAAACAGTGCTGCTGAAAATCTCTCTCACCACTGTGGCACTATACGGATACTACCTTTTTACTAAGGTGAACTAGTGTTTTTAGTGCGTGCTAAACGCTACAGACACCCATATATTCCTATGGATGTCTCTAGCATTAGTGTCAGCTAAAAACATTAGTGTGGCTTAGTAAACAGGGCCCCCGAATGTGCAACTACACATATGCGCTTGCAAAAATATTTGCACGCGTTGCCAGAAAATCCTACAATGCATACAGGGGGCGCTATCCATAGTTGTTATTACAACTTGTTCCTTATCATTTTCATTTGCCTTAATTTTAATTTATATTTGTATTTATATTTCAGAGGAGACTGTACCGGGTTCGAACTGCATGCATCTTAGTAGCAACGTTGCACTCTTGAAAGCAGCCCACTCTCAATCATCGGTCTTAAAAACTTCTCACTGTTTTTGCATGCAAAGTTTTTTTAAGTCAATTTGTGCAACCGAAAGAATTCTAAAGGATACCATGGCAATGCAGCACTTATCTTAAAAAGCCCAACGGGACCACCGTTTCTCTTTGGTTAAAGCTTCCTCAGGGGTTGCGTGCAGTTTACTGCAGTGTCGTAGATTATAACAGATCCTGCGCTTGGAGGAGTGGAGTGGAGGAGTAGCCTAGTGGTTAGTGCAGCAGACTCTGATCCTGGGGAACTGGGTTTGATTCCCACTGCAGAACCTTGTGACTCTAGGCAAGTCACTTAACCCTGTATTGCCCCAGGTACAAATAAGTACCTGTATATACTGTGTAAACCACTTTGAATGTAGCTGCAAAAACCACAGAAAGACAGTATATAAGTTCCATTCTCTTTCCCCCTTTTTGGCACTGGTCTCAAGAGAGTCAGAGCTGGTTGTCAGTGTCAGTGAGCCATGGCTGTCTGTGAATCAGTTGTTGACAGGCCATAGCTAGATGCTGACAGGTCAGCACTGACTGTCAGCAGGCCACAGATAGGTGACTGTGAATTAGCACTAACTGTCAGTTGGTCATAGCCAGATGACTGTGGGTCAGTGCTATCAGCAGGCCACAGCTAGGTGACTATCAGGCTTATTTTCGAAAGAGAAGGGCGCCCATCTTTCGACACAAATTTAGAGATGGACGTTCTTCTCCCAGGGTCGCCCAAATCAGCATAATCGAAAGCCAGTTTTGGGCGTCCTCAACTGCTTTCCGTTGTGGGGACGACCAAAGTTCATGGAGGTGTGTCGGAAGCATAGTGAAGGTGGGACTGGGGCGTGCCTAACACATGGGCTTCCTCGAACCGATAATGGAAAAAAGAAGGGCGTCCCTGATAAGCACTTGAGCGACTTTACTTGGTCCATTTTTTGTTACAATCAAGCCTCAAAAAGGTGCCCGAACTGACCAGATGACCACCAGAAAGAATCAGGGATGACCTCCCATTACTCCCCCAGTGGTCACTAACACCCTTCCACCCTAATAAAATACTTTTTACACATTTTTTGCCAGCCTCAAATGTCATATCCAGCTCCATGACAGCAGTATGCAGGTCCCTGGAGCAGTTTTAATGGGTGCAGTGCACTTCAGGCAGGCAGACCCAGGCCCATCCCCCCTACCTGTTACACTTGTGGTGGTAAATGTGAGCCCTTCAAAACCCACCAGAAACCCACTGTACCCACATGTAGGTGCCCCCTTCACCCGTAAGGGCTATGGTAGTGTTGTACAGTTGTGGGGAGTGGCTTTTGGGGGGGCTCAGCACCCAAGGTAAGGGAGCTATGCACCTGGGAGCAATTTCTGAAGTCCACTGTAGTGCCCCCTAGGGTGCCCGGTTAGTGTCCTGGCAAATGGCTTGGATTTGGTCGTTTGTGAGATGGGCGTCCTCGGTTTCCATTATCGCCAAAAATTGGGGACAACCATCTCTAAGGATGACCATCTCTAAGGTCGACCTAAATTTCAAGATTTGGGCATCCCCAACCATATTATCAAAACGAAAGATGGACACTCATCTTATTTCAATAATACGGGTTTCCCCGCCCCTTTACCGGGACGTCCTGCAAGGACGTCCTCAGGAAAACTTGGGTGCACCTTTCAATTATGCCCCTCCATGGGTCAACACTGACTGTTAGTGAGCCAGAGCCATGTAACTTTGGCTCAGCACTGATTGATCTTTTCCCTTTCTTCTATGGTTGCTGTTTAACCTGTTCTCTCTACTTTCCTTCTGAGGTTTGACCATGTTCTTGTGTAAGGTCTATCCTGCTCTCTCTCTGTTTTGCTATATCTTTTCTGTTTCTAGACGTGTTACTATATGAACCACCTTGTTGTGCTTTTTGCAAAAGGTAGCATTGGAAATTGAAATAAACATAAACACTGTAGGTTAGTTGTGGCCATACGACTGTGTATCAGCACTGACTGTCAGCAGGCCACAGCTGGATATCTGTGGGTCAGCAACACCAAGGAGTGGGAAATGGAAGAAGGCTAAACAAACAATGGGATGGCCAAACAACTTTAATTCATTACATAAGGAAACAGTTCTTGTATAGCTGATGAACAAATGATTCAAAAGACTCAACGCGTTCTGCCTCAGGAGTCTACAAAGAGAGCAAACCCAAAACAGATGGGTATAAAAATGTTATTTTATAAAACATGTAAAATAAAAAAAAGTAATACAACTATGAACTGTAATAATTAAAATAAAACAAAACAACTATAAACAACTGTAATAATTAAAACATCTTGTACATTGATTTGTCAAAATTGAAAAGCATTTAAAATGGTGAGAACATAAAATATACTTAAAACATATGTGATGTAGATATCAAATGTACAAATCAATGTACAAGATGTTTTAATTATTACAGTTGTTTATAGTTGTTTTGTTTTATTTTAATTATTACAGTTCATAGTTGTATTACTTTTTTTATTTTACATGTTTTATAAAATAACATTTTTATACCCATCTGTTTTGGGTTTGCTCTCTTTGTAGACTCCTGAGGCAGAACGCGTTGAGTCTTTTGAATCATTTGTTCATCAGCTATACAAGAACTGTTTCCTTATGTAATGAATTAAAGTTGTTTGGCCATCCCATTGTTTGTTTAGCCTTCAGCCATTTTAAACAAGCAACGGCAGCTAGACGGATCAGCAGCAGTGGGCAGAAAAGGGTGGGGATCTTTCCTGCCCGAAGCAAGCCACTAGACCACCAGGGTAACTTTAGGTATGGGTGGGGAAGGAAGGTATAGGTTGGCTCAACTGTGTGGTTCTGTGGGAACCCTGCAGGACCCAGGTCCATCCCCATGGGATCCCCGTGGACTCCGATCCATCCCCACAGGATCCCCATGGACCTGAAGGGGATCCCAGCAAGATACCTGCGATACCCACGGGATTCCTGCTGTCCCCGCTCCCGTGCAGCTCTCTCTTTCCCACTCCTTGGTGTTGCGCATCTGCTTCGTGGGACTTTTGTGTTGTGTTACTGTGTGGTATTTGTGGGTCAGCTTTGACTGTGAGTGGGCCACACTTGGATGTTGATAGGTAAGTACTGATTGTCAATGAGCAACAGTTCTCTGTACACACTGACACTTAAAGGACAATTCTAGAATTGGGTGTCCACATTTACACCCCACTTGTGTACAGGATATCAGCACTTTTGTGGGTAAGTGAACACTTAAGCACATAAATGTCCACAAAGCAACTAAGCACTGTCTGTAAGGGCATGCACAAGAACAGCATGTAAATGCAAGAGGGGACTTTTACAGGAGCGGAGCATGGAAGGGGACTAGGTGGTGCTGCCATATAAACAGAGTACAGTACGTTACTCACTCCCTTGCCACATTTAAATGTCTGCAGTTACACATAACATCCAGTTGATTCCAGTTACATAAGGTAAGAAACTGGCTGGGGTTTTTATTGTCCATGGTCTTAAACTCACTCTTATTCCTTCTTCCTTGAGATCTGTTCTTGATGGAATACAGTATGTTTGATAAACAAATATGAAACCACTGCAGCTAAAAAAATCCAGAACTCTGTAGATCATTCCGAGACAATATTCAATAACCCAGGCTGTTGTGTGTGCTCATAGACCTTGTGGCCAATTCCCAAAGGGACATAATGTAAGCAGCTGCCATTGAGAATTGCCTGCAAGGTACGTGAAGGCAGAAGTTCCAGGCTATGTCGAACTTTCTGTTCCTGCAGGAGGTGGAGTGGTGGCAAAACACCATTTGAAACTCCATAAATTTACAGTGACTCCATTCATCTCAATACACCCCTGCTCATGAGACTATAATAATTGCTAATTGTTATGATAGCTCTTCCCAGGCTTGTAGGAAAATTGTGGCTGAAGGTGAGTTTGGTGTGGTTCGAAAATTGTGTTTTAAGATAAGACAATTGCGATTGATTTCTATCTGCAACATTTTAGAGTGCTAGTTCGATCTGTAATCCTTTTTGGATTATTGTAATTCATTGTATGCTGGGTTATCTACTTCTATCTATCTACTTGTCATTTCTATAGCGCTATAAGGCATACGCAGCGCTGTACACCATACACAGAAGACAGTCCCTGCTCAAAGAGCTTACAATCTAGATAAGACGGGTAAAAAGAAAGAACAATTAAGGGTGTGAGGTTAAAGGACAGGGTAAGTGAGTTAGGAGTTACAAGTAAAACTTCTGAAGAAACTGCATTTGCTCCAGAACCCAGCTGCGAGATTGCTATGCCAGAAGTCAAGATTTGATCATGTAACTGCCTTGTTTTTGGATTTACACTGGTTGCCGGTGGAGTTAGTAGGGTTTAAAACATTATATGGAAATGTTCCTGATAATGTTCCTCTTTTAGTTCAATGGTTAGGTGGTCAGATTGGGAATCGTAGTTATGAATGATTATTATTACATTTTCCATCTGTTAAAGGTATTAAATATAAGCGAGTACATCAAGAGCCTTATTATTATTGTGGTTGAGGTCTGGAATTCATTACCCTTATACATTCAGCTAAGTTCATCTTATGATGCTTTTCAAAAGATAGTTGAGACGTGGTAATTTGACAACTTTTTGAAATCAGAATAATTTGCATGGATTAGATGGGAAATGTGTGCTGTGTGTTATTTTTGATATTTTTATGTAGTCCACTCTGAACTTGAATAAGGGATATGACAGGATATAAAACTCTAGTAGCATAGCAGAACTGCAGCTCGGGGTCCTGACTTGTCCAATTTTTCTCAGGGGTCCTTTTACTAAACTGTTTCCCCAGCGGGTAAAAGGCTGTCTTTTTTGGGGGGACAAGAAATGGACCACTTACCGTGTGGACATTTCGGGGAGAAGCACTTACCACCACCCATTGAGGTGGTGGGTAGTTTCGAATTGACGTGCGGCAATCCTGTTGCCACGTGCCAACCCTTTATTAAAAGGGCCCCTCAGCAAGAGTCACGTGATGCTAGGCGAGGGGAAGGTCGCCGCTTGAGAGAGCTCCAAGACCCCTCGTAAAACAACTCCCCCTAGCGCTGACCACAGCGGCAGAGAGCCCACAAAATCGAGCTGGAAAAGCGTGGGAAACTCCCTTGGTGCAAACGACGGCGAGTAAACAGCGATTCGGGTCGGAATGGCCACAAAAATCAGCCGGAAAGACAGCACAAGGAGCCGCACGGGTGAAAACAAAATGGCGGAGGTCGGCGCGTCGAGCGAGGCGGTGAGTTCCGCCTGGGCGGCAGAGATAGCCGCGGAGGTTTCCGCTTTGCTGGAGGCATCTGTCGACAAAAAACTACAGAAAATCTCAGATCAAATAGTGCAAATGGACTGCAAATTAGAAAGCTTACGCACAGATTTGACTGGGTTTCAGCAGAGACTGTCGGACGTGGAAGATCAGTGCCAGCAGAGAGATAAGACACAAGAACAAATGAGGGAGCAATTGAATAAACTGGAAGCCAAAATAGAAGATCTCGAAAACAGATCGCGCCGGAACAACCTCAGACTGGTGGGGCTCCCGGAGTCAATACGCGAGGTAGAGTTGAGGGACTTTCTCGAAACATGGCTGCCTAAGGTCCTGAACCTACCAGAATTGGAGAAGGAGTTCAAAATTGAGCGAGCGCACCGGTTGGGCCGTGCGGGACAGAACTTGGAAAGACCTCGTGTGATAATATGTAAAATCCTCAACTACACTCACAAGCAAGAAATATTGCGGGCATGGAGAGGGAGAGGCAAGGTGCAGTACGAGGCCCGCAATGTCCTATGTTTTCAAGACTTCTCAACAGCAGTAGCAGCCCAGCGCAGGCAATTTGTAGAAGTGTGCAAGAGCCTGCATGAAAAGAGAGCGAATTTCGCTCTAATGTACCCTGCCAAACTAAGAGTTCAGTATAAGGGCAAACAACACCTTTTCAGTTCACATGTGGAAGCCCTGCATTTTGCCAACAAAATGGAGCAGAGACCGGAGGAAGGGAGTGAGGCCGCAAGGAACAACAGTCCAGGAGATTAGGGATAAGGCGGTGATAAAGGCTTGATTGGAGTAAGCCCGGACACTAAATCTCTGCTAAGCTGACAGGACTGTAAGGTCTGTGCAGAAAGGTAGAATGCTTGAATAACTGCAGGTATTATCTAGGCCTTAGCAGGGACATACACCGTAGATTCTTGTATTAAAGGCTGTGTCTAAGTTCACATAGAAAGGATGTAAAACTAAGGCTAATACTATGTATAAGAAAATGCAGGTCTGCATAAAAGTTAGAAGTTTATAATTAACAAAGGGTGAAATATAACATTTGGGGGTCAGCGCTGGGGGGAAAAGGGGGGGGCGTGACTCGTTCTCTAGCGAGAACAACAGGACAGGAAAGAAGGAAGACAGAGGAGGGGGGAGGGAGGGTTAAGGGGCAGATGGGGAAGGGGAAAGGGGAACTACGGAAAGGAGCAATGAGTGTAAAGTTTTTTTTTTTTTTTTTTTTTTTATTATTGGTTTGGACAGCCGTACATGGATACAATTGCAGGTCAAAGAAAGGAGGGTGCCCTGGGGCTGGGGGGGTGCTCTTCAGAATACGAAAGTTATCAGATATAGTAATGATTGTAAAACAAGAAGATGACCCCAATTAGGTTAATATCCTGGAATGTGGGGGGGATCTCCTCTCCGGTGAAACGTTCTAAAGTACTGCAGGCGCTGCAGAGACACAGAGCTGACATAGCATTCCTTCAGGAGACCCATCTCTCAACTACAGAGCATAAAAAATTTCAGAAGGGCTGGGTAGAACAGGCAGTAGGATCACCAGCACAAGGGAAAAAAGGAGGAGTGTTGATACTAATAAGGAGGGGCCTGCAAATGCGAACAAAAAGAATAAGACGAGATGAGGAAGGCCGAATAGTGATAATGGAAATAGAAATAGGCACGACTTCATATATTCTGTGTAACATATACGCACCCAATGTGTATGACAAGAAATTCTATAGCAAATTATTGGAACTGCTGGGGCCATATCAGGGGGGCAATGTAATACTCGGAGGGGACTTTAATATGGTGTTGGACCCTGAAATGGATAGAAGTGGTACACTGGGACTACTGCATAGATTTCAATCAAGGGGTGTGCCTTTCCTCTGCTCCGCCCTCAACCTGATAGATGTGTGGAGGATATTACACCCTTCGCAGAGGGACTATACACATACCTCTAGGGCGCACTTGACCCAGTCCCGTATAGACTACTTTCTCATATCCCCAACATTGTTTTCCCAAGTGCCAAAAGCAGAGATAGGCCCATGTGAGATATCGGATCACGCGATGGTATGGTTTGAATTACAAGTTACGGGAAGGGGGCATGGGAGGGGAGGATGGAGATTTCCGTTTGAATTGTATAGAGACCCAAATTTCAAGCCCTTTATCAGTGAAAAATGGCAGGACTTCCAGCAATTTAACGAGGGCCATAGGCAGGAGGTGGCACTATACTGGGAAACAGCCAAAGCTGTAATGAGGGGGGAGGTGATAGCCTACAGAGCTAGAGCTAGGAGATTGAGGGATAAAGAGATTCTCCGCTTGGAAAGGGAGGTTCGGACAAGAAGGAAGAGACTAGGGGAGGAAGTAACGGACGAGAACAAGAAGGAACTGCTCATAACTCAGAAAAACCTAAACGAGCTCCTCCATCAAAGAGCACAAAAAACGCAAATGTACTATAAATATCAATTATTTCAATACGGAAATAAAGCAGGTACACTTTTAGGCAGGTTAGTGCAAGGGAAGAAAGGGCCCTCAAGGATCTTGCAAGTGAAGGATGGAGGAGGGAACCTTATAAAAGAAACTGGAGGTATCATAGGGAGGTTTAGGGACTATTTTAGGGCCCTATATGCAAAACCTACTGATATTATAGAAGACAGTAACCTATATTTAATAAACCAAAATTTGCCCAAGATTACTGAGGTGCAGAGGGAGACTTTGAACAAACCTATTGAGGAAGGGGAATTGATGCTGGCCTTACAACAAAGTGATTTGCACAAAGCGCCAGGGCCAGACGGGTTTAGTGTAGCATTTTACAAGATCCTACAAGAACAGGTTACACCTCCTCTGCTAGATTTATATAATCACATGATCACAACTGGGACAACGCCAGACTCCATTAACATAGCAAAAATCATACTATTACGAAAGCCAGGGAAGGATGATACTGACGTAAGTTCATATAGACCAATCTCTCTTTTAAATAGTGATCTAAAACTATATGCAAAGATCCTAGCCAATCGACTGGCAAAGCTTTTGCCTGGGTTAATAGCATCCCCTCAAGCTGGGTTTGTGCGAGGGAGAACAGTGGCAAAAAATGTGCGGGCCCTGTTGGCATCTTTGGAGACAGTGGACAGACAGAAAAGGCCTTCTCTGGTGGTCAGTTTTGATGCAGAGAGGGCCTTTGATAAGGTGGTGTGGGGCTTTCTGTTCGCGGTGCTGACAAAGATGGGCATTGAAGGGGCTTTCCAGGACGCGATAGGAGCACTATATGTAAACCCTCAGGCATATTTATGGATCAATGGGGAACAATCGCCCTTGTTTCCGATAGAGAGGGGCACGAGACAGGGGTGTCCTCTCTCGCCCCTGCTATTTGTCTTGGCCTTAGACCCGCTGATTAGGGAAATTATGGACCATCCAGAAATAGAGGGGGTAAAATGGGGACCTGAAGGGTTTAAGATATCCGCATTTGCGGACGACCTGTTGGTTCATTTAACGCAACCAAGGAGCTCATTGGAGGCCCTATTAGAACTCTTTAGGGAATATGGGGATTTCGCCGGCTTTAAAATAAATTTTTCAAAATCATTAGCACTGGCCACAGATAATAAGGTAAGGCAGCTGTGGGGAACAGAGTTCCCGCTGCGATGGGCATCAGAGTCACTTAAATACTTGGGAGTACAGATTCCTAAAAAAACATCGGAAATACATCTGATGAATATTGGCCATAGGATTGCAGCTTTGAAGGATCGATTAGACGGATGGGGAGCCCTGCCACTTAATCTGCATGGGAGAGTGCATCTATTTCGTATGGTGGAATTTCCACGATGGTTATATCTATTTCAGGTACTCCCTATACGATTACGGGCTAAAGACATAAATCAAATCGGTAAATATGTCAGGAAATTTATCTGGAGAGGAGCAAAGCCAAAACTCCCCTTGAAGTTAATGATGGGGTCATGGAGAGAGGGAGGCATTGGGCTACCAAACCTCCGCCGTTACAATCAGGCAAGTTTACTAAGGCACCTGGGTGATTGGTTACTAGACAGGCAAGACTACACTCCCCGTAACTTGGAGCAGGAATGTTTTAAACCATACCATTTATATTTCATGTTACAATGCCCAAGCCGACAACTCCCGCCATGGGCAAGCAATAGCATATTGGTAAGACCTCTGAGACAAATGTGGAGAGAGTTAAATGAGATCTGGGGGCTAGCAGCGGATGGGACAGACCTTCTACCGCTGCAGGGCAACCCACAGTTTTTACCAGGTACGGAGAACAAAGTAATATGTAGGTGGGCAATGATGGGGATCACCAGATTAGAACATGTACTGGATTCTAAGGGACGACTATTGGAGCTGGGAGCCTTGGGGGTGGGTATAACTCAAAGTCATCAATTTGCGTATTACCAGATAGCACATTATGTCAGATCTCTAGAACAAGGGAAATTGAGTAGTGGGCATGGGCGCCAGATAAGGGCATTCTTTAGTTCTATACGAGGGGAGCGTTTATCGGTCTCTGGTTTACAAAAAGCATTGGGAGAGACGAACAGGAGTAAAGATACAGGCTATATTCTAGGGAAATGGGCCCAAGATCTAAAGCGTCCAAACCTGAAACTAGACTTTCAGAAACTATCTGCTAGGATTCCCACCATATCGAGAAATGCGGCTATGAGGGAGTGTCAATACAGGATCTTACATAGGGCTTACATGTCCAAGCAGCAACTATCCAAATTCGGAGGAGGAGCTGATCCTTTGTGCACTAAGTGTGGGCAGAGGGAAGGCACATTATATCATTACCTTTGGGAGTGTCACAAGATCCAGAATTATTGGAGGCAAATTGTGGGATTTTTAGAGCGGATATTAAAGAATAAGATTCCACTTACTCCGCAGGGTCTCCTTTTGGATCAGTATGAGCTCTTTGTCTCGCACAGGGGGGGAACCCGGCAATTCATCAGGAAAGCCAGCCTGGTAGGCAAGAAACTGATCATGCAGGCCTGGGTACACTCTGATCCGCCGGAGTATTGGCATTGGAGAAATAGATTGTATGAATTACTGTTGATGGAGAGAAGAGAGGTGGGATCCTCCCCCAAGGGGAAGAAGGCATTCTTGAGGATCTGGGAACCCTATATCCAGTCCCTGGCACCCAGGGCGAGGAGTTATATTCTGAATCGATTATAAGCGGCTATGTCCTCCTTTTTTTTTTTTTTTTTTTTTTCTCTTTTCTCCTTTCATTTGGCATCAAGTCGTATCATAAGGTTGTAACAGAGTTTTCTTTAATATGCTGTAATGCTGTATAAGCACTAGAGGAACATTGTTTGCTTCGCAGGATCACCAAGAAAATCTGTTGATCTTTATAATTATAAGGACGGGAGGGTGGGGGGAGGGGGGGGTCTAGGGATAAAAGAAGAAAATGAGTTGAAGTATGCGGAAGGATCACAAGTGTCCGTGGTATCAGAAAGGCCATCTGTCGAACATTAAGTAACAGGTTTCATACCATGAGACAATGAATAGATGAAACTTAATGACTTTCAAAGGAGACAAGATATGTGATCGTATATAACATGTTTATTGAGAATTCAACATTTGTAGCATATATTGTGTTTTTCAAATGTCGTTGGTTCTTTGTTGTATTCTTTATACACTTCAATAAAAAAGATTTAAAAATAGATTATGATAAGAAACAAAACGGAAAAAACAGACGAAGAGTTGTATCAGGTAACTGTTTATTGATTATATTTGCAATTGAATGTAATATCAATACAATAGTTTCTTTTATTATTAAAATAAATACAGAATAGGGGTTGGGGGGAGGGAGGGACAATGTTATATGACAAAATTTGATGGCTGTATGTACTGATAATTGTTTAAGTGATGTTCCACTGAGTTATATACAAATGCTTCGAGATTGACATGTTCCGGTGGCTTTGTACTGTTGGTGTGGTCATCAATAAAAATTGTTAAACATAAAAAAAAAGGGCCCCTCAGAGGTTTTTTTTAGATAATATTTCTTCTAGAGCCACCTTCTTGCCACCTTTTCCTCTGAAAGAAATAAGATGTTGATCCTAAAGGATGTTTCCGGAAAAAAAGAGATATAGGGCCTCTTATATGGGAAATGGGACTTGATATACCGCCTTTCTGTGGTATTTTGCAACTACATTCAAAGCGGTTTACATATAATCAGGTACTTATTTTGTACCAGGGGCAATGGAGGGTTAAGTGACTTGCCCAGAGTCTAGTAGCGTACCAAGGGGGGGGGGGGGGGGGGGGGGGGGGGGGGGGGGGGGGGGGGGGGTCCGCCCTGGGTGCACGCCGCTGGGGGGTGCTGCGGCGCGTGCCTGTCGGCTGCGAGTTGGAATCGCTATGCTAAATTCCCTCATTCGCTGCAGCTCCCTCCCTCTGCCCCGGAACAGGAAGTAACCTGTTCCGGGGCAGAGGGAGGGAGCTGCAGCGAACGAGAGAATTTAGCGTAGCGATTCCAACTCGCAGCCGACAGGCACGCGCCACGGCACCCCCCCCTAGCGGCGTGCACCCAGGGGGGGGATGTCATTTCGCCGGGGAGGCGCATTGGTTATTCCCCCCCGGGTGTCGACGAGGCTAGGAACGCCACTGCCAGAGTCACAAGGAGCTGCAGTGGGAATCAAACTCAGTTCCCCAAGATCAAAGTCCGCTGAACTAACCACTAGGCTACTCCTCCACTCATTCCACCAATAAGAGCCAACCTCATCAGTGATGTCACAATGGCTTGATTGCCCAATACAGTTCCCCAGGATCAAAGTCCACTGCACTAACCACTAGGCTACTCCTCCACTCATTCCACCAATAAGAGCCAACCTCATCAGTGATGTCACAATGGCTTGATTGCCCAATACAGTTTCCCAGGATCAAAGTCCACCGCACTAACCACTAGGCTACTCCTCCACTCATTCCACCAATAAGAGCCAACCTCATCAGTGATGTCACAATGGCTTCATTGCCCGATACTTGGCTCACTTCTGATATTGTGATGTCATAAGGGAAAGGGGGAAAGGGAAACAGGACTTGATATACTGCCTTTCTGAGGTTTTTGCAACTACATTCAAAGCGGTTTACATATATTCAGGTACTTATTTTGTACCAGGGGCAATGGAGGGTTAAGTGACTTGCCCAGAGTCACAAGGAGCTGCAGTGGGAATCAAACTCAGTTCCCCAGGATCAAAGTTCGCTGCACTAACCACTAGGCTACTGTCAAGCCACTAACAGCTCCCGGTGTGATAATGTGGACAAAGCCCCTTTCCCTTTCAATACAAGAGGCTGTTAGTGTCCTGTGGGCAGAAAATGCAAATATTTGCGGACATTTCTGGTAGTCCTCAGTCACATAAGGAATCTTTTCTTGCTATGAGACCCCCCCCCCCCCCCCCCCCCACCCTGCCAGTGCCTTGTCTCATACCAGGACAACAGTTTCATACTTTTGGACGTAAGTCATTTGGAGAAAGTTATTTCTGGAGGGAAATCTATTTCTAGTTAGGGCAGGAAGGAGAGTTTAGGACCTCATTAAGAAGATGCTGTAGTTCTAAGGTTTACCCTCTGTCTTTTTTTAATTTTTTACTTTCAGCATTGCTTTTTGCCGCTGCTTGTGAAGTGGCCTAAAGTGGATTCTGATTTCAATGCTATGGTTATTTCTTGTTTAATTGGCAGTTTGTTCTGTTGCTTATTTGAAATGTGTATTTCAAAATGTAATAAAAAACCAGCCCTGGGAATGCTTCTTTTCTGTCCAGCTAGCAGTCCACATGTTATGTAAGCCTGTGGGTGTTTGCAAGCACTCTGAGAGGAACCATCAGCCAGCGCTCTGTAATCAGGTAACTACTTGGTAATTGTGCTCTCTGTATCCCAGCTGCTAATTGCAAATATTTTTTATTGTATTGCTAAATAAACTGTGTTCCACATTATGGTCATGGCATCCTTCCAGATAAATTAATGTTACATTCACTAAGGGGAATTTATAGAAATACTTTTGGGACTTCAGTAAAAATACAGTGGGTCAATATTTAAAACCCACAAAGGCGTGCTGAAAAGTGGCTTGCAGTAGTGTAGGTGCAGGTTTTGGGCGCGTGCAGAATCATTTTTCAGCGCGCCTCTAAAAAAGGCCTCTTTTTCCCCGAAAATGGACGTGTGGCAAAATCAAAAGAGCCGCGCATCTATTTTGGTTCTCTGACCTTACCGCCAGCCATAGACCTAGTGGTAAGGAATTTGGGCGGTAAGGACCTATGTGCATCAGATCCCCCTTGGCACACATCCGCTATGTGTGCCAGAAAATCAAAAATATTTTTCAGACGCGTGTAGTGGATGCGCACCAAAAATGACATTACCGCAAGAGCCACATGGTAGTCAGGTGGTAAGCCCATTTTGGTGCACATTGGGTTTGTAGGCATCTGTCCAGCTTATTTTCGAAGGAGATCGCCGGCCATCTTCCGACACAAATCGGGAGATGGCCGGCGATCTCCTGAACCCGGCCAAATCGGTATAATCGAAAGCCGATTTTGGCCGGCGCCAACTGCTTTCCGTCGCGGAGACGGCCAAACTTCAAGGGGGCATGTCAGTAGGGTAGCGAAGGCGGGACGGGGGCGGGACAGAGGTGTGCTGACGAGATGACCGGCTTCACCCGATAATGGAAAAAAAAAGCCGGCCCTGAGAAGCATTTCGCCGGCTTCACTTGGTCCCTTTTTTTTTCAGGACCAAGCTTTAAAAAGGTGCCCCCAACTGACCAAATGACCAACAGTGCCCAACACAGGCCGTGTTTTGCCCACTCATGGGCTGCGTCAGGGGCTACAATCAAATATAAATATATTCATATCAATAATACATATATAAATATTTTTGAAAAGTATTTAAAACCATGACATACAGAAGCAATAAAACAATCAACAAATAAAAAACATATGTACAAGTACAAATATAACAACAAATATCAATCTGCAATAACTGACTTAGCACACACATGCAACCAAATGTAAATGAAAAAAATGCCATGCCTACCTAATAGTATTGAAAACTGGACACATCTCAACGTGATGTGTGCAAACAGTATCGCCATACTGATATGACTAAAAAGAAGCAGCTCAATAAGTCTTTCAAACACTCCATTGGGTAGGCGTGGCATTTTTTTCATTTACATTTGATTGCATGTGTCTGCTTCTCTGCTCTGAGGCTTGGAGTTTGCACATGGAGGTAGCTTTTATGGCATAAGCAGTACACAGAAAGTAGCCTGGAACTCATTTGAAGTATTAATTAAGATCAGCATGGTCATGGTTTATGGATCTGCTTAATTTATTGAGTACCAGGAAATTTACGTGTTTTAAGGAAAGACAAAAAAGTCACACCATTTTCTGAGCCTTGTTTTGAATGTTCATTTGAAGTTCTGTTATGTGTATTTGTTCATTGAGTCTGTGTTGTCTGTTTCTGGCAATAAAACCTCACTCAGGACCCGATGCTCAAAGCAAACTGGACTTGCAATATTTCATTTAGACTGGTTTTTACCAGTCTAAATGAAACGTTATTGTGCAGGTAATGCACAGAGGGCTTTACTATGCACAGAAGCAGTGACCGAAAGTCTTATGCTAATGAGCTCTCTTGTATTAAAACGAGCTCATTATTAATTCCATGCTATGCTCAGAACAATGGCGCATGGAAACTCTCTGCCCTAAGGATTAGAAAGTACCAAGAGCTCCTAAGCTATCAGTAGGTTTTAGTTGGGAAAGGGTGACTTTTATAGCCACACTTGCTTCCCCCCAACTTTTTAAAACTCCCTGGTGGTCCAGCGGACCTCTCCTGACTCCCCCCCCACCAAAACATGGTGGTCTAGTGGACCACCTCCTGACCCTCCCCCCCAACTGAACAAATCTACAGCCCTTCCTGACCACCCCCCCCCCCCCACACAAATAAAAAATCTGTGATGGTCCAATAGACCCCCTCTCAAGCCCCCCCCTGACCCTTCCACATACCTTTGAGTTGGAGGCAGGAGCAACGCCTACTCCCTCCTGCCTTTGGGCATGCTCTTGTCAAAATGGCGGTGTCCAGCCCTAGCCTAGTGCATCCTGGGTTGGACTAAGTACCATATAAGGAGATTTTTCCCATATACGGTACTTAGACCCTCCTAGTGCATCCCAGGTTGCATCGGGCAGGGGCTGGGTGCTGCCATTTTGACAAGGGCAGGCCCAGAGGCAGGAGGGAGTAGGCGTTGCTCCTGCCCTCTGTCCTCCAACTCAAAAGTATGTGGAGGGGTGGGGGTCACTAGATCACCATTGTCAATGTTTTTTTGGTTGCGGGGGGCTAAAGAGGGGTCCACTGGACCACCAGGCATTTTTTGGTTGTGGGGAGGGATCGGGAGGGGGGTCCACTGGACCTCTGGGAATTTGTTTGGTTTTAGAGGGTCAAGAGACCACTGGAGAATTTTTTCATGTAGTGGGGGCGGAAGAGTCCGATCATCCCTAGGCATACACACAAGATCTGTGCCTACCACACAGCTCTTATGGGCATGCTCCAGGAACATACAGACCCCTTTACTGACTAATGCTCAAAACTAACAGTGCACATATAATTTGCATGCCGTTAATGTTGAGCATTGGTCGGTAATTCCGACTCGCTGTTGAGCCAGTGTTTTTCTGGTGCTGTTCCCTACTGTGCCGGAGTTTTGTACATCAGGCCCTCAGATTCCACTCCTGCTAAATTCAGGAAAACAGAAGGGTCATCCTCCACATTGGTGCAAACCTATGCATTGCTGTGATTTGAAAAAGAAATAGACATGGCCAGATGGCTTCCCTCTAGAACATTCTTGATCCCTAACTATGAATTGAAAAGGGAAAATTATGCACTATCCCTTGTGCTATATGAAACGTAGTCTCCCTCATACTCACCAACACCTGGAATGTTCTACTGTTTAATTGGCAAGCAAGGGAAAATCTAAATTAAATGAATAGTTCAATGTTAACCTTTTCTGATCTTTTCATACTATGTCTTCTGGTTTAGAATAAATTAATAGGCATCATTAGAGAATAGTGTCTCTTATTACACCAGAAATGTGGAGTCTAATTTTATAACAGGGTGCTGAGGTTAAAAAGGAAGGAAGGTGCTGATTTTATAAGGATGCATGGGTGCCTCTGTGTCTTTTTAAAACACTAAAACAAATCCTGCAGAAACAGTGCTGGGATTTTGGGTGCTGACATTTCCACTTGCTCTGGAGCAGGCCTGAATGTCAGGGTATAACGTGGGCACATATTGTATAAAATATGGGCCAAATTCTTTAAGTACTACTGCTACTACTACTTATCATTTCTATAGCGCTACTAGACATACGCAGCGCTGAACACTTGAACATGAAGAGACAGTCCCTGCTTGACAGAGCTTACAATCTAATCAGGACAGACAAACAAGAGAGAAGGGAATATTAAAGTGAGGATGATAAAATAAGGGTTCTGAACAAGTGAATAAGGGTTAGGAGTTAAAAGCAGCATCAAAAAGGTGGGCTTTTAGCTTAGATTTGAAGACGGCCAGAGATGGAGCTTGACGTACCGGTTCAGGAAGTCTATTCCAGGCATATGGTGCAGCAAGATAGGAACGGAGTCTGGAGTTAGCAGTGGAGGAGAAGGGTGCAGATAAGAGAGATTTACCCAGTGAACGGAGTTCCCGGGGAGGAATGTAGGGAGAGATGAGAGTGGAGAGGTACTGAGGAGCTGCAGAGTGAATGCACTTATAGGTCAATAAGAGGAGTTTGAACTGTATGCGGAAATGGATAGGAAGCCAGTGAAGTGACTTGAGGAGAGGGCTAATATGAGCATAACGACCCTGGCGGAATATTAGTCATGCAGCAGAATTTTGAACAGATTGAAGAGGAGAGAGATGGCTAAGTTGGAGACTTGTGAGAAGCAAGTTGCAATAGTCTAAGTGATAGGTGATAAGAGTGTGGATGAGAGTTCTGGTAGTGTGCTCAGAAAGGAAAGGGCGAATTTTGCTGATATTATAGAGAAAGAAACGACAGGTTTTAGCAGTCTGTTGAATATGTGCAGAGAAGGAGAGGGAGGAGTCGAAGATGACCCAAGGTTACGAGCTAATGAGACAGGAAGGATGAGAGTGTTATCCACAGAAATAGAGAATGGGGGAGGAGGAGAGGTTGGTTTAGGGGGAAAGATAAGAAGCTCAGTCTTGGTCATGTTTAGTTTCAGATGGCGATGAGACATCCAGGCAGCAATGTCAGACAGGCAGGCTGATACTTTGGCCTGGATTTCAGCTGAGATTTCTGGTGTGGAGAGGTAGATCTTGGAGTCATCAGCGTAAAGATGATACTGAAAACCATGGGATGAGATCAGAGTACCAAGGGAAGAAGTATAGATGGAGAAGAGAAGGTCCAGGACAGATCCCTGAGGTACACCAACTGACAGTGGGATAGAAGTAGAAGAGGATCCACTAGAGTATACACTAAAGGTACGCTGGGAGAGCTAAGAAGAAAACCAGGAAAGAACAGAGCCCTGAAATCCAAGTGAGGACAGCGTATCAAGGAGTAGGCTGTGATCAACAGAGTCAAAAGCAGCAGATAGATCGAGAAGGATGAGCATAGAATAGAGACCTTTGGATCTGGCCAGGAACAGATCATTGGAGACTTTAGCAAGCGCTGTTTCAGTTGAATGAAGGGGGCGAAAGCCAGATTGAAGTGGATCAAGAATAGCTTGAGATGAAAGAAAGTCAAGGCAACGGCAGTGAACAGCACGCTCAAGTATCTTGGATAGGAAAGGGAGAAGGGAGATGGGGCGATAGTTGGAAGGACAGGTAGGGTCCAATGAAGGTTTTTTAAGGAGTGGTATGACTACGGCATGTTTGTGTTGGATTATTTGTAGTAAATAATTAGCAGATTTTATTACACACAGCTTCAGCTTTAGAAATGTTAATTTCTTTCTTCATCTCTCTCTCATTCACCCCTGAATAATTCACTGCTGAGTCACTTTAAAGTTGAAGTAACAAAACATCTGTTTACTCACAGTTTGTAGTTAGATTATAATCAAAAAAAACAAAAAGGCACACAACTGCTTACAAAACAGTAGATGAAAAACAACAAAGCAGTGGAATCAAATGTATTTATTGGAACAATACCCTTCCAACTAATAAAAGGCAATTATATAAAAAAGAGATTCAACATATATAAAACAATCCTTTAAGAGTTCTAAAAAAAACATGTATAGACATACATGATATCATCTGTAAAACAAATATTTATAATTATCATTAAAATCATACATCACATAAAATATTTTATCAGAACATCTACAATTACTCATATCACATTTATAACTCTCAATAAAAAATGTTAAGATCATACAATTAGAATCAAAACATTTCAATGAAGAGGGGAAGAA
Source organism: Microcaecilia unicolor (assembly GCF_901765095.1). Taxonomy (NCBI): domain Eukaryota; kingdom Metazoa; phylum Chordata; class Amphibia; order Gymnophiona; family Siphonopidae; genus Microcaecilia; species Microcaecilia unicolor. The sequence goes on along the minus strand of NC_044035.1, from coordinate 357,693,980 downwards.
ATTTCTTTATACATACCTATCAAAAGTGTATGTAAATATATCATACACACTAGTAGTTCCAAAATCTAGTTCTACACAGATATAAAAACAAAAGATAAAAATATCATCAGACAAGAAGTATATCTAAATGTGCACAAAACCTTTAAAAGACTCTAGACATTCTAGTTTCTCCACTGATATTCTTAACACAAAACCAAAAAACCTCCTTAGAAATAAATAACCAGTCCACATTACTGCTAGAGGCAGGAAGCAGTTCACTAAATAAAAGACTTCTCACAAAAATATAACAACAGAGGAAGCACTGCAAGCACTCAATCTTCAAAACAACATCTAGTAGGTCTCCATCAGATCACAGCTAGACTCCCTACATATTCCAAAGATGTGCAAGATGAACAGAAATAAAGCAAACACTTACCCACTTATCTGCTACTTCCAACTAAACTGATATGCATTAGCATTACTAGCTTCTGAGACCCATGACTCATATAGCATCATCATAAGGTTAAAGGTCATCTCCAAGCACATTGCAAGTATCTTAAAGGGCCAGATAGCTATTTTACATTGGAGAGCCAGATTTTAAAATAAACAGTGCTTAATTGTGAAATGTTCATAAAGATTACAAAACTGATGATCTAAATCAATAAAAGCTTACAAATGGGTATAAACACAATGCTTTCAAAACCGAAAACTCTAGGAATAAGTAATGTCCACATTACTGCTAAGGCAGGTAACAGTTCACTGAATGAAAAATTTCTCACAAAAATGTAACAGCAGAGAGAGCACTGCAAGCACTCAATCTTTAAAAACAACATCTAGTACGTTTCCATGAGATCACAACTAGACTCCCTACATATTCCAAAGGTGTGCAAGATCAACAGAAATAAAGCAAACACTTACCCATTTATCTGCTACTTCCAACTGAACTGATATGTATTAGCATTACTAGCTTCTGTGAGACCCATGACTCATATAGCATCATCATGAGGTTAAAGGTCATCTCTAAGCACATTGCAAGTATCTTAAAGGGCCAGATAGATATTTTACATTTGAGAGCCAGGTTTAAAATAAACAGTGTTTAATTGTAAAATGTTCATAAAAATGGTGATCTAAATTAATAAAAGCATATCTAAACAAATGGCTTTATCATAGAAAAACCGAGTAGTCACTCTCTTGATTTAACCCATATGGTTTCACTGTATTAAATTTAAAAATAAGCCTCTGTTCTGCCTTTAACAGCAATTTGTTGACATCTCCACCTCTCCAATGTGTTTTGATTCTCAATAATACAAGAAATCTCAATTCTTCAAAGGAGTGCATAAAATCATGCATATGTTCTACCAGTGGTTTTTCAAACATCTTGTTTTTTATGGCACTCTTATGTTCTGCAATACGTTTGTTGAATATACGTACTGTTTTACCAATATATACAAGTCCACAAGGGCAAATAATTGCATAGACAACCTGAGATGTTTTACAATTCGAATATTGTTTTAGTTCAAATTTTTCTCCTGTCTTTGGATTTTCAAAAACTTTTGCTTTCAGATTTACTGTACAAAAACAACAATTCAAGCATGGGAAATGCCCCCAAACTGGATCTTTCCTTACAGGTACTGGTAATGCTGATGGTGCTAAGAAATCTTTTAAATTTCTATTTCTCTTAAATGCTATCATCAGTTGTTTCTCAGAAAAGCTCGGTATATTCTGAACAAGTGTCCAATGTTTTCTAAGTATTTTAATAATATCACGTGACACATGGTCAAAATAAAGGGTACACACAATTTTATCTGTATTCTTATCAGGAATATTATTATTTCTATGGAGGAGGTTACCTCTTTGATGTTCTTTTGTTTTTAGCATCCCTTCCTCTATGTATCTATGTGGATATCCCCTCTGTTTAAATCTATCAGCCATTACATGCATCTGTTTCTGAAATCATTAGTATCTGAACATAATTTTTTAACTCTTAAAAACTGACTATATGGGAGGTTACGTTTCAACGGTTGGCTATGACAGCTATCATATTTCAAAAGTTTATTCCTGTCTGTTGATTTACGGTATATTGTAGTTTTAAAATTACCATGTTCAAATTGTATTTTTATATCCAGATATGGTATTTCTTTTCTATTAAAATACATTTGAAATTTCAAATTATTATCACGTGTATTCAACCATTCGTGAAACTCTCTCAGCTGTATTTCACTACCTTCCCATAACATCAGTATGTCATCTATGAATCTCCTCCATGTTAAAATGTATTTTCTCAAGGGACTAGTCTGTATATATTTCCTTTCAAAATTACCCATGAATAAGTTTGCCAACGATGGGGCTACCGTTGCCCCCATGGCTGTCCCTTTCACCTGTTGGTAGTAACATCCTTCAAATTTGAAAAAATTTTCTTTTAAAGCTATAGTAATTATTTGCATGATGAATTCTGTGGGTATTCTTCTATATGATTTCCTTTCAAGCAATGCTTCTTGAATTACTGCCAATGCTTCATCTTGTGGGATACTTGTGTAGAGAGACTCGACGTCAAATGTAACTAAAATAATATTGTTATGAACCGGACCCAATTCGTCCAAAATATTAATAATGTGCGTCGAGTCCCTCACATAAGATGGAATAGAGGGAATGAGGGGTCTAAGAAATGAATCCGTGAATACAGACAGTGGTTCTAAAAGAGAGCCAATGCCTGACACAATTGGTCTCCCTGGTGGATCTATAAGAGATTTATGTATTTTAGGCAATACATACAAAACAGGAGTACGTGGGTGATCAACTATTAAAAAATCTCTTTCCTTTTTAGTTAAATAACCAGCTTGTTCCCCTAATGTAATAAGAGAGTCAATTTTTACTTTCAAGTCAGTAGTGGGATCCCTAAGTAGTGGTAGATAGAAACTCTTATCCTTCAACTGTCTCCTGATTTCATCTATATATTTCTCTTTATCCATCACCACTACTGCTCCCCCTTTGTCCGCTTGTTTTATCACAATACTATTATCATACCTCAGAGTGTCAATGGCTTTTCTTTCTTCTTTTGTTAGATTGAAAAATGGATTCTTCTTATTTTTCTCCAAAAGATCTAGATCTTTAAGTACCATTCTCTCAAAGGCTTGTATCATCGGATTTATCTGGACCGGGGGGACCCATACACTATTTCGTCTGACTATTGATTGTTCCATAACACAGCTTTCATTTTAGAGAAGAAGTCCATAATGCGTAACTTCCTAGTTAGTTTAAAAAGATCAACTCTAGTATTCAGGGCATTATAGCATGGTGTTGGTACAAAAGATAGACCCCTATCTAAAACTGCCTGTTCATATTGACTCAAATTCCTTTTAGATAAATTAATAACATTACTAGTCTCCCATTTAGACGACCCTATCATATGCATATCATTATTCACTGTAACTATTGGTTTGTTTTTCATTTCCAATAGTCTTCTATAGGCCTCATGTGTGAATACATCTGGGGCCTGTTGTTGAACTGTCTGCTCGTTACTTGTCTGGTCATAGAGTTCCCCCTTCCTCTCCTTCCTCCCCTCCCTCTTCCTCTCCCAATATAGTAAGGTAGCTGAGCCCCCTGGTCTTTCCTTACTGTAGGTATATCTGTAATTGAGCCTTTCTTCCAAATCTTTCCCAACTGTGTGACCTCTCTAAGTAATTCACATCAGAGGTCACAGAGTAATCACAGAGAAATAATAGGTGACAGGCAATGCATGTAAAATACAATTACATTCCAACAAACCCCTTCTCATGCATAACTGTCATGCAATTATTTATTCATACAAAGTCCAAGCTTTATACGCAGATTCACAAAATGTTCTCTGGGTAACGGTTTTGTCATGATGTCAGCTGTCATCTCACTGGTGTGACAATAGTGTAGACTGATGACCCCTTCTTTTGCCAACTCTCGCACGTTGTGGTATTTCGTTGCGATGTGCTTGGTGCGTGACTGAACCTTGTCATTCTGTGACAGTCGGATGCAGCTCTGATTATCTTCCATTATCTGGATTGGTCTCTTTTCAGCTATTCCAAAATCCAGCAAAAGTTTTTCAATCCACATCAGTTCTCTGCACGCTTCCGATACTGCCACATATTCAGCTTCTGTAGAAGACAAACTCACAATACTTTGTTTATGACTGGCCCATGAAATTTGTACATTTCCATACATAAACACATATCCACTTGTGGATTTATAATCAGAATGATCCCCTGCCCAATCTGAATCACAGTAACATATTAGTTTTGGATTACTATTGGCTGAAATCTTTAATTTACAATCAATGGTACCCTTTAAATACCTTACCATCCTTTTAACTGCAGTCCAATCTGATTTGGTAGGTGAGCTGACCCTTCTGCTCAAAATTCCTACTGCATTTGCTATATCAGCCCTGTATGTGGTAGCTAGATATAAAAGCTTACCTATGGCTGATCTATATTGGATGTTATCTGGTAAAGGTTCTCTTACTGTTTCATCCTTCAGAAAATCAGTGATCATGGGAGTGCTTACAACTTGGGCATCTTGCATACCTAAACTTTCAATAAGCTCATTTATTTTCTGCTTCTGGCTTAGAAGATAAGAACCATCATTTTGTTTCTCAATTTCTATACCAAGATAGTATGACACATTACCAAGTTCTTTTATCTCAACATTGTGGTTTAAACACTTTACAATGTCCTTGTACTCTTGCTCACTTTTGCTTGCAATGAGCAGATCATCAACAAAAGCTAAAATGTATGCATATTGTCCATTTGTGCACCTAGTGTACAAGCATTTATCTGCTTCACCTTGCTTAAATCCTAAATTTGTCAATATTTCATGCAATTTATCATTCCAACATTTTGCACTTTGCTTTAATCCATAAAGACCTTTGTTTAATTTACACACTAGCTGTCTTTGTTTTGTATTTATGAAACCTGTTGGCTGTTCCATGTACAAGTCTTCAGTTATATCTCCATGAAGAAACGCTGTTTTCACATCAATGTGTTTGACTTACATGCCTTTTGAGACTGCAATGCTCAGAAGTGTTCTGATTGTCGTGTGTTTCACTACAGGTGCAAACACTTCATCAAAATCTTCTCCATATTTTTGAAGATATCCCTTTGCCACTAGTCTGGCTTTATACCTTTCCACTTTTCCTTGTGCATTCCTTTTTAACTTGAATACCCATTTGCATCCTATAGCTTTCTTGCCAGGAGGTAATTTTGTAAGAATCCAAGTATTATTTTTATCCAATGCATCAATTTCTTCTTGTGCAGCTTTATGCCATTCAGCAGCTTCTTCTGCTGGCATTTTCTCAATCTCATCCCATGTTAAGGGCTCTTGAGCTTCTGCTGACTTTGTTAGGTAAGACAGTCTTGGGGGTGGAACACCTTTGTTTTCCCTGGATGAGCGTCTGACTACAGGTTGGTCTGACCTTTCCGCATCCTCTAAATCTGAGAGTCCTTCTCCAATTGATTCCCCTTCTCCAACTGTACTGTCTTCTTCAATGATCCTTTCTGTGTCTGCTTCCTCTGCCTGTTCCTCGTTAGATACAGGTGAGTTGCTTTCAGACATCTGCCTTGGTATGGCATTTATATACACTGGCATGTCTATTATGGTTCTAGTTTCATATTCTGGATGATAAGGCTCATCTGGGATAATCCAGCCTTTATCAACCCTTTTGTTTTCATCAAAATATGTAACATGTCTTATGCCAACAATGCCAGTTTTCAGATTCAAAATTCTATATCCTTTGTGTCCTGGAGCATAGCCAACTAAAATGCCCCTTTCTGTTGTGGAATCCAGCTTATGCCTTCTTTGCTTTGGTACATGAGCATATGCTGTACTTCCAAATGTTCTTATGTGTGACAGGTTTGGCTTCCTACCATGCCATGTCTCATGTGGTGTGCGCTCAGCGCCTTTAGTTGGCATTCTGTTTTGTAGGTACACTGCTGTGAGAATGGCTTCCCCCCATAGTCTTTTAGGGAGATTGCTATCTGACAGCATACATCTGGTCATTTCCACAAGTGACCTAAATTTTCTCTCTGCAACAGAATTTTGCTCTGGTGTATAAGCTACTGTTGTGATATGCTGAATGCCTTCTTGTTCTAGAAATGTGCGCATGCTTTGTGAAGTGAACTCACCACCATTGTCGGTCTGAAGAACCTTTGGTTTTCTTTCAAATTTGTTGCTCACCATGGCTACGTATTTCTTCAGCATGTCTGTGACTTGACTTTTTTCTTTCAGCAAATAGGCCACACAATATCTAGAGAAATCATCCAAGAATATTAGCACAAATCTGTTATTTCCCAATGATGGGATATTAAACGGTCCACATAAGTCACTGTGTATTAAGTCCAGCACTTTATTACTCCTATTTCCTGTGTATGCAGGAAATGAGGGTCTCACACCTTTTTGAGTAACACAGTCTATGCATTTCTCCATTTTACCAGCATCTGCACTTATCTGAATGCCGGTGGCCAGTTGCTTACTGTAAAGATCCTGGATCACCTTAGAATCACGATGTCCCAGGCGGCGGTGCCAGATTTCCGGACTATATTTACCATCATTCTTCCTTACTTGCGCCATATGTGAGGCTTCACCTGAAATGTTCAGCTTATAAACATCATTATGCATAAAAGCTTCAGCATACACTTCATCATTTTTAGAGATTGTGCACTTACTGTTTTCAAAATGAATCACAAATCCCTTCTTATCTAATGTAGATACACTAAGCATATTACAAACTGCTTGGGGAATATACAAGACATCACTTACAGGAATTTCTTTAACTTCGTTAGACACTTTGCATTTTAAGAATCCAATACCTTTTGCTTGGATCTTAGCAGTCCCTGCGTTTGCAGTTTTAAGAATACCTTCCTCTGGACACATTTCCTGAAAGAAATTCTTACAATTGGTTAAATGGCATGTGCTCCCCGAATCCAAAATCCAAGTACTTTCATTTGAATTATTATTTACCATAGTCAAAGATTTTTCTGCCATTAGAAAACCCTTGTGTTTATCTTTGTCCTTCATACATTTCCTGGTTTGAAAATTCTTTAGTTCCATTTGCTTAGGTGAGCTAGAGGGAGTGTTTTGTGTTTCCTTACACCATTTAGATACATGTCCCTCCTTTCCACATGAGTAGCAAATCAGCTTGCCCTTGGGTGGAGTTTTCCCATAGCTCCGCCTTCCTCTGTTCTTTGCCAAGAAATTTGTTTCATTTCTCTCTGACTGACTTTGAGAACACATCTCCTCAGAATCATTTATTATGCATTCCTGCCTTAGTTTTGATGTTGTCTGTTCAAAAGATTGCCCTTCAATGGCCTCATTTACAGACCTAAAAACATCAAACTTCTTTGATAGTGAGGTAAAAAGAAATGCTCTTTTCAATGCATCACACATGGGAATTCCAGAAAGTTCTAACTTTTGAAATGAAGACATAAGATGCATAATGTGATCATTACATTTACTTTTATCCCTTAATTTGGTTTCATTCAACTCTGCTAACCAAATTGGTTGCTGCTTTGCATATGTAGTTGCATACATAGTTCTCAGTTTATATAAAATGTCCTTTGGTGTATCTTTTCCCTCCACTAATATGGCTTGTTTCTCTGAGAGAGCTTCCAAAAGCATGCACTTCACATAATAGTTTGCATTGTCCCATTCAGCCATATTTTCAGCTGTTCTGTCTTGGTCTAAGCATATATTTAATCTTTTTGCTCGAAGGAGACATATGAATCTTAGTTCCCACTGCTGATAATTAAACTCAGTTAATTTAGGCACCTTGAGAGAATAGAACAATGGTGAATTTCTTCCCTCAGCCATTTTCTTAGCCTTCTGTCTGCTGTGTGGGGGGAGAGAGAGACAGACTGAATCTTTCCTTTAAAACTTAAGAGAAAAATGTGGCCTTTTTTTCTGCCTGGTAATATTTCTCTTCTTTTTCAATTCCTGGACCCTGGGCCCATAACCCTTTTGTTGGATTATTTGTAGTAAATAATTAGCAGATTTTATTACACACAGCTTCAGCTTTAGAAATGTTAATTTCTTTCTTCATCTCTCTCTCATTCACCCCTGAATAATTCACTGCTGAGTCACTTTAAAGTTGAAGTAACAAAACATCTGTTTACTCACAGTTTGTAGTTAGATTATAATCAGACAGGCTTATATATACATATTACTATACATTTGTCTTATCAGCTCCTTCCATGTGCTTAGATGGTAATGGATGCTCACACCACCATAGATCCTCTCAGGTTAGGAGAGATCATGAGCTCCATGTGCTCCATGTGCTGTGTCTGCTGCATCTAACCCCCACAGGAAGTTGCATAGCTGTGTGACCTCTCTAAGTAATTCACATCAGAGGTCACAGAGTAATCACAGAGAAATAATAGGTGACAGGCAATGCATGTAAAATACAATTACATTCCAACAGTTTGAAGGCATCAGGAACAGTCACAGTGGACAGTGAAAGATTGAGGATATGACAGATAAACGGGATGACAGTAGGAGAGATAGTGTTAAGTAGATGGGTGGGAATAGGATCAGAGGAACAGGTAGTTTAGTCAATTAGAAGCATGACATATATATGACCTTTCTTCTGAGTGATTATTATTCTACAGTAAGGTCTGACACATCTCTATTTCCTACAAAATGTACTCTAACAATATAAGGAAAATCAATATATACATATAGAATGATCTTGATTTCCATTACAATATCATTCCCTGAATTTGCCCAGTTTGTCTGTCTGTCTTGGATGGATTGTAATATAACATTATAATAAGGATAAAGATGTAACATATAGATAGGTAAGAAAGTAGGAAGAATTAGAAAGTAAGGTGATTGATTTGGTATTAATTCGCAAACGAACCTTTTCTGGAGATGGGAAGGCGGTAGAACTAGAGGACATGAAATGAGATTGAAGGGGGGCAGATTCAAGAAAAATGTCAGGAAGTATTTTTTCACGGAGAGAGTGGTGGATGCTTGGAATGCCCTCCCGTGGGAGGTGGTGGAGAGGAAAAAGGTAACGGAATTCAAACATTATGTGGGATAAACATAAAGGAATCCTGCTCAGAAGGAAGGGATCCCCAGAAACTTAGCCGGTGGTGGGAGGCAGGGCTGGTGGTTGGGAGATGGGGATAGTGCTGGGCAGACTTATACGGTCTGTGCCAGAGCCGGTGGTGGGAGGCGGGGCTGGTGGTTGGGAGGCGGGGATAGTGCTGGGCAGACTTATACGGTCTGTGCCCTGAAAAAAACAGGTACAAATCAAGGTAAGGTATTCACAAAAAATGGCACATGTGAGTTTATCTTGTTGGGCAGACTGGATGGACTGTGCAGGTCTTTTTCTGCCATCATCTACTATGTTGCTATGATTTGAAGAAAGTTGCACGTGAGGTCAGAGAGATGGTTAAATATTATCTCAGCTAGGGTAGGAATGGATAAACATGTCCCCCTGCAGCATGTGCAGCCCGTGTCACTCCTTGTGTGACTAACAAGTTAGTTACTTCTTCCACTAAAGGCCTGGTTGAAGAGCCAAGCTTGCACCTGCTTCCTGAAGTAGAGGTAGTCTTGTGTTAAGCGGAGCCTTTCAAGCAGTGCATTCCAAAACCAATGTGTGAGCATATTGTATAAATTATGCCTAACTTTAGGCCTAGTTTATAGAATCGTGCTGTGTGGTTTTAAGGCGCCATTATAGAATTTTCCCCTTTTTGTATTCTTTATGGGGATTTATAATTGTACAGAGGTAATAATGAAAAGACGGTGACCTGTGATTGCTTATGGGGACAATGGCAAATTTGAGCTCTTTAATTTTTAGAATATAATCTTTGAATGCACTTCAATTATAGTAAGAATCATAAAAAGGAGAGAAGGGAAGATTAGAAAGTTTCTTTGATTCCACTTGTGATTTCATAAAATTACCTCTATCGACTGGAGTAATCAGAAGTGCAAAACTTCTCTTCCCAGCTGTGATGATGCCGTGCTGCCCTGTTTAAAATTATATCCCATCATGAATGCTCTCTGGATATGCTGTGTAAAGCTCTATTTGGCCCTCAGGGACCAATCTGAATGTTGCTATTTAAAGTGACTCTGGATTTCCTTTATGTGCAGCAAGAAAATATGTTCTGTTCCTGAGATCTTCGGGATCCGAGGGACTCCAGGTATGAGTCAGTCCCTGTCCCGTTGAGTAGTCAGGCAGCACCTGGCCAGCCGCTTCCATCTCACTGGTGGGGGATGGGCTATTTTTAGCAGCAACGTATTTTTGGCATAGTGGTTTTGCTTCTTACTCATCTTTCACAGCCTTTCAAAGAAAGCAGGTTTATCCTAAGATTCTCCAGAGAGGAAGCACCTCACCCAGCACAGAGCATCTCTGCATCTGATTAGAAATTGGGGGACATCAGGGCAGTTCCAGGAGAGAGTATCTGTAGATTCTGGGACCCTAAAGACACTGCCAGCAGATTCAGCAGACTAGCAAGGTCATTGCACCTCGATGACAGTATTCCAGTGACCTTGATCCTAGCTTCGCCTCTCTGCTCTCTCTCTTTTCACTTTCTTTCTCTATGCTGACCCGGTTTTCTCTGTTTTCTGGAACATGATCAGCTGAAATGTTTTGAGGAATAATCAGATATGTTTTCCCAGGGTGTTTTCCTTCAGAGAACTTTTCCAGCTAATCTGTGCCTTCTGTGAAGCTAATGAAGCCCCTCTGTTGCTAGCTACATCCTCCTCCCACTCCCATCTGGTGCAATTTGAACACAGAGCCAAACTTATGCACCGAGACCTGGGGAGTTCAATGAAGACACAGTCTCTGCTTAGCTTAGCACTTCCAGTGAGTCAGACTCAGCTCAAACTGTACAAGAACAGATTTTGTTTTTCAAAATGAAAAACAAGAATCCTGGCCACATAAAGAGGGATGAAATGACCCCGCATTCTGCTGCGTGTAACCTTTTGCATTTCAGCTAAGGGCCCATAATGGAGGTGGCAAAACTTCATTTAAAAAGCTTAATTCAATTAAAGTGAATAATTATAAGCATTTCTGCAAGAGCAAGAAATATTCCGAGGCTGAGTAATGAATCTGCCCCTTCCCCAGGTGATGTGGTAGGAGGAGGATGGGTTAGCAGAATAAGATAACGAAGGGAAGGTCATTTTAGAGGCTTCTACATTTGGAAATATTTATTTATTTTTATTTAACTCAGGCTTTTTTCAGCTGCAGCTCAAGGCAAGTTGCATTCAGTAGCACTAGGCATTTCTCTGTTCCCAGAGGGCTTACAGTCGGAGAAGTCATTATTCAACTGGTGGTCAGGGCTGGTGTTATACATGATGGGGCCCAGGGCAGAAAGTAGGGAGGGGGCCCCACAGCTTACTTGCAGGCTGTCCCTCTTTCAACTTCAGGCACATTTGGGGCCCCCAAGTGACATGAAGGTCCCAGGGCAATTGCCCTGGTTACCCACCTCTAACGCCAACCCCGCTGGTGGTGCTCAGTATTTTGGTTATCACCGCCGGCTTTATGCTCGGAAATGCAATGTCATGCCATGTCCAAGCTCCAGCATTGAATTTCTGGTTTGTGGAGCTGGCTAAACCGTAGTTGGTTGAGTGTGATATTCAGCATTTAACCTTCTATGGGTTATCGCATAAAGACAGGATTGACTTTTATGCGGTTACCTTGGTTGGTTAAAGGACCCTTTTTACTAAGCTGCAGTAAAAAGTGGCCTGCGCTGGTTTAGATGCGTAAAGTTGGCAGGTGATGGGTCATTTTTTCCCACTTCTGGGAAAAAAGCCTTTTCTTAATCTGGCAGTAAATAGCCGTGCGCTAATATGAAAAAGTAGCATGCGGCTATTTACTGCCTGAGCTCTTAACGCCACCTGTTTACTGCTTTAACATATTTTGGGGTAAGCCTTTTCTTGTGCACTTACTGTGCGTTAGGACTGAGCGCCCTTTACTAAAGAGGCCCCAATGTTAAGACTCTCATAGACTTATTACTGTAAAGTCATGATATCTTAGAGTATAACCTTGGCACACCAATCACACCTGAAGTCTCTATTATTCTTCTGAAGTCTCTTTTATTGACTAAATCACAGATAATTTACTCACAATCAGATGTTCAGAAGTGCTGCTCCAGGGCACAGAGACTCCTTAATCTGAGAGCTGTTGGCGGTGGAGATCTGAGGAGAGGTAGCTTTATTGCAGGGGAGAAAGATAGTTGAACAGGTAGAAGTGGTTCAAAGCTGGGTGACTGGAATGTGCGATATCTCATTAGGGAGGAGATATTTTCAAGGTAAAAAACCAAGTTTGTTGCAGGGAGTTTCAGTAGGACAGCTGTCTGGGCCAAGATGGTGCATGCCCCATGTCTCTAACAAGATGGTGAAATGCCTCATAGCTGAAGGGACAAAGAGGTGTTGAGCCTCACACAGGCTCAGGAAGGAGCAGAAAGAGACCAATGGGGACAGAGCCTGCCATCGGGTAGCAAGGGGTGCTCCTAGAGGACGGCTCTCAATTGGAAGGAAAGGTCATACCTGGCTGACCTCTCAGGACAGAGATAGTAAGACTGAACAGGAAATGATAGCAGGTAGATACAGGAGCCAGGCTTGGCTGAGAGAGAAAAGAGGTCTGGGCAGCCTCACAACCAGTGGTAACCGTTCTTATTCATACAGACAAGTGTGGTTGCATTGCCTGGGAACTACATTACACACAATGCCTTGTTCACATACCTTTGCAGAGGTATGTGAACAAGGCATACAGTGAAGGTCCTTAGAAATGAGAATAACAGTAAAAGCATTACACACATTTTAGAATCACATTATAAACTAGTGCAAAGCTGTCAGAGGACAGAACACCCAATGCATTTAGAAACATTTCTGTGTACCCATCCCAGAGGGGCTAAGTAGATACAAAAAACAAGCACACTACAACATTCACTAAAAATCCATATAAATACCAAGTGACTGTAAAAACATCAAACAACTCAGCACATGTACGATGAGCAAGCACTTCACTTTCCTTTACGGAATATCACTGTGGCAGGGCAAATGTCCACGTAGATTTTGGGCGCAATCACTCACACCAGCCATAGAGCCTAGATCGCTAAAAAGTGCACCTAAATGATAGGAGGTCTCTAATTTACACCCAGAACCCTGCCCATGCTTCGCCCATATGCCCCACCTTCACAGTAAGCGCCATCGCAGTTGGGTGCATGTAGCCAGCAGAGGCATAGCTACGTAGGATCCAAGGGGAGTGGCTGCTCCCCCAAACAGATTCTACAGCTTCACACTGACACCTATTTTATAAAAGGTCTGCTCCCCCTGACATCAAAACCCGGCTACACTTCTGGCAGACAGAATATTGCCACTGATACAGATAGGCACACATATGCACATAAATACGACCTATGAACCACCTAAACTTCAGGAAATCACTAAAAACCAACCTGTTCAAAAAGCCATATCCCATCGACCCAACTTAAATACCTACACTCTGCAACACAGCATGACCAAAGTTTGCAATGGACACAAAATAACCTTTCCTCCCCTTGATCCCTTTCATTCCTGAAACACATATGTACCTTTAATCTACCACAATATCACTTTGTATTTGTTCCTCTACTGGACTTGGCGAACGCCTCTCCGGTACTATGTAAGCCACATTGAGCCTGCAAATAGGTGGGAAAATGTGGGATACAAATGTAACAAATAAATAACTAAATGCTGGCATTGTGATTATTTATATGCATTCTTGGTGCCCTACGTATAGAACAGCCCTCTCACTGGTATCCTTCCACTGCCCCACGATCAACAGCAATGCTATAGACAATAACATACAGCAGAAATGACCCAGAGTGGCTTCCAAGATTACCATTTCAACAATTCCAGATGTCATCTGCCATACTTTGCTCCAAAAGAACAGTATAGTACAGCAGTAAAATCATATGGGAAAAATTCCCACCTCCACCCAACAAAGAGAGATATGCTTTAGTGGAGTAGAAGAGTAGCCTAGTGGTTAGAGCACCAATCTTCATAGCCTGGTTCAGTTCCCACTGCTGCTCCTTGTGATCTTGGGTAAGTTATCTAGCCCTCCATTGCCTCCAGTACAGAAATATCCAGTGTACCTGAATGTAACTCACCTTAAGCTACTACTGAAAAAGGTGTGAGCAAAATCCAAATAAATAAATAATTTCAATGGGCTTTGGGTGGCTTTATATACTACAAGATAGGTGGAGGGGCATTTTCGAATGAAACGTCCAAGTTGGGATTTGGATGTCTTTGTAAAACGTCCAAATTCAGGGGCAGGGAAAACCGTATTTTCGAAAAAAGATGGACATCCATCTTTCGTTTCGAAAATACCAAGGCCGTCCTTTGATTTGGACGTCCTTAGAGATGGACGTCTTTGACTTTCGGCAAGCTTCGAAACCAAAAATGTCCATGGCAAAAACGTCCAAATGCAAGCCATTTGCACGTGGGAGGAGACAGCATTTGTAGTGCACTGGTCCCCCTGACACCAACTGGGCACCCTAGGGGGTACTGCAGTGGACTTCATAAATTGCTCCCAGGTACATAGCTCCCTTACCATGTGTGCTGAGCCCTCCAAACCCCCTCCAAACCCACTACCCCCAACTGTACACCACTACCATAGCCCTTACGGGTAAAGTGGAGCAGCTAGGTACGGGTACAGTGGGTTTGTGGTGGGTTTTGGAGGGCTTGCTGTTTCCTCCATAAACGTAAAAGGTAGTGGGGTATGGGCCTGGGTCCGCCTGTCTGAAGTGCACTGCACCCACTAAAACTGCTCCAGGGACCTGCATGCGCTGTCATGGACCTGAGTTTGATATCTGAGGCTGGCATAGAGGCTGGCACAAAATATTTTTAAAGATGTTTTTTGAGGGTGGGAGGGGTTAGTGACCACTGGGGGAGTAACGGGAGGTCATCCCCGATTCCCTCTGGTGGTCATCTGGTCATTTTGGGCACCTTTTTGTGCCTTATTCGTAAAAAAAACACGTTCGGGTGAAAATATCCAAGTTTTACATTAGGATGTCCCTGCTTCTTTCGATTATGGCTCAAATATGTCCAAGTGTTAGGCACACCCAAGTCCCGCCTTCACTACACCTCTGATACGCCCCCTTAAAATTTGGACGTCCTTGCGACGGACTTCAATTAGAGACGTCCAAAATCGGGTTTCGATTATACCGATTTGGACGTCTCTGGGAGATGGACGTCCATGTTCCGGTTTATGTCGAAAGATGGACGTCCATCTCTTTTGAAAATGAGCCTGATAGACTCACAGCAAGACTCTAATTGTTTTCACCCAGAACCATACCCAGTTTACTTCTACCTGATTGCGGTCACTTTTCCAAATCTTTTGCATTCCCATTGATCTAATCTGACTTCTTAATGAATTTCGCAAAATGTCCAAAATTAGATTTAGACGCCATACTGAAAATGCCCCTCCACACTTCTAGATTTATGTCCACTAGTCTACAAAATTTTACATAATCTAAGAATTACTAAAACGGGTGGAGGTTTAGCCATGACTTTTAAGGATCTTTTCACTTTCAATAATTAATTCAAACATGGGTCCAGGTTTAGAATCATTACTTTATCAATTAACAGGAGAAGATTCTTCTGGTCTCTTGGGAATACTTTTGGTTTACAGGTCCCCTGGTAGTTGGGTTCAAGAATACTCACAATTGTACAAACAAATTTTACAAGCTTCTATACAATTTTCTCATTTATTAGTCTTGGTGGATTTTAACCTGCACTTAGAGAACCAACTTGATAATAGTGTGATTAACGTTTTATCTTTTTTAGAAAATCTGCAGTTTTGTACACAGAGATTTCTTTCAACTCATGGAAAGGGACATATTTTAGATCTGATTGCTGCCACCCCAACTCAGTTGACCACACATTGTAGTCGGTCTTCACTCCATTGGTCTGATTATCATCTTTGTAATTTTACTTTGAATTTTAACATAATTCAACCTTCTCTGTTGTTACAGAGAAAATCTTTTTTGTCTAGAGGAAAGATTTATAAAGCATTATTCTTGGGACAGGTAATCTCTAACCCCCCCTGTTTGCTAAGCTGCACGGCAATGCCGACATAGCCCATTCTGAATGGGCTGTATCAGCATTAGCACACCATAGCTGCTAGCATGGCTTTGTAAACGGGGCTAAGTTAAGAACCGATGTTGTAGACCCTGATCAGCTAATATCTGATGAGAGACATACCACGCTTAGGACTTAAATCTGTAAAATGGGAGCAAAAAAAATACATCCTAAGCACTTTTCTATAAACGGTGTTCCAAGTTGGGCACTGTTTATAGAATACCTCGTACTGCCAGGATCCATGTTCAACTTTAGGAATGAACCCTGGTGTAAATTCCCACACTTAAATGAGGTGCAGATCCCCAGAATTCTATTACACTGTGTGCAAATCCTAGAAATACCCCTGACCCACCCATGCACTTCCCATTGCCATGCCCCCTTTTCAGATCCGTGCATATCTTTATAGAACGTCGACTTTAAAGAGGTACCACAAATTCTAATTAGTGCCAATAATTGATTGATTGATTGAAGACCCATCTCTTCAAGAAAGCCTACTCCAATGATCCAACTTAACTACAGCCCACCCACATGATTCTGTCCTGATGATTGTTATATATTAGACCATGTCTCACATTCTTCTTATGCTCACCCCCTATCTTTTCCTCCCCCATCCTTCCTACGCCTTACCCTCCCCATTTTCATTCCCTTCTACACTCAATCCCTTCTATGCTCAATTTACTTATCCTTTAACCCCATTATCACTTCGTTTACTACAATTTGTATTAATCTTCTTCAAGACTGTCAGAGATTCAGGGATAACGTGAGCCCTTGGACCCCTGCTGAGGAGCGGCAGCAGCAGGCAAAAAAACTCCAACCGACACTGGGCTAGCACACCGGCAAGGCAAGGACTGCAGATACAGACAAGCAAGCTAGAACACACTGGGCTGGAACACACTGGACTGGAACTAGACTTCACCTACACTTGGCTGTCGTTCCCCAGGGGTTGAGCCCCTGGGTGCAGGCAGCCGGCAGGGCTTACAGGACTGGGCTTATAGACAGACTGAGACAACAGGATTCAAAACCAGCTTGACTAAAACAGGATGAAGGATTCGCAGACAGACAGAAACAGGGCCAAGGAATACCTACAAGCTTGGCAGAAGCCAGACTCAAGATAGACCGACAAGCTGGACAGAAACAGGATATAAGATACACAGGCAGGGCTGGAACTAAAGCTACAGGTAGAGGGCAAGAGCAGAGGACAAAAGCAGAAAACAAACACAGGACTAAGCTCAGACAAGACAAGAACCACAGCAAAAGGTAATGGGCAAAATAGAGGCAGAACTCAAACAACAGAACCAGGCAGGAAGCTAGAAGGCTAGAAGATAGCCACAAGGTTACACAAAACACACAACAGAACTTTAGACAAGAACAAACAGAAGTGCCACAGGCACACCAACCAGAAACAAGGCAAGGCTAGGCAGAAATGCAAACTGCAAACAAAACTGACCTGCAGACCTTTGACAATGCAAAGGCACTGAATAGAAGAACACCAGTTCCTTATCTAGGCCCTGACTGATGATGTCACAACTCCAGGACACAGGCAGAAAGCATACTGAAGCACAGAGAGGCTTAACACACACGGGTGCAGTATAGTGGAGTAATTAGAGCCATGCTGGAAGCAGCCAGCACACAGAGATAGAGATAGAGCTAACTCAGGAAGAACAGACAGAAGCCAGCTCAGAAGCTGACCGCCAGAAATAAGGTGTGTCTGAGAGGGGTCACGACCACAATCGTGACAAAGACTTTGTAATTCTTTTTTACTTGTTACTATGTAAGCCGCATTGAGCCTGCTATGTGTGGGAAAGTGCGGGGTACAAATGTAATAAAGAAATAAAGAAATAAATTGTTAGTGCCCAATTATTGGCACTAATTGGCTCGTTAAGCAATTGAATTATGTTCACAATTTGGATGCACATGCGATTTTGAGCGAAATATATAGCATTAGAGTGTAAATTCATTAGATGCTATAGCTCCTATGAAAATGAAACATTCCTCCAGATGAACTCATGCTCCTTGGTTTACTGAAAAATTAACAGAATTAAAACAGGGTTGTAAATTAGAACAAGCTTGGTGTAAATTAGCTGATTTATCTATTAAAACAATCTCTGGGGAAGTAGGATGAGGTTATATAAACAACAAATTGTACAGTCAACAAAGAATTATTATTTAAATTTAATTGGTGTTGATCAACTAGATCAGAGGAAATTATTCCAATTAATGAAGAATCTTACTTCAACCTCAGACTCAGAGCTGTCACATTACAGCTAATGATTTGGCTCTGTATTTTTTTAGACAAAGTTAAAATTATATGTCAATCTTTGTGTAATGTGAGTTAACTCAGTTCAACTTCTGGAAAATTAAAAATAATGATTTTCATGATGGGATCTCTGCTGATAGAATTTGGTCTTTTAATCCGGTCTCTGATCTTGATATAAAACCTTTTGTACTAAATTATTTTTCTACCTATTGCCCTATTGATTGTTGCCACCTCAAGAAATAATTGGTTGCTGAAATTTGTCAATGAGCCATAGATGGGTTCCTTCTTCCATGGGTGATATTGTATTACATAGTAACATAGTGGATGACGGCAGAAAAAGACCTGCATGGTCCATCCAGTCTGCCCAAGACAAACTCATATGTGTATACCTTACCTTGAATTTGTACCTGTCCTTTTCAGTGCACAGACCATATAAGTCTGCCCAGCAGTATTTCCCGCCTCCCAAACACCAGTCCCGCCTCCCATCACCGGCTCTGGTACAGACCGTATAAGTCTGCCCTCCCAACCACCACCCCCTCTTCCCCCCACCTGCTCCGCCACCCAATTTCAGCTAAGCTTCTGAGGATCCATTCCTTCTGCACAGGATTCCTCTATGCATATCCCACGCATGTTTAAACTCCGTTACCGTTTTCATCTCCACCACCTCCCGTGGGAGGGCATTCCAAGCGTCCACCACCCTCTCCGTAAAGAAATACTTCCTGACATCTTTCCTGAATCTGCCAATCCCTAAGGCCCCAAGGATGAAGGCTTGGATTTAACAATAGTAGCTAATATTCTTTTTCTAGTTAGGGGTTCTTTTACTAAGCTGCACTGAAAAATGGCCTGTGCTAGTGTAGACGCGTGTTTTGGTCGTGCACAGAATTCTTTTTCAACGCACCTACAAAAAAATGCCTTTTTAAATTTTTGCCAAAAATGTACATGCGGCAAAATGAAAATTGCCGCGCGGCCATTTTGGGTCTGAGACCTTTCCACAAGCCATTGACCTAGCAGTAAGGTCTCATGCGGTAACCGGGCAGTAATGGTCTATGCGCATCAAATGCCACTTGACACGCATAGCTGCTGCACGTCAGAAAATAAAAAATATTTTTTCAGACGCGTGTAGCGGACGCGCGCCAATATTGAAATTACTGCAAGGACCACGCGGTAACCGGGTGGTAACTCCAATTTGGCAAGCATTGGGTACACATGGAGGGGCATAATCGAACGGGGGCGCCCATCTCTAAGGGCGCCTATCTCTAAGGATGGCCCCATAAAAGGGCATCCCCAACCATATTATCGAAACGAGATGGGCGTCCATCTTTCGTTTCGATAATACAGTCGGGGATGCCCAAATCTCAACATTTGGGTCGACCTTAGAGATGGCCGCCCTTAGAGATGGCCGACCTTTGTTTTCGCCAATAATGAAAACTAAGGACGTCCATCTCAAAACTGGCCAAATCCAAGCCATTTGGTCATGGGAGAAGCCAGCATTTGTAGTGCACTGGTTCCCCTCACATGCCAGGACACCAACCAGGCGCCCTAGGGGGCACTGCAGTGGACTTCAGAAATTGCTCCCAGGTGCATACCTCCCTTACCTTGGGTGCTGAGTCCCCCAACCCCTCCCCCCTCCCAGGTCAGCCTGCCTGAAGTACACTGCACCCACTACAACTGCTCCAGGTACCTGTATACTGCTGCAATGGACCTGAGTATGGCATTTGAGGCTGGCATAGAGGCTGGCAAAAAAGTATTTTTAACCTGTTTTTGTATGGTGGGAGGGGGTTAGTGACCACTGGGGGAGTAAGGGGAGGTCATCCCTGATTCCCTCCGGTGGTCATCTGCTCAGTTCAGGCATCTTTTCACAGCTTGGTCATGAAAAAAAATGGACCAAGTAAAGTTGGCCAAGTGCTCATAAGGGCCGCCCTTCTTTTTTCCATTATCGGCCAAGGACGCCCATCTCCTAATAACGCTCCAGTCCCGCCTTCGCTACCCTGCAAACATGCCCCCATGAACTTTGGTCGTCCCCGCGATGGAAAGCCATTGAGGGTGTCAAAAAATCGGCTTATTTGGGCGGCCTTGCGAGAAGGGCGCCCATCTTCCGATTTGTGTCGAAAGATGGGCGCCCTTCTCATTCGAAAATGAGCTGGATAGGCACCTACATGGCTTAGTAAAAGGGCCCCCTAGAGTTTTTAGCACACGTTAAAAATTAGCATGTGCTAACCATGTAGGCACCCATAGGAATATTATGGGCATCTACACAGCACTAAAAACATTTGCACACCTTTGTAAATAGGGCCCTACATTGGTTTTCAAATATTCGACTATCTTTTTTTTTTTTTGAGATTTAAAGTACATTTTATTGATAACTCAAAGTAAGCATACACAATAATGCCAACTTACAAACAATAAGATACTATGCATGAACCATACAGCTTATAAACTACCCATACCCCCCCCCCCATCACTCCCCTCCCCTTCCCATCCCCTCCATCCCACCCCTGTACCACTCAAATTCCAAAAACTCCGTATAAATTCAAGGAAGTACAACAGTACCAATAATCCAGAACTGTTTAGCAGGCTACAGATTATGTGGTGACCTCTGTACTCTATAGAAAGCAGCTTATTACAAAGCAGAGAGGAGGTGGAACCCCCCCCCACCCACCCACCCACTCCACAACCAAGATCAACATGCCTTAATAAGTAAACTCCGACCCCTTGGACTTAGAATCTGAAGATAAGGCATCCAGATCTGAAGAAATTGTTTTCTACGTTTAGGCGACATCTTGGAATCTCTATCATCTTGGATATTCGACTATCTTGAGAAATTTAATCTTCACTTCTCTCAGGTTGGTTGTAGACAATTTTACACTACAGAGATTCTTCTGGTTAATTTAATTTCAGAAGTAAAAAAGGATATTTAGTAGAGCTGGTCAGATGGCACTTCTACAGTTTGACATTTTAGCAGCCTTTAATACTGTAGATCATGACGTCAATTGGCTGAATTAGGATTTACCATGACTATTTTTACCTGGTTTAGTTCTTTTTCAAAAAATAGATGTTATCAGGTTTCTAAGGATGGAGAATTTTCTACAACTTGGCACCTACCCTGTGGTGTTCCTCAGGGTTCTTCAGTCTCCCCTCTTTTGTTTAATGTTTACATGAGTTGAAGAAGGATCACTATTCTCATATGTGGATGATATCTTTGTATTAGTTCCCATACTGTAGTATCTGAATAATCCTTATACTAAGATAAAGAACTGTATTGAAAAGATTAGAGACTGGTCTTTTTCCCTTTTTTTTTTTTTTTTTAAACTTAACACAGACAAAACCAAAATTCTTTGTCCTGGGAGTTTTGCTAGGTTCTTACTTGACTATGGAACTTCAAGTTAATAGCTTAATAAATAAACTTTTTCAAATTGAAACAACTCTGATTAATTTGATCATGTTTCTATGTTGATCATTTTGCAGTAGAAGTCCAAGTGCTGATTCTATCACAATTGGATTTACTGTAATTCTCTCTAGTCAGGTATTTCATTTAAATTGATTTTTTTTAAAAAAGTCCAATTAATGCAAAATACAGCTAGATGTTTGATATTTAAGATGAAAAAGTATGACCACGTGACTCCTTTGTTGAATAGAAGGCCATACTGCATTTAAAATATGCTGTCTGGTTTCTAAAATTTGAGAGGTTTATTCCTCTGAAAGTTTAACTTTCTCCTTAGAAGTTCCATTTCTGACCCATACTCAGTATATAATAGAAGGTCGTATGTTGTGTTTCCCTACTGTAAAAGGTCTAAAACTTAAATAGTTTTTAGAGAATTCATTCTTTTTTCAATCTGTGAAAAATTGGAACTCTTTACCTCAAACAATCCATTTAATTCCCTCATTATATAGATTTTTGTAAACAACTAAAGATATGCTTCTTTTGCTTGATGGACCCTTGGTCTTTTCCCAGTGCGGCATTACTTATGTACTTATGATGAAATAATGTTGACCTGTTAGATATTAACTTGTCTGTCTTATAGGATCCCAATCTTTGTTTTGTTGGAGCTGGGAGGCCAATGACACAATAATCCACTCATTCAGCACCTCTCTTTGCATCCAAGAAGTCAGAATTTATGTTCTAAACGTAACAGACTCTTCAGGCAAAAAACATGGCACAATGCTACCATATACAAGCAAAGGCAGAAAAAATAGATTTTGACACTTCCAGTCTCATATAGGTTTCTTTTGGTACAGATATGTAGTATAAAGTCCTTTGCTGCTTTACTCTTTACCCACTGCAGCTCCTTGTGACTCTGGGCAAGTCACTTAACCCTCCATTGCCCCTGGTACAAAATAAGTACCTGAATATATGTAAACCGCTTTGAATGTAGTTGCAAAAACCTCAGAAAGGCGGTGTATCAAGTCCCATTTCCCTTTCCCTTATAATATCAGAAGTGAGCCAAGTATCGGGCAGTCATTGTGACATCCCCCTTTCCCCTATGACATCACAATATCAGAAGTGAGCCAAGTATGGGCAATCAAGCCATTGTGACATCACTGATGAGGTTGGCTCTTATTGGTGGAATGAGTGGAGGAGTAGCCTAGTGGTTAGTGCAGTGGACTTTGATCCTGGGGAAGTGAGTTTGATTCCCACTGCAGCTCCTCGTGACTCTTGGCAAGTCACTTAACCCTCCATTGCCCCTGGTACAAAATAAGTACATAAGTACATAAGTAGTGCCATACTGGGAAAGACCAAAGGTCCATCTAGCCCAGCATCCTGTCACCGACAGTGGCCAATCCAGGTCAAGGGCACCTGGCACGCTCCCCAACGTAAAAACATTCCAGACAAGTTATACCTAAAAATGCGGAATTTTTCCAAGTCCATTTAATAGCGGTCTATGGACTTGTCCTTTAGGAATCTATCTAACCCCTTTTTAAACTCCGTCAAGCTAACTGCCCGTACCACGTTCTCCGGCAACGAATTCCAGAGTCTAATTACACGTTGGGTGAAGAAAAATTTTCTCCGATTCGTTTTAAATTTACCACACTGTAGCTTCAACTCATGCCCTCTAGTCCTAGTATTTTTGGATAGCGTGAACAGTCGCTTCACATCCACCCGATCCATTCCACTCATTATTTTATACACTTCTATCATATCTCCCCTCAGCCGTCTCTTCTCCAAGCTGAAAAGCCCTAGCCTTCTCAGCCTCTCTTCATAGGAAAGTCGTCCCATCCCCACTATCATTTTCGTCGCCCTTCGCTGTACCTTTTCCAATTCTACTATATCTTTTTTGAGATACGGAGACCAGTACTGAACACAATACTCCAGGTGCGGTCGCACCATGGAGCGATACAACGGCATTATAACATCCGCACACCTGGACTCCATACCCTTCCTAATAACACCCAACATTCTATTCGCTTTCCTAGCCGCAGCAGCACACTGAGTACCTGAATATATGTAAACCGCTTTGAATGTAGTTGCAAAAACCTCAGAAAGGAGGTATATCAAGTCCCATTTCCCTTTCCCTCTTTCCCTTATGACATCACAATATCAGAAGTGAGCCAAGTATCAGGCAATCAAGCCATTGTGACATCACTGATGAGGTTGGCTCTTATTGGTGGAATGAGTGGAGGAGTAGCCTAGTGGTTAGTGCAGTGGACTTTGATCCTGGGGAACTGTATTGGGCAATCAAGCCATTGTGACATCACTGATGAGGTTGGCTCTTATTGGTGGAATGAGTGGAGGAGTAGCCTAGTGGTTAGTGCAGTGGACTTTGATCCTGGGGAACTGTATTGGGCAATCAAGCCATTGTGACATCACTGATGAGGTTGGCTCTTATTGGTGGAAGGAATGGAGGAGTAGCCTAGTGGTTAGTGCAGTGGACTTTGATCCTGGGGAACTGTATTGGGCAATCAAGCCATTGTGACATCACTGATGAGATTGGCTCTTATTGGTGGAATGAGTGGAGGAGTAGCCTAGTGGTTAGTGCAGTGGACTTTGATCCTGGGGAACTGTATTGGGCAATCAAGCCATTGTGACATCACTGATGAGGTTGGCTCTTATTGGTGGAATGAGTGGAGGACTAGCCTAGTGGTTAGTGCAGACTTTGAGCCTGGGGAACTGAGTTCAATTCCCATTGCAGTTCCTTGTGACTCTGGGCAAGTCACTTAACCCTCCATTGCCCCAGGTACAAATAAGTACCTGAATATATGTAAACCGCTTTGAATGTAGTTGCAAAAACCTTAGAAAGGAGGAATATTAAGTCCCATTTCCATTTCCCTTTCCAGGAACCCATCCTCCCCAGAGGGAAAGCTTCTCTGTAAGTCCTTTATTAGTTAAGTTAGGTGCTCTGATCCTTTCTGGTCAAAGCCCTTACTTCTTTATCTTTGTGATTATCCTAAGACTTTTCTCTGGTCCCCACCTGCCCACCTTTTCTCCTTGAAAGAATGTGGAGGTGGGTTGATTCCCTGTTCCAGCTATCCCTTGTGGCAGGTTTAGCAGCTTTAGAAGTTCTGTTACAGCTTTGCACTCCTTCTCCCAGTGGTGTAGGCAGACCTGACATTTTGGGTGGGCCCAGAGCTAATATGGGTGGGCACTGTGTATATAGGTATGAGCAGTGTTTCTTGGGATACTACAAAATAATGCTTTAGAATGCACTTGATGATGGATTTCTAAGTAATGTACCCAACAGCTGCACTGCGAAGCCCACCTGCACCCAGACACCCACCAACATAAAATTGAAAACTTTTTACATTTTAACCCGAGCACTGCAGACCGAACACTATTGAAATTTATTGTTGGTGGGTTTCTAGGTGGGGGTGGGCTCTTCACTGCCTAGGACAAAAGTATATTTAATGATGAAATATACCTTTCTGAGGTAACGCGTATCACCTGCTATAGTGCTGTGGTCTTAGTACTGTTTGGAGAAGTCTGATATGTAACTTAGTACCTCTGTTATCATATAATGCTTTATTTTGTAAGAATGTATCATTTATTAATAAAGACTTCATATAAATTAAATATACCTTTCTTTGCCCCAGGCAATAAAGAGTTCACCCTCCACCCAGAAGCCCACCAGCAGCCAGCATTCATTCTGATTACACGTCGTACATGTTAAAATTAAAAAGCCATTTATTTTACCTGGGCAGCTGCTTGCAGATGGTTCAGAGCACTGTGCTACACTCCATGTGTGCATGTGCTGGCTCCTGTGCCTGCTGTGGGGCCGCGTGTTGGTGGTGGGGGGGAGGGGTGAAGAAATAGCAGCACGGTTATGGATCAAGGTGAAGGCTGACCAAACTAACAGACCAGACTGCTGTTAGAATGGTATGTACACAGCAGTGGCATAGCTCTGTGGGGCCACGGGGGCCTGGGCCCCCATAGATTTGGCCCTGGACCCCCCTGCCGATGACCCTCTCGAATCCCCTCCCGCCGCCGACCCTCTCGACCCCCTCGTCCGCCACCAACCCTCCCCCACTGCCGCCGGCGTCGCCGTGGGCTACCTTTGCTGGCAGGGGACCCCAATCCCCGCCAGCCGAGGTCCTGTTCTTCCCGCGAAGGCTTTGTTCAGTTTCTGACGTCCTGCACATTGTTCGTGCAGGACGTCAGACTCACAGAAACAGAACGAAGCCAGTGGCGGGGGAGGGTTGGCGGCAGGAGGGGGGTCGAGGGGGTCGAGAGGGTCGTCGGTGGGGGGGGGGGTCGAGAGGGTTGTCAGCAGGAGTCGTCAAAGTTGGTGGTGGCGGTGGGGAGGGGGGTCGGCAGCGCTGGGGGGGCTAAAATGTGCCCCCTCACCTTGGGCCTTGGACCCCCCTCCCACCGAAGTCTGGCTACGCCCCTGGAGGAGTTCAGGAAATAGAACATGAGGTAATAGACAAAGTAGCAGGGAGTTTTTGGCTGAACGACATAAGAGAAAAAGTTGATAAGTGAAAAGAATGAAGTAATGTTTTATGAAAGGACTTTGTATAGAAACAGATTAGTAAATGTTTGAGACAGTTCCTAGCCAATACTTTTGTATAAGCAGAACTGTACTCCTGTGAGAAATTTTATTTTAATTCTGTATACTCTATTGGTAAGTTAATAAATTACTTTTCTCATACGTGGCCTTGGTCTTTTATCATTCCAATCTTTTCCCGGGATATGTATGATTATTGGGATGGTGGTAAAAAGACCTAAATCTTTATTACAGGGGGGGAATCGATCAATATCAAAAGGTTGATGGTAACTTGATCCAGTGATGGCACCCGTGATCCGGCACAGTGGAGGAGCTGCGACACAGCCGGCAGCCTTTCCCATGCGGCACTGCGGGGAGCAACAAGGTAGAGCAGCTTACAAAATGGAAGTTAGCGAGGCGAGGGAGTAGCAACAATAACATGCAGCGCTTAATGGCGTACCGAGACTTCTGTATTCAGGACCCGACCCGCACCGCACTAAAAATAAGAACATTTTAGGCAGGTAGGAGGAAGAGGACTGCCTGGGAGAGCTGCCGGCTGCCTAAAAGCAGATGGGAGGTGGCTGAGCTGCGGAAGAAAGACTGTGCACTTTGGTGCCTAGACTGGGTGGGCCCGAGTGGAGATTGGGTGGGCCTGGGCCCATCCAGGCCCACCCATAGCTACGCCCCTGCTCCCTCCAGGTGCAGTGGCTGTGTTAAATGGCCACAGAAGCAGGAGCCAAAGACCCCTTCTCCAAACTGTGCAGTACAATGGCCAGGGAAGCAGAAGTCAAAGAAAAGGGATCTGAAACTGGTCTGGGTATTTACACCAGCACAGACTCTCTCCAAGAGGTATCTACTTTTCCCTTGTCAGTCACAGGTAAGATAGCCAGTCCCTTGTTCCAGAAGATGTAGAGGTATTTACAAATCAAATGACATTACTTTAATAGAGCCACTAGGGCCTGGATTCTACATTTGACAACTAAAGTTGAGTGTGCAAAATTTGGCAGTGCAGCCAAACTGAGTATGCAACTTAGTTGATTATCAAGCCAATTGGTGCTGATAATTGGTCAATAACAAGCAATAATTAGAAACATGACGGCAGATAAAGGCCATGTGACCCATCCAGTCTGCCCATCCTCTGTAACCCCTACTTCTTCCTGTTCCTAAGCGATCCCACATGCTTATCCCATGCCTTTTTAAATTCTGGAACAGTCCTCGACTCCACCACCCTTTCTGTGAAATAATACTTCCTTGGGTTACTCCTAAGCCTATTCCCTCTTAACTTTGTCATATGTCCCCTCATTCCAGAGCTCTCCTTCATTAGAAAAAGGCTCTCTTCCTGTACATAAATGCCCTTGAGATATTTAAACGTCTCTATCATGTCTCCTATCTCCCTCCTCTCTTCCAGCGTATACAGGTTGAGGTACCTAAGCCTGTCCCTGTAATTTTTGCATTCAAGACCACTTACTAATTTCGTAGCCGCCCTCTGGACTGGCTCCATCCTGTTTATATCTTTCCGTAGGTGTGGTCTCCAGAACTGCATACTGTACTCCAAATGGGGCCTCACTAGAGACTTATACAACGGCACTACCACCTCCTTTTTCCTGCTGGTCATGCCTCTCTTTATGCACCCAAGCATCCTTCTGGCTTTTTGCGACCCAAGTGCATGACCCTGCATTTTTGGGGATTAAACCTTAGTTGTCAAATATCGGTCCATTCCTCTAGCTTCGCTAGCTCCTTCCTCATGTCATTCACACCCTCCAGGGTGTCCACCCTGTAGCAGAGTTTAGTATCATCCGCAAAGAGACAAAACTTACCAGACAGCCCTTCCGCAATATTGCTCACAAAGACATTAAAAAGAGCTGGCCCTAGGACCGATCCCTGCGGTACTCCACTGACGACATTCTTTTCTTCAGAGCAAGCTCCATTTACCACTATCCTCTGTCTCCTACCATTCAACCAATTTTTAACCAATCAGTTACTCTAGGTCCCATACCAAGGGCATTCAATTTATTTATCAGTTGCCTGTGTGGAACCGTGTCAAAGGCTTTGCTGAAATCCAAGTATACCACATCAAGTGCCCCTCCCACATCCAACTGTTTGGTCACCCAGTCGAAGAAGACAGTCAGATTCGTCTGACACGACCTGCCACTAGTGAAGCCATGCTGCCTCGGGTCCCGCATTCCATGTAGTTCAAGAACTCTCACGATCCTCCTCTTTAGAAGCTCTTTCCATGGCTTACTCATATGCATGCAACTTTCTAAGTGTATTTTGTAAAGTGGTGTGCGTAAATTCTACTATGCGGATCTCTAAAGGAGGTGTGGCCATGGGAGGGTCACGGGCATTCTTAAAAAAATGATACACACTGTTTTAGAATATGCCTGATCCACAATTAAGTTAGGTGCAGGCATTTTACACTAGGTTTTAATTGGTATAAATGCTTTCACCTAAATTTTAGTTGCAGGGATGGGCGCTATGTGTTCTGTCCACCGCACCTAACTTTAGCTACATAAGTAATGCCATACTGGGAAAAGACCAAAGGTCCATCGAGCCCAGCATCCTGTCCCTGACAGCGGCCAATCCAGGTCAAGGGCACCTGGCAAGCTACCCAAACGTACATTTTATACATGTTATTCCCAAAATTGTGGATTTTTCCCAAGTCCATTTAGTAGCGGTTTATGGACTTGTCCTTTAGGAAACTGTCCAACCCCTTTTTAAACTCTGCCAAGCTAACTGCCTTCACTACGTTCTCCGGCAACGAATTCCAGAGTTTAATTATGCGTTGGGTGAAGAAACCTTTTCTCCGTTTTGTTTTAAATTTACTACACTGTAGTTTCATCACATGCCCCCTAGTCCTAGTATTTTTGGAAAGCGTGAACAGACGCTTCACATCCACCTGTTCCACTCCACTCATTATTTTATATACCTCTATCATGTCTCCCCTCAGCCGTCTCTTCTCCAAGCTGAAAAGCCCTAGCCTCCTTGGTCTTTCTTCATAGGTTTATAGAACAGAGCTAAGCACGTTTTTTTCATGCCATATATAGAATCTGGCCCTAGATGTGTCTGCAAGTCATTGAGGGAGTGGAACACTAGACTCTACGCACATATTTAGATTTTTAGTCTCATCTTGATGCCCTTTGGTGCAGGGCACACACATCATTCTAGTTTATTTCCCCTGTGTTGTTTGTTCTGAATGTTTTCCTTATTACAGTGTGTGACTGCTAATTATGTTCTGGCAATAGCATGGCCTGGGAATCGCAGAGGTATAGGAGTGGCATCGAACTGGATTTAAATGGCAGAAAGTGCATTTGTGTCAAAGGGCATATCTGATCTGAAACAGTACTGCTCCTGATTGTTTCCCTCTGAGAGGAAACATTATTAAACAGATATATCACTGTTACAAAATTAATCTTTTTTTTTCTCTTGTATGGGCTGAAGATGAACATATTGGGGCAGTGAACTAGCTGCAAATGCTCTCCTTTCACGCATCTAAGTTCTCCCCTGCAGCCTTCCCATATCCAGTACAACACTACTAAGACCCATAATGAAATCCAACAATGTACCTGAAGCATGTCCCATGGCACACTCCATTCTGTTACAGAGACCCTAAACACACAGCTCTACTAATGCACATCAATCCTGTCCTACAGTTTACCCGTTCTGTTATAGAGACCCCCAAATACACAGCTGTATTAATATACCTCAATTCTGTTTTAGGGCACCCTAGGCTGGCTGACACCCGGGGCGGATCGCCGATGCGCTCCCCCCCCCCCCCCCCGGGTGCAGTGCCCCCCAGTGAAATTACCCCCCCCCCCCCGGTGCATTTTTACCTGCTGGGGGGGGGTGCTGGGCGCCTGTTAGCTCCGAGTCCACTTGTTCCCTGGCTGCTGCTCCCTCTGCCCCAGAACAGGAAGTAACCTGGAAGTAACAGGAAGTAACCTGTTCTGCGCAGAGGGAGCAGCAGGGAGGGAACGAGCGGACTCGGAGCAAACAGGCGTGTGGCACCCCCTCCAGCTGCGTGCACCCAGGGCGGACTGCCACATCACCCCCCCCCCCCCCCCTTGGTACACCACTGTTTCATTACTAAGACTCCAAACGTACAGCTCTACGAATGCACCTGTCCCACAGAACCTCTATTTTATTACGAAGACCCAAACACATAACTCTGCTAAAGCACCTCATTCCTGTCCTACAGTACTCACTTTCAATTGCAGAAGCTCCAAATACACACCTCAATTCTCTCTAGATGAGTGTACAGGAAACTACCAGTCCCCCTGAAGCACACTACCACACAGGGCCAATTAAGAGGCCTAGCTCTAGAGTACTCAGCATGCCAGAGAGGCCCAGAGTAGGAAGGAACAGTCCTCTAGAATATGGCTCCACCACTTGTATGTGAAGGAGCAGAAGACTTGCCAAGAGGGAAAACTTCTCATTATAACATTGGGACTTTTATAGCCTAGCAGGGCCCAGGACTTGTCATGGTTATGTAACACTGAACTCCAGGCAGATACCTATGTGCACAGTGTGACGTTCGGCAGCCTGGCATGAGCCAGCTCTTTTAATTGTTGGAATTCAACTGTAAAATAATTTATGTTTACTTCTGAGGTTCCAGGCCTGTGAAGAGAGCAAGTTTCTGTGTACATTTGTATGGAAATGTCATTAAAAGAAATTTTGTTTTACTGTTATGCAACCTGGGTCTCGCCCTTTAATAACTCAGGTCCGCAAAAGCCCCAACCTGGGTCACAGGGAAAAGACAATTTATTTTCTTTCTCTCTCTGTCTCTCTTTCTGGGCACGGTGTCATAGGGGTTCACTCTCACACCGCTCTCAAAAAAATCCCATATTGCCTGCAGTTGAGCTGAGAGACCTAAAGAATGATACAACCCAATTTCGTACTTTCATGTATTACTATAATTTATTCTTCCTTACCATGCATATGCACAAGATATATATCTATACCATGATCTGTTCACGTATGTTATGTTACATGTATGTTGCCATGTATGTACAGTGGGGGAAATAAGTATTTGATCCCTTGCTGATTTTGTAAGTTTGCCCACTGACAAAGACATGAGCAGCCCATAATTGAAGGGTAGGTTATTGGTAACAGTGAGAGATAGCACATCACAAATTAAATCCGGAAAATCACATTGTGGAAAGTATATGAATTTATTTGCATTCTGCAGAGGGAAATAAGTATTTAATCCCTCTGGCAAACAAGACCTAATACTTGGTGGCAAAACCCTTGTTGGCAAGCACAGCGGTCAGACGTCTTCTGTAGTTGATGATGAGGTTTGCACACATGTCAGGAGGAATTTTGGTCCACTCCTCTTTGCAGATCATCTCTAAATCATTAAGAGTTCTGGGCTGTCGCTTGGCAACTCGCAGCTTCAGCTCCCTCCATAAGTTTTCAATGGGATTAAGGTCTGGTGACTGGCTAGGCCACTCCATGACCCTAATGTGCTTCTTCCTGAGCCACTCCTTTGTTGCCTTGGCTGTATGTTTTGGGTCATTGTCGTGCTGGAAGACCCAGCCACGACCCATTTTTAAGGCCCTGGCGGAGGGAAGGAGGTTGTCACTCAGAATTGTACAGTACATGGCCCCATCCATTCTCCCATTGATGCGGTGAAGTAGTCCTGTGCCCTTAGCAGAGAAACACCCCCAAAACATAACATTTCCACCTCCATGCTTGACAGTGGGGACGGTGTTCTTTGGGTCATAGGCAGCATTTCTCTTCCTCCAAACACGGCGAGTTGAGTTCATGCCAAAGAGCTCAATTTTTGTCTCATCTGACCACAGCACCTTCTCCCAATCACTCTCGGCATCATCCAGGTGTTGACTGGCAAACTTCAGACGGGCCGTCACATGTGCCTTCCGGAGCAGGGGGACCTTGCGGGCACTGCAGGATTGCAATCCGTTATGTCGTAATGTGTTACCAATGGTTTTCGTGGTGACAGTGGTCCCAGCTGCCTTGAGATCATTGACAAGTTCCCCCCTTGTAGTTGTAGGCTGATTTCTAACCTTCCTCATGATCAAGGATACCCCACGAGGTGAGATTTTGCGTGGAGCCCCAGATCTTTGTCGATTGACAGTCATTTTGTACTTCTTCCATTTTCTTACTATGGCACCAACAGTTGTCTCCTTCTCGCCCAGCGTCTTACTGATGGTTTTGTAGCCCATTCCAGCCTTGTGCAGGTGTATGATCTTGTCCCTGACATCCTTAGACAGCTCCTTGCTCTTGGCCATTTTGTAGAGGTTAGAGTCTGACTGATTCACTGAGTCTGTGGACAGGTGTCTTTCATACAGGTGACCATTGCCGACAGCTGTCTGTCATGCAGGTAACGAGTTGATTTGGAGCATCTACCTGGTCTGTAGGGGCCAGATCTCTTACTGGTTGGTGGGGGATCAAATACTTATTTCCCTCTGCAGAATGCAAATAAATTCATATACTTTCCACAATGTGATTTTCCGGATTTAATTTGTGATGTGCTATCTCTCACTGTTACCAATAACCTACCCTTCAATTATGGGCTGCTCATGTCTTTGTCAGTGGGCAAACTTACAAAATCAGCAAGGGATCAAATACTTATTTCCCCCACTGTATGCAACTTAACACATTACCATTTGTAATTCTGTTACCGGGAAATGGCAACCGCCATAACGGCAAATGTAAGCCACATTGAGCCTGCAAATTGGTGGGAAAATGTGGGATACAAATACTCCAAATAAATAAATAAATAAATAAATAAATAAAATATGGTCTGGAATAGAGATCCTTTGTATTGGGAGCTTAACCAGGGAGTCTCTTCTCTATCAGTCTAGTCACTCTTTGTTTCTTGCTCTCCAATGACCACTACTACTACTACTACTATTTAGCATTTCTATAGCGCTACAAGGCGTACGCAGCGCTGCACAAACATAGAAGAAAGACAGTCCCTGCTCAAAGAGCTATGTAATAAAAGTGAGCCAAGTATAGGACAATCAAGCCATTGTGACATCACTGATGAGGTTGGCTCTTATTGGTGGCCTGAGGCATTATGACATCACAATATCACCTCTGATTACAAGAGACTACTACTACTACTATTTATCACTTCTATAGCGCTACAAGGCATACGCAGCGCTGCACAAACATAGAAGAAAGACAGTCCCTGCTCAAAGAGCTATGTAATAAAAGTGAGCCAAGTATAGGACAATCAAGCCATTGTGACATCACTGATGAGGTTGGCTCTTATTGGTGGCCTGAGGCATTATGACATCACAATATTAGCTCTGGTTACAAGAGACTACTACTACTACTATTTAGCATTCCTATAGCGCTACAAGGCGTACGCAGCGCTGCACAAACATAGAAGAAAGACAGTCCCTGCTCAAAGAGCTATGTAATAAAAGTGAGCCAAGTATAGGACAATCAAGCCATTGTGACATCACTGATGAGGTTGGCTCTTATTGGTGGCCTGAGGCATTATGACATCACAATATCACCTCTGATTACAAGAGACTACTACTACTACTATTTAGCATTTCTATAGCGCTACAAGGCGTACGCAGCGCTGCACAAACATAGAAGAAAGACAGTCCCTGCTCAAAGAGCTATGTAATAAAAGTGAGCCAAGTATAGGACAATCAAGCCATTGTGACATCACTGATGAGGTTGGCTCATTGGTGGCCTGAGGCATTATGACATCACAATATCACCTCTGATTACAAGAGACTACTACTACTACTATTTATCACTTCTATAGCGCTACAAGGCATACGCAGCGCTGCACAAACATAGAAGAAAGACAGTCCTTGCTCAAAGAGCTTACAATCTAATAGACAAAAATAGTCCACTCAGTGCTCCAGAAGTCTTATGAAAATGCAGCTCCAACTGGCAAGCTCCTCCCCACGTTCTGGATCTTCTGACCTGGGGAATTATTGCAAAGTTATGTAGTATCAGCAAATAGCAACTCCAGGGTCTCAGGCTCCACATGATCCAGTGATGTGGCCTTGAATCAACCCCTAGGCCCAGGCTTCGAAATAGTCGAATCACCGTGACTGAATGTTGTCAGATGATCACACTGGGCAATCTGTCCATCGGCAATCCTGTTCTTGTTGAGGCAGGACCTTGGTCAGAATCGGGGCACAGTTCATTCTGCTCATGGCTTGAAGTATCTGATTTGTGGTTACCAAGCTCTCATATAGTTATACAGGCAAGAGTTTTGCCCCTACAGATTGGGTGCATAATTGTGTGACATCATCTGTGACTGACTGCTCTTAAAGAGCATCAAGGAAGTATAAAAATGACTGGGGAATAGAAATGTGAATTTCTGTAGGGTTGATATTACTCAGGTAAAACTTTTACAGAATAGTTCTTAGATCTATCTATCTGGCAGCTATTGTTATTGATTATTGTGATGATGATAAAGAGAGGAGCTGAACTGTATTTTCTAGAGTAGTCTTGTACTTTCTCACCCAGTCTACTGAGTCAGCAACAAACCCAAAGAATCCTGAAGATCCTAAGTGGTAACATGGGGTGGTAGCAGAGAGGAAAGGGGTATTAGGAGAAGCTGAGGAATAAAACAGTTTGCCAGGCTTTGTTGATCTGTGAGCCTTTATTTACTCCTGGTAATGAGCTGTGAGTTAGGGTCTCTCTTTCTCCAGGCTGTCTGGCCGCTGGGGTCTTGCCTCCTGTATGAAGGTCATCCCTCTAGAATTCACTGCTCTGTTGAAACGGGGGCAGAGCTCGGAATCATTTCTCTCTTTTATATGGAGGATTACTTTAGGGTCCTTTTACTAGAGGTTAGCGTGCACTAACTGACATTAGCATGTGCTAAGTACCACATGGCCCATAGGTGTAAAATAGGACATTCAGCATTTAGTGCATAGTAGCATTCATTAGCACACACTAAGTTTTAGTAAAGGGACCCCTTGGAGTTTAGAGTAGGAAGTTGAAAACCAGGGTTCAAATCCCATATCTGCCACTAACAGTGCTCTCTGGATGAAGCGTCTGTTCACGCTTTCCAAAAATACTAGGACTAGGGGGCATGCGATGAAACTACAGTGTAGTAAATTTAAAACAAATCGGAGAAACATTTTCTTCACCCAACGCGTAATTAAACTCTGGAATTCGTTGCCGGAGAACATGGTGAAGGCGGTTAGCTTAGCAGAGTTTAAAAAGGGGTTAGACGGTTTCCTAAAGGACAAGTCCATAAACCACTACTAAATGGACTTGGGAAAAATCCACAATTCCAGGAATAACATGTATAGAATGTTTGTACGTTTGGGAATCTCGCCAGGTGCCCTTGGCCTGGATTGGCCGCTGTCGTGGACAGGATGCTGGGCTCGATGGACCCTTGGTCTTTTCCCAGTGTGGCATTACTTATGTACTTATGTCCTCTACTTGGCTCACTTTTATTACATAGAGCAGTGATTTAACCTATTGTGATGTCATAGTGGCTCATTCCACCAATAAGAGCCAACTTCATTTGTGATGTCACAATGGCTTGATTGTATAGAATGTTTGTACATTTAGGAAGCTCACCAGGTGCCCTTGGCCTGGATTGGACCCTTGGTCTTTTCCCAGTGTGGCATTACTTATGTACTTATAAAGCTGTTTCAACCTCCATTGCGTCACGTCTAGTTTCAATCATAAGGCTTCTTGGGCAGGGAAACTAAAGTACCTCAACTGTAATTCAACAGGTTTGGACAGAGCAAATTCTGAAATGCAAATGTCCCTTCCCCCTCAATAACCTTTCAGTGCTAATTACTTGGGGCATAAGAGACACTGTGCTAAGTGCTCGGGAGCTCAGAAAGGAAAAAGATAAAGAGACATTTCCCCCCAACCTTATGAGAAATTATTTCTAGAGGAGTAAATTAGTTAGTTGGGTTTTTTTCTTTTCTTTTTTTTTTTTTTTTTAATATTGAGGTTTCTAGTTTTAAATGTGTCCTAAGAAAATAAATAAATACATAAATCAATCAACTGTATTAGATGTTGTGATGGTGATAAATGCTTCTGTTTTTATTACTGTAATTTGTTTGAATAAGAAATGTGAGAGGCAGAATATTAAATCAATCATATCAAATTCCCATTCCGCTTGTGCCTGGCTTTCATTTTCTGACCTGGAACGTTGCCCTGCTCCCAGAACCCCTGAAATCATTTAACATAAGGAAGAATCAACAAAGAATCCAACTGCAGGAATAACTCGCTTTCAATGTACAAATAATAGAAGTAATGAATCATAAGATATTATCATTTTTCAAAAACACTTAGGGTCCTGTTTACTAAGGAACATGAACAGAAGATGTTTGAAGAAGCAACGCTGCGAAGGCCAGCACAGGACTTCGGCTGACAGGGGTTGGGGTCCCCCATCAGCACAGGTACTGCACGGCGGCAGGGGACGGTTTACACCGAGAAGGGGGGTCGACAGCGTCGTGGAAGGGCGGTACAGGGGGCCATAATGCGGGGGGGGGTTGAAATCGGAGGGAGGGGCGGAGTGTTGAACTGGGTGGGAGGTGCGTGAGGGGATACGGGGTGTTCATGGTCGTCGGGTGGGGGGGGTTGGTGATGCGGCAGGGGGGGGGGTCAGTGTTGCCCCGCTCCCTGCCACTTGCTCCGAAGTGGCAAGTAGCAGAGCACTGACAGCTGATTCCCAGGCGGGGAAGGAGTAGGGAAACACGCATTCCTCCCCTTGCTTTGGAATCAGCTGTCACTGACGTCACTGATGTCAGTGCGTGCCTGCCTAGCAGACCACCTCTGGGGGAGGCACGGTCCCAGGCACATTAGAACGTTGGAGGTGAGAATTATTATATAGGACGTGCTATTAAAGTGAGGTGTATGACATAATGAATGGGGGATGGCTGTAGGTAGCACCAGTCATGACTTCAACCTGTAAAGGGAAATGATGGTGCAAACTGGAGCTGGCTGCTGGCTCAGGCTATAATGCTGTGTGACCTTGTACACCAGTGACCAGGTGTTTGTGTGGTTAATTGAGGAAGATCACAGTCCGTCCAATGTTTCAGTGCCAGATCCAGTAGTGCCTTTGCACAATGTGATTCTGGTTCTCTCTGCCTGCAGACAGCTTCCTGAAGAGAGCCCACGATTTCCCTGTTTCTGTTTGTGCAGTGGGGATGTGCAGCCCAGGATCTCCCACCATCAGTACCACCCCTTTCATTCACACTCTAGAAATAGTGATAATTATTGTTCTTATAAAATCAAAGTCACACGCTGAAGCATTAAGATAGTGGTGCCGTGCCGCTCTCTCTTTCCTACCCTGAGGCCCTGCTGGTTAGTGGATTCTGAGTGCCTGCAGTCCTGGCCTTCTCCTGGTACCGCCTTGGCCTGCTCAGTTAGCAGCACCTGGACCAGAGCAGAGCAGGCAGGACTCCAGGGCTGCTTTATTTAGAAACTGCAGCATTGTGCAGAAGTAAAAAAAGAACCCATCCTCCTTTCTGCTGTGATCCCTGTGAAAAGAGCCACTGCAGGTGAACAGTAACATGTGACTTGCTCAGACAGATAAAAAAAAGTAGGCTTTATACTCTGATAAAGTGCAGGAGTAGCTTAATGGTTAGTGCAGTAGCCTGAGAACCCGGGGAGGGAGAGACTGGGTTCAAGTCCCACTGCAGCTCCTTGTGACCTTGGGCAAGTCACTTAACCCTCCATTGCCCCAGGCACAAAACAAAAACCTACATATAATATGTAAACCACTTTGATTGTAACCACGAAAGGTGTATATTAAATCCCTTCCCTTTCATCTCCTGGCATGCCTTGGGAGAGAGGTGCTGGGTGCTTCCTGCATTCACTAGGGGTGTGCAGCCCCAACGTCTTCATTTTGGTTCATTTACAGGAATTTATTTTTACGTTTTAAATATTTTGGGCACTATTATAATTAGTGCACACTTTTGACACTCTTTCTGAAGCATGCACACGCTTTATGGCATCACCTGAAATGAAAATTGTTTTTTAAAAAACAAACACAGAAATGACCTTAATGACACCGGAAGCCAAACCAAACATTTTGGGGCTGCTCCATTCTAGTGCTGCTTCACCCCTGTGGGACTCTGGAAAACCCCTTTTGTGTGATGTTCTGCTCAAGGCACGTCAGGAGATGAACGGATAAAGTATATCTGTTTGAGCAAGCGTGCACTATTTATGACACAGATTTTTTAAAAAGACATGTTGGCCTTTCTCCTGCTGTTTTGGGGTGAAAACATATGACAAGGGAAATCTCACTGGTTTGCCACATCATTTCAGAAAAAAGCACATCCATAGCAATCACTGCCTTTTGCATTTTTGTGATAGGGGAATGGCTCGCTCTGTGGGTGTTAGTCAGGGGCGTAGCTAGGTGGGGCCACGGGGGCATGGGCCCCTGTAGATTTAGCCCTGGCCCCCTGCTTTCTTTCCCCCCCCTCCCTCGCCGCCATCCCTCCCCCGTGCAGGACGTCAGGACTCTCAGAAACAGAATCCAGATCAGTGAATGCGCCGGACTCGGAGACTGGCACTGAAGGGAACTTCGGCTGGCGGGGGTTGGAGACCCCCGCCAGCAAAGGTACCTGGCGGTGGCGGGGGAGAATTGGCAGTAGGAGGTGTTGGATTATTTGTAGTAAATAATTAGCAGATTTTAGTACACACAGCTTCAGCTTTAGAAATGTTAATTTCTTTCTTCATCTCTCTCTCATTCACCCCTGAATAATTCACTGCTGAGTCACTTTAAAGTTGAAGTAACAAAACATCTGTTTACTCACAGTTTGTAGTTAGATTATAATCAGACAGGCTTATATATACATATTATTATACATTTGTATTATCAGCTCCTTCCATGTGCTTAGATGGTAATGGATGCTCACACCATGGATCCTCTCAGGTTAGGAGAGATCATGAGCTCCATGTGCTCCATGTGCTGCATCTGCTGTGTCTAACCCCCACAGGAAGTTGCATAGCTGTGTGACCTCTCTAAGTAATTCACATCAGAGGTCACAGAGTAATCACAGAGAAATAATAGGTGACAGTCAATGCATGCAAAATACAATACATTCCAACAAACCCCTTCTCATGCATAAC
The DNA here is from genome assembly GCF_901765095.1 of Microcaecilia unicolor. Classification (NCBI taxonomy): domain Eukaryota; kingdom Metazoa; phylum Chordata; class Amphibia; order Gymnophiona; family Siphonopidae; genus Microcaecilia; species Microcaecilia unicolor. Next base: position 357,654,698 of record NC_044035.1, on the reverse strand, counting down.
TGTCATGCAATTATTTATTCATACAAAGTCCAAGCTTTATACGCAGATTCACAAAATGTTCTCTGGGTAACGGTTTGGTCATGATGTCAGCTGTCATCTCACTGGTGTGACAATAGTGTAGACTGATGACCCCTTCTTTCGCCAACTCTCGCACGTTGTGGTATTTCGTTGCGATGTGCTTGGTGCGTGACTGAACCTTGTCATTCTGTGACAGTCGGATGCAGCTCTGATTATCTTCCATTATCTGGATTGGTCTCTTTTCAGCTATACCAAAATCCAGCAAAAGTTTTTCAATCCACATCAGTTCTCTGCACGCTTCCGATACGGCCACATATTCAGCTTCTGTAGAAGACAAACTCACAATACTTTGTTTATGACTGGCCCATGAAATGTGTACATTTCCATACATAAACACATATCCACTTGTGGACTTATAATCAGAATGATCCCCTGCCCAATCTGAATCACAGTAACATATTAGTTTTGGATTACTATTGGCTGAAATCTTTAATTTACAATCAATGGTACCCTTTAAATACCTTACCATCCTTTTAACTGCAGTCCAATCTGATTTGGTAGGTGAGCTGACCCTTCTGCTCAAAATTCCTACTGCATTTGCTATATCAGCCCTGTATGTGGTAGCTAGATATAAAAGCTTACCTATGGCTGATCTATATTGGATGTTATCTGGTAAAGGTTCTCTTACTGTTTCATCCTTCAGAAAATCAGTGATCATGGGAGTGCTTACAACTTGGGCATCTTGCATACCTAAACTTTCAATAAGCTCATTTATTTTCTGCTTCTGGCTTAGAAGATAAGAACCATCATTTTGTTTCTCAATTTCTATACCAAGATAGTATGACACATTACCAAGTTCTTTTATCTCAACATTCTGGTTTAAACACTTTACAATGTCCTTGTACTCTTGCTCACTTTTGCTTGCAATGAGCAGATCATCAACAAAAGCTAAAATGTATGCATATTGTCCATTTGTGCACCTAGTGTACAAGCATTTATCTGCTTCACCTTGCTTAAATCCTAAATTTGTCAATATTTCGTGCAATTTTTCATTCCAACATTTTGCACTTTGCTTTAATCCATAAAGACCTTTGTTTAATTTACACACTAGCTGTCTTTGTTTTGTATTTATGAAACCTGTTGGCTGTTCCATGTACAAGTCTTCAGTTATATCTCCGTGAAGAAATGCTGTTTTCACATCAATGTGGTTGACTTGCATGCCTTTTGAGACTGCAATGCTCAGAAGTGTTCTGATTGTCGTGTGTTTCACTACAGGTGCAAACACTTCATCAAAATCTTCTCCATATTTTTGAAGATATCCCTTTGCCACTAATCTGGCTTTATACCTTTCCACTTTTCCTTGTGCATTCCTTTTTAACTTGAATACCCATTTGCATCCTATAGCTTTCTTGCCAGGAGGTAATTTTGTAAGAATCCAAGTATTATTTTTATCCAATGCATCAATTTCTTCTTGTGCAGCTTTATGCCATTCAGCAGCTTCTTCTGCTGGCATTTTCTCAATCTCATCCCATGTTAAGGGCTCTTGAGCTTCTGCTGACTTTGTTAGGTAAGACAGTCTTGGGGGTGGAACACCTTTGTTTTCCCTGGATGAGCGTCTGACAACAGGTTGGTCTGACCTTTCCGCATCCTCTAAATCTGAGAGTTCTTCTCCAATTGATTCCCCTTCTCCAACTGTACTGTCTTCTTCAATGATCCTTTCTGTGTCTGCTTCCTCTGCCTGTTCCTCGTTAGATACAGGTGAGTTGCTTTCAGACATCTGCCTTGGTATGGCATTTATATACACTGGCATGTCTATTATGGTTCTAGTTTCATATTCTGGATGATAAGGCTCATCTGGGATAATCCAGCCTTTATCAACCCTTTTGTTTTCATCAAAATATGTAACATGTCTTATGCCAACAATGCCAGTTTTCAGATTCAAAATTCTATATCCTTTGTGTCCTGGAGCATAGCCAACTAAAATGCCCCTTTCTGTTGTGGAATCCAGCTTATGCCTTCTTTGCTTTGGTACATGAGCATATGCTGTACTCCCAAATGTTCTTATGTGTGACAGGTTTGGCTTCCTACCATGCCATGTCTCATGTGGTGTGCGCTCAGCGCCTTTAGTTGGCATTCTGTTTTGTAGGTACACTGCTGTGAGAATGGCTTCCCCCCATAGTCTTTTAGGGAGATTGCTATCTGACAGCATACATCTGGTCATTTCCACAAGTGACCTAAATTTTCTCTCTGCAACAGAATTTTGCTCTGGTGTATAAGCTACTGTTGTGATATGTTGAATGCCTTCTTGTTCTAGAAATGTGCGCACGCTTTGTGAAGTGAACTCACCACCATTGTCGGTCTGAAGAACCTTTGGTTTTCTTTCAAATTTATTGCTCACCATGGCTACGTATTTCTTCAGCATGTCTGTGACTTGACTTTTTTCTTTCAGCAAATAGGCCACACAGTATCTAGAGAAATCATCCAAGAATATTAGCACAAATCTGTTATTTCCCAATGATGGGATATTAAACGGTCCACATAAGTCACTGTGTATTAAGTCCAGCACTTTATTACTCCTATTTCCTGTGTATGCAGGAAATGAGGGTCTTACACCTTTTTGAGTAACACAGTCTATGCATTTCTCCATTTTACCAGCATCTGCACTTATCTGAATGCCGGTGGCCAGTTGCTTACTGTAAAGATCCTGGATCACCTTAGAATCACGATGTCCCAGGCGGCGGTGCCAGATTTCCAGACTACATTTACCATCATTCTTCCTTACTTGCGCCATATGTGAGGCTTCACCTGAAATGCTCAGTTTATAAACATCATTATGCATAAAAGCTTCAGCATACACTTCATCATTTTTAGAGATTGTGCACTTACTGTTTTCAAAATGAATCACAAATCCCTTCTTATCTAATGTAGATACACTAAGCATATTGCAAACTGCTTGGGGAATATACAAGACATCACTTACAGGAATTTCTTTAACTTCATTAGACACTTTGCATTTTAAGAATCCAATACCTTTTGCTTGGATCTTAGCAGTCCCTGCGTTTGCAGTTTTAAGAATACCTTCCTCTGGACACATTTCCTGAAAGAAATTCTTACAATTGGTTAAATGGCATGTGCTCCCCGAATCCAAAATCCAAGTACTTTCATTTGAATTATTATTTACCATAGTCAAAGATTTTTCTGCCATTAGAAAGCCCTTGTGTTTATCTTTGTCCTTCATACATTTCCTGGTTTGAAAATTCTTTAGTTCCATTGGCTTAGGTGAGCTAGAGGGAGTGTTTTGTGTTTCCTTACACCATTTAGATACATGTCCCTCCTTTCCACATGAGTAGCAAATCAGCTTGCCCTTGGGTGGAGTTTTCCCATAGCTCCGCCTTCCTCTGTTCTTTGCCAAGAAATTTGTTTCATTTCTCTCTGACTTGCTTTGAGAACACATCTCCTCAGAATCATTTATTATGCATTCCTGCCTTAGTTTTGATGTTGTCTGTTCAAAAGATTGCCCTTCAATGGCCTCATTTACAGACCTAAAAACATCAAACTTCTTTGATAGTGAGGTAAAAAGAAATGCTCTTTTCAATGCATCACACATGGGAATTCCAGAAAGTTCTAACTTTTGAAATGAAGACATAAGATGCATAATGTGATCATTACATTTACTTTTATCCCTTAATTTGGTTTCATTCAACTCTGCCAACCAAATTGGTTGCTGCTTTGCATATGTAGTTGCATACATAGTTCTCAGTTTATATAAAATGTCCTTTGGTGTATCTTTTCCCTCCACTAATATGGCTTGTTTCTCTGAGAGAGCTTCCAAAAGCATGCACTTCACATAATAGTTTGCATTGTCCCATTCAGCCATATTTTCAGCTGTTCTGTCTTGGTCTAAGCATATATTTAATCCTTTTGCTCGAAGGAGACATATGAATCTTAGTTCCCACTGCTGATAATTAAACTCAGTTAATCTAGGCACCTTGAGAGAATAGAAAAATGGTGAATTTCCTCCCTCAGCCATTTTCTTAGCCTTCTGTCTGCTGTGTGGGGGGAGAGAGAGACAGACTGAATCTTTCCTTTAAAACTTAAGAGAAAAATGTGGCCTTTTTTTTTCTGCCTGGTAATATTTCTCTTCTTTTTCAATTCCTGAGCCCTGGGCCCATAACCCTTTTGTTGGATTATTTGTAGTAAATAATTAGCAGATTTTAGTACACACAGCTTCAGCTTTAGAAATGTTAATTTCTTTCTTCATCTCTCTCTCATTCACCCCTGAATAATTCACTGCTGAGTCACTTTAAAGTTGAAGTAACAAAACATCTGTTTACTCACAGTTTGTAGTTAGATTATAATCAGACAGGCTTATATATACATATTATTATACATTTGTATTATCAGCTCCTTCCATGTGCTTAGATGGTAATGGATGCTCACACCATGGATCCTCTCAGGTTAGGAGAGATCATGAGCTCCATGTGCTCCATGTGCTGCATCTGCTGTGTCTAACCCCCACAGGAAGTTGCATAGCTGTGTGACCTCTCTAAGTAATTCACATCAGAGGTCACAGAATAATCACAGAGAAATAATAGGTGACAGTCAATGCATGCAAAATACAATACATTCCAACAGGAGGGAGGGTCGAAAAAGACAAGGGGAGTGTCAAAAGTGGCGGGGGGAGGTCGGCGGCGCTGGGGGGAGGCTAAAATGTGCCCCCTCACCTTGGGCTCTGGACCTCCCTCCTGCCGAAGTCTGGCTACGCCCCTGGTTTTAGTGACTATACTTTTCAGCTTTTCAGCTAGGGCTTTTCAGCTTGAAGAAGAGAGGGCTGAGGGGAGATATGGTAGAGGTCTGTAAAATAATGAGTGGAGTGGAACAAGTAGATGTGAATTGCTTTACTAGGACTACTAGGGAGCAGGCAGTAAAGCTACTAAGTGGTAAATTTAAAACAAATCGGAGAAAATATTTCTTCACTCAACGAGTAATTAAACTCTGGAATTCGTTGCCAGAGAATGTGGTAAAAGCAGTTAGCTTAATAGGGTTTTAAAAAGGTTTGGATAGCTTCCTAAAAGAAAAAGTCCATTATTAAGATGGATTTGGGAAAATCCACTGCTTATTTCTAGAATAAGCAGCATAAAATGTATTGTACTGTTTTGGGATCTTGCCAGGTACTTGTGACCTGGATTGGCCACTGTTGGAAACAGGATGCTTGGCTTGATGGACTTTTGGTCTGTCCCAGTATGGCAATACTTATGTACTTATGAGAGAAACCCCTGAGAAAGAAAAATGCTCCATTTGTTGTTCAACAGGAGTGATCTCACAGCATATTGAAAGGAAATGAGATAAATCTCACACTGAAACAGAAAATGTTGAAATGAATTAAAGCCTGCACTGGATGGGCTGACTACAATGCTTCCATATTTCAACTGCATTCATCAGCCACCTGTGTGTGAGAAATGCCATCTTTGCAACACAGCACTACTGCGAGACCCTCTGCTCCTGCAAAGGTGAGGCTGTTAGAACAAAGATTAAAGGTTTGTCTGCAATAAAAAATCTCTGATAAAAATTAACAGCATTAAAATGGATCTTTTCTATGAGACTTGGGAACTGTATCTGAGCAGCTGAACAGTTTTCAGAAATTTCCAATGTTGGATCAAGGGTGTTTAAATTAAACAGAAACACAAAAGAGAAGACGGTAATCCCCCAATGCAAAAAGCAAGAAAATGAAAAGGAAAAAGTGGGGGAGGACCAATCCAATTCCAGCACAAGGATAAACATAAGTTTATTGAACAGACTCGACGTAGATCTGCCTTTCAGGGCAGAAGAAGCTCCTGCTTCAGGAGTCAACAAATCTGCAAATATGAGCAAACAAACCATATTTATGTAAAAAAAAAGCCACAATGGTTAAATAAAAAATGCAATGCTTGAATAAAAATAATCGTTGACTAATTCGATATTGCACTTATAGACTATGGGGCCGATATTCAGACCACCGGAGGGAGCCCGTCTAACTCCCACGGTCGGTGACCGGCATTGAATATCCAGTTTACTTTTAGCATTAAGGTCAAATATACGAGCAAGCATATTTAATGCCTCTCATCAGAATTCATGCCTGAGTGACTAGTACAGGGTTGATAGGGGGAATCTGTAAGACTGAACCCTTCAGCGACTGCCACAGACTAACTGGTCTTTCAGGTCCATCATCACCCCACCTCTGTAATATGCCAAAGGGTCCTTTTCCCGTGACATGTATTGGTTTGCAGTAACAATAATATATCTTATACAGCACAAAAAAATTGTTCTTCAACCTCAATGATGGCTTCCTTAGTAGTAATACAAAATTCTTCGGTCATTAGTGAACAGGGGAGTAAGTTTTGGATGTACTCTGTAGAAGTTGTTTTACTTTTGCAGTCTGACGGATGTCTGTTCTGGTGGCTGTGATTTCTGAACATGCGGCATCATTAAAGGACAGACTTTTAAATGCCCAGTTGGGTATATTTGCTAATCTCAAATTTATTAAATGTTTCAGACATACCCATCTACTTGCTCCTATGATATAACTGAATTCCATTATTCTGTCTCACTGTATTTTCAAATGTAAGCCACACTGAACCCAACTTTGCTTGGGATAATGTGGGATATAAGTTCTGGATTGGTTCACTGCAAGCCCAGTGCCGTGCGCCAATCATTTAGTAAAAGGGTACCTTAGTGAAGTTAAAAAGGGTACACATCCTATCAGAATCACAAAAGCAAGTCCACAGTTTCAACAAAGAGATGATAGTGTAGCAAAGACACATACATAGTAAAATAGTAGGTGATGGCAGAAAAAAACCTGCACGGTCCATCCAGTCTGCCCAACAAGATAAACTCATATGTGTATACCTGACCTTGATTTGTATCTGCCATTTTTAGGGCAAAGACCGTAGAAGTCTGCCCAGCACTAGCCCCGCCTCCCAACCACTAGCCCCGCCTCCCAACCACCGGCTCTGCCACCCAATCTCCGCTAAGCTTCTGAGGATCCATTCCTTCTGAACAGGAATCCTTTATGTTTATCCCACGCATTTATTAATTCCATTACCGTCTTCATCTCCACCACCTCCCGCAGGAGGGCACTCCAAATATCCACCACTCCAAGCTAAATGTACTGTATTTACCTCTAATTATTTTAAAAAATGCTTACCAACTGGTTGCGATTTAACAAAAAGTGGCATAGTCACAACAAAACAAATGCAACTGTAGACAGCAGTGGTCCTAAAAAGAAGAGGGTGTCTGGCATCTGCTTTTGAACATGAACGTGTGTGTCGCCTATGTCGACTAGAAAAATTCCAAGCCTCATCTTGACAAAACAAAAACGCTGACTATCCTAAAAACAAATCCACCATACATGGAGGCTAAAAAGCCTAAACGTGCAAACGGATTAATTACAGATGTTCACGAATAGAAATGAGGCATGCATGGCAGCAACAAAACATAGCACTGGTATAATTCCAAAGTTAAAACATGAACATGTCATAAGAAAGGAAACCAAGTGAGGCCTAAAGGTGTGATAACCAAATTAACGGAAGGTATGGTGACCAAACAGCTCACCAACTACTTAAATTGGGAGGCGGGGATAGTGCTGGACAGACTTGTACGGCCTGTGCCAGAGCCGGTGGTTGGGAGGCAGGGCTGGTGGTTGGGAGGTGAGGATAGTGCTGGGCAGACTTATACGGTCTGTGCCAGAGCTGGTGGTTGGGAGGCGGGACTGGTGGTTGGGAGGCGGGGATAGTGCTGGGCAGACTTATACAGTCTGTGCCAGAGCCGGTGGTGGGCAGCGGGACTGGTGGTTGGGAGGCAGGGATAGTGCTGGGCAGACTTATACGGTCTGTGCCAGAGCCGGTGGTTGGGAGGAGAGGCTGGTGGTTGGGAGGTGAGGATAATGCTGGGCAGACTTATACGGTCTGTGCCCTGAAGAGCACAGGTACAAATCAAAGTAGGGTATACACAAAAAGCAGCAAATATGAGTTATCTTGTTGGGCAGACTGGATGGACCGTGCAGGTCTTTTTCTGCTGTCATCTACTATGTTACTATGTTAAATAAATTTTCAATACTTCACAACTCCCAATCAGGATTCTGGTCTAACCACAGCACTGAGACAGTACTAGTTACTCTCCTAACTAAATTTAAACAAGCAATCGCAACTGGTTACAACATACTTCTTCTACAATTCGACATGTCCACACATCCTAGAATACTTCGGAATTGGAGGAAACATTCTCAATTGGTTTAAAGGCTTCCTGACTACCAGATCGTACCAAGTGATATCTAACACGACTACATCAGCCACATGGATACCTGAATGTGGAGTCCCTCAAGGATCCCCCCCTCTCGTCGACTCTCTTCAACCTAATGATGACACCCTTGGCCAAATTATTATCCAAATCAAAAACTCAATCCATACATATACACAGATGATGTAACGATTTACATCCCGTTCAAACATGATTTAAAGGAAATCACCAATGACATCAACCAAAGCTTCCATATCATGCATTCATGGGCGGATGCATTCCATTTGAAACTTAATGCAGAAAAAAACACAATGTCTTATACTCAGCTCACAATATAACACGAGCAAATTCACCATCATAAACACACCAAACTTGTCCTTTCCCGTTTCAGGCACCCTGAAAATTCTTGGTTACCATTGATCGGAATCTTACACTCAAAGGTCATGTGAAAAATACAACCAAGAAGATGTTCCATTCAATGTGGAAACTAAAAAGAGTAAGACCTTTCTTCCCAAGGACCATCTTTCGCAACCTGGTACAGTCAATAGTGCTTAGTCACCTAGATTACTGCAATGCACTCTACGCTGGCTGTAAAGAGCAAATCATCAAGAAACTTCAAACTGGCCAGAACACTGCAGCTAGACTCATATTTGGAAAAACAAAATATGAAAGCACTAAACCCCTGAGGGAAAAGTTACACTGGCTTCCACTTAACGTATCACGTTCAAGGTATGTTCTCTAGTTCATGAAATCATTCACGGAGATGCCCCAGCCTACATGTCAGACCTAGTAGACTTGCCACCCAGGAACACTAAAAGATCATCTCATACATTCTTTAATCTCCACTTCCCCAGTTGTAAAAACCTAAAATACAAACTAACGTATGCGTCAAACTTTTCTTACCTGAGCACACAGTTATAGAACGCATTGCTACTCAACTTAAAAACTATTTATGAACTAACAAACTTTCGTAAATCTCTGAAGACTCACCTCTTCAACAAGGCATACCACAAAGATCAACAATTGTAATGTAACACATCTCCACTTACCCATAATCAGAACTGTTTTTCCTCTTATATCTGCTTGTTTAAATTTCTATTATGTCTTCCATGTTCTATATGTAACAATAATTGTTATCTTCCATTCTATTACCTACCAATAACGATACATTGTAAGCCACATTGAGCCTGCAAATAGGTGGGAAAATGTGGGATACAAATGCAACAAATAAAATAAAATAAAAATAAATAAAATAAATGATAAAACAAGCTATGACTGTAGACGCACTTGGGTGCCAAGTTCCGACAATAACAATGCAAACAGTTGATGAAAGTCTCACTGTAAAGGAATGACACAACCCAACAAAATAAAAAAAAAAAAGAAAAAGACAATGAACAAGACATAATCAGCAAGATACATCTTTTTATATATTTTAGTAAGGTTTTTCACAAAGCAGGATTTGTTTATGTCTTTTTTAACATTTTGTTGGGCCTGTACCGAGTCTGTTCAATTTATTTTAAGGACTTGTTCAATAAACCCATTTTCTTTACCCTTGTGCTGGAATTGGATTGGTCCTCCCCCACTTTTCCCTTTCTTTGTTGTTTAAATTAAACATGTATCTCCTGCTAACTACTACTACTACTATTTAGCATTTCTATAGCGCTACAAGGCGTACGCAGCGCTGCACAAACATAGAAGAAAGACAGTCCCTGCTCAAAGAGCTTACAAGCTAATAGACAAAAAATAAATAAAGTAAGCAAATCAAATCAATTAATGTGAACGGGAAGGAAGAGAGGAGGGTAAGTGGAGGCGAGTGGTTACAAGTGGTTACGAGTCAAAAGCAATGTTAAAGAGGTGGGCTTTCAGTCTAGATTTAAAGGTGGCCAAGGATGGGGCAAGACGTAGGGGCTCAGGAAGTTTATTCCAGGCATAGGGTGCAGCAAGACAGAAGGCGCGAAGTCTGGAGTTGGCAGTAGTGGAGAAGGGAACAGATAAGAAGGATTTATCCATGGAGCGGAGTGCACGGGAAGGGGTGTAGGGAAGGACGAGTGTGGAGAGATACTGGGGAGCAGCAGAGTGAGTACATTTATAGGTTAGTAGAAGAAGTTTGAACAGGATGCGAAAACGGATAGGGAGCCAGAGAAGGGTCTTGAGGAGAGGGGTAGTATGAGTAAAGTGACCCTGGCGGAAGACGAGACGGGCAATAAAGCAAACTTAATCTTACTGCTTCCTTTTTAAATGATAATCTGCTTTAAACACTTAATTGAACATTTAACAAGGATTCAAGTGATGCTTTTTCAAAGCCTTTTTATCACAGCAACCTGAAAGAAACGCCATCTTTGCGGGATACCCCTGCTCCCATAAGAGAGGCTGTCCACACAAAGTTCAAGTCCAGGCTTACAATCTGAAAGGTTTTCACAATACTCAACTACATTAAAGTTAGAATCCTTCTATGTGACATGAAAGCTGTATTTAAAAGGATGATTAACACTGAGAAATTCATGCTGTTAGCTAACTGATGTTTCATTTGCATAAATCTGCCTTTACAGTATTGAAGCAAGCTTAATTTTGCTACTTCCTATTCAGAGAACATCTTATCTTGATATATGACTGAGAACCGGACAAAATTAATGTAATACTCTCTGATTAATCACTGAGTACATTTCTTGCTTCATCTAAGGAAGAATCTTTTATCAAAGAAATTAACCTAGATAAACTTTATTGCTCTCCCTTCTGAAAACACTCTAACACAGACTGCGGCTGTTTGGATTCCAACTAGACTTGGCTTTGATATTTCTAGCCTACAGGGCACATCACTTAGAACTACTACTACTTAACATTTCTAAAGCGCTACTAGGGTTACGCAGCGCTGTACAATTTAACATGGAAAGACAGTCCCTGCTCAAGGAGCTTACAATCTAAAAGACAAATGTACAGTCAATCTGATAGGTCAGACAGATTGGGGCAACCTATATGTTCGAAAGGTTAGGTTCCGAATGCAGCATTGAAGAGGTGAGCTTTAAGCAAGGATTTGAAGATGGGTAGGGAGGGGGCTTGGCGTAGGGATTCAGGAACCAAAGCTAACTGCAAATTTAACAGAAAAAAGGGGGCATGTAATCCTCAAAGATGGATTCCAAACTTACTTGTGCTCAACAATTAACAAAAACAACTAAAATGGCAGGCAGCAACAACTCAAAGGATACCTCACATCAAACTCTCCAACTGAATCACAATTATGTTTCTCCAATTACTAAGGCTGGCTTCTTGGAAATGATGAACCAAATAAAACAGCTCAGAACTAAAGTGACAACAGCAATGGCAGACTTCAGAACAGAACTTAAGTCTATTGACAATGGAGTGACTCAAAATGAAATCAATACAGGAGAACAAATAGACACTGTATCTGTATTCCAAAATAAATTTTACAAAATGGAGAAATTAAAAGAGACAAGGGGAAAAAAAATCCCTGCGTTGCTCTCAAAAAAATAAAAGCTTCCAAGTTACAAGATAGTGTCAATTTTCCAAGTATATATGACTACCATTTACATTTTTTACTCCATCAAGGCATAGGAATCGAATGGGCTTCCTCTCATTTGCCATATGAGAATTGCTAGTGTGGCTTTGTAAAAGAAGCCCTTAATTGCATGGAGCGTCAAGGGACTTAATAACCCCATCAAAAGGGGTTAGCTTAGCGTAGTTTAAAAAAGGTTTCTCCGGCTTCCTAAAGGAAGAGTCCATAGACCATTATTAAATGGACTTGGGGACAATCCACTATTTCTGGGATAAGCAGTATAAAATGTTTTGTACATTTTTGGGATCTTGCCAGGTATTTGTGACCTGGATTGGCCACTGTTAGAAACAGGATGCTGGACTTGATGGACCTTTGGTCTTTCCCAGTATCGCAATGCACTAATGTACTTATGTGCTTGGGATTCTGAATGGAATCTTGCTACTCTTTGGGGTTCCACATGGAATGTTGCTACACCTTAGAATTCTGCATGGAATCTTGTTATTCTTTAGAATTCTAGAATCTTGCTATTCTTTGGGGTTCTACATGCAATGTTGCTACTATTGGGTATTTGTGACCTGGATTGGCCACTGTTGGAAACAGGATGCTGGGCTTGATGGACCTTTGGTCTTTCCCAGTTTGGCAGCACTTATGTACTTATGTGCTTGGGATTCTGAATGGAATCTTTCTACTCTTTGGGGTTCCACATGGAATGTTGCTACACTTTAGAATTCTGCATGGAATCTTGTTGTTCTTTAGAATTCTAGAATCTTGCTATTCTTTGGGGTTCTACATGCAATGTTGCTACTATTGGGTATTTGTGACCTGGATTGGCCACTGTTGGAAACAGGATGCTGGGCTTGATGGACCTTTGGTCTTTCCCAGTATGGCAACACTTATGTGCTTGGGATTCTGAATGGAATCTTTCTACTCTTTGGGGTTCCAAATGGAATGTTGCTACACTTTGAAATTCTGCATGGAATCTTGTTGTTCTTTAGAATTCTAGAATATTGCTATTCTTTGGGGTTCTACATGCAATGTTGCTACTATTGGGTATTTGTGACCTGGATTGGCCACTGTTGGAAACAGGATGTTGGGCTCGATGGCCCTTTGGTCTTCCCAGTATGGCAATACTTATGTGCTTATGTACTTGGGATTCTGAATGGAATCTTTCTACTCTTTGGGGTTCCACATGGAATGTTGCTACACTTTAGAATTCTGCATGGAATCTTGTTGTTCTTGAGAATTCTAGAATCTTGCTACTCTTTGGGGTTCTACATGCAATGTTGCTACTATTGGGTATTTGTGACCTGGATTGGCCACTGTTGGAAACAGGATGTTGGGCTCGATGGTCCTTTGGTCTTCCCAGTATGGCAATACTTATGTGCTTATGTACTTAGGACTCTGAATGGAATCTTGCTTCTCTTTGGGTTCTACATGGAATGTTGCTACACTTTAGAATTCTGCATGGAATCTTGTTGTTCTTTAGAATTCTAGAATCTTGCTACTCTTTGGGGTTCTACATGGAATGTTGCTACTCTTTGGGTTTCTGCTAGGTATTTGTGACCTGGATTGGCCACTGTTGGAAACAGGATGTTGGGCTCGATGGTCTTCCCAGTATGGCAATACTTATGTGCTTATGTACTAAATCCCTTAACCCTACTATAATTTTCTTACAAGAAACACATCTCTGATCTAAAGAACATGACAAATTGAAAAAAGACTGGGTTAACCAAATATATTATTCCTCTCATAAGAAATCTAAAAGAGGGGTGTTGCTATCCTAACTCCAACTCTGAATTTTAACTGTGACTTCTCTTGGTCAGATGATATACTCTAATGCACGGGTTTCTCAATTTCAACTTAATTGCACAAACTCTTCTAGCATTATACTCAGCAGCTATAGAATGTATAACAACTTTATTCCAAATTCCAATCTTGAATTGCAAAAATTATTTTTAAAACATATTATTCCTATCACATACTCTTACTAATCACCTTCACACCATAATCACTCTTAAAAGCCATCAATCCCCTGCATCCATCCCACCATGATAGTAGAAGACTCAGTACTTGTCTTGGTGACAATCGCCCCAGATCACCCAGTCCACTGTAGAAACACCTTCAATCTCGAAGGTTGCTATCGTTGAATCGCTTGTGTAATCCACTCCAAAAGTTCTCAATTGACAAAAGTTTCCACCTGAACTTGTTCATGTGTTTTCTCAATATTGTTCTCTAAGTCCTCCACTGTTCATCAAAACTCTTTTGAAACAGTCCAGTGCACGGGGATCATCTCTTAAATGTCTTAGCACAATTCCACATTACCCAAGACGTATCGTGCTTTGCTATGCTAGAGTCTTCAGGGGTTCATGTTCGGCATAACGGGCAGCAGGGCACTCCCTCTGGCTCTCATGCTATAGCGCCAAACCAGGACACCAGCACATGCGTCAGATAATGAGGGAAGATTTGTTTTAATCAGAGGCATGCTTAATAATTCTAAGGTAACACTCTTGAATGTCTGTTACACCTGAAGATATATACAGTGCTATGGAATTGTTTGGCTAGACGCGCGGAGTGATGCTCACACAATGAGAAACAAAGCCACACTGAGCAAGAGAACGCATGGGTCGCCCTTTGTTTTCGCAAAATTAGCAGCGAGGTCACGTGGGCACACCGACAAAATTCGAGACAAATTTTTCGCAGAAAAAAATCGACAAAACCCGAAACCAACGATAACCAAAGTCAACGAAAACCGAGGTACTATTGTATATACTCATTTTCAAAACACTTAGACTTAAGTTATTATCATGCTCATTTTCGAACGAGATGATAAATTGGAGCATGGACGTACATCTTCCACAGACGTCCAAATCGGTTTAATCGAAACTTGATTTTGGATGTCTCCAACTGCAGTCCGTCGCAAGGACGTCCAAATTTCAAGGGGGTGTGCCAGAGGCATGGTGAAGGCGGGACTTGGGCGTGCCTAACACTTGGACGCCTTTGAGCCATAATCGAAGAAAGCAGGGACGTCCTAAAGTAAAACTTGGGCATTTTCAACCGGACATGGTTTTTTTACGAATAAAGCACAAAAAGGTGCCCGAAATAAGCAGGAAAGTTGCTTAGGGCCCCTTTTACAAAGCGACAGTAAGGTCAATGCGGGTTTACCACTCGCTATACAGGAAAGTACCTGCCGGGCTACCACAGCAGCCCAGTGGTACTTCCACCCCTAGCGCGCCATCATTTATGGAGCTACAAAAATGTATTTATTTCTGTAGCACCGGAGTGTATCCGGCGGTAATCAGGCAATAGGTGGTGGTAAGGGCTCCCCCCCTTAAAATGGCTGCGCACCCAGCTATTCCTGTTGGAAAGCAAGACTTCCCTTTTACCAGCTGTGGTAAAAGGGGGCCTCGGCGTGTGTATAAAACAGCTTGGTAAAAGGAACCCTAAATGGAATATCAAAAATATAATAATTTCAGAGCATGCACCTGTGATTTTAATTCTAAAAGCATTAAAAAAGCCAGAACTCTAGACTGTGGAGTATGAACAGACAATTACTAAACAATCCAGAATTCATAAATCCGTTATTAAAAAATTGGCAAGCATACTTGACTTTTAATAAATCCCCTAATATTTCTTCAAGTATAATTTGAGAAGCTGTACTAAGAGGTCACATACCATCTCTTGCTAGCTTTATTAGAAAACAAAGATTACAAAAAGTACAATATGGAAGTGGGAAAAGCTGTTCTAAGAGGTCACGTACCGGCTTTATTAAAAAAACAAAGACTACAAATAATCACGAACTACTCACCCAAATAGAAAACTTAGAGAAACAAAATTAATCAAATCCATCAAACAATATTTATAAGGAGATCATTAAAGTCAAGGGTGAATTAAATAAATTAGAAAGAACTGAAATTGAGTACTATCTAAATCTCACAAAAAAAGATCTTACTATGATCATGGCAATAATCACAAAAGATATTAAAGTGGCAACTAGAGAAGATAAAATTAAAGGTCAGATAGCCAAAATCAAAACCCAATCGGGTCATTTCAGCTGGACTCAGGAACAATGGCAAACTCCTTCGCAGAATTCTATAAAAATATACATACACCTCGCAATCGAGCGTCCCTGAAGACAATATTAATAACTAGTAAAAAAGGCCCGTTTCTGAAAGAAATGAAACAGGCGCTAGGAAAATAATGATCTAATTGCAATTATGTTGTTAAGGGAACCGTTACCAAAAATCAGGGTATATAATGAATAATACTGTGTTTTTTAGAAATTTGTATGTAAAAAATAGAGAGTAAGCAGAACGTAAATAACTTTAATTGCAAACATAATGCTGGTTTAGATTTTTTAAATTTCTTTATAAGCAATATTTTTTTGTGTAAACTTTGTCACAATGAGGGAAAGCTTTCCTTGTTCAGGACCATCTATAACTTTAACAATTGCATCAGAGGATTTACAAACTCTTGATAATGCAACATACAGTTGTCCATGTGTAAACACTGGTTCTGGTAGGAAATGCCAGCTTTTTCAAATGCTTGTCCTTGTGACTTATTATTGTCATTGCAAATGCCAATTTCACAGGAAATTGTTTTCTCCATCCACCCATGTCCAGCAACCCTCCTCTCCCCTGCCCCCCTCCATCCACCCATACCCAGCGATTCTCTTCTCCCCCCTCCCCCCCCCCCATCCACCCTACCCAACTATTCTCTTCCCTCCCCTCCATCCACCCATACCCAACGATTCTCTTCCCTCCCCTCCATCCACCCATACCCAACGATTCTCTTCCCTCCCCTCCATCCACCCATACCCAGCAATTCTCTTCTCTCCCCTGCCCCCCCTCCAGCCACCCATACTCAGCGATTCGTGACTCCTAACGTGGAACCTTGCATGACATAGCTATACACATGACATGCACATATCTTACCAAGATTGTATAGTAGACATGGGCGGGACACAAACTTCCAAGCATATAGAATGCTACGTTATGCGCATATCTCCATCTCCAGCATGTAGACGTGAACGTGTACATCAGCGCTGTGGCTGACATGTATGTGTTCCTGCCAAGCACATGCACCCATCGATATCCAGTTACACTAATGTTTATGTTTTATTAAAACTTTATATAGCACTAAACCTTCACAGCACATAGCGGTTTACAATTAAAAATGATCACATTTCAGATAGAAAAGATCCAGCACTCATTGACATCACAATCACACAAAACATTAACCCTTTAGTGTCCAATGTTCCCGTAATAAGCCATATGGGAAGAGATTGATGGGAACATTGGACACTAAAGGGTTTTAAATATATCTGCTCTGAAACTGTATCCTGCAGATCCGCTAGTGTATCTCTGCTTCAAACTGGGTTTGATTACCACTGTGGCTCCTTGTGACCCTGGTCAAATCACTTAACCTCCTTTGTGTCAGGTACAAACTTAGATTGTGAGCCCATTAGGGACAGAGAAAGTACCTGTATATAATAAAATGGTAAACTGCGTTGGTTGTATCACAGAAAAGGTGG
This sequence comes from Microcaecilia unicolor, assembly GCF_901765095.1. Classification (NCBI taxonomy): domain Eukaryota; kingdom Metazoa; phylum Chordata; class Amphibia; order Gymnophiona; family Siphonopidae; genus Microcaecilia; species Microcaecilia unicolor. The sequence continues at coordinate 357,637,365 of NC_044035.1, read as the reverse complement.
TATATCAAACCCTTGACTCTTTATCCTATAGATTATAAAGGTGGCTACTTAAACTCTGGAATTCGTTGCCAGAGAATGTGGTAAAGGCGGTTAGCTTAGTGGAGTTTAAAAAAGGTTTGGACGGCTTCCTAAAGGAAAAGTCCATAGACCGTTATTAAATGGACTTGGGGAAAATCCGCTATTTCTGGGATAAGCAGTATAGAATGTTTTGTACTTTTTGGGGATCTTGCCAGGTATTTGTGACCTGGATTGGCCACTCTTGGAAGCAGGATGCTGGGCTCATTTCTAGAATGGAATGTTACTACTCTTTGAGATTCTGCATGGAATCTTGCTACTCTTTAGGATTCCAGAATCTTTTCTATTTTTTCGGGTTGTACATGGAATGTTGCTAATCTTTGAGATTCCACTTGAAATCTTTAGGATTCCAGAATCCTGCTATTTGGGAGGGGGGGGGGTTCTACATGGAATGTTGCTACTCTTTGAGTTTCTGCCAGGTATTTGTGATCTGGATTGGCCACTGTTGGAAACAGGATGCTGGGCTTGATGGACCTTCGGTCTGTCCCAGTATGACAACACTTATGTACTTGGGATTCTGAATGGAATGTTGATACTCTTTGGGGTTCTACATGGAATGTTACTACACTTTGAAATACTGCATGGATTCTTGTTATTCTTTAGAATTCTAGAATCTTGCTACTCTTTGGGGTTCTACATGGAATGTTGCTACTCTTTGGGTTTCTGCCAGGTATTTGTGACCTGGATTGGCCACTGTTGGAAACAGGATGCTGGGCTTGATGGACCTTTGGTCTTTTCCAGTATGGCAACACTTATGTACTCCTGCACTGGAAAATAAAAAGTATTTCCCAGTGTGAGATTAGCACGCGCTAAGCAGGAAACAACCAAGGGTGCTTCAGGGCATCCTGTAGTATTGCTCTTTTAGTGCACGGTAGGCCCGTGCTAGGCGTAGCATGCCTTAGTAAAAGGACCCCTTAATGTGACTATATAACTCCTCAAATTATTCATAGAGGACTGTCTGAATCATCCCCTTTATGTTGGGAAGGAACTTTTAATCACAGGTGGTGAGGTGGTGGATTCATTTAAAAAATTTGGAACTCAGTTCACACAGCAATATTAAAAATCATTAACACCAAATTTCCCATGACTATAGAGACGGCAATATTAGGATGGGGCCCAATCCCTTGTCTTTCCACTGAAAACAATTTACTACTTCAGTCTCTTTATTTATTTATTTATATATTGAGATTTATTAACTGCCTTTATGAAGAAATCCACCCAAGGCGGTGTACAGCAGGGAGTTTAACATGAAACTTACAATTTTGTTAACAGCATATGTCAGCAAGATGTGGAATAACAAAGCATTTGGAACGTGGATGGGCTCCGAGTCAGAACGAATGGTTAGCCACTTTGAAGCCCGCAAAGAGGTGGATAAGGTGGGATACAAAATGCAACAAATAAATAAATAACAAGGATGGGATAAGTTAAAATGGAGACACTGACATATTCTTTGACAGAAAACATCCCAAAGTTATTTTGCTTTGATAATTTCTTACTATAAATCATGGTATTATTTGAAACAGAATCTTGAAGGCGATGCATTACCTTTGCATATCTTACATTGGGCAGATTTTACTAGCAGTTTTTGTTAGTTTGTTACATGTTTCTTTTTTTATGATTCAACATTTTTATTGATGACACAGCAAAAAGGAAAAAAAAAAAAACACTTTCCTTACAGAAACTCAAGTATACAAATATATCCAGGTAAATCACTTGCTACTAACCGTCATCAAACTTTTAGCTTTTTATCCCCCCCCCCCGTCCATGTTGTAATTGATGAGCAAGTGAAAGATCCCTTTATGTTGAATATCTTTCCTTTGTGGATGACTTTGGGGTCCTGTGAAATATTTTGGCATAGTTTGCAACTGGATAAATTACAGGGAAGTGTGCCCTTCTGTTCCTTTTCAGTCTGTGATGGAAGTTTGCTTCTGATTAGCTTGTGTTTTAAGTTGGGTGGCTGTCGGAAGGCCAGTACTGGTGGGGATGGGAATATCTCTTTCAGTAATTCATCCTCCTGGAGTATAGGTTGTAGATCTCTTATGATTTTCCTCTTATGATTTGAAACATAAATATGACAGAAAGTAAATACCCACCACTGGGAAAGCACATGGACCCTAACTACAAGTTCCCAGCCTGGTCCTTATTCCCTCACTGTTCTAGTGATCACAGCTTAAGGTAGAATCAAGACAGAGAGGGCAGAGAGTGCGAAGGCTCCTGCTGCAGCCAGAAGAAACAATTACTTCCTGTCATGCCCAGAAATAAGCAATGTACAGCTTTAATTAGGTTCCTCCACAAGTGAATAGCAGGGGGAAAAAAAGGATAATTGCCTGATAGGTTTTTAACTTTATTTTTTAAAGTAAGAATCAGGCATTGTTAAATGTGATTAATTAGAGTGGGGGTGTGCAGCCTGTCAGTCACTGTTTGCAGCAGCAAGAGAGTGAGGCGGGAATGCTGTGCAGAGCCCAAATCTAGAAAGCTGGATACTTAAACTGCAACTTGGTGTAAGCAGGATGAGGGGAAGGGTGAGCTCATGGGAGCTCGATAGGCGATAGGGTCTAGATTATGGTGAGCTTGGTGGTAAGGCATGGCGAGATCGGTCTGGGTATTTCACTGGAGATGGAATCTTGCCAGGTTATGTATCAAGGTCATTGGCGATCTAATGAAGAATCCAGCACAAGTCAGCATAAGCTGACTGTCATAGCAGTGGCCTAGTAGTTAGAGTGGTGGACTTTGGTCCTGGGGAACTGGGTTCAACTCCTACTGCAGGCACAGGCAGCTCCTTGTGATTCTGGGCAAGTCACTTAACCCTCCATTGCCCCATGTAAGCCTCATTGAGCCTGCCATGAGTGGGAAAGCGCAGGGTACAAATGTAACAAAAATAAAATAGATACTATTGGAGATTCTACATGGATTGTTGCTATTCCACTAGCAACATTCCATGTAGAGATTCTACATGGAATGTTGCTACTGTTGGAGATTCTACATGGAATGTTGCTACTATTGGAGATTCTACATGGAATGTTGCTATTCCACTAGCAACATTCCATGTAGAAGGCTGCGCAGGCTTCTGTTTCTGTGAGTCTGAACGTCCTGCAGTGCAGGACGTCAGACTCACAGAAGCAGAAGCCTGCGCGGCCACATTGGTGATCTGCAAGGGCCGACTTTCTACATGGAATGTGCTACTATTGGAGATTCTACATGGAATGTTGCTATTTCCTAGCAACATTCCATGTAGGAATGCTGCGCAGGCTTCGGATTCTGTGAGTCTGACATCAACTCACAGAACAGAAGCCTGCACAGCCACATTGGTGATCTGCAAGGGCCGACGTCTACATGGAATGTTGCTAGTGGAATAGCACATTCCATGTAGAAATCTCAAATAGTAGCAACAGTGGAGAGTGGCCTAGTGGTTAGGGTGGTGGACTTTGTCCTGGGGAACTGAGGAACTGAGTTGGATTCCCACTTCAGGCACAGGCAGCTCCTTGTGACTCTGGGCAAGTCCACTTAACCCTCCATTGCCCCATGTAGCCTCATTGAGCCTGCCATGAGTGGGAAAGCGCAGGGTACAAATGTAACAAAAATAAAATACAGATACTGTTGGAGATTCTACATGGATGTTTGCTACCATTGGAGATTCTACATGGAATGTTGCTATTCCACTAGCAACATTCCATGTAGAATGCTGCGCAGTGCTTCTGATTCTGTAAGTCTGACATCAGACTCACAGAAGCAGAACCTGCACAGCCACATTGTGATCTGCAAGGGCCGACTTCTACATGGAATGTTTGGAAAGGCAGTATATCAAGTCCCATTTCCCTTTCCCACTATATAAAGAGAGTGCACAACCTCTCTTGGCACTGGTCAGGTGCCCCTGCCATGTATTTAGCAACATAAGCATTGCCTTTATAGGGTAAGGAAAATGTTTGAAGGTTCCATTAGGCTCAAGTCTCAAACATGCTGGGTACCACAATGCAAATTTGGCCCCTGCCTTAAAGAGTCTGCACAGATCAGGGAGAATTCTTACCATTTTGGCCACCAGCCGGTTGGAATGTTCTTGGAAGATTAAGATCTGTGTTTCCTCATATTCCACTTGCCTGTTGCAGTGTGGCAGTCTGGATAATGGACGCCTACTGAACAATGCTCAAGAAGCGAGCGATCACAACTTAGGGCTAGTGTCCAGTGCTGCCGCAGTCCAATTTTATGATCCTGCTAGATCAGGACCATACCAGAAGTGCTGTTCAACTTAAGGCTCAGATGAGTCACTTCTTCAGAAAGCCATGTAGCTCCACCTCTTGCACACTTTCTGGGATCCCAAGAAACTGCAAATTATCCTGTCTCAACTGGTTCTCCTAGATTGTCCAATTTTGGCAGTCTGTTGCTGCATGTGGTCTTATATGCGTGTCAACTACAGAAAATGTGGACCTTAGCATTCCCCCAAAGTTCAGATCCACTCCTTCATCTCCACAATCCACTGGCTGAGAGCTTCTATAATCTGTGACATACCTTTCCTTTCCCATAGATGTGATCAAATTTCTCCTCTAACACCTTTGTGACTGCCGACAGACACCACCTCCACCAGCATAGCATGTTCAACTGTCCAAGGACCTCCTGCTGGGCAATCCACCAGCTTGACATCAGGCAACATTGCTTTTCCGCTGGCCTTTGGATGCCAAACAATCAAACTTATTGCATCAAACAGGTCTGATCTCTTGCAGCTGCACCGATGCTTTGAGAATAACTTTGGGGTTAAATGACAAACAATGAAGAGAGCACCAGAGTTCAGGGAAAATGTGTTCATCCACTACTCACCATTGAAATCATATTATTAAAAGGAAAATTGAGAAACCTGGAATCGTTTTATGAAGCTACAAAGTAGTAAATTTAAAATGAATTGGAGAAACTTTTTCTTCACACAACGTGTAATTAAACTCTGGAATTTGTTGCCAGAGAATGTGGTAAAGGCGGTTAGCTTAGCGGGGTTTAATAAAGGTTTGGACGGTTTCCTAAAGGAAAAGTCCATAGACCATTATTAAAATGGACTATGGGAAACTCCACTGCTTATTTCTGGGATAAGCAGCATAAAATGTTTTGTACTTTTTTGGGATCTTGCCAGGTATTTGTGCCCTGGATTGGCCACTGTTGGAAACAGGATGCTGGGCTTGATGGACCTTTGGTCTGTCCCAGTATGGCAGTACTTATGTACTTGGGATTCTGAATGGAATCTTGCTACTCTTTGGGGGTTCTACATGGAATGGTGCTACTATTTGGGTTTCTGCCAGGTACTTGTGACCTGGATTGGCCACTGTTGGAAACAGGATGCTGGGCTTGATGGACCTTTGGTCTGTCCCAGTATGCCAATACTTATGTACTTATGCACTTATAACAACTAATGAAAGATTCCTTTAACTAATGATAGATTATTAGACACCAGTTCCCTTATCTTATTTTTTTTTATCCTGGACCATAGACTGGGATCTTTAGATGTATAGATAAATGATGATTGCCCTACCACACTGGTGATTATTCCATACTTAAGCTCTTCAAATATTTATAACTTGAAGTGTTTGGATGAAAATAATGGAGGTACATTTTCGGGAAAGGCGAACCATTGTCTTTGCTACCCAATATCCAAATTAATGGAATATGTGTACCCTCTCAGATAAGATTAATATTTTGGTGTATGGATTAGAAGGCCTATGTATTGAAGTGGAGGAGTGGCCTAGTGGTTAGGGTGGTGGACTTTGGTCCTGGGGAACTGAGGAAGTGAGTTCGATTCCCGACCCAGACAGCTCCTTGTGACTTTGGGCAAGTCACTTAACCCTCCATTGCCTGCCATGAGTGGGAAAAAGTGCAGGGTACAAATAAAAAAAAAAAAAAAAAAAAAACAGTTGTTTGAAGGTTTGGGCTAATGTAGGACTTAAAGACCATACTTGTACCAAAAAGAATCCTAAACTCAGTTGTTGGTTCATGAGTCAGTTAGATTACTGTAACATTCTTATGTTGGACCTGCGCAGAAAATGTTTCATAATAGTACTCCAATTATGATCGCTCTTTTTTTTTTCAAGAAATATCTAAATATTTCAATTTTCGAGAAAGGAATCCACCAGTCATTTTTCTTGCATTTTATTTGGTTCAGGCATTTAGGGGTCCTATTACCAAGCCGTGCTAAAAACAAAATGGCCATGTGCTGTGGCCACTTTTAGCACAGTAGTAAAATGTCCACCTTTCAATATTTTTGTAATAGCCACACACTAATTTCTCCATTAATGAAATGGCCTTTACTGTGGGAGCCCCTCACTGTCACCTATTTAGGAGGTAGTACGGGCCTGTCATGCTGCTTCCTTGCTAATCAGATAGCACGCGCTAATGTGCCTGTGCTTCCCAATTAGCACAGGCGTACCTCCTGCCTCCCACACTGGAAAATTAAAAATATTTTCCAGCTTGGGATTCAGCGCGCACTAAGCAGAAAACCTTTAGCGTGCGTTAGGCCTACCACGCCATAGTAAAAGGGCCCCTTAGTTAATGGTGACAATTTTGTGACCTTCTTAATGCTTTTAGTCTTTGCTCTCAAGTCTACCCATTTTTGTGAAATACTGTTATCTTGTTTCAATTTTGGCTACATGCAGCTTACCGGATGACATTTTAATACAAGCAAGAGACACAAATTGAAGACCACATGTTTAATATCTAAATTAGTATTAATTATTAGTGCCAAAATATGATGATAATTTGGATTTAAATAGTATATTTTAGTAGTCGAAAGAAGATTAAAATTTTATTTTAAGAGGGATAATAACAATATTCAGTGAAAATTGATAGAGGGAGTTCAGAGTATAGGAGCATGTGGTGCTCTCCATGGTACTGAAACGTCAGGTACTGGCGAGAATAATATTATACACAAACCTCCAGAATGTGCTGTCCAAGGTCCTGAAGAACATATCAGTGGGAAGCAGCAGGGCTTATGGACCATAGCAGCAGCTAACAGGAGTAAAAAGCTGATTACACATCTCATGTGGCACTCAGGGTTCATTACAATTGTTACTAGCCCTACCCAATGGAGCATTCCCTGTCGGCTGTGAGGCCTCCATTCAGCCTACACAGTCATTGGAGTCAATGGGCACTCATGTTAACGGTGTAGGTCAGTGTTTGAGAGCAAGGTGGTTCAGGGGCCAGGTGGGAATACTTCTCAGTGGGATGTGCATGGCTACACCACATGCATGTCATTGACAGACCCCACTCTTAGATATTATAGATAGATAGTATTATTATTACTATTATTGTTAGAGTGATATTTGTGCCAGCATCAGAACATTCAGCCAGATTGAAGAAATGGGCCCTCATCCCAGTCTTAGCAATGGTGTGGCCTTGCATTTGGCATTAGCAAAATTCAGCTTCAGTAAACATTATGAGCGTGACAATTTGGGCATGTTAGGAGTAGTTTTATAAACTGTTTTCCGCATGGAAATGGCTCTTTTAAATTTGCACAGCTGAATAGATACATACAAGTGCACACACCAACAAAATGAGCTGGGGTACAATTATAGTGTATATTGGAGAGAACCACATACCTAGGCACCTATGTGCCTGTATAAAAAAAGACACCCAGAAATATCCTAATTGCACACAAATTCTCTTGCCTAAATTTACATCTGCACTGAAGGTGGTATAAATGTGTGTGCTCGTCTATTTTATAAAATATACATCTACATAGAAACATGGAAAATGATAGCATATAAAGCCAATACCCCCTGTTCATCCATACTAATTGCTCTGCTCTACAACCCTTCCCTCTTTAGATCTTCTTTGCTTGTCTCGTGCTTTTTTGAATCAGATATGGACCTTGTCTCCACCACCTCCATTGAAAGGTTGTTCCACCCATCCACCACCCTTTCTGTAAAGAAATATTTTCCATCAACAAGCGGAGGGAGTCAGTCATACAAGTGGGTAATGTCATCTTACAGCTCTCCTAGAGCTGAGAACTAGTGTAAAGAAATGAGCATGCATGGCCCTTCCTGCACACAGCTTTCTCTTCAGTGGTAAAGCAAGGACATCTGGAGACAAGTTGCTTCTAATGCCAGAATCTACCAAATTGAACGCAAAATCCTCAATACTGCTGTGCAGTAACTGACCAGAATTTCAAGATACCTGCTTATTTCCCACAAGGTGCCTGTCCCTATACCTGTCGTATTCTAGTCTGTCTGGCAGGCTGCATTCATCCAGCTGAGTCTGTCTGAGAGCCGACTGTTCCTCTGTTAACTGGTGCAATAGGTTGGTGAGGAGGGAGGGAGGTACCATCTAGAAAGGACATGCTAGTATTGGTAACCTTGTAGACTTTTACAGAGCAGGGCTGACTGGATGGACCAGTTGGTCTTTATTTGTGTTATATTGTACATTATTCTTCTCCTACCCCCTGAATTTCTCAGAGTGAGGGCTATTGAGTGATACCATTGCTTGACTCTCTCTGCATTACTAATAAATGGCTGTATTCCTATAACAGAATGCCAAAAATGTATTTATCAAATCAATTGTGTTGAAATGCTGATGTGTTTCCAAAGTGTATTCATAACTGAAAGAATGCAGATGCATTCATCTATTTCAAGAAACCATCCTGGAGCTTCTAAGGCTACTTACGACCTCAAAAGCTTTTTTGGAAAATGCTAACACTGAATTCTGAAACAGCAAAGTCAGAACTCGGATTAGGTTATACTGTAGTGGCCAGTAGCAACATTTACAGCTTTCATAGTTCCTATAAGAATTGATGATAAAAGGTTTGAGGGCCTTTATGGTCACAGAGCGTCAGGGTACGGCATGAGGAGCATAAAGGAACTTTTTCCATGTCAAAATACCACCTTAAATATTGCTAAAGGAAGAATGAGGAAAATATTGCACAGAGGAGAAGTCCCTGCTTGCTTGCTCAATACTACAGGTCAATTAGGAGACATCTAACATAGTAACATAGTAGATGACGGCAGAAAAAGACCTGCATGGTCCATCCAGTCTGCCTAACAAGATAAACTCATATGTGCTACTTTTTGTGTATACCTTACCTTGATTTGTACCTGTCCTTTTCAGGGCACAGACCGTGTAAGTCTGCCCAGCACTATCCCCGCCTCCCACCACCGGTTCTGGCACAGACCGTATAAGTCCACCCAGCACTATCCCTGCCTCCCAACCACCAGCCCCGCCTCCCACCACCGGTTCTGGCACAGACCGTATAAGTCTGCCCAGCACTATCCCCGCCTCCCAACCACCAGCCCCGCCTCCCACCACCGGCTCTGCTACCCAATCTCAGCTAAGCTTCTGAGGATCCATTCCCTCGGAACAGGATTCCTTTATGTTTATCCCACACATGCTTAAATTCCGTTACCGTTTTCCTCTCCACCACCTCCCGCAGGAGGGCATTCCAAGCATCCACCACCCTCTCCGTGAACAAAATACTTCCTGACATTTTTCTTGAGTCTGTTTTCTTTAATGTAGGATTTTAGTATTCTGGGAACTTCCCTGCTCAAACATTTCCTTTTGCAACTTGTGAGCCAACTATACTGCTAGACAGATGCTCAGTGGTCCTGGAAATGGAAGGACGTACTTTCAAAGTTAAATTTGACGGACACAGCTCTAATTCTTACCCATTACAGTGGGGAGTTCTACAGGGATCACCTTTACTAATGTTTTTATTTAACATCTATTTACAACCCTTGGGAGAAATAATTAGGTGTTTTAATTTTCTGGTTTATATATGCATGAATTATATCCAAATGGTCAAGATTGCATGTATGTCTGCTGAGGGTTAGGAGTTGGGTGGATGACAACAAACTGAAACTGAATGTGTCGAAGAATATTTCTGAGGGAGAAGTTGGAGTGTGGATACGCATTGGATGTGAGGAAATAGCCTGGGTACACGAGATTAAAGTTTTGGGGTGTGATTCTGGAAAAAGATGGAGAGGTCAAAAGTGATCTACATTATTTTTTAAAAAGGCCTTCTGAAAATTGAAATTGATAAGGCAATTGCAACCTTTTTTAGACATGTACGCTTTGCAGACAGCTATGTATATATATATTTTTAATGACATTTATATCCTGCATTAGCCCGAGTAGAACTCAGGTTCAATGTGACTTACATAGCAATCAGAAAAGAATGAACATGTTCAAATATATTAACAGAAAGTAAAATACATCATATAATGTCAGACAAGTTAAAATTGAGTTAGGAGCAGATGTAATTAAATACTTAGTGATTTAAGCTAGATAATTGAAATACAGAATATAGGATTATCTGGATAGACAGGAGTACTGAGAAGTGGAATGAGGTAAAAATTAATGCCATGAGTTTATTTGAGAAGAGTGTTTATTTCTTTAAAGGCTGGACTGAGGAAGTGATTCTCAATAGACTTTGGAACAGGCATTAATAAAAACCCGTGTGTCTTCCTCAGACATTTACGGGGGAATTCTATAACTGGCATGTAAAACTGTTCTCCCTTTTACTATATTTTGTATAAGATGTTAACTCTTTGAGTGGTTTGTCCATAACAGTGGTATAAACCCTTATGATGGTGAATGAGCTTCTTCCTAGATGCCCTTTCATTTGACTTGGTCACTATAAGAATAGCAGTATCTTACAGCAAAGTGTGTATTAAAAAAATAAATGACACAAATATGTTTATGTGTTTCTTTCACCTGAAAAACCTGTTTGGTGAAGAGACATTCGGGAAGGTTTATTTCTATCTGGGACAAACCCATTACTCTGAAACAAGTGGAGAGAAGCTGCAAGTGCTGGAAGAACCGCTGGCCCAACAGTACTGCTTGGAAGTTCAACAACTCTAATTTCTCGAGAGATGTGTCAAAGAAGAATCCAATGGGAGGCAGTATAGAATTTTATGTTAGCAGCAAACGTAGAATGTCTTAGTGGTTTGTAAAATGTTTTGTGTTTCTTAGATTATCAGGAATTTGCATTTACTTGGAAGTTGCTAGGGGTGGGGAGGGTGACATCAGAAAACTGAAGAATAGAGATACTGGGTCAGACCAATGGTCCATCCAGCTCCATATCCTGCTTCCAACAGTTGCCAATCCAGGTCTCAAGTACCTGGCAGGAATCCAAAGAGTAATCAGATTCTGGAATTCCAAGGAGTAGCAAGACTCCCAGGAATGACTAGTGGCTTTCCCTGTGTCTACCTTATGGACTTTTCCTCCAGGAAATTGTCCAAACCTTTTTTTTTTTAACCTAGATACGCTAACTGCTGTTACCACATCCTCTGGCAATGAGTTCCAGAGCTTAACTATTCGTTGAGTGAAAAAATATTTCCTCGTGTTTGTTTTAAAAGTGTTACCATGTAACTTCATTGAGGGGCTCATTTTCGAAAGAGAAAAACATCTTTAAAATGGCATAAAAGCAGGCATTTGGATGTTTTTTTCTGAACAAAATGTCCAAATCAGCATTTTCAAAACCCTCATTTTCCAAATGTTTTTCTATGCTGCAGTGCATCCAAATCTCAAGGGGACATGTCAGGGGCATATTAAGGGTGGGATTTGGGGGTTCCTAAGACCTAGACATTTTTTAGCCATAATGGAACAAAACGAAAACATCCAGGACTAAAACTAAGATGTTTTGAGCTAGACCTGCTTTAATAACGACTAAGCCACAAAAGTGTGCCCTAAATGACCACTGGAGGGATTAAGTCATGACCCTCCTTACTCCCCCCAGTGGTCACTGCCCCCCCCCCTCCTACCCCCCAAAGATGTGAAAGAAACAGTATATACCAGCCTCTATGACAGTATCAGATGTTATGGCCAGTCCTATCAGAGCAGAAAGCAAGTCCCTGGAGTAGCCTAGTGGTCAGTGCAGTACACTGGGGAGAAAGGGACTCAGGCCCATATCTCACTCTAACTGTTATACTTGTAGTGGAAAGTGTGAGCTGTCCAAAAACCTACTGTACCCACATAAAGGTGACACCAGCATACATAAGGGATTTTGTAGTGGTGTATAGTTGGGTACAGTGGGTTTTGGGTGGGTTTTGGAGGGCTCACCTTACAATATAAGAGGGTAACAGTGAGATGTGTATCTGGGAGCTTTTATGTGAAGTCCACTGCAGCGCTCCCTAGGGGGCCCCACTGCTCTGCTAAGATATCTGTGTGGCCAGTCTACTAAGAATGCTGGCTCCTCCTACATCCCAATGGCTTGATTTGTGCCGTTTTTCATTTGGGGTTTTTTTTTTTTTTAATGGACCAAAAAGATAAATGCACAAAGCACAAAAAAATCTAGCAAGTGGCCATTTTTGAAAGAAAAAAAAGATAGACTGTTTTGGTTCAAAAATGGGTATATTTGCTATTTGGATTCTGGATGTCGGACTTAGACATCCCACTCTGAGTGTCCCCTGGTCTTTATACTTTGTGAAAGAGTAAACAATTGATTCACATTTACCTATCCTATACCACTCAGGATTTTGTAGACCTCTATCATATCTCCCCTCAGCCGTCTCGTTTCCAAGCTGAAGAGCCCCAACCTCTTAAGCCTTTCCTCATCTGAGAGGAATTCCCTTAATTATAGAGGGGTGACAGTGACAGGCACCATGAAAATTAATTAATGCAGTTTTCCTTGTTTGCCTTTTCTGATTTTCCTATCTCTCCTCCCATGATTTACTTTTCCCTTCTCTCAGTCTCCCTGTCTCTTTTTACAATTCTTTCCCTTCCCTTGTCTCTCTCTCTCGCACTTAATTCCCTTGGCTTTCCTTCCACTCCTGTCTATCTGTTCCAGTTTAACCATTGTTCCCCTTCAATGTCTAATCTTATTTAATATGGATTCTATAAAATACATTTTTGATATTAGGCAGGCAGGCAGTCTTTGCATTGTGTTATTCTCTTTGCCAAGAAGTAAATGAAACCCTCATTTCAATTTCTCCTTTGTGTTAGCTGGGATGAGACACAGTAAACAAAATAATGAAATTGCCAAAGTCATTATGTGATCAGGATAATGTAAAAGAATTATCTTTCTCACAGAGATATTGAGCGATATATTACATAAAGAGAATATCAAACCTGGAGCTTGGAATATAGGACAAATTCAGCAGTTCTCACACCCCCAGCAGCCAATTTTGGGCTCATAAGTTGAACAGTAGCAAAGCGTCGTCTTCCTACAAGAGTGTGCTAGGGGAAAGCAGGTATGGAAGTTTATTTATTAGGATTTATTTACCGCCTTTTTGAAGGAATTCAGTCAAGGTAGTACACAGCAAGAATAAGTCAAGCCTTAAATAATAGACAATTAACAGCAGTAAAAATATTCAAATAACAGTACAAAGTATGGCATAGTACACTACTACTACTACTACTACTATTTAGCATTTCTATAGCGCTACAAGGCGTACGCAGCGCTGCACAAACATAGAAGAAAGACAGTCCCTGCTCAAAGAGCTTACAATCTAATAGACAAAAAAATAATAATAATAATAAAGTAATCAAATCAATTAATGTGAACGGGAAGGAAGAGAGGAGGGTAGGTGGAGGCGAGTGGTTACAAGTGGTTACGAGTCAAAAGCAATGTTAAAGAGGTGGGCTTTCAGTCTAGATTTAAAGGTGGCCAAGGATGGGGCAAGACGTAGGGGCTCAGGAAGTTTATTCCAGGCATAGGGTGCAGCGAGACAGAAGGCGCGAAGTCTGGAGTTGGCAGTAGTGGAGAAGGGAACAGATAAGAAGGATTTATCCATGGAGCGGAGTGCACGGGAAGGGGTGTAGGGAAGGACGAGTGTGGAGAGATGCTGGGGAGCAGCAGAGTGAGTACATTTATAGGTTAGTAGAAGAAGTTTGAACAGGATGCGAAAACGGATAGGGAGCCAGTGAAGGGACTTCAGGAGAGGGGTAGTATGAGTAAAGCGACCCTGGCGGAAGACGAGACAGGCAGCAGAGTTTTGAACCAATTAGAGAGGGGAGAGGTGACTAAGTGGGAGGCCAGCAAGAAGCAGATTGCAGTAGTCTAAACGAGAGGTGACAAGGGTGTGGATGAGGGTTTTGGTAGAGTGCTCGGAAAGAAAGGGGCGGATTTTACGGTTGTTGTAAAGAAAGAAACGACAGGTCTTGGCAATCTGCTTACAATGTCAACACAATATGTAATAGAACATTTTAATAGACAGCGTAGGGTATAAGCAGAGATAGAACATAGATAGACAACATAAGGTTAGAAAATTAGGGGACTAATTTAAAGAAAGTTGCACGTGAGGTCAAAGGTGCTTGAATATTATCTCAGCTAGGGTGGAGAAACAGGTCCTGCTATGGAATGTAGATCAGTTCTGACCCTGGACTCATTAGCCACATTCTGAAATACCAAATGGACTTCAAAAATCCAATTCTCTGAGAGAGATTTATGTATTCATAATGCCTGAGCTGCTGGGATCTTTAACATTGCTAGATGAGGTCACAGACCAAAAGCTAGAGTGAAAAACACAGAACAAACTGATGTTAAAACTGGTTGAAACTGCTAGTTTTGCCCCAAATAATATGAATCGAAGGGGAAAGTTATTACTAACTGCTGTTTTAGCATAGGTCCCATTTTATGTAGAGACCGGGGGCCCTTTCACAAAGAGGCAGTAGGGCTACCTCCAGGTTTCCACACAGCGAATCAGCCCTACCAGGAGCCCAGCTGTAGTTCCAGGTCTGCCACATGCAATTTCTGATGTAATCACTGCCTGATTATCGCCGTGTTACTGCTGGGTTCCAGCAGTAAAGGGCCCTGTGGCAATTTTTGAAGTACCGCACAACCATTTACTTTCTCCTTTTTAAAAAAAACCTTTTACCCGCTGCAGTAAAAGGTGGCCTCATCATGCAGGAATCCCACGTGCCAACACCACTGCAAGCCACCTTTTACCGCCACTTGGAAAAATGGCCCCCTAGTTACCCCAGGTTAACAGTAAAAAAAAGAAAGAAAAAACATTATAACAGTATCCCATATTGACAACTTCTCCCTTAATTAAAGAAAAAAGAAATGTCTCTTAAAATCACAATCACTGCTACATGTAATAAAAGTGAGCCACGTACAGAACAATCAAGCCATTGTGACATCACTGATGAGGTTGGCTCTTAGGCATTGGTGGAGTGAGGCATTATGACATCACAGTATCAGCTCTGGTTAAATCACTGGTATATGTAATAAAAGTGAATCAAGTACAGGACAATCAAGCCATTGTGACATCATTGATGAAGTTGGCTCTTAGGCATCGATGGAATGAGGCATTATGACATCACAATATCAACTCTTCTGGTTACCAGAGACTGAAACTTCATACTTAAGGGGGGAAGTTAACAACATGAGATATCCTTAAGAAGTATTATATTACTATAACGTGCAATGTTTAATGTTTAATAAAACTTTCTATACTACCTAATCTAAGCAGAGTAGGTCTAGGCAGTTTACAGTAGCAAAATTCATAAATCAACATAGAAAGAAACTCTTTTGTAATGTAAACAGAAAATATACGCATGCATTCAAAAAAAATAGTTACCCTGTGTTAACAGTAAAATAACCCACCTGAACGATAGCCCACATTGATAACTCTCCCCCACCCAACCGGGGAACTTGCATGCATGCACTTGACTGTCCTGGTTAAGGATATAACTTGTAGTGGTTACACTCTGTGGCTGGCGGCTGGCATTAGCCTTATTAACAGACACAGAATAACTGGGCAGACTAAATAGCCACCGTATCAGTATGTACTATATACTGAATGAAGGCAGAAAAAGAGCAAAATGGTACATCCAGTCTGCCTCTTAGCGATCATTCAATTTAGGAAAATGCATATGTGCAATTCCTTATGCAATACAACATCAGTACCCCTCCACCCCCCACCCCACCCCCATCTTTTATCTGTTCTTCAACCCTTTCCCCACCATGGTCCTCCACATCTGTTCCAAGGATGCTCAAGTTTGACAAAATAATGGCCTCCATTTTTTTTGCTAATGGGTCATGGCATCTTCACATGCCCTGCCATCTTCACAAAATCCAAGCCAATAGCCAGTTCCAATCCCTGCCCCTCTATACCTGGGCTAATAACATTATAGTGCAAAATGAAACATTCTGCCAGGTGAGAACCGAGATATTGTACCACTGAAGTGACTTGCTCAGGGTTTCAGAATCCAGCCCTGAATACAAAGTATTTCTCCTACATCCCATTTCTTCCAAGCATCTCCTTCAATTCTCACTAATCTGTACTCAGCATCTCTTTGTCTGTCCTTGAAATCAATAAGCTAAATATCTTATTACCAGACTGCAGAAGATAGAAATTAAGGAACCTTTGAAGCCCAACAAAATACACAGCTGATGTTCAAAATCACTTTATATGTTTGCACCCAGATTCTTTATATGGCACTAAGATTTTTGGCACCACAATTTGCACGCAGTTGATGATCTGCACACTAATTAGCTTAGGAGCCAATTAATTGCTCTTAACAATCAATTATTACAGTTAATTGGCAGTAATTATAATTTGTGCGCATATCTCCCTGTGCCCTATTATACAACCCCACGCACCTAATTCCCAAGGGAATGGCAGGGACGTTCCTAAAAGCTGCGTAGGGGGGGGGGGTTAGAATAGCCCCATTTCTACTCCAAAACGGTTGCAGCTGGGCACTGGCATTTATACGAGGTTTCGTCCTACGTAAATACTGGCACAGAAATGGGCTTTAAGCACTAGTCTCTAAACAGCACTCAATCCAGAGTGCTGCGTATAGACTAGCGCTCCTTTCTGGCGCCGAAATCTCAGCACCATTTCTGCAATGCTTTCCTTAGTGCCACACCAAGGAGTAATGGAATAAAGTGCACGCTATTTTTTATGCAACGATGACATGCGTAAATGATTAGAATAATGTCGTATATGTGTGAGCATACAAAATTCTGCCTAAGCGCTGTTCTATAAATACACATATACCATTTTTATTTTTAATTGTCTTTATTGGTAAACTGAAGAAGCAGAACTTATTACATTGCAAGATCCAAGTTCATCATGCAACAATAAAAAGTTCTGAATTATTAGTAAATATGAAAGGAACAAAAGTCCTCCTTCATTATTATTATTATTATTCCTGGGTCTAGATGTTTTTTAATGCTTCACTATCCAGATCCAAAAAAGGTGGTGAAGAAGAAGAATTTTGCTAGTACGTTTGCATTTTTGGCAACGAGTAACTGGAATGAATTACCTATAGAAATAAGACTGCCATCTAATTATGCAATTTTTCAAAAGCTATTGAAAACTTTCTTATTTAGAAAGTATCTGAGCTCACATTAGTTTTATCTGTTGCTTAATAATTTGTATTATTCCTGGAGTTGGTCCAGTTTACCTTCTTTGTGAGCCACACTGAACTATGATAGTATGTGTGGGATACAAGTGCCCTATTTTTTTTTATTATACCCCTGTCCATTATCCCAAAGAAACACTATTGCCACCCCCACCCCCACCCTCCCAGCAGAACAGTGCCATCTGAGGACCCAGCAAGCATGTCCAGGTAAGACTGTCCAGGAAAACAATACAGCACCTATACTCTGGCGTAGTTGGCAGGTAGACGTACATGTGGGCGGAGTCTGGGCTGAGCATGGGCACAACTCATATGCCTAACTTAGGGGCCCTTTTACTAAAGGGTTGGCACGTGGCAATGGGCTTGAAGCGGGCCAATCCGGAACTACCACCGGGCTTCCACGGGATCCCGGTTGTAGTTCCCACCCCCAGCGTCTGCCATTTCTGGTACTACAATCATTCAACCTCTTCCAAAAGGCCTACCCCTACGATCTTATGTAAACCTCTTCACCCAGAAACACAGCATGCCTAATGATCGTACTGGACAACATACAATCTTCATCCCTTCTGACCCTCTACATATACCTCATTCGATCACTATGCAACCTTGTATTTGCTATCAACCGACTGGGCAAACGCCTTGACGGTACTATGTAAGCCACATTGAGCCTGCAAATAGGTGGGAAAATGTGGGATACAAGTGCAACAAATAAATAAATAAATAAAATACCCAATATCAACTGACTCACCTTTATTCACATATTTGTTCACCCCTTCAAAGAAACATAACAGATTGGTGAGGTAAGATTTCCTTTGACTAAATCCAAGATATATTTGTCTCATTAACCCTTGCCTAGATAAAGAGTATGTCCAGTAATTTTGTTCTTTATAATAGTCTCTACCAATTTGCCCAGTATCAACGTCAGGCTCATGGGTCTATAATTTTCCCGGTCACCTCTGGGACCCATTTTAAAAAATTGGCATTACATTAGCCATCTTCCAATCTTCTGGTACCATGCTCAATTTTAAAGATAAATCACAAATTACTAATAATATATCTACAATTTAATTTTTTAGTTCAAACAATAGTCTGACATATATATCATCCGGTCCAGGTGATTTGTTACTCTTTAGTTTGTCAAATTTCCCCAGTTTATCTTCCAAGTTTACAGAGATTTGTATCAGTTCTTCTGACTCATCACCATTAAATACTATTTTTGGCATGGGTATCTCCCCCACATCTTCCTCAGTGAAGACCAAAGCAGAGAATTTACTTAGTCTCTCTGCCATGGCCTTATCTGAGTGCCCCTTTTCCCCTCAATCATTAACAGTCCTGATTATTTTACCGACTTCTTGTTTCAAATGTATTGGCTCCGAGGCAAACTTCTTTTTAAAGTCTCTCTTTGCCTTCCTTATCAGCACTTTGTACTTGATCTGCCATTCCTTATGCTGTTCCCTATTACCTTCAGAAGGATCCTTCTTCCATATTCTGAAGGATGTTCTTTTAGCTCTAATAGCCTACTTCCAGCGGCACACCAAGGGCGGGGCGGTGGGGGCGGTCCGCCCCGGTGCACACTGCTGGAAGGGTACAGAGAGCAGCCGTGTGCCTGTCGGCTCCGCTGGTTCCCTGCTCCCTCTGCCCCGGAACAGGTTACTTCCTGTTCCGAGGCAGAGGGAGCAGGGAGCCAACGGAGCCGAGAGCCGCGTGGCTGCTCCCAGCAGCCAAGAATGCACCCGGGGGGGGGGGGTTGATGCACTGGGGGGTGTCATTGCGCCAGGAGGGGGGGGCGTGCTGCACCCGGGGGGGGGGGGGTATGCATCGGCGATCCGTCCCGGGTGGCAGCCAACCTAGGATCGTCACTGCCTACTTCACCCTCACTTTTTAACCTTTCTGGCTCTAGCTTAGCCTTTCCTCCACCTTTTTTAATATGTGGAATATATCTGGTCTGGACTTCCAGAATAGTACATCCACGCCAGATATAAATTTTTGACCTTTGCATCTAATCCTCTAAGTTTGTTTCTTTATTTTTTAAAATCATTTTCCTTATTTATCATAATCTCCTTTTTTCAACGCTAAATGCTAAAGTACCTCAGTTAATAAATCAAATCTGATCATGTTATGATCACTGTTGTCAAGTGGCCCCAGCACCGTTACCTCTTGCAGCAGCTCATACAGCCCGCTAAAGACTACACAGGTGGACTGACAGTGACCTGGGCCCCCAGACAGTGAGAGTGATCTGCCCCCCCCCACTTCCATACTGCCACCCCCTCTATCGCTACAGCTGCCGCCCCCTCCCAACATGACAGCCCCCTGAGCCTCAGTGGGCCCTCCACAGTCCTAGCTTAAAGGGTCTGGTGATCTATGGCTTCTTCGGGGGCAGGAAAGAACCCCACTCTTTCCTGCCCACTACCGCTATTCTGCCCGGTGCCGCCGTGTTTTCTAAACGGTGGCCGAGACTTCCTGCAATAGTCTCGCAGGTCTCAACAGTCTCACAAAAATGCCACAGAGAGTCTTGGCAGCCATTTTTAAAACACAGCAGTGCCAGGCAAAATAGCAGCAGCGGGCACGAGTGTTGTCCTTTCCTTCCCTCTGCATAGGCCCCTAGATCACCAGGGGCCTTTCAAGGTAGGACTGGGGGAAGTTGTAGTGTGTGGAGGCGGTGGGCAACTGGACAGAGCCAATGGGCCCCCTACAGCCACTGGGCCCTCGGGCACTGCTCAGTTGCCTGAATGGTCAGTCCATCCCTGAAGGACTAGATCTAGGATTGCTCCCCCTCTTGTTGGATCCTGAACCAGCTGCTCCACAAAGCAGTCCTGAATTTCATCTAGGAACTTTACCTCTGTACCATGCCCTGGTGTTACTACTACTACAACTTAACATTTCTAGAGTGCTACTAGGGTTACGCAGCGCTGTACAAATTAACAACAAAGACCAGTCCCTGCTCGAAGGAGCTTACAATCTATAGGATGAAATGTCAAGTTGGGGCAGTCAGGATTTCCTGAATAGAGGTAAAGTGGTTAGGTGCCGAAGGCGACATTGAAGAGGTGGGCTTTGAGCAAGGATTTGAAGATGGGCAGGGAGGGGGCTTGGCGTATGGGCTCAGGGAGTTTATTCCAAGCATGGGGTGAGGCGAGGCAGAAAGGGCAGAGCCTGGAGTTGGCGGTGGTGGAGAAGGGTACTGAAAGGAGGGATTTGTCTTGAGAGCGGAGGTTACGGGTAGGAACGTAAGGGGCGATGAGTGTAGAAAAGTAGGGGGGGGGCTGCAGATTGGGTGCATTTGTAGGTGAGCAGGAGAAGCTTGAACTGTATGCGGTACCTGACCAGAAGCCAGTGAAGTGACTTGAGGAGAGGGGTGATATGTGTATATCGGTCCAGGCGGAAGATAACACGTGCAGCAGAGTTCTGAACAGACTGAAGAGGGGATAGATGGTTAAGTGGGAGGTCAGTGAGGAGTAGGTTGCAGTAATCAAGAAGAGAGGTAATGAGAGGGTGGATGAGAGTTCGGGTGGTATGCTCAGAGAGGAAAGGGCGAATTTTGCTGATGTTACAGAGGAAGAAGCGACAGGTCTTGGCTATCTGCTGAGTGTGTGCAGAGAAGGAGAGGGAGGAGTCGAAGATGACACCGAGGTTGCAGGCAGATGAGACAGGAAGGATGAGGGTGTTGTCAACTGAGATAGAGAGTGGCGGGAGAGGAGAAGTGGGTTTGGGTGGGAAGACAAGAAGCTCGGTCTTGGCCATGTTCAGTTTCAGGTGGCAGTTGGACATCCAGGCAGCAATGTCGGATAAGCAGGCCGATACTTTGGCCTGGGTTTCTGCAGTGATGTCAGGTGTGGAGAGATAAAGCTGGGTGTCGTCAGCATAAAGATGATATTGGAAGCCATGAGATGAGATCAGGGAGCCCAGGGAAGAGGTGTAGATTGAGAAAAGAAGGGTTCCAAGGACAGATCCCTGAGGAACTCCAACAGAGAGCGGGATGGGGGTGGAGGAAGAACCATGAGAATGTACTCTGAAGGTACAGTGGGAGAGATAAGAGGAGAACCAGGAGAGGACAGAGCACTGGAACCCAAATGAGGACAGTGTGGCAAGAAGTAAATTGTGATTAACAGTGTCAAAAGCGGCGGATACATTTATCCAGTCAATGTTGGGGTAATTGAAATCACCCATTATTTTTGTGTTATTTAATTTGTTAGCTTCCCTAATTTCTGCTAACGTTCCAACATCTGTCTGTTCATTCTGACCAGGTGGACAGTAGGTCACTCCTACCTCTATCCTTTTCCCCACTGCTGTTTAGGTTCTTATCCAGAGAGCTTATCTAGATCATGTTTTGAATATCACCAGCAGCACTCCCTGCTCTGCATGAATATTCAGTGTGCTTATATCAGTGAATAATTTAAATACTCTGACCAGTGTTTAAAACAAACACTGACCACAGTTTATTATTGACCTGTGTGCTTCTAGAGGGGCACAACTCTTGAAGACAAGCCAGTTCATCAATTACTGACAACCCTTGTCTCATTTATCTTGATAGGCAGACACTTGGCACTTAGGAACACAGCATGTGAAACTGATCAGATGCAGCTGAATATTTCCAGGATCTACTTAGAACATAAGAATAGCCATACTGGGTCAGAACAATGATCCATCAAGCCCGGTATTCAGCTTCCAACACTGGCCAATCCAGGTCACAAGTACCTGATGCAATCCCAAAAAGCAGCAACATTCCATACTACCAATCCCGGGGCAGGCGGTGGCTTTCCCTATGTCTATCTCCATAGCAGACTGTAGACTTTTCCTCCAGGAAGTTGTCCAACCCTTTTTTAAACCCAGATACAGTTCCTCTGGCAACAAGTTCCAGATCTTAACTATTCATTGAGTGAAAAAACATTTCCTCCTGTTCGTTTTAAAAGTATTAACATGTAACTTCATTGAATATCCCCTGGTCTTTGTACGTTTTGAAAGAGAGGAAAAATTGATTTACTTTTACCCATTCTACACTCCTCAGGATTTTATAGATCTCAATCACATCCCCCCTCAGTTGTCTATTTTCCAAGCTGAAGAGCCCTAACCTCTTTATCCTTTCCTCATATAGGAGGAATTCCAACCCTTTAATCATTTTGGTTGCTCTTCTTTTAACCTTTTCTAGTTCCGCCATATCTTTTTTGAGATACAGTGACCAGAATTGAATGTAATACTCAAGATGAGGTCCCCACCATGGAGCAATACAGAGGCATTATAGTATTCTTGGAGGGGCGTTTTCGATACGTCTAAATCAGAATTTGGACGTTTTACAAAAACATCCAAATTCTGAACAGGAAAGAAGGTCATTTTCGAAAAAGATAGATGTCTATCTTTTGTGTTCGAAAATGCTATGGACGTCTTGTGATTTGGATGTCTTTTTTTTGGGGGGGGGGGTCCATTCTCGAACAAAAAAACATCCAAATGCAAAACATCTAAAACAGAGGAGGAGTGGCTTAATGGTTAGTGCAGCAGGCATTGATCCTGGCAGCATGGGTTCAATTCCCACTGCTGCTCCTTGTGACTTTGGGTAAGTCAAATGCACAAGGGGCATTTTTGGGTCTGAATTTGGACATTTTTTGTAAAACATCCAAAATCAGAACAGGAAAGGTTGTCTATCTTTTCCTTTTGAAAATGCTGTTTGGAAAAACGTTTTGTGATTTACATAAGTACATAGGTATTGCCGTTCAAACCTTTTTTTAACTCCACTAAGCTAACCGCCTTTACCACATTCTCTGGCAACAAATTCCAGAGTTTAATTACACGTTGAGTGAAGAAACATTTTCTCTGATTCATTTTAAATTTACTACATCTGTAGCTTCATCACATGTCCCCTAGTCCTAGTATTTTTGGAATGCGTAAACAGACACTTCTCATCTACCCGTTCACTCATTATTTTATAGACCTCTATCATATCTCCCCTCAGCCGCCTTTTCTCCAAGCTGAAGAGCCCTAGCCACTTTAGCCTTTCCTCATAGGCAAGTCGTCCCATCCTCTTTATCATTTTCGTCGCCCTTCTCTGCACCTTTTCTAATTCCACTATACCTGTATCTTTCTTGAGATGTGGCGACCAGAACTGAACACAATATTCGAGGTGTGGTCGCACCATGGAGCGATACAAAGGCATTATAACATCCTCATTTTTGTTTTCCATTCCTTTCCTAATAATACCTTGTGATACCGCTTCCCTTTCTTGGTGAATGTGTCCTGGAATTCAGACCACCGCCTCCACGCTTATGCAGTAACTCTTGAAGCCAGACTCAGTTCAGAACAGAAAGAAAAAATTTAATGCCAACTTCACTTGCAAACAAAATAAACAAAAATCCTCTCAATTTGGGGGAACAGTTCCAATTATCCTCACTGCCCCTTCTTTTACATAAGTTCATAAGTACATAAGTAATGCCACACTGGGAAAAGACCAAGGGTCCATCGAGCCCAGCATCCTGTCCATGACAGCAGCCAATCCAGGCCAAGGGCACCTGGCAAGCTTCCCAAACGTACAAACATTCTATACATGTTATTCCTGGAATTGTGGATTTTTCCCAAGTCCATTTAGTAGTGGTTTATGGACTTGTCCTTTAGGAAACCGTCTAACCCCTTTTTAAACTCTGCTAAGCTAACCGCCTTCACCATGTTCTCCAGCAACGAATTCCAGAGTTTAATTATGTGTTGGGTGAAGAAAACTTGTGGCCTCCCACCTGCTTTTGTGCTGGAGAGATTAACCTTGGGTATTCTCCCAGTCCATGCTGGCTGTCTCTCCTGCAACTGGCAATCCAGCAGGCATGTCCAGCTCTGCCTCTTTGTAATCCATTTCCTCAGGTAACTCGGCCTCCTCCTTCCTCTCCTCCAGCTTCAGAACATTCAGAAAATCTCTCCTCCCTCGTTCACAGCTGGGAGGAATCCAATATTGATTACGCAGCCATGGGAACTGGGCCTCCTTCTGGCTGTTTCTCCCCCTGCTGGTTACTGGGGAGAATGGCTCTCTATACCCTGGGCTATCTTCCCTCCCACTTTTCCTGCAAATCCCTCCCAGGTTTTTGGGCCCTCCCCTTTCTGGACCTTGTAGTTCTGGGGCCCACAGCCTTTGCTATATCTCCATTTACCGGCCTTATCACAACCTAACATTCTATTTGCTTTCTTAGCCGCAGCAGCACACTGAGCAGAAGGTTTCAACGTATCATCAACGATGACACCTAGATCCCTTTCTTGGTCCATGACTCCTAACGTGGAACCTTGCATGACGTAGCTATAATTCGGATTCCTCTTTCCCACATGCATCACTTTGCACTTGCTCACATTAAATGTCATCTGCCATTTAGACAACTATTCTCCCAGTCTCGTAAGGTCCTCTTGTAATTTTTCACAATCCTCCCGCGATTTAACGACTTTGAATAACTTTGTGTCATCAGCAAATTTAATTACCTCACTAGTTACTCCCATCTCTAGGTCATTTATAAATATATAGAGGTCTATAAAATAATGAGTGGAGTTGAACGGGTAGATGTGAAACCTCTGTTTACTCTTTCCAAAAATACTAGGACTAGGGGGCATGCGATGAAGCTACAATGTAGTAAATTTAAAACGAATCGGAGAAAATTTTGCTTCACTCAGCGTGTAATTAAACTCTGGAATTCGTTGCCAGAGAATGTGGTAAAGGCGGTTAGCTTAGTGGAGTTTAAAAAAGGTTTGAACGGCTTCCTAAAGGAAAAGTCCATAGACCGTTATTAAATGGGAAAAATCCACTATTTCTGGGATAAGCAGTATAAAATGTGTACATTTTGGGGATCTTGCTGGGTATTTGTGACCTGGATTGGCCACTGTTGGAAACAGGATGCTGGGCTCGATGGACCTTTGGCCTTTCCCAGTATGGCAATACTTCCCTATGAGGAAACGCTAAAGCGTCTAGGGCTCTTCAGCTTGGAGAAAAGGCGGCTGAGGGGAGATATGATAGAGGTCTATAAAATAATGAGTGGAGTTGAATGGGTAGATGTGAAGCATCTGTTTACGCTTTCCAAAAATACTAGGACTAGGGGGCATGCGATGAAGCTACAATGTAGTCAATTTAAAACGAATCGGAGAATATATTTCTTCACTCAACATGTAATTAAACTCTGGAATTCGTTGCCGGAGAATGTGGTAAAGGCGGTTAGCTTAGAAGAGTTTTAAAAAGGTTTGGACGGCTTCCTAAAGGAAAAGTCCATAGACCGTTATTAAATGGACTTGGGGAAAATCCACTATTTCTGGGGTAAGCAGTATAAAATGTTTTGTTCTTTTTTGGGATCTTGCCGGGTATCTGTGACCTGGATTGGCCACTGTTGGAAACAGGATGCTGGGCTTGATGGACCTTCGGTCTGTCCCAGTATGGCAAAACTTATGTACTTAGGATTCTGAATGGAATCTTGCTACTCTTTAGGGTTCTAAATGGAATGTTGCTATGCATTTTGAAATTCTGCATGGAATCTTGTTATTCTTTAGAATTCTAGAATCTTGCTACTCTTTGGGGTTCTACATGGAATGTTGCTACTCTTTCGGTTTCTGCCAGGTATTTGTGACCTGGATTGGCCACCGTTGGAAACTTTTTTGGGATCTTGCCAGGTACTTCTGACTTGGACTGGCCACTGTTGGAAACATGATGCTGGGCTTGATGGACCTTTGGTCTTTCCCAGTATGGCAATACTTATGTACTTATATTAAAAAGCAGCAGTCCCAACACAGACACCTGGGGAACCCCACTAACTACCCTTCTCAATTGAGAGTACTGACCATTTAATCCTACTCTCTGTTTTCGATCTTTTAACCAGTTTTTAATCCACAATAAAACACTACCTCCTATCCCATGACTCTCCAATTTCCTCTGGAGTCTTTCATGAGGTACTTTGTCAAACGCCTTCTGAAAATCAAGATACACAATATCAACCGGATATTATGGATGTTTTATTTTTTGGTCCATTTTCAAACAAAAAATATCCAAATGTAAAACATACAAAATACACAAGAAAATCCGCAATAGAGTGAAACCATTCACATGTTCTAAGTGTGGTGAAAGCTTTGGTTGTAATGTAAATCTCAAAGTGCATCAGAAAGTCCACACGGGAGAGAAACCATTTGCATGTATAGAATCTGGTAAAAGCTTTGGTCAGAAGGTAAACCTCACAATGCACCAGAGACTACACACAAGAGTGAAACCATTTGCATGTCCTGAGTGTGGTAAAAGCTTTGGTTGGAAAGAAAGCCTCACACGGCATCAGAGAATGCACACAGGGATGAAACTATTTACATGCACTGAGGAGGTAAAAGCTTCAATTGTATTGGGACAGGTAATTAGGGAATGTACACTCTTGCTATGAAGTAAGGAAAAATAGCACTCTGATATTTAGAGATATATGTAATGAGACCTCCTTTTCATCTATAGATCTGAATTCAAAGCCCAAATCTACTGATAAACAACAGACACAAGGCTCAGATGTTATTAAAAAAATAGAAAGCTTGGCATCAGGTAGAATATTGGAAAAGTGACATCCCAGGAAAGCAATACGGCATCCTTGAGGGCACTGCAGTGGACTTGATAAAATGCTCCCTTACTTTGTCTACTGAGCCCCTCAAAACCCACTACCCCCAACTGTACACCACTACCATAGCCCTTACAGGTGAAGGGCGCACCAATATGTGGGTACAGTGGGTTTCTGCTGGGTTTTGGAGGGCACACAGTTTCCTCCACAAGTGTAGCAAGTTGGGGGAAGGTAGAAGCCTGGGTCCACCTGTCTGCAGTGCACTGCACCACTACTAGACTACTCCAGGGACCTGCATGCTCTTCTAATTGACCTGAGTATAACATCTGAGGCTGGCAAGTAATATTTTTTATCACATTTTTGGGGGGTGGGAGGGGATAGTGACCACTGGGGGAATAAGGGGAGGTGATCCCCGATTCCCTCCAGTGGTCATCTGGTCATTTGGGGCACCACTTCTGTGGAGTAGAGAAGTAGCCTAGTGGTTAATGCAGCAAACCTTGATCCTGGGGAAGTGGGTTCAATTCCCACTACAGCTGTTTGTTATAAAAACAGGTCTAGCTCAAAACATCTAAGTTTTAGTCTTGGACGTCTTTGTTTTGTTTCATTATGGCTGAAAGACGTCAAAGTCTTAGGAACGCCCAAGTCCTACCTTGAACACACCCCAGCAGCCCCCTTGAGATTTAGACGTCTTTAAGAGGTTTTGAAAATACTGATTATTTATTTATTTTTCTGCATTTATATCCCACATTTCCCCACCTCTTTGCAGGCTCAGTGTGGCTTACAAATACCGTAGTGGCGATCGCCATTTCCGGAATAAGAAATACAGTGGGGGAAATAAGTATTTGATCCCTTGCTGATTTTGTAAGTTTGCCCACTGACAAAGACATGAGCAGCCCATAATTGAAGGGTAGGTTATTGGTAACAGTGAGAGATAGCACATCACAAATTAAATCCGGAAAATCACATTGTGGAAAGTATATGAATTTATTTGCATTCTGCAGAGGGAAATAAGTATTTAATCCCTCTGGCAAACAAGACCTAATACTTGGTGGCAAAACCCTTGTTGGCAAGCACAGCGGTCAGACGTCTTCTGTAGTTGATGATGAGGTTTGCACACATGTCAGGAGGAATTTTGGTCCACTCCTCTTTGCAGATCATCTCTAAATCATTAAGAGTTCTGGGCTGTCGCTTGGCAACTCGCATCTTCAGCTCCCTCCATAAGTTTTCAATGGGATTAAGGTCTGGTGACTGGCTAGGCCACTCCATGACCCTAATGTGCTTCTTCCTGAGCCACTCCTTTGTTGCCTTGGCTGTATGTTTTGGGTCATTGTCGTGCTGGAAGACCCAGCCACGACCCATTTTTAAGGCCCTGGCGGAGGGAAGGAGGTTGTCACTCAGAATTGTACGGTACATGGCCCCATCCATTCTCCCATTGATGCGGTGAAGTAGTCCTGTGCCCCTTAGCAGAGAAACACCCCCAAAACATAACATTTCCACCTCCATGCTTGACAGTGGGGACGGTGTTCTTTGGGTCATAGGCAGCATTTCTCTTCCTCCAAACACGGCGAGTTGAGTTCATGCCAAAGAGCTCAATTTTTGTCTCATCTGACCACAGCACCTTCTCCCAATCACTCTCGGCATCATCCAGGTGTTCACTGGCAAACTTCAGACGGGCCGTCACATGTGCCTTCTGGAGCAGGGGGACCTTGCGGGCACTGCAGGATTGCAATCCGTTATGTCGTAATGTGTTACCAATGGTTTTCGTGGTGACAGTGGTCCCAGCTGCCTTGAGATCATTGACAAGTTCCCCCCTTGTAGTTGTAGGCTGATTTCTAACCTTCCTCATGATCAAGGATACCCCACGAGGTGAGATTTTGCGTGGAGCCCCAGATCTTTGTCGATTGACAGTCATTTTGTACTTCTTCCATTTTCTTACTATGGCACCAACAGTTGTCTCCTTCTCGCCCAGCGTCTTACTGATGGTTTTGTAGCCCATTCCAGCCTTGTGCAGGTGTATGATCTTGTCCCTGACATCCTTAGACAGCTCCTTGCTCTTGGCCATTTTGTAGAGGTTAGAGTCTGACTGATTCACTGAGTCTGTGGACAGGTGTCTTTCATACAGGTGACCATTGCCGACAGCTGTCTGTCATGCAGGTAACGAGTTGATTTGGAGCATCTACCTGGTCTGTAGGGGCCAGATCTCTTACTGGTTGGTGGGGGATCAAATACTTATTTCCCTCTGCAGAATGCAAATAAATTCATATACTTTCCACAATGTGATTTTCCGGATTTAATTTGTGATGTGCTATCTCTCACTGTTACCAATAACCTACCCTTCAATTATGGGCTGCTCATGTCTTTGTCAGTGGGCAAACTTACAAAATCAGCAAGGGATCAAATACTTATTTCCCCCACTGTACATAGTAATATTCCAATTAAAAATAGAGAATGTGTAAAATGAATTGGTAGAAAAGTAGATAAACAGTACAATTCAGGTATTAAAGAACAGGGGTAATGAAAAACATTCAATAATAACAATGTGATACAGTAACCAAATAAGAATGATTCAATCTTAGCTAATTGTGGTACAGTTCAATGGGGGCAGACTCAACAAAAATGTCAGGAAGTATTTTTTCACAGAGAGAGTGGTGGATGCTTGGAATGCCCTCCCGCGGGAGGTGGTGGAAACGAAAACGGTAACGGAATTCAAACATGCGTGGGATAAACATAAAGGAATTCTGCTCAGAAGGAACGGATCCTAAGGAGCTTAGACGAGATTGGGTGGCAAAGCCGGTGGCGGGAGACGGAGATGGTGCTGGGCAGACTTACGGTCTGTGCCAGAGCCGATGGTGGGAGGCGGGACTGGTGGTTGGGAGGCGGGGATAGTGCTGGGCAGACTTATACAGTCTGTGCCAGAACCGGTGGTGGGAGGCGGGGCTGGTGGTTGGGAGGCAGGGATAGAGCTGGGCAGACTTATACGGTCTGTGCCCGGAAAAGGACAGGTACAAATCAAGGTAAGGTATATACAAAAAGTAGCACATGTGAGTTTATCTTGTTGGGCAGACTGGATGGACTGCGCAGGTCTTTTTCTGCCGTCACCTACTATGTTACTATCTCATGTTTTTTAAGAAGGATCCCTATGATAAGTCTCTTTGAACAGTTTAGTCTTTAATAATTTCCGGAAGGATGCCAAATCATGTGTTGTTTTTATGACATTCGGCAGTGCATTCCAGAGTTGCGTGCAGATGTAAGAGAAGCATAAATTGATTTAAACTTAAGTCCTCTACAATTGGGATAATAGAGGTTCAAGAATGTACGTGATGAACTTTTTGTATTCCTTGTTGGCAGATCAATAAGGTCTAACATATATATCGGGGCTACTCCATGAATAATTTTATGAACCAGAGTGCCTAATTTGAATGTAATTCGCTCTTTTAAAGGGAGCCAGTGTAATTTTTCTCTGAAGGGTTTGGCGCTTTCATATTTCGTTTTTTACAAATATAAGTCTAGCTGCAGTATTTTGGGCCGTTTGAAGTTTTTTTAATAATTTGTGCTTTACATCCGGCAAAAATGGAGTTGCAATAGTCCAAATGGCTCAACACCATGGATTGCACCAGGTTGCGAAATACCTCCCTCGGGAAGAAAGGTTTAACTCTTTTAAGTTTCCACATTACATGGAACATTTTTTTTGTTACATTTTTTGCGTGACTTTCCAGGGTGAGAGTGCAATCAATTGTGACCCCTAGGAGTTTCAAAGTGTCCGAAACAGGGAGAAAGTGATTTGGATGTTTTTGTGAGATAAACGTCCAAATGCAGACTTATGTCACTTTGTCGACGTTTTTCCCTTTTGAAAATGAGCCTGTTGGTCTAATTTACCATCCCTTTCCTAATAATTTCTAGCATCCTGTTTGCTTTTTTGGCCACCACTGCACACTGGGCAGAAGATTTCAGTGTATTGTCTACGATGGCACCTAGATCTTTTTCTTGGGTGCTGACTTCTATGGTGGACCCTAACATCAGGTAACTATGATTCAGATTTGTCCACATTAAATTTCATTATACATATCCTCCCCTTTCAATCGTCCTTTAACCAAGCCTGCTAGAAGTAAGGAACCTGCATTGGAAATTCCCTGGCAAGTCTGGGGAAAGCAATCAGAAAGAAATGTCACTAATACTCCAAGAAAAATCCACTTACATTGCACAGGACATGTCCAAAAATGCAAGAGTGCCCAGGGGAAATTAGGGGATTCAGTTTATTGGCCAATTTGACAGATGAGCAGTTCAGAACTGGTGCCTTTAAGAAGTTTGTGTCTTGGTCAACTTAAAAGCTATTAAATATGGATGTCACATGACTAAAAAGTCTTGGGAATTTACCTTACCTCCTTTTGTCCAGTTCTCTGGCATGCACAGAGTTAATATAAGGCTGAATGAGGCACAGGAGACCCATCTTGTAGCCTGCTGTCCTTGGAGCCAGAGGGACTCTGGATGCCACCAAGCTGGTATGCTGGATCAGGGAAGAGAAGGAAGGTGCAAGCCATAAAGAATGACACTGAGGAAGACAGAGCCCTCCAGCCCCCATGCCCAGCCAAGGTTCTCAGAGCCACAAGGACAGGAAAAGAGAAGGGAGGGAAAATATTACATGGAATTCATTCTGTGCTTGACAGCCTCCCAAGGATTTATCTACTTCATCTCCATGCAAATACCATATAGCCCTTGTCTGCAGTCGATATGTGCTGGATTTCTCCCCTGCACCAATGCTGAGGTCAGACGCCATGAAGGTACAGAGAGGCCAGAGGAGAACAGATGTTCTGTGCCAAAACTGATGTAAAATCTGTTTTTGTCAGCAAAAGACGTGATTAAGAAATCCAGAATAGAAGCTGATGAGTCAAGAGACATTGTTATTTGGATTTTTCAAGTATATAATCCAAACTGCTTCCCAACATGTTTTACAAAAACGTGCATGCAACTACCTCTAGAATGAATGGTCAGAATAAGTGGTGTGTGCTCTGAAATATTCTTATTTTACAGGTATTGGCTTGTTCAAGGTCACAGAATCCAGCACGCCCCTGACAACAGAGGATTCTCCAAGCTTCTTGCAGACAAACCTCCCAGTTTTACTGATTTCTACTAACTAGGCGTCTTCCCTCTTGTCTGTCCTTGAGATCAATACTCATAATATTTTATTACCAGACAGGAGAATATGAAAATTAAGGGTTGGCATGATCTGAAAGTTTAAAAAATCCCACAGAATTCTGTAAACAAGAAAAAGCATTAGACAATGCTGTTCCCATCAGTGCATGCATTTGAGACTTGAGTGAGTATGGCCTAAGGCCATGCCAAGTCAGGATGTGTGGAATCTCTGAGAACAAAAGCAAACCTTTTCCAGTGGTAAGGCAGTTCTAGAACACGAGGTTATGATGTGTAGAATCTTTAAGAACAAAATCAAATCTTTTCCAGTGGAAAGGTAGTTCTAGAACACAAGGTTATGATGTGTGGAATCTTTGAGAACAAAAGCAAACCTTTTCCAGTGGTAAGTCAGTTCTAGAACACGAGGTCATAATATGTAGAATCTTTGAGAACAAAATCAAATCTTTTCCAGTGGAAAGGTAGTTCTAGAACACGAGGTTATGATGTGTGGAATCTTTGAGAACAAAAGCAAACCTTTTCCAGTGGAAGCACAGTTCTAGAACATGAGGTCACGGTGTATGGAATCTTTGAGATCAAAAGCAAACCTTTTCCAGTGGTAAGGCAGTTCTAGAACACGAGGTCATAATATGTAGAATCTTTGAGAACAAAAGCAAACCTTTGCCAGTGGAAGCACAGTTCTAGAACATGAGGTCACGGTGTATGGAATCTTTGAGATCAAACCTTTTCCAGTGGTAAGGCAGTTCTAGAACACGAGGTTATGATGTGTGGAGTCTTTGAGAACAAAAGCAAACCTTTTCCAGTGGAAGCACAGTTCTAGAACATGAGGTCACGGTGTATGGAATCTTTGAGATCAAACCTTTTCCAGTGGTAAGGCAGTTCTAGAACATGAGGGTTATGATGTGTGGAATCTTTGAGAACAAAAGCAAACCTTTTCCAGTGGTAAGGCAGTTCTAGAACACGAGGTCATAATATGTAGAATCTTTGAGAACAAAATCAAATCTTTTCCAGTGGAAAGGTAGTTCTAGAACATGAGGTTATGATGTGTGGAATCTTTGAGAACTAAAGCAAACCTTTTCCAGTGGTAAGGCAGTTCTAGAACACGAGGTTATGATGTGTAGAATCTTTGAGAACAAAATCAAATCTTTTCCAGTGGAAAGGTAGTTCTAGAACACAAGGTTATGATGTGTGGAATCTTTGAGAACAAAAGCAAACCTTTTCCAGTGGAAGCACAGTTCTAGAACATGAGGTCACGGTGTGAAATCTTTGAGAACTAAAGCAAACCTTTTCCAATGGAATAGTAGTTTTAGAACAAGAGGTCACAATATAAGAGTGAAAGGAGGTAGATTCAGGAGTAATGCGAGAAACATTTTTTTTTAAGAGAAGGGGATATGGGATGCATGAAACTACTTCCCTGTGAAGGCAGGAAAGGCAGAAACAGTAACAGAACTGCTAAAGAGGTGATATAAGAGGATAATGTTATTCTATCTTGTCTTTTCTTTATTTTCTTGCTGTGTGTATTTTTATAGCTGTGACCTGCTTGGAGTTCTTGTTGGACAGAATGGGAGAGAAATGTAATTAGAGAGAAGAGATTTTGGCTATAGTTTATACCCTTTCAGTAGTAGCTCAAGTCAAGTTACATTCAGGTAGGTAATTTCCTGTCCCCAGAAGACTTCCAATCTACAGGGGTCAATATTTAGTTGACTTATCTGGGTTGGAATGGCTCCTAACTGGATAAATCTCACTCACTGGGTTTATAACCAGATATTCAGCAACATTATCCAAATAATGCCACTGAAAATCCAGACAGACAGCCTCAGCACTAACCAGAGAGTTTTTGGGATGGTCCAGAGGCAGAGCGGGCATTCACCTGTTAGCAGCAATATTCAGTCTGTTAGCTAGGTGCCTGTGTGGATAAAGTTAAGTTAGCAAAAAGGCAGTGAGCTGAATACCGGGATGGAGTTAAGTTTGAATTTGAGGTAAAGGAAGGTTAAGTGACTTGCCCAAGACCACACAGAGCTGCACTGGGATTTGAACCAGGTTTGCATGGGTCCTGGTGGGCTAATCTAACCATTAGACAAACCCCGTGCTCCTAAAGGATCCTTAATATCAAGAAGTGAAGGGATCATTTGTGATCCGTAATATTGTAACATGAATAGAATTAGGCAGATTAAACAGAAGCAGAATGTGTAGCAGATAAAGACCATAAAGCCCATTAAGTTACTTAATTAATTTTCCGGTGCTTAATGTCTGGCTTTCCTCTTCACATCTTTACCACTATGAATCATTTTTCTTTAGCACAGACTTTCTCGAGTTCCACTATTGATTTTGCCTCCACCACTTCCCCTTGGAAGTCATTCCATGTATGCATCATACATTTCTGAGACTGCTCCTCAGTGCATCCCCCACCCCCTTGTTCCAGAACTTTCTCCCCTCCTTTCTTTCCTTAGCTGCTGTCATGGTCTCTGTGTCTCTGAAAGGTGCATAACACAAGGACATAACTGCCAGACTGGGTCAGGCTGAAGGGCAATCAAGCCCGGTTCCTGTTTCCAACAGTGGCCAATCCATAGCAGGCAGAATCCCAAAGACTAGCAAGATTGCATGCTACCCACTGCCAGGTCTACCTTAATAACAGTCTATTGACTTTTTCTCCAGGAACCTGTCTAAACCTGTGTTAAACCCAATACTCTAACAGATTTGACTATATCCTCCAGCAATACATTCCAGAGTTTAATTATTGCTGAGTGAAAAAATATATTTTCCCTGTAAATTCATGGCATGTCTCCTAGTCTTTGTACTTTGTGAAAGGGTAAGTAACCGATTTATGTTTACCTGTTCCCCTCTATTCAGGATTTTACAAACCTCTATCATACTCCCCTCAGATGTCTCTTTCCAAGCTGGAACCCAGCAACATGTAGTTATAATGTGCATCACTTTGCATTTGTCCACATGAAATTCCATCCACCATTTGGACGCCCAGGTCTTCCAGTCTCACAAGGTCCTCCTGCAATTTCTCACAATTATTTGTGATTTCACTACTTTGAGTAATTTTGTGTCCGAGAAAAACTGCATTGGCTCCCAATCAAAGAACGCATTATCTTTAAAATCTTCACCCTGGTCCATAAAATTATATACGGTGAAGTCCCAGGATACATGACAGACCTTATAGACCTACCAACCAGAAACAGAACCGGATCATCACGAACACACCTAAACCTCCATTGCCCAAATTGCAAAAGTCTCAAATACAAAACAACTTATGCATCTAGCTTCTCCTATATAAGCACCCAACTATGGAAAGCACTGCCAAAAGCTGTGAAAACAATCTCTGACCACTTAAACTTCAGGAAATCACTAAAATCCAACCTGTTCAAAAAGGCTTACCCTACGGACCCAACTTAAATCCCTACACCCGGCAACACAGCTAAACCAATGATCGGACTGGACAATTTACAACTTCCCTCTTTTTGACCCCCATTGTGTCTGATTCGCACCTACCTATTCGTCCTCAATATAACCTTGTATTTCTTTCTCTACCGGACTTGGCGAACGCCTTTACGGTATTATATAAGCCACATTGAGCCTGCAAATTGGTGGGGTTAATGTGGGATATAAATGTAACAAATAAATAAATAATTGCCTCATTCATTGTTCCCATTTCCAGATGATTAATAAATATGTTATCAAGCACCAGTCCAGTACAGATCCCTGGGGCTCTCCACTTCCTTCATTCAGAGAATTGACCTTTTAACCCTATTCTATGGTTTTTATCTTTCAACCAGTTCCAAATACACTACAAGACATGACCTCTTATCCTATGACTTTTTAATTTCCTCAGGGGTCTTCCATGAGGAACTTTGTCAAATGCTTTCTGAACATCTAAATACACTATGAGGCTCATTTTCGAAAAAGAAAAACATCCAAAAAGTATCATAAAGCACCAAATGGAACAATTTATTCTCAAAACATCCAAATCAGTATTTTCAAAACCCATTGCATCAGGATCTATTGACAAAGTATCATCAGATATTGTTGGAACCGTATTAGAATGAATAAACTGAAAGAGAGTTCCAGTTAGACGGGCTGGTGGTTGGGAGGTGGGGCTAGTGCTGGGCAGACTTCTACAGTCTGTGCCCTGAAAATGGCAGATACAAATCAAGGTAAGGTATACACAAAAAGTAGCACAAATGAGTTTATCTTGTTGGGCAGACTGGTTGGACTGTGCAGGTCTTTTTCTGCCGTCATCTACTATGTTACTATCCAGCTCATTTTCAAAAGAGAAGGGCGCCCATCTTCCGACACAAATCGGGAGATGGGCGTCCTTCTCTCAGGGTCACCCAAATCGGCATAATCGAAAGCCGATTTTGGGCGCCCCCAACTGCTTTCTGTCGCGGGGATGACCAAAGTTCAAGGGGGCGTGTCGGCAGTGTATCGAAGGCGAGATGGGGGCATGGTTAAGAGATGGACGTCCTCGGCCAATAATGGAAAAAAGAAGGGCGTCCCTGACGAGCATTTGGCCGACTTTACATGGTCCCTTTTTTTTCACGACCAAGCCTCGAAAAGGTGTCCGAACTGACCAGATGACCACCAGAGGGAATCGGGGATGACCTCCCCTTACTCCCCCAGTGGTCACCAACCCCCTCCCACCCAAAAAAAAACCATTAAAACACATTTTTTACAGCCTCAAATGTCATACCCAACTCCATAACAGCAGTATGCAGGTCCCTGGAGCAGTTTTTAGTGAGTGCAGTGCACTTCAGACAGGCGGACCCAGTCCCATCCTCCCCCCCCCCCCCCCCCCCCCACCTGTTACACTTGTGGTGGTAAATGTGAGCCCTCCAAAACCCACCCGAAACCCACTGTACCCACATGTAGGTGCCCCCCTTCATCCCTAAGGGCTATGGTAGTGGTGTAGAGTTGTGGGTAGTGGGTTTTGGGGGGGCTCAGCACACATGGTAAGGGAGCTATGCAGCTGGGAGCAATTTGTGATGTCCACAGCAGTGCCCCCTAGGGTGCCCGGTTGGTGTCCTGGCAAGTGAGGGGGACCAGTACACTATGAATGCTGGCTCCTCCCACGACCAAATGCCTTGGGTTTGGTTGTTTTTGAGATGGGCGTCCTCGGTTTCCATTATCGGCGAAAACTGAGGTCGCCCATCTCTAAGGTCAACCTAAATGTTGAGATTTGGGCGTCCCGGACCGTATTATTGAAACGAAAGATGGACGCCCATCTTGTTTTGATAATATGGGATGCCACGCCCCTTCGCTGGGACGTCCTTAGAGATGAGCGCCCTTAGAGATGGGCGCCCCCGTTCAATTATGCCCCTCCACGTCTAACTGGAACTCTCTTTCAGCTTATTAATTCTAATACGGTTCCAACAATATCTGATGATACTTTGTCAATAGATCCTGATGCAATGGCATCCTCTTTTTTTTTATCAAAAATTAAGAAATATATGGAATCATTTGGTAACAAGAACATCATCATAGCCTCCCCACCAGCTCCAACAACAGATTCTTGTGAAGCTAAGTTCAGCCATGGAGCCAAATGATCTACTTTTTCTCTTCCATCTTTGATTGTTTTAACTAAGCTCTTTGCTACATTGCATTTTGACGTTGGTAGCTTCCTAGAAAAATATTGATGATTAGCGAGCTTAACTTGCCTATTATATGTTTTTAATTCCATCTTAAAATGAACCAAGCAATCAGAAGTATGATATTTAAACCATAGATGTTCCGCGCAATGAAGTCTGCATTTTTGGAAACAAAGACCCCGGTGATACCAGGGATTACTTTTACGAACATGTTAGGCTTTTGAATTAAGTGACAAAAGTTTGGCCAAGCCTGATGAAATGGACTTGTTCCAAGATTCCGCCTGTTCGTTAACCGAGAAAGTAAGAAGGTACATGGAAGGAAAGAAAGTGAATAATTGCAACGATTTATCTGGATCAATATGAACAAGGTTGAGGGAACAACATGAGAAATGAGAAACAGAATGATGAGCGAGTGAAAACTCATCCTGATGATGAAATTTAAAGCTAATCAGAAAGTGATCCATCCATGCTAGTGACCATGAAGAAAAAGAGTCAAACCCCTCCGGGCAAAACTGCACTGGCTTCCAATCAAAGAACAAATCACCTTCAAAATCTGCACCCTGGTCCACAAAATTATCTACGGCCAAATATGACAAACCTCATTGACCTACCAATCAGAAACATATCTAGTTCATCTCAAACGTACCTAAACCTCCACTACCCAAATTGCAAAGGACTCAAATACAAAGCAACCTACGCAGCCAGCTTCTCCTATATAAGCACACAATTATGGAACGCACTGCCAAAAGCTGTGAAAGCAACCTATGACCACCTAAACTTCAGGAAATCACTGAAAACCTACCTATTCAAAAAGGCATACCCCTCCGACCCAACATAGATACCTACACTCGGCAACACAGCAAAACCAAAGCTCATAATGGACACTAATATATAACCTTTCCTCTCCTCAACCCCCACTGTACCTGATACACATGTACTTTGATTCGACCACAATCCTGCTTATAATCGAAATAGAAAAACGCCTATATTGTGACCCAAATCGGGAGATAGACGTTTATCTCACAAAAACGAATAAAGCGGTATAATCGAAAGCCAAATTTGGACGTTTTCAACTGCACTCCGTCGCGGATGCGGACAAAGTTGATGGGGGCGTGTTGAAGGTGTGGTGAAGGCGGAACTGGGGCGTGGTTATCGGCCGATCAGAGATGGGCGCCTTTCGCCGATAATGGAAACAAAATATGCGTTTGTAGCGAGAATTTAGGGCACTTTTCCTGGACCCTGTTTTTCCACGAATAAGGCCCCAAAAAGTGCCCTAAATGACCAGATGACCACTGGAGGGAATCGGGGATGACCTCCCCTGACTCCCCCAGTGGTCACAAACCCACTCCCACCACAAAATATGCCGTTTCACAACTTTTTATTTTCACCCTCAAATGTCATACCCACCTCCCTGGCAGCAGTATGCAGGTCACTGGAGCAGTTATTAGGGTTGCAGTGGACTTCAGGCAGGTGGACCCAGGCCCATCCCCCCTACCTGTTACAATTGTGCTGCTTAATGCTTATTAGTCGTCCAACCCCCCCAAACCCACTGTACCCACATGTAGGTGCCCCCCTTCACCCCTTAGGGCTATAGTAATGGTGTAGACTTGTGGGCAGTGGGTTTTGAGGGGGATTTGGGGGGCTCAACACCCAAGGGAAGGGTGCTATGCACCTGGGAGCTGTTTTACCTTTTTTTTTTTTTTTGTAAAAGTGCCCCCTGGGGTGCCCGGTTGGTGTCTTGGCATGTGAGGGAGACCAGTGCACTACGAATCCTGGCCCCTCCCACGAATAAATGTCTTGGAGTTATTCGTTTTTGAGCTGGGCGCTTTTGGTTTCCATTATCGCTGAAAAACAAAAACGCCCAGCTCAAAAAAAGATAAACGTCCATGTTTTTAGAAAATACGGTTCAGTCCACCCCTTCACAGACCCGTTCTCGGAGATAAACGCCCATGGAGATAGACGTTTCCGTTCGATTATGCCCCTTAATATCACCTTGTATTTGTTTCTCTACCAGACTAGGCGAAAGCCTTTACGGTACTATGTAAGCCACATTGAGCCTGCATATAGGTGGGAAAATGTGGGATACAAATGCGACAAATAAAAAAATAAATAAATAAATGAAA
Organism: Microcaecilia unicolor; assembly: GCF_901765095.1. Lineage (NCBI taxonomy): Eukaryota > Metazoa > Chordata > Amphibia > Gymnophiona > Siphonopidae > Microcaecilia > Microcaecilia unicolor. The sequence continues at coordinate 357,597,639 of NC_044035.1, read as the reverse complement.
AAGGAGCCGACAAAGGAGCAATCACAGAGTGTGTCCACCTTGGTGTGTCGGAAAGTAACCAGCCTACTTTAAAGGGACCATGTAGAGTAAGTGTGGGGATTAAATCAATCAACAATCTTCATATCATCCCAAACACTAAAGAATTAAATCATTTTTAGTATTCTCACAGTGTGTCCATTACTAACTCCTTCATGTTTAAGTAAGCGGGGATCTTCAGAATTTATAACAGCAGAAAACCATCTAAAAAACTTTTCAGTTATACTGATGGTGCTGTTCACCTCGTCATAGATCAACCCGTGATCTCCTAATTTCTTATTTATTTACTTATTTAGTTTCAATCGTTTCTTGAATAAACTTCTTCTTAAAAATTTCTTAAATACTTTTTAAATCTTTTTCCAGAAGAAATGGAATAATGTAACTTAGCTTTGAAGAAACTTAAAGCAGCATTGTATCTCCAATTTAAACCTCTACCGACTTGGCCAGGTTTCGAAGGTCTTCTTCAGGGAAGAGGTTTGCATTTAAAACTTCATTTGTTCGTATAAACAAAATGGCTGCCCAATACCGGCTCTGGCACAGACCGTATAAGTCTGCCCAGCACTATCTCCGCCTCCCAACCACCAGCCCCTCCTCCCACCACCGGCTCTGGCACAAACCATATAAGTCTGCCCAGCACTATCCCCGCCTCCCGCCACCGGCTCTGCCACCCAATCTCGGCTAAGCTCCTTAGGATCCATTCCTTCTGCTGAGCAGAGATAGACACCATCTCTGCTCAGCAGCCCTTGGAAAAGCATCTCATGTCCAGGAAGCCAAAAATGCTCTCCAGGACCCCATCTAAACAGCCGCATATTCATTTCCAGGCTGCCAGTTTCTCTGCCTTAGAACTTTTCCTGAAGTCTGATTCTCATCTTTGAAAGTGATTTAAGCGTTGCTGCACTGTAAAAGCCATTGAAGGAGGGCTTTTTAATAAAAATATTGCTGAGCATTTTTGTAAGAAGAAGCTGTGTGTGAATCCCAGTAATTAATCCTGAAAAGGAACGAGCAGGATTGTAAGCAAATCTGCCAACTCCTCTGGGTTTTTTTTGTCTCTCAGACTGTTTAAAAATACTCCAGAAGAAAAAGAGACCTTAATTTGAACTCTCGAGTTAAATACAGCTTTCTAAGGGGCTCTTTCACTAAGTCGCGGTAGGGCTGACGCACGGGTAGCACGAGCTAAATCGACAGCACCGCTGGGATAGTGCGGGGCGCCCTGTGGTATTTTCAAAGTTAGCGTGCACTGTTTCCTAAAGTAGAAAATCATTTTTTATTTTCTAGCGCAGGGGGGCGTTCCTGGCAGTAATCGGCAGCACGGCCTCATTATCATGCGCTGTCTGATTACTGCAGGATTAGCGAGCGAACCCTTACCGCCAAGTAAATACGTGGCATTAAGGGCTCAGGCAGTAAATAGCCACGCACGACTTTTAATATTAGCGCATGGCCATTTACCGCCCCATTAAAAAAGGCCTTTTTACCAGCTGTGGTAAAAAAATGGCCCAGAGCGCACTAATTTCAGGTGTCCAAATTAGCACAGGCCACTTTTTACCGCAACTTAGTAAAAAGGCCCCCTAGGGGCTGTTACCTCTACTACGACTACTACCTAACATTTCTAGAGCGCTACTAGGGTTACGCAGCGCTGTACAAATTAACAAAGAAGGACGGTCCCTGCTCTAAAGGACGAAATGTCAAGTTGGGGTAGTCTAGATTTCCTGAGTAGAGGTGTAGTGGTTAGGTGCGGAAAGCGACATTGAAGAGGTTGGCTTTGAGCAATGATTTGAAGATGGGTAGGGAGGGGGCCTGGCGTATGGGCTCAGGGAGTTTGTTCCAAGCATGGGGTGAGGCGAGGCAGAAAGGGCGGAGCCTAGAGTTGGCGGTGGTGGAGAAGGGTACTGAAAGGAGGGATCTGTCTTGAGAGCGGAGGTTACGGGTAGGAACGTAAGGGGAGATGAGGGTAGAGAGGTAAGGAGGGGCTGCAGATCGAGTGCATTTGTAGGTTAGTAGGAGAAGCTTGAACTGAGGGAAGACCGGGATCATATTGAATTTTGCACAAATGAGAGAGAAGAGAGGATTTTAAACTTTGCATTACATCCTGCGGAACCTAATTGGAGCGTTTGTAGGCGATACTGGATCCTTCTGGTGAAGAGAACTGTGAAGTCAGTTTTATTGCAAGTGAAGATATCGTTTCAGCATGAGATTTGTTTTGCTAAGACTTAACGGACTATGGAAACGGGACAGAAAGGAGACCACTAACTCAGGAGGGTTCTGTGGGGTATGTTTGATTTTATAGAAGTTGTAATGTTTGAATAAAGTGATTGTATTTGGAATTAAGATCAATGCTTATTTAATTATTTTACTTATACAATCTTATATCCCACAGTTATCCAAAAACAAGTTTCAGTTCAATGTGGCTTACAGACATTGGCATTGGGGTTACAAATTAGTAGAGGGGTACATATGATATATTTTTGTAAGTGATTCCCCTGTTGAATAGTGAGAAAAGAAGGGAGATTTATGGGCACTTGTAGACAGTGGTGTTTCTTGGCTCAGGCCCACCCAGCGTCAGTGCCACACTGCTCTCTTCCGCGTCGTCTCAGCATCTGCGCTCCTGTCTCTGAACCCCCATCCCTCCCCAGTGTCATTACAGGCATCCTTGGCGCCTGCAGCGATTTATTCTCACTGCTTGCACCTGTTCTGCAAGCTTTCATCTGCCGTGCTCTGCCAGACAGGAAACAGGCAAAGATCTGTAACAGAGTGGACACCCGGGAGGGAGTGGAAAACATGAAAAAGGATCTGAGGAAGCTAGAAGAATGGTCTAAGGGTTGGCAATTAAAATTCAATGCCAAGAAATGCAAAGTGATGCACTTAGGGAGTACAAATCCACGGGAGACGTATATGTTAGGCGGGGAGAGTCTGATAGGTACGGGCGGAGAGAGGGATCTTGGGGTGATAGTATCTGAGGATCTGAAGGCGACGAAACAGTGTGACAAGGCGGTGGCCGTAGCTAGAAGGTTGTTAGGCTGTATAGAGAGAGGTGTGACCAGCAAAAAGGAGGTGTTGATGCCCATGTATAAGTTGTTGGTGAGGCCCCACCTAGAGTATTGTGTTCAGTTTTGGAGGCCGTACCTTGCAAAGGATGTAAAAAGAATCAAAGCGGTGCAAAGAAAAGCTACGAGAATGGTATGGGATTTGCGTTACAAGACATATGAGGAGAGACTTGCTGACCTGAACATGTATACCCTGGAGGAAAGGAGAAACAAGGGTGATATGATACAGACGTTCAAATATTTGAAAGGTATTAATCTGCAAACGAACCTTTTCCGGAGATACGAAGGCGGTAGAACGAGAGGACATGAAATGAGATTGAAGGGGGGCAGACTCAAGAAAAATGTCAGGAAGTATTTTTTCACGGAGAGAGTGGTGGATACTTGGAATGCCCTCCCGCGGGAGGTGGTGGAGATGAAAACGATAACGGAATTCAAACATGCGTGGGATAAATATAAAGGAATCCTGTTCAGAAGAAATGGATCCTCAGGAGCTTAGCCGAGATTGGATAACAGAGCCACGGAGCTGGTGGTTGGGAGGCGGGGATAGTGCTGGGCAGACTTATACGGTCTGTGCCAGAGCCGATGGTAGGAGGCGGGGATAGTGCTGGGCAGACTTGTACGGTCTGTGCCCTGAAAAAGACAAATACAAATCAAGGTAAGGTATACACAAAAAAGTGGCACATTTCTTGGGCAGACTGGATGGACCGTGCAGGTCTTTTTCTGCCGTCATCTACTATGTATGTTATGTTACTATGTCAGCGAGGGCGGGACATGGCAGATGAAAGCCTGCGGGCCAGCATAAGCAGTAAGAATGAGTCGCTGCAGCACCGAGAACGCCTGTACGGTACACCGTGGAGGGACAGGGTTCAGAGACAGGAGCGCAGATGCCGGGTCGCCGCTCAGGAGAAGGAGCAGATGTGGGGTGGGTGAAAAAAAAATCTGTGAGAAGATATTTGATGTGTGGTGTGATGTGGTGTGTGGGGGAGGGGGGGCAGCATGTGCACATGGAAAGACCCATCCAATTTACCTCTGGGTCCATTCAAAATACCGAGTCTTGGCTATGCCTCTGCTTGTAGGTAAATAAGGAAAAGAGAGCAAAGTTTTTAATGAGTTCTGTGAAATTTAAGGAACTGTCTTTTGTCTTCTCCAGAGCTTTTCTGACCTAAACTTGATTAGATTGGAAAAAGAAAAATCCTGCCAAAGTAAAACAGGCACCTCTTAAAGGAGGTCAGCTAAGAGTTTTTGATTGCTGTGTATCAGTGAACCTGTAACAGGAATACTTTCTTTCTGGAAGAAGCCAGCCTAACCCGAAGAAACTAGAATAGTGAGGGAAATAAAAGTAAAGAACAGAAAAGGAATGCTAGGAAAGGAATTAAGAATTATTGATTTATTTCTAGTAAACAGGTTGTCTCACAGTGTAGGTATCCTGAGACTTCTATAGGAAAAGTCCATTGATCATTATTAAATTTGGGGGTTTTGTCACAGAGTGCTGGGCTTGATGGACCTTTGGTTTTTTTCCCAGCGTGGCAGTGCTTATGTACTTATGTACAAAGGCAGTGCAGACATTTACAGACAGGCAGACAGTTACAGGTTCTCAGCTGGATTCTTCAGCATCTGGAAGAGAAGAAGGGCCCCTGCGCCACTAGGGTTACGCAGCCCCAGCGCTGCGTAACCCTAGTAGAGCTTTAGACATGTTAAATAGTAGTAGTAATAGTAGTATTAACCGAGAAAGAAGAAGAAATTAAGTTTAAAGATATGTGGAAGCAGATAAGTGCTGCTGTCATCTACATTGCACATACATCACGCTCAAGGACTGTTCTGGAAAAACACTGTAGTTATTTTTCTGATCCACTAAAACTTAAGGGGGGAAATTAAGTACAGCTGAAGTTTTTATTTAAATTTATACTTACATGACAGGCATTGCCATTCAGTAGTGGATCCAGCCATGTAAAGTAAAAGCAAGCCAAAAGAAGTGGGTCTTAAGGGTTAATGATATTTTAAGGAACGCATAGAAAGAAGTGTTGGAGTGAGACATATTGATACTTGCCTTATATGAGGTGAAAGGGTTCCTGAGTAAAGGTTCTTGAAGTCTATAGCAGGGGCGTAACCAGACTTCGGCGGGAGGGGGGTCCAGAGCCCGAGGTGAGGGGGCACATTTTATTCCCCCCCCCCCCCCCCCCGGTGCCATTGACCCCCCCCACCATTGCCGACCCTCCCCTGGCACCACCACCACCACCACCAACAACAACTTTGACCCCCCCCCTGCCACCGACCCTCTCAACCCCCCCTCCCGCCGCCAACCCTCCCCCGCCGTCGCCATCACCTACCTTTGCTGGCGTATGTGCAGGACGTCAGACTCAGAAACAGAACGAAGGAAGAAGAGGACCTCGGCTGGTGGGGGTTGGGGTCCCTTGCCAGCAAAGGTAGCAGACGGCGACGGAGGGTTGGTGGCAGGAGGGAGGGTCAAGAGGGTCGGCGGCAGGGGGGTACAGGGCCAAATCTACAGGGGCCCAGGCCCCCGTGGCCCCACATAGCTACGTCCCTGGCCTATAGTAATTGTAAGGAAGAAAGAACTTACAGAAGAAAAATAGATTCTATATATCACGCTTAAAAAATCGGTGGGAAAATGAAATATGCCTAGGCATACTCTATACAGTATGCTTAAATTTAGATGCACTTTATAGAATAAGCCTACATTCCCACATGGTTTCTAGAATACTCTGAGCACCTGTCCACGTGACTAAATTTAGTCACAGACACTTACGCCAAGTAGAACTTGGTGTAAATGCTGACACCCAAATTACATGCGGACTGGGTGTTTTCTATAACCATGGGCACAGATTTTTAAAATGCCCACGACCCGCCCATTTCACACCCATGGCCACACCCCCTTTTCTTAGAATATACGTGCATCACGTTATACAATACGCCTAGACACTTCTGCGCATAAATTCTAACTAATGCCAATTAGTGTCAATAATTGCTTGTTAATTGGCAATTATCAGCACTGATTGGCTTGCTAACTAATTAAGTTGCGAGCGCAAATCCAGAATACGACTGGATTTGCACACACAAATTAAATTGCGCTATATGGAATCCCTTGGAATACTGTGAAAATTCAGCTGAATTTATTTAAAAGGCAATTGATGCTTAAAATAAGTTTATACAAGATGTTCTGCCTCGTATTGTGGAACTTTACCGCCCAGGCCACGCGGTAGTTCCGAATTGGCGTGCATTGGGCGCATGTAGGCGTCTACGCAACTTAGTAAAAAGGCCCCTTGGTTTTTTGTCAAGAATTACATCATGAGGTTTTAGTCAAAGAAATCAGGTTTTTTTTTTGGACTTTTCTCAAAAGTTACTGTATTTTGGCTTTCAGGACAGTGCAGATAGCCAGTTTTTAAGCCACTGTTTCCTGTATTTATCCCACTCTGTTTTAGTCTTCCACTCAATCTCTCTCTCTCTTTCTTTGTACGTCATTCCCTGTCTCCCACCTTTTCTTTGACAGTGTACCTTTTACTGTCTTTATTGTTATCAAGATATCATGCAAGAAACAAGAAGAGGCATAAACATGCAGCAATCAATCCATGACACCCTCCCGCTGTAATGAGCACAAGGGCTGTCCGGGTTGTGCCACATTCAGCTAAGTGAATCCAGACAACCACAGTCAAGCCTAAGAGAATAAATACTGTTGAAGCTTCAAAAGTCCATATGTGGGGAAACAGCAGCTAAAAAAAGGAGAAGGCGAATAAATTACAGGAGATAATCAAAACCAGATTCAATCAAGCACATCTACTCCCAGAGAGGAGGTGGCAGACAGACAGACAGACATCTTCTTCCTCTGTATCACATCTTTCCATTGAGATGGTTGAAGAAACTGGTATCATCTAGCTCAGGGGTGGGCAACCTTCATCCTCGAGGGCCGCAAACTAGTCGGGTTTTCATGGATTTCCCCATGAATGTCAACCGCCTTTTCTCCAAGCTGCAGAGCCCTAACCTTCTCAGCCTTTTCTCATAGGGAAGTCGTTCCATTCCCTTTATCATTTTCGTCGCCCTTCTCTGCACCTTCTCTAATTCTTTTATATCTTTTTTGAGATGCAGCGACCAGAATTGGACACAATATTCTAGGTGCAGTCGCACCATGGAGCGATACAACGGCATTATAACGTCCTCGTGTTTGTTTTCCATCCCTTTCCTAATAATACTCAACATTCTGTGCGCTTTCTTAGCCGCCGCAGCACACTGAGCAGAAGTTTTTAACGTCTTATCAACGATGACTCTCATGCATATTACATAGTAAAGACCTGTACGGTCCATCCAGTCTCCCAACAAGATGAATTCATAGCATAAGGTATGATGTGATGCTGCATATGTATACTTGATCTTGATTTGTCCTTGTCATTTTCAGGACACAGACCGTAGAAGTCTGCCAAACACTGGCTTTGCTTCCCAATTACATGTAATCACCACTAAGCTTCTATGCTTCCATGCCTTCTATACAGGATTCCTGTGTGTTTTTCCTACACATTTTTGAATTCCATTACCATTTTCATCTCCACCATCTCCCGCGAGAGGGCATTCCAGGTATCTACCATCCTCTCCGTGAAAAAGTACTTCCTGATATTACTCCTGAGTCATCCCTGCTGCAACCTCAATTCATGTCCTCTAGTTCTACCACTTTCTCATCTCTGGAAAAGGATTGAAATATTTGAATGTCTTTATCACATCACCCCTCTTTCTCCTTTCCTTCAGGATATACATGTTCAGGTCATAAGAACATAAGAATAGCCATACTAGATCAGACCAATGGTCCATCTAGCCCCGTATCCTGCTTCCAGCAGTGGCCAATCTACTACTACTACTACTACTTAACATTTCTAAAGCGCTACTAGGGTTACGCACAGGGCCGGGCTGATGCAGTAAGCGAAGTAAGCGCTGCAGGGGGGTGCTTGCCTTTGAGGGGCGCCACTGCCCTGCCGTCTGCTCACTTGCAAAATCTTTCACCTGAACTTGTGATTCTCCTATTTCCGCTGCCCTCCCCTTTTCAATGAGGGATACATACAGTGCTTTTTTTTCCTGAGGTCCGGCTTACTTGCCTGCTCCCTTCTGTTCCTGCTCTGCTGGACAGGGGGGGGGGGGGCGCCAATCGATAGTCTGCAGGGGGGCACCAGAGACCCTAGGCACGGCCCTGGTTACGCAGCGCTGTACAATTTAACATGGAAGGACAGTCCCTGCTCAAGGAGCTTACAATCTAAAAGACAGGTGTACAATCTAAAAACAAGTGTAGAGTCAATCTGATAGTCACAAGTACCTGGCAGAAACCCAAATAATACCAACATTCCATGCTACCCATCTCAGGGCAAGCAGTGACTTCCACCATGTCCATCTCAAAAACAAGTTATGAACTTCTCAAAAACAAGCTATGGACTTTTCCTCCAAGAACTTGTCCAAACCTTTTCTAAACCCAAATATACTAACTGCTGTTACCACATCCTCTGGCAACAACTTCCAGAGCTTAACTATTCTTTGAGTGAAAAAATGATTTCCATCCAGTTTAATTGGGCGTAGCTAGGTGGGGCCACGGGGGCATGGGCCCCCACAGATTTAGCCCTGGCCCCCTCTACTTTCGACTTCCCCCTGCCGCCGACCCTTCCTTGCCACTTTCAACCCCCTCCCACCGACACCGTCCCTCCCCTGCCGCCACCAGGTACATTTGTCCTCAACCCCCGCCAGCCTTAGTCTTCTTCAGCGCTGTTTTTTTCCGGCGCGTTCGCTGATCTGAGCTATGAGTCCTGACTCCTGACATCCTGCATGCATGTCCTGTGTGTAAACGAACGGAAACTGGCACTGAAGAAGACTAAGGCTGGCGGGGGTTGGGGACCCCCGCTAGCAAAGGTACCTGGTGGCGGCGGCGGCAGGGGGGGTCCAAAAGTGGCGGGGGGATGCGGGCTAAAATGTGCCCCCCACCTTGGGCTCTGGACCCCCCTCCCGCCGAGGTCTGGCTACGCCCCTGGTTACCGTGTGAGTCTTTATCGCTAGGTCAATTGCTGGCGGTAAGGTCTCAGACCCAAAATGGACAAGCGGCAATTTTGATTTTGCCACATGTCCATTTTCGGCAAAATTTTTTTTTAAAAAGGCCTTTTTTACAGGCGCGCTGAAAAATGGATCAGCGAGCGCCCAAAACCCGCACCTACACTACAGCAAGCCATTTTTCAGCGCACCTTAGTAAAAGGACCCCACAGTGAAATATCTTGCATGCCATAAGAATATAAGCCATCAATATTTTATTTCTTTATTTATGCATTTGTATCCCACATTTTCCCACCTATAGGTAGGTACAATGCGGCTTACAAGAGTCTGAAGTTAATAGGTTACAGATTGTATAAAACAAAGAACTTGGTTAACAGTTACATAAGTACATAAGTAATGCCACACTGGGAAAAGACCAAGGGTCCATCGAGCCCAGCATCCTGTCCACGACAGCGGCCAATCCAGGCCAAGGGCACCTGGCAAGCTTCCCAAACGTACAAACATTCTATACATGTTATTCCTGGGATTTTAGTTTTTCCAAGTCCGTTTAGTAGCGGTTTATGGACTTGTCCTTTAGGAAACCGTCCAACCCCTTTTTAAACTCTGCTAAGCTAACCGCCTTCACCACATTTTCCGGCAATGAATTCCAGACTTTAATTACACGTGGGGTGAAGAAATATTTTCTCAGATTTATTTTAAATTTACTACACTGTAGTTTCATCGCATGCCCCCTAGTCCTAGTATTTTTGGAAAGCGTGAACAGACGCTTCACATCCACCTGTTCCACTCCACTCAAAATTTTATATACCTCTATCATGTCTCTCCTCAGCCGTCTCTTCTCCAAGCTGAAAAGCCCTAGCCTCCTTAGTCTTTCTTCATAGGGAAGTCGTCCCATCCCCGCTATCATTTTCGTCGCCCTTCGCTGCACCTTTTCCAATTCCACTATATCTTTTTGTCTAGAATTAGGTTATAGTTTATATAGAAAAACGAGATTTTGTCTTGATTATGACAAGCTTTACGTGCCTATAGTCTCAGGTGTGTGGAGCGTCTGGGGTGAATTTGGTGATGGAGCTTAGACAAAGCATTCAAAATAAGATTTTGTGGGAAGTCTTTGAATTTCTCTCTCGACTTTGGGAAATGTGCCTTTCTGGTGGCTTTGTATCTTGCACAGGAGGAAATGCATTTCCTTTTTTTCTTCTCTGCTGTTGCACTGCAGGCAGAGTCTGGCTTCTTGCGCTTTCCCGTTCAGATTTTGCTTATTTTTGGACATTTAGTCAATATTACCTGTCTCTGTGCTTCCTTGCCTTTCACACATAAATGTCACACTCTCTCTTCCTCTTCCTCGTTTTCCTTTCTCTCTTTCTTCCCCGCTGATCTTTGTTCAAGGGCCTCGCTGTGTCTTCTCTTAACACTAAATGTTCATTAAGAGAACGGGGACTGCAAATTTGGTTTATTTCTGCCCGGGAGCAATTTTCAGGACTGTAATAATCACAAATTGTTGCAATCAGTCCCATTATAGATAATCACTCTGTATATTCAAATTGATCATTGTTAATATTGTTATAAGATGATTATTATTTGTTAATTAGAAAGTATTATTCATTCCTCAGTTCAAGCATCGCAGAGAATTAAGAAAATACAAGCCAGCTATGCTCAGTGGATGTCAGAAGCAATTTTGTCTCTTGCCTATGGTCAGAATCTACTCGCTTCAGACTTTGTGTTAAAGTATGGAATATACATTATAATAAAAATTATTTTTTCCACACTACCAGCGCGGTTTTCCTGCCTGATAGACTAGTGGCAGTTTTTCAGACAAAATTCAGTGATTGTGTTAATACCTCCATTCTGCATGGTGAACTCATTGAAAAAGCCATGGTCCAGTGTGTTTCAGTAGGGTAGCAGAGAATGTGTGAGTTACATAAGTACATAAGTATTGCCATACTGGGACAGACCAAAGGTCCATCAAGCCCAGCATCATGTTTCCAACAGTGGCCAGTCCAAGTCAGAAGTACCTGGCAAGATCCCAAAAAAGTACAATACATTTTATGCTGCTTATCCTAGAAATAAGCAGTGGATTTTCCCCAAGTCCATTTTAATAATGGTCTATGGACTTTTCCTTTAAGAAGCCATACAAACCTTTTTTAAACCCTGCTAAGCTAACCGCCTTTACCACATTCTCTGGTAATGAATTCCAGAGTTTAATTACACATTGAATGAAGAAAGGTTTTCTCCAATTTGTTTTAAATTTACTACTTTGTAGCTTCATCGCATGCCCCCTAGTCCTAGTATTTTTGGAAAGAGTAAACAAGCGATTCAAGATTCCCCTTTCCACTCCACTCATTATTTTATAGACCTCTATCATATCTCCTCTCAGCCGGGATAATGGTAAGGATAGTGGGTTTGGGATGTGAGTAGTGACTGATGGTGTACGTGAGGGCTGTGTAGATCAGTGGTATTAGTATTTAGCTACACAAAGTGAATTTAGTTGTATATATGTAGGGATATGTTGGTATGTGTGGGGGAGGGGAATGAGTATGGTGGATGTGGATGTGCAGGGGTAGGTATGGTAAGACAGGGAAAAGAAGCCTACACCCCTCCCCCAGCATACCTAACCCACAAACCCTCCTCCAACACACATATTTCACAAGTCTCTACACACACACACACACACACACAAACACATACTCCCAACATCCCCAAAAATACCAACACATACAACACATGGGGAAGAGTGTTATGGTATTGATGTGTGGGGGAGAAATGGGTACGATGGGTGTGCAGGAGGTAGGAGTATGGTGGGTTGTGTGGGAGTGGATATGGTGGGGGGGGGGGTATGAGGACAGATGGGTATAATGGGTATGAGAGAATGAGTATGGTGCTTAGCCGAGATTGGGTGGCAGAGCCAGTGGTGGGAGGCGGGGATAGTGCTGGGCAGACTTATACGGTCTGTGCCAGGGCTGGTGGTTGGGAGGCAGGGCTGGTGGTTGGGAGGCGGGGATAGTGCAGGGCAGACTTATACGGTCTGTGCCAGAGCCAGTGGTGGGAGGCTGGGAAAATGCTGGGTAGACTTATACGGTCTGTGCCAGAGCCAGTGGTGGGAGGCGGGGCTGGTGGTTGGGAGGCGGGGATTAGTGCTGGGCAGACTTATACGGTCTGTGTCAGAGCCGGTGGTGGGAGGCGGGACTGGTGGTTGGGAGGCAGGGATAGTGCTGAGCAGACTTATATGGTCTGTGCCAGAGCCGGTGGTGGGAGGCAGGGATAGTGCTGGGCAGACTTATACGGTCTGTGCCAGAGCCGGTGGTGGGAGGCGGGGCTGGTGGTTGGGAGGCGGGGATAGTGCTGGGCAGACTTATACGGTCTGTGCCAGAGCCGGTGGTGGGAGGCGGGGCTGGTGGTTGGGAGGCGGGGATAGTGCTGGGCAGACTTATACGGTCTGTGCCAGAGCCGGTGGTGGGAGGCGGGGCTGGTGGTTGGGAGGCGGGGATAGTGCTGGGCAGACTTATACGGTCTGTGCCAGAGCCGGTGGTGGGAGGCGGGGCTGGTGGTTGGGAGGCGGGGATAGTGCTGGGCAGACTTATACGGTCTGTGCCAGAGCCGGTGGTGGGAGGCGGGGCTGGTGGTTGGGAGGCGGGGATAGTGCTGGGCAGACTTATACGGTCTGTGCCAGAGCCGGTGGTGGGAAGCGGGGCTGGTGGTTGGGAGGCGGGGATAGTGCTGGGCAGACTTATACAGTCTGTGCCAGAGCCGGTGGTGGGAGGCGGGGCTGGTGGTTGGGAGGCGGGGATAGTGCTGGGCAGACTTATACGGTCTGTGCCAGAGCCGGTGGTGGGAGGCGGGGCTGGTGGTTGGGAGGCGGGGATAGTGCTGGGCAGACTTATACGGTCTGTGCCAGAGCCGATGGTGGGAGGCGGGGCTGGTGGTTGGGAGGAGGGGATAGTGCTGGGCAAACTTATACGGTCTGTGCCCTGAAAAGGACAGGTACAAATCAAGGTAAGGTATACACATATGAGTTTATCTTGTTGGGCAGACTGGATGGACCGTGCAGGTCTTTTTCTGCTGTCATCTACTATGTTACTATGTTATTATGTCAGCAAAAAATGATAAGAGCAAAACTGCAAATGACACAAACATATCAGAAACAGACCAATGAAAAGCATAAGAAGTGAAACACAGAATGCATAAAGACTATACAGTGAACACAAGAACATATAAATATCCTTTATATATAAAAATAAATCTGTCAACTTCATTTTATATGTCCCCCCCCCCCAAAAGAAAATGCTGCAGATCTCAACACAGAAACTATAGCAAACAGAATACCACACTTGGTTCACACACAAAACACAGACAGACCTCACCAATTAGAAATGGAAATATGAAGACAAAAATTGAACTGGGAACACCAAGAAGTCAAACTTGCAACACTGGAGAAATAAAAACATAAATCCATTATATTTTGTACTGAATACAATACAAAGGCATCTGTGGTGCACATTTTCCAAAGCTAACATATTAAATTCAAATTAAAACACTTTTTTTCTACCTGTGTTCTCTAGTCAGTTATGGACATTATGTTGGTAGCACTTTCTCTTGTCTGCTTTCCTGTCTGTCTTCTGCTAATTCTGTTTCTAGTGGCTGCTGTTCATTTGTCATTTCTTCTCTCTCCTACTGTCTTGTTCTCTCTCATTATACCTGTCTCTGACAGTCGATCTTTCCCTTTTAGGTCTTTCATTTTTATTCTTGTTTTCTGTTTCTGTCCACTCAAATTTCACCCTACTCCTTTCTATTTCTCTTCTACCCATCTCCTTCTCTCACCCCCATTTCCTATCTTACCCCTTCCCCAGACTCCTATTTCCATTTATCTTTTACCTACTCCCCATTACCATTTTTCTACCCTCTATATACTCAGTACTCTTCTCTCACTCATCTCCTTGACAACTTTCATGGACTTTCCCACATAGTTTGTCCATTCCTAGTATCTCTCTTCCCTGCCCCTTGCACCACCCTTATAGCCCTGCATCTCCTCCCTCTCTTTCCTTTCCCCCTCTCCACCCTTGAAGCCTGACATCCCCCTGTCCCATCTCTTTTCCCTCCTGCCCCCTCCCATGCATCTCTTTCTCTTCTCTGTCATCCTCCCCTCCTGTAGTCCAGCATTTCTCCATCTCTCTTCCCTCCCTTGAGTCCAATATCACTCTCTCTTTCCTTCCTCCCTCCCATTGTCCAACATCTATAATTCCCTCCCCTGTACCCCCAATTCCAAGATTTTTCTCTATCTTCCTTTCTGCCTCCTGTTGTCTAGCATCTCTCCATCCCTCTTCTTTGTCCTGAGTCCATCTCTCCCTCTCCCTCTCTCTCTCTTTCCTCCCTCCCCTCCCCTCCAGCAGCCCTTTGATTCAAACATCTCCTTGCTGACTGTTGTCCAGCATTTCTTTTCTCTTCCCCTCCAACCTACCCCCAAACATTTCTCCCTCTGGCTTCCCTTCCTGCCTCCTGTTATTTGGGTGGTGTTGGAGGGGAGGGAGGAGAAATGCTAGACATCTCTTCTTCTGGCTTCCACTTCTGCCCCCTGCTTTCTCCCTCCCCCCTCCAGCCCCCATTCAAATCTTTCTCTCTCTGGCTTCCCTTCCTGACTCCTTTTGTCCAGCGCAACTCTCCCCCTTCCCTCCACCCCACAAACATGTTTCATTCTGGCCACCCTTCCTGCCTCCTGGAAGGTTATCAATAGAAATCAAACAAAATAAAACATGGAAAAGAAAATAAGATGATACCTTTTTTATTGGACATAACTTAATACATTTCTTGATTAGCTTTTGAAGGTTGCCCTTCTTCCTCAGATCGGAAATAAGCAAATGTGCTAGCTGACAGTGTATATAAGTGAAAACATTCAAGCATTACTATGACAGTAAAATAGATACCATTGGAGATTCTACCTGGAATGTTGCTACTATTGGAGATTCTACATGGAATGTTGCTACCATTGGAGATTCTACATGGAATGTTGCTACTATTGGAGATTCTACATGGAATGTTGCTATTCCACTAGCAACATTCCATGTAGAAGCCTGCGCGGCCACATTGGTGATCTGCAAGGGCCGACTTCTACATGGAATGTTGCTAGTGGAATAGCCAATACACCAAACCAAAGACAAAGAACTGATGATATGCACCCCATGTACCTATAGGAATTCTTCTATATTTTCTATTAATTTTCTGTACTTGTAAAATAACATAAGCCCAAACATCTGAAGATTCAAAAACATGAATATACTCTAGAATATGTTTGGGAATCCTCAGAAGACACCACTTCCGGCACATTCAATAATGATTATTTTTTAGCCTAGTGGCATAGCGTCTCCTCATCGGACAATCCCTTAGGTAACTATTTTATAGTGCTTTTGCAAACACACACTGCAAAAAGTGCTCAAAGCTACATGTGCTCGCTGCTACAAGTGCTCTAAATCAAAATCAAAAACTGTTTAAAAGGACTTATCTTAAGTTCCTCTCCGTGTTAAATACTGTTGGAGTCCTTCTTTGGCTTTCCCTAAATGAACGCCCGACACCGCGGGTTTCAACATTTTCGTCAGGGACTCGGGTTAACACTCGCCCATCTTCCCTTCACAACAGTCTGTACTTCCGGACATCGATAATTCTTCCAGATGCACTCGATTGTTCTTCATAGGCGCTTTTTAAAGGCTGCACGATGCTGTCTCGTTATCATGACGTCACTGTGTCAACAAAAATACAACCTTGGTAATAGTTTTTTATCAAGGCCTGGTGGAAACCCCAGGAGTAACATAAAATAAGTAAATAAATTCAGTTACATCTTACTTAGTTTAACCTATCATGAGCAAATTCAAGAATTACAAAAAATACCTAACAAATCGGAAACAACTGTTAGGGTTTTGAGAGAACTAAATTCCAAAGATCAGATAAGTGCCCTAAAATTAGAAGTTATGGTTAGATCATGGAATTCCATTCCACCGATTCGTTGAGCCCATAAGGACTCATTGTCTGCAACCTATGAATCCACCATTGTTCTCTTCTAGCAACATTCCATGTAGAATCTATAGAAATCAAACAAAATCAAACATGGAAAAGAAAATAAGATGATACCTTTTTTATTGGACATAACTTAATACATTTCTTGATTAGCTTTTGAAGGTTGCCCTTCTTCCTCAGATCGGAAATAAGCAAATGTGCTAGCTGACAGTGTATATACTGTAAGTGAAAACATCAAAGCATTACTTTGACAGTCTGACAGAGTGAGAGGGTGGGGGTGGGTAGGAGGTATGCATGGGGACATCAAAGCATTTCATTGATATTCTAACAGGATGGGTGTTGGTAGGTGAGAGGAGGGTGATAAACAGAAAAATAAACAGAGAAATACAACTTTATGGTTTATAATGGGCTAGAAAACCCAGATCCTTATTAAGTCCTGTCTGTTGGGTGTCAAAATATTCAATTATTCTGACTTCAAAGGTCTTGCGTTCCTGTATTGTTTTAAAGTTACCTTTCAGGATTCTTACTGTGAAATCACTGGTGCAGTGTTCTGGTCTTGTAAAGTGTTGGCCCACACGGGTGGGGGCCTGACTGGCACCGGCTATTTTCATGTGATGTCTGTGCAGATTGAATCTTATCTTAAGCATCTTAAGCTATATTGGAGAAACAGGCCAGCTCCTTGTGACTCTGGGCAAGTCACTTAACCCTCCATTGCCCCATGTAAGCCGCATTGAGCCTGCCATGAGTGGGAAAGCGCAGGGTACAAATGTAACAAAAATAAAATAGATACTATTGGAGATTCTACATGGAATGTTGCTATTCCACTAGCAACATTCCATGTAGAAGGCTGCGCAGGCTTCTGTTTCTGTGAGTCTGACTCACAGAAGCAGAAGCCTGCGCAGCCACATTGGTGATCTGCAAGGGCCGACCTCTACATGGATTGTTGCTAGTGGGACTCTGGACAAGTCACTTAACCCTCCATTGCCGCATTGAGCCTGGCATGGGTGGGAAAGCGCAGGGTACAAATGTAATTAAAAAAAAAATTTTATATCATCACTGGATTCTTTTCCTTGTGTCCCTGCTCCTCAACCAAGGGATAGGAAGAGTCTGTCTCAGGGAGTTGAACTGCTGTTGCCATTTCACCCTGCTGAATCCTACAGACCTCGGAGATTTACAGAGGTCCATTAGAATTCAAACCTGCCTCAGTATTGAGGAAATAATATCTGACCTCCAATTGTACTAACAGCCAAACGCACAGTCCGGCTTTGCATCACTTGAGGCTGGAGGAGGGGGCAGAATGCTTCCTGCCACCAGGCAATGAGAACGAGTTTTCTTTTGGGGTCACTGCACAGAGGAGTTGCTAATTCATACATCCTTTGTCTAAACAGGCTGAAGTGACTCATACAAGGACAGTGTGGAAGCTCTTAACTCTGTCATAATTATGGTTATTGTAACACCGGGTGCATGTTAAATTGTATTTAGTTGAATTGCTCAGAGAGCTGCAGTTCTGATCCATGTTTGAGGATCTTATATCCATCTGTCACCAGTGGAAGAAGTGGTCAACTGATTTTCAGTAGCATGGAATCTTGCTATTCTTTGGGATTCCGGAATTTCACCACTCTTTGGCATTCCGGAATCTTGCTACTCTTTAGGATTCCGGAATCTTGCTACTATTTAGGATTCTGCCTGGTACCTGTGACATGGATTGGCCACTGTTGGAAGCAGGATACTGGGCTAGATGGACCATCGGGCTGACCTAGTATGGCTATTCTTATGTTCAGGGCCACCAAGAGGGAGGGGCAAGGGGGGGCCAGCGCCGGGGTCTGTCTCTCTCCTGCTTCTGTATGTCAGGATCTGGGCAATTGCGTTAGCATGATAACCCGGGTCCAGGCACACAGGAGCAGCAGGAGAGTGACAGACAGAGGGAAGAGCAGACACAGGAAGGTAGAGGGGGCAAGGGCTGTGGCAGCGGCCCAATTGGGGGGGGGGGAGGTCCTGCTCGGACTCGGCAGCCCTGCCCAAGACCCAGCTCTGTCTCTCAGCAGCTATGCTTATGTTCATAGAAAGTAAATGGCCCACAGAGTTGACATGCCATGGCCCTCCTTAGTCATTTGCAGAGCGGATCAGCCTGAGACATTTAAAGAGGTCCTGAGAGACACCTGCCAAAGACGGGGGTCCACCAGCTAGTAGGCAGCAGGGAGAGACAGCTCAGGTCTTTATATTATTCATTTTTCACAGTTTTAATAAGATCTGTCTGGCTCATTGGAGAGTTGCCTATGGTTATTTTCTTTCAGATATGACAATGGGATTGATGCTGAGAGGGAAGGCTAGTAATGAATTTGAACCTTATCTGATGTGAAGAGGGGGTGTTGTCATAGCAGCCTCTGCACAAGCTGGAGAAGTCACATCTGAAAATACTGTCACATACTGAGAAGAGGCAGCCTGGAGACAGAGACCTCAAGAGCTAAGAGACTCAGCTCTGCCCTTGGGGAAGGGAGTTTAAATATCCCTTGCCACAGGATGGGAATCAGAACCTGTGCCCCACCTTCAAAATCCACCTGCGATCTCCAGGTCTGCCACAGCCTCACACAGGAAAGTTATATACATTTTCAAATATACATGAAACAAATGTTATTCGGCTCAACCACCCCCCAGTATGCTGAGTGAAATATTTTTCTACGCTGTGATCACTGTCTCCATCCTCTGATTAGTTTTCCGGGAAGCTGGCATGTACAGGCACCATCCCGGGCCACTGGCTACGCACGGACTCAATTAATACAAATGCAACACTGCCAAAAGTACATGTTTGTAGGATAAATTTGGGATTAGGTCCCATTGCCAGAGGGGGATGTGATGCTGGCACAGGGCAATGGGATCAGCTCCAGCCCCCGCTCACCCTATGGGAAGAGATTTTTGTTCTAGATTTGTTCAATTCAGTGTTTCCAGCACTGGACATATCAATAACGTTTTCTTCAAAAGAACAAAACTTGAATCAGGGCGTCCAAGGTCAGTCCTCAACAGGTTGGGTTTTCAGGATTTCCCTGTTGAATATACATAAGATTCTGAACAGGTGTCCTTTCTCCGTTGCATACAGGACATCAGACTCACAGAAACAGAAGCCTGCGCGGCCGCAATGCTGATCTGCAAGGGCAGGCTTCGAAATGGAATGTTGCTAGTGGAGGAGTAGCCCAGTGGGGCTAGTGGAGGAGTAGCCTAGTGGTTAGTGCAGTGGACTTTGATCCTGGGGAACTGTATCGGGCAATCAAGCCATTGTGACATCACTGATGAGGTTGGCTCTTATTGGTGGAATGAGTGGAGGAGTAGCCTAGTGGTTAGTGCAGTGGACTTTGATCCTGGGGAAATGTATCGGGCAATCAAGCCATTGTGACATCACTGATGAGGTTGGCTCTTATTGGTGGAATGAATGGAGGAGTAGCCTAGTGGTTAGTGCAGTGGACTTTGATCCTGGGGAACTGAGTTCAATCCCCACTGCAGCTCCTTGTGACTCTGGGCAAGTCACTTAACCCTCCATTGCCCCTGGTACAAAATAAGTGCCTGAATATATGTAAACCGCTTTGAATGTAGTTGCAAAAACCTCAGAAAGGCAGTACATCAAGTCCCATTTCCCTTTCCCCCTTTCCCTTATGACATCACAATATCTGAGCCAAGTATCGGGCAATCAAGCCATTGTGACATCACTGATGAGGTTGGCTCTTATTGGTGGAATGAATGGAGGAGTAGCCTAGTGGTTAGTGCAGTGGACTCTGATTCTGGGGAACTGAGTTCGATTCCCACTGCAGCTCCTTGTGACTCTGGGCAAGTCACTTAACCCTCCATTGCCCCTGGTACAAAATAAGTACCTGAATATATGTAAACCGCTTTGAATGTAGTTGCAAAAACCTCAGAAAGGCGGTATATCAAGTCCCATTTCCCTTTGTGGACTACAAGATAAGTGTACCTACCATTTCAAAACTATTAAGTAATCAATTTAATGAAAGCAACTCTACATTATTTTACTTGGGGGAGGGGGGAATTGTACATTTTATTAATTCAGCATGATACACGGGCAATGACAGATTGTGCAATCGATTCCTTTAACAACAAAAAAAAAAGACACCAAGCCCCAGCCCCAGCCCCAACCCTTCCAACTCAAATCAGATCAAAAGCTTTAACAATGAAGAGTAACGTGCAGGAAATCCTGCTGCCCTCTTATCCAGAGAGGGACCAATGAGTAGCCAAGACTCAGGTGGCAGATCACTTGTTTTAAATAATTGAAAAAGTTACATTTGATTTCATTTTTTTAAAGATAAGCATATGTATAATTACTATTCAAGGCCAATGTAAATTAGGCAAATCTTTTAAGTCTAGCCCCCTCCCCACCCCATTACAACTAGTAGTCATACTTCACAAGTAACATTCAGCCTGAGGATTCGCCGATCACCCTTCAGACTTTTAAGCGCCCTTCCCCCTGCCAGCCAAGGGTGAGGCTGAGCTGTCTCAATAACGTTTGCTCACTGCCGCTATCCTTTTCCCATCCCCAAAATGTTGATATTTTCTTGGTTGTGAGATATGTGGCTATGTGTGCGTGATTCATGATCTGTGTACACACCATTACGCACAGCTTAGCGGGACCAGTGGTTGATACAATGTAACAGGTTTACGAGCAGGAAATGAGACGACTGAGGGGGGATATGATTGAGGTCTACAGAATCCTGAGTGGTGTGGAGCGAGTGGAGGTAAATCAATTTTTCACTCATTCAAAAAGTACAAAGACCAGAGGACACTCAATTGAGTTACATGGAAATACTTCACTCAAAGAATAGTTAAGCTCTGGAACTCATTGCCAGGGGATGTAGTAACGGCAGTTAGTATATCTGGGTTTTAAAAGGTTTGGACAAGTTCCTGGAGGAAAAGTCCTTAGTCTGTTATTGAGATGGACATGGGGAAGCCACTGCTTGCCTCAGGATTGGTAGAACAAAATGTTGCTACTATTTGGGTTTCTGCCAGGTACTTGTGACCTGTATTGGCCACTATTTGAAGCAGGATACTGGGCTAGATTTGTAGCATGGAATGTTGCTACTCTTTGAGATTCCGCATGGAATCTTGTTACTCTTTAGGATTCCAGAATCTTGCTATTCTTTGGGGTTCTACATGGAATGTTGCTACTCTTTGAGATTCCGCATGGAATCTTGTTACTCTTTAGGATTCCAGAATCTTGCTATTCTTTGGAGTTCTACATGGAATGTTGTTACTAATTTTCTGCCAGATACTTGTGTCCTGGATTGGCCACTTTTGGAAGCAGGATATGGGCTAGATGGACCATTGGTCTGACCCAGTATGGCTATTCTTATGCTCTTAGGTCAGCAAATGATCTGCAGTGTAAACCAAGAACGTCGCCTGTGTATGTATGTCCCTGTTAGGTTATTCCTGTGACATGGAACCTGTGAACTTGACAACTTACCAAATTCCAGGAGGGAAGCTTTTTGGCCAGTCCTTTACTTTGAATTTACATGCCAAAAAGCAGTGTGTTATTAGTGGTCTCTAGTTCTACTCATTGCAATAAGAACTACATGTTCCATAATGCATCGGGATGGGGTTGTCAGACATTCAGGACTGCCCTATGCTTTTCTTTCTTTTTAAACCACAAGGGCGAAACATCTCAGGCTTAGATACCTCCGTTTGCAGTGCCTTGGACTTCTTTATCTCCACTGCTGATCAATACATTTGTACATAATCTTGGGGATTTGATTATGGGACATAATATCTCCCATTTCTCTTAGGCAGATTAATTTCATCTGATTTTATCTGTAACCAGCTCCTTCACAGCAATTCTTTCCCATTTGCCCTCTTGCTTGACTGCCATTAGTAAATAGAGGATAAACTCTGGAATTGGTTGCCAGAGAATGCAGTAAAAGCAGTTAGCTTAGCAGGGTTTTAAAAAGGTTTGGATAGCTTCCTAAAAGTCCATAAACCATTATTAAAATGGGACAAATTTGTACTGTTTTGGTATCTTGCCAGGTACTTGTAACCTGGATTGGCCACTGTTGGAAACAGGATGCTGGACTTGATGGACCTTGAGTCTGTCCCAGTATAACAACACTTATGTAACTTACCTTTCAATTGTCAGCCAACAATGGTCAGTGCTTCTTTAAACACCGACACTGCTGGAATTAGACCTGGACATTCAGTGCTGGCCCCTATCCGGCTACTGGCACTGAATGGTCCGGATGATTGGTGGTAGCTGGGGAATAACTGGATGCAGCCGATATTTAGTACCAGACCTGGATAGCATTAGCTCCAGATTTTATCAATGGCATTGAAAATTGTTTGTGCCCAAATTGTACGCACAATCGCTTAACAAGCCCATTAGCTCCAATAATTGGGTGCTAACCATAATTTGGGTTTGCGTGCATCTTCCGAAGCGCTGTTCTATAATGACCTGCACATAAATCTTTCAGTGCACAACTGAAAATGGGTGGAGCCATGGGAGGATCAAGGGCGTGCAGTATTATAGATTTCGGGGGATCCGTGCCGAATTTATATGCAAGGATTTGCACCAGGTTTCAGTTGATGCAAATCCTCATGCTCCAAGCTTCGGCGCACGTCCCGGCACTATGCGCTAATCTATAAACAGCGCCCAACTGAGAGCTCTGTTTACCGAATCTAGTCCTAATTTTCTCTGTTAGCTATCCAGGCGTCGGCATTGACCACCTGCGATGCATAAGGTACCTTCCAGGTCTGCCCAACTCTTCCTAGTATTAATCAGATAGTGCTGCAGTGCTCACAAGCGGGTATTCGGCAGCTCTGTCTGCTAAATGCCGCTGAGTATCTGCTCTCCTGCCGGATTAAAACTTTTAAAACGTCAACATGTATACGCTGGGAGAGAGGAGGGAGAGAGGAGACATGATAGAGACATTTAAATATCTGAAGGGCATTTATGTACAGGAAGAGAGCCTTTTTCAAATGAAGGAGAGCTACTACTACTACTACTACTTAGCATTTCTATAGCGCTGCCAGGGTTACGCAGCGCTGTAGAGCTCTGGAATGAGGGGGCATATGACAAAGTTAAGAGGGAATAGGCTTAGGAGTAACCTAAGGAAGTATTATTTCACAGAAAGGGTGGTGGAATTGAGGACTGTTCCAGAATTTAAAAAGGCATGGGATAAGCATGTGGGATCGCTTAGGAACAGGAAGAATTAGGGGTTACAGAGGATGGGCAGACTGGATGGGTCATATGGCCTTTATCTGCCATCATGTTTCTATGTTTCTATTCCACCAATGCCTAAGAACCAACCTCATCAGTGATGTCACAATGGCTCAATTGTCCTATTCTTGGCTTACTTTCCCCCCTTAGTGTGAAGAGTTTCAGTCTCTGGTAACCAGAGCTCATATTGTGATGTCATAATGGGAATAGGCTTAGGAATGACCTAAGGAAATATTATTTCACAGAAAGGGTGGTGGAGGCGTGGAATGGCCTCCCGGTGGAGGTGGTGGAGTCGAGGACTGTTCCAGAATTTAAAAAGGCATGGGATAAGCATGTGGGATCGCTTAGGAACAGGAAGAATTAGGGGTTACAGAGGATGGGCAGACTGGATGGGTCATATGGCCTTTATCTGCCGTCATGTTTCTATGTTTCTAAAATATCGACCCCCTACTTTTTATGGGTTGAAAGAATTCAAGTCTGTGCCACTTGGAAAGGTGAACATTGAGAGATAATATTGAGCCGCGGCAGTAAGAGCAGCTCCAGGCACTGGCCAACATTCAAACTGGTGCCGTTAACTCAGCGGTATTTTCACCATCCTAACGTTATGCGTTTACTTCACCAGTTAGTGGATTGAATATCACGGATAACCAGCTAACTTGTTGCTCCACCGAAATATCCCGGCACTGCTCCTACCCTAGCTGGTTAGGGAACGGCTAGTTAGCGAAGGTATTCAGAGGCACCACCTGGTTAAATGCGAGCCAGCCACATCAGTGTGGTTGAACTGGGCCCCCTTTGTATATCGAGCCCTCAGTTACAATCGCACATTAAAAGCTTGGGGATTTTATTAATTTACGCTGGGATTTTACTAAGCTGTCGGCTCAGCCAGCAGTGCACTTGTGCCGACACAGCCAATTCACAGTGAACGGGCTGTGTCGGCAATGCCGCATGGAAGCCTCTAGCGTGAATTAGTAAAAGATCCCTTAGTGTTATCATTAGAAGTTCAGGTGTCAAATCTCTTTGGCAAATCTACTATGTGGATAAAGTTAGGCAGGAAAAGGTTATCAGACCATTAACCGGATTAATATTCAGATAAAGTTGGGACAGGATCACACCAGTAGCCGGATTACTATCCCATTATCTATGTGGTTAACGGTCTGAATATCGCTACTAACTGGATTTGGATTTCCGGGTCAGCGCTGAAACTGGATATCCGGCACCATCTGGTCGTGCGCAAGACTGTGACCTCGATCCTTGCGATGAACGAATGAAGAGAGATTATTATGCAATGGAGACAAGAACATAAGAGTAGCCATACTGGGTCAGACCAATGCTTCATCTAGCCCAGTATCCTGCTTCCAATCCAGGTCACAAGTTCCTGGCAGAAACCCAAATCGTGGCAACACTCCATACTCACTGTGGATATCCTGAAATCCAAGCGGGGGGGGGGGGGGGGGGGAGGCCCGAGGACTGGGTTCAGAACCCCTGCACTAAAATAAAACCAGCTTCCAACAAATCTCTCTGCTTTCTGTGCTGGCCAGGGCCGTAGCTACGTGGGGCCACGGGGGCCTGGGCCCCACAGATTTGGCCCTGAACCCCCCTGCCGACGACCCTCTTGACCCCCCTCCCGCCATCAACCCACCGTTGCCATCCTTTGCTGCTGGGGGACCCCAACCCCCGCCAGCCGAGGTCCTCTTCTTCCCGCGCAAGGCTTCGTTCAGTTTCTGAGTCTGACATCCTGCGCAGGAAGAAGAGGACCTTGGCTGGCGGGGGTTTGGGTCCCCTGCCAGCAAAGGTATGTGATGGTGGGGGAGGGTTGGCGGCAGGAGGGAGGAGTCGAGAGGGTCGTTGGCGGGGGGGGTCAAAGTTGGTGCTGGTGGTGGTGGCAGCGGGGGGTGTCAGCAATGGTGGGGGGGGTCGGCAGCAGCGGGGGGGGGACAACTAAAATGTGCCCCCTCACCTCGGGCTCTGGACCCCCCTCCCACCGAAGTCTGGCTACACCCCTGGTACTGGCATTACCAGAATATTCTCACTGCTAGAAATCTTCACGGTTCTTCATTGCTTGAACAAATTAAACCCCCAGAAGCTAATCAAAGGGATCATTCCGGACTTCCAGCTTCAGTGAACTTGGAAACTTCCTCCCCTTACCACCTTTTCTGTTTCTGGGCTTTTCCCTTTTACTTTAAAGGCCTGAGATCTTCCCTCCTAAAGGTCTCCACAGCTAAGTAAACACCTGGCAAAAGGAATCAGGAACACGGCAGGTGCTTTGCTGCCCAGCACGGCACGTTCCGGAGATGGGTCAGGGCTCGTTCTCTGAGTTGTCTGGAGTCTTTCGTCTTTCCTTAATTTGTCTTCCTGTTTCGTTGTTCTCCAGTGTGTTCAGCAAGGGCGTTTCTAGCTAC
The DNA here is from genome assembly GCF_901765095.1 of Microcaecilia unicolor. Lineage (NCBI taxonomy): Eukaryota > Metazoa > Chordata > Amphibia > Gymnophiona > Siphonopidae > Microcaecilia > Microcaecilia unicolor. The sequence continues at coordinate 357,571,933 of NC_044035.1, read as the reverse complement.
ACTCTGGTTTCAGTATGGAAAGAAGCATGAATTCCAGTTTAGCTGAAAACATCTTGTCCAAATTGCAGTGGGAGGCTGGAGCTGCACTTCTGCCTGTGGAAAGGAGTAGGAGAGATGCCGTAGCCTGAAACTGCAGAGATCTGGCGATTGCGTTTCTGTAACGCATCCGATGTATCACTTTCTGTGGTACAACCAAAACAATTCATATAAACTACATACATACAGGTACTTTCCCTGTCCCTGCTGGGCTCACAATCTAAGCCCTGGTCTGCTATTTATATGCAGAAACATTCTGTTGGAGAGGGCCAGATGTGCCATTCTGTGGGTCATGTGACTGCATTCACTTCCTGTTTCTCAGATGTGGACTTCCTTGCTTCTTGTTACTGTATGATTCTTTTTTTTATCCCCTAAATGTGGATATTTATTTAAACATACTGTTCTGTAGTACACATGTGGGTGAGCACCTAATATCCCCTAGTGGTTAGGGTGGTGGACTTTGGTCCTGGGGAACTGAGTTCAATTCCCACTTCAGGCACAGGCAGCTCCTTGTGAGACTCTGGGCAAGTCACTTAACCCTCCATTGCCCCATGTAAGCCGCATTGAGCCTGGCATGAGTGGGAAAGCGCAGGGTACAAATGTAACAAAAATAAAATAGATACTATTGGAGATTCTACATGGAATGTTGCTACTATTGGACATTCTACATGGAATGTTGCCATTCCACTAGCAACATTCCATGTAGAATCTCAAATAGTAGCAACAGTGGAGGAGTGGCCTAGTGGTTAGGTTGGTGGACTTTGGTCCTGGGGAACTGAGGAACTGAGTTCAATTCCCACTTCAGGCACAGGCAGCTCCTTGTGAGACTCTGGGCAAGTCACTTAACCCTCCATTGCCCCATGTAAGCCGCATTGAGCCTGCCATGACTGGGAAAGCGCAGGGTACAAATGTAACAAAAATAAAATAGATACTATTGGAGATTCTACGTGGAATGTTGCTACTCTTTGAGATTCTACATGGAATGTTGCTATTCCACTAGCAACATTCCATGTAGAAGGCTGCGCAGGACGTCAGACTCACAGAAGCAGAAGCCTGCGCGGCCACATTGGTGATCTGCAAGGGCCGACTTCTACATGGAATGTTGCTAGTGGAATAGCAACATTCCATGTAGAATCTCAAATAGTAGCAACAGTGGAGGAGTGGTCAGGGTGGTGGACTTTGGTCCTGGGGAACTGGGTTCGATTCCCACTGCAGGCACAGGCAGCTCCTTGTGACTCTGGGCAAGTCACTTAACCCTCCATTGCCCCATGTAAGCCGCACTGAGCCTGCCATGAGTGGGAAAGCGCAGGGTACAAATGTAACAAAAATAAAATAGATACTATTGGAGATTCTACATGGAATGTTGCTATTCCACTAGCAACATTCCATGTAGAAGGCCGCGCAGGCTTCTGTTTCTGTGAGTCTGACGTCCTGCACGTACGTGCAGGACGTCTGACTCACAGAAGCAGAAGCCTGCGCGGCCACATTGGTGATCTGCAAGGGCCGACTTCTACATGGAATGTTGCTAGTGGAATAGCAACATTCCATGTAGAATCTCAAATAGTAGCAACAGTTGAGGAGTGGTCAGGGTGGTGGACTTTGGTCCTGAGGAACTGAGTTCGATTCCCACTTCAGGCACAGGCAGCTCCTTGTGACTCTGAGCAAGTCACTTAACCCTCCATTGCCCCATGTAAGCCGCATTGAGCCTGCCATGAGTGGGAAAGCGCGGGGTACAAATGTAAAAAAACAAACAACTTTTTAAAATATTAATAATAAAAAACCAAAACAAGCAAGCCTCTTGGAGATGGGGAAGGGCGTTACATGGCCCTGTAATACTTTGGAAACACCTGGAAATCTATCATCATGCCAGTGTAATTACACGACACCTTCCACTGCCGCTCCTCGTTTTCTGTAACTAGTGAAGGGCAGCAGGGCTGGGTGCAGTATTCAGGGCGAAAAATGTACAGGAAAGAATACGAAGGGAAAACTAAGTTAACGCTCACTTTATTTTGTCATTCCTCCCAGACACTGAGAACACCACACTGGTCCAATCCAGCCTTACATGACATGAATCAATAGAGAAACAGAGAACTAGAAGCAACAGCCATAAACATGAAGAGTATACTGTGAAAAGGAGGCCAAAGCTTGCAAAGAAAAGGCCAGGCTTGCATGCAGTTTACAGTCCGATGAAATGCAGCTTTAGAGCCGGGCCAGCAGCAGGAGATGGGCTGTGCTGGTACCCGAAGGCAGTCCGGAGGCATCACAGTGCCTGAGCAGCTATGGGGTTCTGCTGTGTCACCCTGATCCCCCAAATCCAGTGTCTGTGCTAAAGGAACCAGCATGCAGGGAATCCTCAGATTTCATGTATTTAGAAGTAAGAAAAATCTCTCTCTTTCAATCCCGGATTCTGCTTAACACATAATTAGCTCTGAGTGTAAGGTATGATGATCACCAGTCATTCATCCCTGCTGGGATCCCTTCTTAGACCCTACTTTCTCTCTCCTGTGATTTGGAAGGGAGAATCCTTTCCTAATAAACATCTTTGCTCCTGTGTTTTGATCCCAAGAACCCTGGTTGTCTCACTACAGAGAGGACAGAAGACATTTGTTCTCTTGATAATTAGACTTTGGTCACAGACAAAAGACGTCTGACAGCCTCTAGGAAAGTAAAAGGTTTTCATATGATGAAATGGTGGATTGGTAGCACATTATTCTTGTCTAATCCTGAAGGTTTATAACTGACAAATTATGTGTAATTGACTGAGCTGTTTTTTTTTTAATTGTATATTATTATATGTTGTATGGTTATTCTTTGTTAAATTGTGTATGTATTTTTGTACTCCGCTAAGAATTGGAAAGATAGAGTGGAAATTATTATAATAAATAAATAAAAGCCGGGACCTGTCATGTAGGGACCACAACACTCCTCGGTCCCTAAGAAGGGATGATGACTGTTCTCTAATGAAGGGATCTGTATCCCTCAGTCTCCCACCCTGCAGAGGAGAGCCCAAGAGATCAGCAGCAGAGCAGGTAAGAGTAGGAAATCTGCTCCCCCCTGGCTAAAGAGGCAGAAAGGCTGGAGGAATCAGGCTGAGCCCTTCCAGTCTGCTCTGTGTGTAATGTGACGAGGGCTGGTATCATGTGACCAGAGACTCCCTGAGTAGGAGGAATCTGCTGAAACACGCCATCCAGACACAGTTAATTATTTTCAACCTTTTAAAATGCCAGATGCTAGAATCTGATAGGAAACGGCTTCTTCTGCTCAGCCCTTTCTCCCATAAAAGAGACAGTCTAGAGATTGAGGCTCATTTTCAAAGCGCACAGACTCACAAAGTTACACAGGTTGCTATGTAAGTCTATGTGCTTTGAAAATGAGCAACTAAATCAATGACATAAATCTCGGGCAGACTGGACGGTGTTAGACATACACTCTGCATGGAAAATGCTCCCCCTCCCCCCCCCCCCACACACACACCATCTCACCTACTGTCAGTTGTGGCACACAGGCTTCCTTGTACTGCCTCCACCCTGCAGCCTCCCCTCTCCTCCTCCTCCCCTAAAGCAGCACTCCTCTCTTTAACCTCCACCTCGTCCACCCTGAAGCTATGTGTTGCCTACCATGGTTTGAGCCAGTCCAACTTGCAAGAGAACTCGGAGGAATGGTTTCTTCAGTCATGTTGATAGACATTGTCTGAATTCATTAGTCCCTATAACCTGGGTGCAGTCAGGCAGCAAATTCAATATGAAGGAAGAGGGTGTGGGAGTCTGATCAGTGGCTCATGTGGAATTCTTTAATAGTGGGCATCCCAGAGCCTTCAGGGGTGGACACAGAAAAGCAGCAGATGGCAGACCTCAGGTTCTTGTAGTAAGTATCTTAAAAACTTATTTTATCTTATCTTAAAACTTCTTTTATCTTATTTTATCATCTCCACCTTAGTAATTCCCTTATCTCTTATTTGTCCTGTTTGTCTGGCCTAATTAGATTGTAAGTTCTGTCGAGCAGGGACTGTCTCTTTCATGTTCAAGTGTACAGCACTGCGTACATCTAGTAGCGCTATAGAAATGATAAGCAGGGCCGCCGAGAGGGGGGGCAGGGGGGACAAAATTCCCCGGGCTTGGGCCTCCAAGGGGGGGCCCCGCACCACAGTCCCACCCTTCCTCCGTTGTCAACCATCTGCCACTGGGCCGGGCCCCCTGCATTGAAATCACAGTGCCTCTCAGCTCCGTGTGAAAGCGCTGCAGGCAGCAGGGCAGCAGATCACATCCCTTCGGCCCTCCTTCCTTCCTTGTGTCCTGCCCTCGCGGAAGTTACGTCAGACGAGGGCAGGACACAGGGAGGGAAGGAGGCCCGAAAGGAGGCGATCTGCTGCTGCCTGCAGCACTTTCACACGGAGGGGAGAGGTGGCGGGCGGAGGGGGGAGCAGCAGCTGCCACCTCAGGGGTGGAGGGGGGAGCCGCGGGGGTGGGACCTCGGGGATGGCAGGGCGGGGCCCCGGGGGTGGCCTTGCCCCGGGCCTAGCCCAGCCTCTCGGTGGCCCTGATGATAAGTAGTAATAGTTAAAAACATGATGATGGACCCTGAATGCAAAACAAACACGGAGATAGACCAATTGCCAGTCCCAAATGAGTCTCCTTTCTTTATCACTGTGTCTGAGGCTGATTAAAGGGTTAGAGGAGCAACAGAACATTTATCTAGAAACAGACTTCAATGGCGGATAAAGGCCACCAGACCCAGTTGACTTCCTATTACAATATCATAGGCCCAAGTCCATTTCTGGCTTTCCCTTCTTCACATTGAATAGCTTCTCTCAGTTCCCATCCCAAGGCATTGTGGGGTTTGTAGTCCCACTTTGTCAACAGAAACAGCAAAACATGTAGAAGCAAGAATTAAGCAAAAGAGGACCGACCGTGAAGATGCAGGTGTTCATGAAAGCAAGAAATTGGCACTGCCATTCACACTCAGAGTACAGTGACTGGGTGTAAGACACCAAAGATGACACTCTGTCAGGGGGAAAAATTGTTCACTCGGAGTAAGTCTCCCTTTTCCCCCAAATCACTGACTTTGCAGACAGTTTCACACAATGATATCAGAAGAATACACCTGCTCAAAACCCCATCCTTCCACTTCAAATTCCTGGGGGGTCCTGGGCAATGCTCCCTCTTGAATGATTGATTGAGATTTATTAACCACCTTTATGAAGAGATTCACCCAAGGCAGTGTGGGAAGAAGAAGAAACCAGACAGCCACTTCCTTTTCACGCTCAGCCCAAGAACACACTTCCTCTCGGCTGGATTTTACTGAAGAAGGCAGACTCTGAAGAAGCTAATTCTAGGACAGCGCCGACAGATTCTGCCATTCCCAGTGCAAGGCCCTACAATTAGGTTTATCTTAAAGCTGAAAAGCTCACCTCCTACAACCGCTTCCTGCAAACACTGAGATAATATGTTATCAGCTTCCAGAACCATCTTGACAAAGGGTTTGTAACATAGCCAAGTACAAGCAAGTCAAAATGTCAGGACACTCCTAAAAGGAAGCTGATTCTCTCCCTCTCCTTCTAGCAACAGACTAAATTCCAGTATAGTTACGTTCTGGAGAGTTTCAGGCTGTCACTTTAAAGACCCCTCCACCCCACATTTTGGTGTGTGATACTACTGGCATTCACCTCATGAGACAGTATCCACTACTTCCATCTGACAAGTCAACCAGGGTCCATCATGTTGTCTCAGTCTCTATATTAATAAACAAGTATATCCTGGTGGCAGGGTGTATAGAGTCCTTCTGATACAATGTTCCACAACCACTTCTAACCCAAGAGCGCTTACGTTAAAACTATGCGAGACCCTAGCCTCTGCGTAGTAAGCAGTGTCAGATGGAGAGAAAGCCCACCAGTCTGCCTTCCACATTTGAAAATGGGAGATGGGGCAGAGTCACGCATGTACCCGTCACAATGCACCAGCTTCCTAGATACACAAGTACAAGAGAAGAGAGACGTCCCTGTGGTGTGGACAGTTAGCTCATGAAGTTTGACTGCTGGATGTGGCTGCCAGGGCTCCTCCACTGCAACTGCTCCCAGCACTCGGAGTGAGTCACATCTGATGCTCAGTGCATGCTCGCCCCACGTCACTCAGCCTGGGGATACACAGCAGCCTCAAAGCAGGAAGCGCTGGGTGGAATGGAACTGCTACGCAAAGCAGAAGCTACCTATCCACACCCTGCATGTTGCCCATTCCTTCCCACACTCCAGGACAGGCTCTATCAAGGGAGGGGGAGGCAGGTGCTCAGGAGCCTTCACACATCAGAGAGGCCCTGCTGGGTGCTAATAGCAGAAGAGAACTGAGCATTAGGTAGTGGTGAGTTCTCTATGATGGTGGCACACCAGTCTGCGATGGTCCTCTGGATGGGAAACAATGGTCAAATACACAGAATCCAGACATACTGGTCTCTATCACTGACATTTGTGCATTTCCCGGGGTCTGCGACATCTTTTATGCACAAACTCCCGCATCTTGTTTCTGAGTTCTCAGCACTGCTCCCAGCCCAGGAGGCGTGGGAGTGAATGGGTCACATAAAAAATAATTCACGTCATTCTTCAGGGGATGCTGTGAAGCACATTGGGAGAATCCTCTCTGGAGTCATTAATCAGCAGCTGTAACCAGCAAGACCTGATGCTCATTTTTCATTTCTAGGACGGGACAATCAGAGATGATAATGGTGATGAAAGAACGGGCTGCCAGGTTTCTGTCTTTGAACCTCCTGTGATGAGTTGATGAACGGAGATATGAAGCGTGGACCGGGATGGAAACGTTTCACTGAGGGGAGTTGAGTGAAGAATCAGGAGACTCCATCCTGGGACATCTGGGGGGGAACGCTTTGTAACTGTAGTATTCAACCACCTGTTTGGGCACCTCTGCGAGGACACACTTCGCCAATGCTGCGGGAGAAGCCTGGGGAAAAAGAGGACACCTTCGTATTCCAGATACGTTTCAGCAGTGCCCAGTTCATCCCATCAATCAGCCCGAAGACCAAAAGAGCTCTCGAGCTTCATCTGCAGTGGATTAACCTTTGTGCTATGAGGCATCATTATGCAGACAAGTCAATAACTTGGCGTCAACATGTAGATGCCGATTCTATAAAGGCACTTGGGTGCACCTTGGCAACATGCCCAAGCTCTACCCATGTGTCCACCCCTCACTAAGCAATTTTGATGTGTACTTTCTAGAATAGTGCTCAGCACGTACACACATAAATGCCAATTACTGATGCCTCTGACATGCAGAAGTGCCAGTCTTCTATAAACTACGAACACACTTGGCGCCAAGTTATAGAACAAGGGGCTATGGCTCATGTACAGACACTCGTCTAATGTCTCCTCCTCCAGATTAGAAGGCAACCAAATATTGGTTTTGGATTCAGCACCAAAACCAACCCAAACTCCAGATTCAAGTTTCGGCCATAAATGGTTGGCTAAAACTGAACTCCTGAACTCTCCACCACCGCCACCCTGCCTCCCCCCATCAGAGGAGGGCAGGACTTCCCTCCTGGACTGGCTGGCTATCTGACCCCAACTCCTCCACCCTCTCACCACCCGAAGGCCCTTTCCGGGCCTACCTTTAAAAGACCTGGCGGTCTAGTTGCTTCTTCTGAGCAAGAGTGATCCTCAGTTGCTCTTGTCCCCACAGGTTCCTGAGCCAGCCTCTCATGACTGCTACAGGAGGTCCTGGTGGCCATTTTGGTACTGGAAGCAGCATAAGCAGGAACAATCACTTTAAAGGGTGTTCCCAATAGAAAAACATCTTCTCCTGGTCCTTAATATTCCTTTCTTTCCAGCTACAAATGTATCCTCACTCTTTCAAGTCTTAGAAGGCAGTAAGACTATATTACTTGAACTCAGTGCCTCGTAAAACATGAGGGAGGAAAATCTTACACTTTTGAAGTCTCTAAATGGTACAAACTGCACGATGTCCCTGAGGACGGGCTCCCCTTTCGGAGAGCGAAGAATTCCATCATCCCCATCCAGGATCTGCATGTCTGTGAAATCTGCATTCCCCACCCCAACGATGATGATGGACATAGGAAGGTAAGATGCACGGACGATCGCCTCCCTGGTGTCTGCCATATCAGTGACGACCCCATCAGTCAGGATCAGCAGGATGTAATATTGCTGGAAAAGAACAGACAGAAACCAGTCAGAACCAGTCCAGCTAGTGACGAATGGCCCACCACCACTGGGAATATGGCCTCTTCTCCACCCATCCAGCTCACGACATGAGAAGACACTGTGGGGGAAGTGGAAAAAAGCACGACTTTCCCACTGCACTTTCCTTGTAATGGTGCAAACGTCTCTGCTTTAATGCTTTAATACTGTCTCACTGGAAAACCCCACTGAGCTGCTGTAACAGGTTTAATGAGACCTTGTCTTGCCGTTCAGCAACCATAGTAATATAATGAAGCAGTTCTAGGCAGAAAAGGAGCCTTATAATCAGGAGCGTAGCCAGACTTCGGCGGGAGGGGGGTCCAGAGCCCGAGGTGAGGAGGCACATTTTAGCCCCCCCTGGTGCCGCCGACCCCCCCCTGCCATTTTTTACCTCCCCGCCGCCACCACCATCTTTGACCTCCCCCCAGCGCCAACCCTTTCGACCCCCTCTTCCCCCCGCCGCCGCCAACCCTCCCCCGCCGTCGGGTACCTTTGCTGGCAGGGCTCCCCAACCCCCGCCAGCCAAAGTCCTCTTCTCTGGCGTGGCCACTTTATGATCTGCAAGGGCAGGCTTCTGTTTCTGTGAGTCTGACATCCTGCACGTACGTCAGACTCACAGAAACAGAAGCCTGCCCTTGCAGATCAGCAACGCGGGTCGCACCGGAGAAGAGGACTTCGGCTGGCGGGGGTTGGGGACCCCCGCCAGCAAAGGTACCCGACGACGGCGGTGGGGGAGGGTTGGCGGCGGGAGGGGCCAGGGCCAAATCTACGGGGCCCATGCCCCCGTGGCCCCACGTAGCTACGCTCCTGCTTATAATGAGGGGCAGGTACATACGGAAGCCTCCTTCGTCTGCTCCTCTTCGGCTGCCAGTCTTGCCACCTTGGATATGATGGGTGCCACATTCGTCGGGCCATACAGTTGAATCTTTGGCAAACAGTTCTGGTAGCACTCCACAATGCCCTGGATTCCTGGTGAGAAGCCAATAACAAAACAGTAAAACTAAGGAACTGATTGTAACCCTAACTTCAATTGGAATGTAGTCTCGACAAATTTAAAAACAGAATTAGACAGTCCTTTGCCAAGATGCTAATTATGATACTGGCTGAGTCAGGGCATATATGTACCAGGGGCGTAGCTTGGTGGGGGCATGGGCCCCCACAGATTTAGCCCTGGCCCCCTCTACTTTTGACTCCCCCCCTGCTGCCGACCCTCCCCCACCACTTTCGATCCCCCCTCCCGCTGCCGCCGCCACCAGGTACCTTTGCTGGCGTGGGTCCCCATCCCCCGCCAGCCGAAGTCTTCTTCAGCGCCGATCTCTGGCGCCTTCACTGATCTGTTTCTGTGAGTTGTGAATCCTGACATCCTGCGTACACGTAACGTGCAGGATGTGCATGCAGGATGTCAGGAGTCAGGACTCACAGAAACAGATCAGCGAAGGCGCCGGAGACCGGTGGTGAAGAAGACTTCGAGTAGCGGGGGTTGGGGACCCCGGTCAGGAAAGGTACCTGGTGGCGGTGGCGGCGGTGGGGGGGGGTCAAAAGTGACGGGGGGTTGGCGGCTGGGGTAGGCGGGCTAAACTGTGCCCCTCACCTCGGGCTCTGGACCCCCCTCCCGCCGAGGTCTGGCTACGCCCCTGATATGTACCTTCTGCTGTGACCCTGCTCTCCTTCCCTGTCACATCCTCTGACTTAATCTGTCTCCTCGCCTTCCTTTTATTCTTCCTTCCTATTGAAATTGTACTTCCTTTCATTGCCTTATCCCTTATAATAATTTGTACCTCAGGGTTCTATGGCTGGCTGGCTGGGTTCGTAACATCTTGTTGACGTCAGCTCGCCTCCATCGTTCCCTTCCCTCTCACTGTCCCACCCTCGTGTAGAGACAAAATGACGTCAAAGGAGGGCGGGACACTGAGAGGGAAGGCAAGGGAACGCTGGAGGCGACGCGAGCCCAGCCTGCCTACCGCAGCTCCAACCTGGATTTCGCTGGGGACAGAAGGCCGGGGGAGAGCCGCTGAGTGGCAGTGCATCCTTCCGCGGCGGGTCTGGGGTGAAACACCAGAGGCTGACTGTCCTCTTGATTGCAGCATGGCCAGGCCATGCTCCAGACCCCAGAAACCAGGAGGAGACCCAAGGGAACGGGCTAGGCGCGTCGCCAAAGTGGGAGTCCTTCCCAGCAGTGCTGGCAAGCAGACATGAATGCTGTGGGCGGCCCCCCCAACCACTGACCACATGGTTAGACAAGGCCACAGTGCTGTGGGAAGCACAGAAAAGGCAAGAATTGTGGGACACGAAGGGGAGGGGAGGGAAGAATCGCTGGACATGGAGGGGATGGCAGGGGAGAGAGGAAAAATCGCTTAAATGAGAGTCTTCCTAGGGCCCATTTCATTTTTTACGAAATGGGCTTAGTTCCACTAGTTGTATTATAAATTTGTGAACTGCCTAGATCAGTGATGGCAAACCTATGGCACGCGTGCCAGAGAGGGCACGCAGAGCCCCCTCCCTTGGCACGTGCGCCGTCGCCATCGCTGGTCCGCCCACTCTCCCTCCCAGTTCGGCGGCTTCAGCCTTCCTCCCACCCTCCCTCCAACCCAACGAGCAACAGCCTGCCCGCCCGTCCTCCCTCCCTCCTTCCCTCCCTCCCAGCACCAGGAACCCCCCCCCCCCTCCTAAAATTTAAAAAGCGTACCTCCTCAGTCGGGGTTAAGGCGGCGTGCGTCGGCAGCGAAGCGCCTGTGCTTCGCTCTACGCGCCTTCGGCCTTCCGGCGGGACCAGAGCTTGAGAGACAGGGAAGGCCGAAGGCGCGTCGAGCGAAGCACAGGCGCTTTGCTGCCGACGCACGCCGCCTTAACCCCAACTGAGGAGGTACGCTTTTTAAATTTTAGGAGGAGGGGGGTTCCTGGTGCTGGGAGGGAGGACGGACGGGCGGGCAGCCTGATGCTCGTTGAGTTGGAGGGAGGGCGGGAGGCCGGCCTGGTGCTGTCTGTGTGCTGCTGGGTGGGAGGGAAGCCTGATGGTGGGTGCTGGGTGGGAGGGAGGCAGGGCAGCGGGGAGAGGAGGGCTGCTGGACATTTGTGGCTGGAGGGGAGAGGATGGTTGCTGGACATGGATGGAGGGCAAGAAATGAAGAAGAAAGAAGGAAAGTAAAGAAATCAATGGAAAGGAAGCCCTGGAAACGGAGTTAAGAGAACAGATAGAGAGCAGCAGAATCAGCGACTAGAACCAATATGGATAGAAAAACAAAATCACCAGACAACAAAGGTAGGAAAAATCATTTCATTTTCGTGTTTGGAATATGTCGAATTTGAGAATTTACATCTGCTGTCTTATTTTGCACTGGGTATACTGGAGCTGTAACAACTTACAGAAATGATTTATAATGAAAGAAAATCATGTTATTTTTTTCTCCTATACTAGTATAATATTTTCAATGATGTCTGTTTATATGCGCCATGGCTGGTGTAGGGGGTGTGGCTATCATAGGGGTGGAGTCATATGTGGTGACCCCGCCCATAATGAGTACCGGCACTTTGCGATAAATAATTCGGTTTTGGGTTGCTGTTTGGGCACTCGGTCTCTAAAAGGTTCGCCATCACTGGCCTAGATGGTTTCCACTGTTGGTGTGGTATATTAAATAAATAAAACCAAACTTGAAACTAGTAGCAAACAGACAGTTGGCAGGAAAAAGCTCTACCGAGGTCATTATGGCCGAGCACTGGGACCTGATGAACGGGGCACGACGGAGACAGAGAGGGTATGAGCATTGGATGATCAGCTCATAAGGTCATAGACTCTGGTAATAATAAAACGACCCCGGTAAAGATCGGACCCCAGCCTGTTCCACACTGGTGGTCTCACTGTATAAAGCCCAGCGACGACAGTGGCACATCTTGGGTGGGGTCACACACAAGCCGCTACTATTTCTGTGCTTAACTTCTCCAAGGTTTTATTTCCAGTAAAAATAAATTAACGTCCTAGCATTACTCAATTATAATAAATATTCAGATTTTTAAATGAAAGATAAAGTCATGATAATCTTTAAACCACTGTATAAAAAACAGTATAAAAAGTAGAAGTATAAAAAAAGCTAATCTTTTTCCCTCCCCCTTCCTTATCACTCATATTCCCCCCACCCTTTCCCCATGTAGTTCCTGCAGGTACATTAAACCCCCACACCCAGCAACTGGTGCCTTCCCTTTGTCCTCACCTTCACATTCATCATCGTCCGGGTTAAAATTAATCGCAAAGTCATGGGACACCTAAATGGACATTAAGATATACATTAACCCAAAGAAACTGAGAAAGGCAGTGACAATCATTAGAGACATCCAGATACCGAGACTGCTTCCAAGGACATTAAGAGGCATTACAGGCCTTTGAAGGGACCCTGTGTGTTTGCCCGCTGTTATCTGAGGAAGACCCACACCATGACAGTAAATTTTACCAGTTTACCCAAAGCGGGGCTGGGGAGCAGTGGCGTACCTAGCTTGCTTGCCACCCAGGTTCGGTTGCTTCTGCATTCCCCCCCCCTCCCCCCGAGGTGCATCACCCTCACCACTCTTCTTCCTAGAAAGGGGGCTGTTGGCTCTGCCAGTCCCCTGCCCCAGAACAGGAAGTAACATCAAAGGAAGCAGGGGACCGGCGGAGCCAACAACTGTGTGACTGCTCCGTGCACCCCCTTGCTGCCTGCACCCAGGGCGGACCATCCCCATTGCCCCGCCCTTGGGACACTATTGGCTGGGGGAGCTGCTCAAAAAGTGTCAGTGTATAAACCTGATGCCAGAGACTAATCGCTGCAAAGGAATCAGCCAGTTTATGTCACACTTTGAACTGGGGATCCTCTACAGCAGTGCTTCCCACCCCTTACCAAGAAGCACACCAGGATTACCACAATGAATATGCATGAAGTAGATTTGCATATATTGGAAGCCAAGTATGCGCAAATCTCTCTCGTGCATATCCATTGTGATAATCCTGAAAAGCTGATGGGCTAGGTGTGCCTCCCGGAGAGGGATTTAAAGCATTGCTGTGCTGAGTGGGTCCTCAGGAGTCTTTGGGGGGGTCACAGCACTTGGGCCCCGATGCTCAGAAGCAAAGCCATTAGCACCGGACTTTTGCTCAGAAGCAAAGCCATTAGCCGTGTTTGCTGGCGCACAGTGCACAGAAGCCCCCACTGCTGGAAATACCGGGCTCGCCCCAGACTAGCGCAAATAGCATGCTAATGCGATTGAAATTAGGTCTTTTTCTATTCCCTGCAAAATTCAGAGAAGAGGGATGCCCATACCACAGAAAACCTAATTCCAGCTCCCAGCTGGCATTAGGGTTTCTGAAGAGAGGATCCGAGCTCCGATTGGACAAACGTACTGCTCTGGGGCTTGGGAGGAGGCTCAGGAACTCAGGACGGAGGAGTGGTGGTGGTGGCAGCTGTAGCGGCTGCGGTGGGGAGGTGGTTTGCTCAGCCTGGCTCCGAAAGTCTGCCCGGAAGAAAATCTACGTCCTGCCTGTGTGGCTGCAGCAGTGGCGGTGTCAGAAACGGAAAATATGCATGCTTCTCCGCTGGCAGGGGTGGAAGAGCGCATGCGCCAGGCACCATCCTCCTCCTTTACTTCCTAATGCTAATAATGCGCATATCATTTGCATGTCATTAGTGTCAAGCATTAGGAAGTAATTCCTCAGTGCTGTTGTGGTAGTATTTAAAACAGCGCCGGCGGCCGCTGGAGTTTTGAGCATCTGCCAATCAATGACTCATCTCAGGAAATCAATAAATGAGTTTACAGTGGAAGCCCTGAAGCCAGAATCCGATGATACTGTAAAGGATCCACCAGGCTCCCCCCCAAGCTGCAAACAGCCTGAGGGAATGCAGATCTCCACATGGCAGGCTGAGGACCACCTAGCAAAGCTGAGTCTTTAACTCCAGTCTCCCATGACAAAACATCTATGGGCTTGCAATACTGAGAACAAATACTTTGGATTCTATTAAACTCTGGAGCTCTATCATCTTAAGACCATTATTTTAAGATTGAAGGATGAAAGCATCTGTCAATAATGCTATGGAAAGCTTCGCTAGACTATATCCTATAGACTATATGATGGGAAGCAGCGGCAATCTTTCTGAGTTCTCTGACGTAGGTTTACCTTGGACGGTGCTGCCAGAAAACGAGAACCTGCCCCATCCCAACCCCTAGTTCAGTTCCTTCTGCAACCTTGCAGAGCTTGGCACAGCCTGGGACACTCATCACTCACCTCATACTTGGGAGGAATCCTGGCACCGAATCCTAAAGCTGAGAATTTCTTATCACTAGGGGGAAAAAATTACAAATCTTATGTTACCAGAAAGTCCACGGATCTTCAAAGCAAACAGACTCCAAACCAGTGAAGCCCCCAAGAGCGCAATTCTTGGTTCGAATCTTGTAAGTGATCATAAACACTCAAGCTACCACAAACACTCAACATGGACTGAGGTCATGTGATCACAGATGGTTTCCAATATTGCTGTGTGATATGTGCCCTGGCCTCTTACCATCAATCCCTTGTATACACCCCAGTGACAGTATGATATGTGCCCTGGCATCCTACCATCAATCCCTTGTATACGTCCCAGTGACGGTATGATATGTGCCCTGGCATCCTACCATCAATCCCTTGTATACGTCCCAGTGACGGTATGATATGTGCCCTGGCATCCTACCATCAATCCCTTGTATACACCCCAGTGACGATATGATACGTGCCCTGGCATCCTACCATCAATCCCTTGTATATACCCCAGTGACGGTATGATATGTGCCCTGGCATCCTACCATCAATCCCTTGTATACGTCCCAGTGACGGTATGATATGTGCCCTGGCATCCTACCATCAATCCCTTGTATACGTCCCAGTGACGGTATGATATGTGCCCTGGCATCCTACCATCAATCCCTTGTATACACCCCAGTGATGATATGATACGTGTCCTGGCATCCTACCATCAATCCCTTGTATACACCCCAGTGACGGTATGATATGTGCCCTGGCATCCTACCATCAATCCCTTGTATACACCCCAGTGATGATATGATACGTGTCCTGGCATCCTACCATCAATCCCTTGTATACGTCCCAGTGATGGTATGATATGTGCCCTGGCATCCTACCATCAATCCGTTGTATATACCCCAGTGACGGTATGATATGTGCCCTGGCATCCTACCATCAATCCCTTGTATATACCCCAGTGACGGTATCATATGTGCCCTGGCATACTACACTACCTAGTACATAATCCCAGTACCTCCCTCATTTGCTGCAACTTGTTAGTTAAAATGTGAGTAAAAAGCAGTTCTTTATATGTTAAGCCTTCTAATTTTGCTTCATTTTTTCTGATTTTATGCTAGTTTCCAAAAATATAACAAATCACAAAAAGCAGAGCACACAAATCTCATCCTCTGTCAAGTACTTTTTTTCCTTTGTCCTTAAACATCCAGCAACAAAAAGAATTTCACTTAATTGCACTTATTGAAAGGATCATGCCATCACATTCGTATTTTAATCCTTGTAATTTGCTTTGCTGGATGTTTTAGGACAAAGGAGATAATGACTTGGAGAGATCAAAGCTACTGCTTTCTCTCCCGGGAGTGACAAAAGATGCCAACTGCACTGTAAAGAGAAACCTGAAAATGATGTTGAGCTGAGGACTACAAGCTTGTGGGCAGGAGAACGTGCTGGAGATGGGATGTTACTGAGGAGAGAACTACAGTGTGAAAATTTGGCTGTGCAGCAGAGTAAGTGGCTGAGACATGGAAAGCACAAGTGAGGGTTGGGGAGAGAACAGTAACCTGCAGGTGAGGGTTAGTGAGAGGTGCGTAACCTGCAGGTGAAGGTTGGGGAGAGAAATGTAACTTGGAGGTGAGGGTTGAGGACAGGAGTGTTACCTGCAGGTGAGGGTTAGAGAGAGGAGCGTAACCAGCAGGTGAGGGTTGATATGAGAGTGTGCTGGTGACAAGTAGAATTACCATATGTCCGGATTTACCCAGACATGTCCTCTTTTGCCAATCTGCCCGTTTGTCTGGATTTCTGGACAAACAGGCAGGCTGGTGTGCGGGCCGTCGCCCACCAGCCTGCCCGTTTGTCCAGAAATCCGGACAAACGGGCAGATTGCTAGCCTCCCCTCCCCTTAGTTACTACTGCCCTGGTGGTCTAGTGACCTCATCCGCCTTCGGGGCAGGAAAGAGCCCCCCTCTTTCCTGCCCGGAGCGCTGCCCTGCATGCATCCTCCCTGTTGGTGATCTCGGCGCTGAGTCAAAATGGCCACCGAGAGTTGAAGTGACCTCGCGAGACTTCAACTCTCGGCGGCCATTTTGAATCACCGCCGAGATCACCAACAGGAAGGATGCATGCAGGCCAGCTCTCCGGACAGGAAAGAGGGGGCTCTTTCCTGCCCCGAAGAGGTCAATAGACCACCAGGGCAGTAGTAAGGTAAGGGGAAGGGGGTGACGGGGTGTGTGAAAGGGGGGAGGGGAAAATGTGGCAGGGGGCGGAGCTGGTGTGTGGTGGGGGCGGGGCATGTGTCCTCCTTTTGGGGGGACAAAATATGGTAACCCTAGTGACAAGAGTGCAGCATATGGGTACGAGCTGGGGAGAAGGGTGTAACACAGAGAAGAGATGTGAGGATGGGGTAGATGGCCAGACACCATGCAATATTCTGACTTATTTTGTGATGAAAACATTTAGGGGTTGATATTCAAAATGGTTTAACCAGGCAGGAGAGTATCCTGTCTGGTTAAACCTTGCTGGGCCGGCCATTTACCGATATTCAATGGCCCTAAACCGGGCAGTGCCCCTGAATATTACCATAGTGAAATTGGCCAATTGAGGGGTGGTCCAGGGGTGGAGTTGTAGCAATCCTGAAAGTTATGCACAAACGCGCACACATGAGAGGAGAGGAGAAAGAGAGGCAGTGAAAGGCGGGAGGTGTTCAGGAAGTACCTGTCATAGTCCTGGCAGATCTCACCCACCGCCACTAAGGCCTTCAGATACTCATTTGGCTGGTACGGGTTGATGTAGTGGAGAGAGCAGCTGTTTCGGGGGTCTCCATTGGAGGCCGTGAAGTCAACGGCAACCTAGAAGAGGTAAGCAGAGTGTTCAGAAGCTGCCGTGGAACAGGATTCATGAGAGAGGATGGGATACCGGATACCTCGCTCGGGGTCTGCTTACATATACGTAGCGCTTCTGATTCTAGCTGTTCATAGTTTGGGATTTTAGCAGCTTATTTTTTCAGGCAATTAAGGTACTTTTATCAGTGTGCTCATACTGCACAAAAGGTTTCAGTAGCTTTTCAGGTGGATTCCATTGAATGACTCAAAACAAATTTCCAGTGCCAACCTCCTTCTCCAAACTCAACAATGTCAATCCACCCTCCTCCCCCCCTTCTTCCATCCTCAGCAACAGTATTAAAACTGTAAACCATTCTGTTTTGCACCAGCAATAAGAAACGGTATATAAAATGAATAAATGATATGTGATTCCCCATACTCCCAGCCCCACTCCCCACAGCCCTCTGCACCCACTCCTCCCTTCTCCCAGCAGTGATACCCCCCCCCCCCTTCAACCCCAGTCCCACTGCTTTCTGCTGCTTTGCTGACCCCAAAGGAGCCCTTTATACACCAGAAATTGTCGGGTCTCCCATTTCAAAGCCTTTCTAGCAGTGGCGTAGCCAAGGGTGGGCCCAGGCCCACCAGTAGCAGCACATCTATGAACTGTCTGGCAGGGATTCCCAAGCCCCACCAGCCAAAAATTCCTGTCATTCCTGCATACCAGCCTTCCCTCTGATGTATTCCCGCCTATGTGGAAACAGGAAGTTGCATCAGAGGGAAGGCTGTGGAGCCAACATGAGCAGTGTGCATTATTTGCTGCTTGCTGCCAGTGAAAATCTGCTATTTAAAAGGTATGGGGGGAGGGGAACGTTTGAGAGACCATATGGCATGCAGGTGAGAGAGGGAGAGATCAAATCACTTGTGGGACAGGGCGGAGTTCTTCTGCCCACCCATCTTGGGCCCAGGCCCACCCAAAATTGGGTGTCTGGCTACGCCCCAGCTTTCTAGTACCAGCAGCAAAGCCAGCAAAGTAGCGGGAGTAAAAGCACCAGGCTCCCTCCCCCGCCACCACCAACAGACACTGCCGCAATAGTCAGCTCTGATGGCAGCTGCCAGACGACATCATCAGAGCACCAAGGAACAGGTGATTTTTCAGTTATAACTAAAAATCCTCAATTCCTCTTCGGGGGTATATTACCAGGGTTTTTTGGTTACAACTTGTGACGAAACTGGGGATTTATGTCTGTAACTTCTTATGTGAATGTAAGGCATAATTGTTCCCTAGTGCATTTCCCTTGTTTAGCCAGCAGACGGTGACTGTCTTTTTTTTTGTAAAGCTGTTACAGAAGTGACCGTTTTTTCCCGCCTGAGCTGTAAGGTAATCTTTAGTCTCAGTATGGGAGCACAGAGGTAAATATCTCTGTCCTGAGAACCTGTTCAAGGCTTGTGAGCAGTTAATTTCCTGAGGCTTCCCAGGTGCTACCCAGGTAGTGACAAAGTGTTTCGACAGTTTTAATATTAATTCTTATTCAGTTACCTGTTGATCCTTATTCAGTTACATGTTATTGCCTGTTACTTTTCCATCCGTTTTATATGGTTCACTGTTCTAATTCTGTGACAATAAACCTTGTTAGTTTATTAGCTCTGTTGTCCTGGACTGACTAAGAATCCTGGTGGTTTGTGTGTTAGGTCTGTGGGTGCTTTCTGGGAACTGTGGGACCCTTAAGAGTGTGGCCCCAGTAACCTAAAAATCACTGGGGAATAACCTGAGAGTGGGAGACTTGCCCAGAGGCAAGTGAGACCCAGTCTGTGGGAGCAGGGTGCTAGTGTAGAGCACAAGCGACAGGTGCAGGTGGACCTGAGCAGTGCTGGGGACAGACCCTCCAGGTGGCCTCAAGGTTAGCCCCAGGTGGGTGCCAGGTGTTCCGTGACAGTAGCTGAAGGTGAGTTACATTCAGGCACTGCGGGCATTTCCCGGCAATGGCGAGTTAAGTGACGTACCCAAGATCACAAGGAGTAGCAGTAGCATTTGAACTGGGCTTCTTTTCCCCTGGTCAAGCACTGTGCTATTCCTGCAGTCTGCAATTCCAATATCACTCAGCCCACAGAATAGAGCTGAGCAGTGCTAAATCCCTTTTACAGGCTCTGCGAAGGAACTAGCCACCTAAGCTTGGACCTGTCCCCTCAGCTAGATCTCCCTCACCCCCTGGGGATGATAAGTGGCTCACTTCACTAAGGGGCAGCTCTAAAACCAGGTGCATTCAGATAGGGTCCCGAATTGTTTATTTATCTATTCCTTTATGAAGAAATTACAGCAGGAGTTTAACATAAAACTTACAATTTTGTTAACAGCATAACAATAGTAAAATAACCAAGAATAAACATAAATATAATAAATGAGGTAAACTTGAAAACAGTAAATTGAAACCTAATAGTAGAACTGCGGTAGGATTGAGTGTTCCTGTGCTTTGAAAAGCTGGGACTCTGCAGTACGACTGAGTGTTCTTGCATCATGGAAAGCTGGGACTCTGCAGTAGGACTGAGTGTTTCTGTGTCATGGAAAGCTAGGACTGAGCGTTCCTATGCCACAGAAAACTGGGACTGCGGTAGGATTGAGTGTTCCTGTGCTTTGAAAAGCTGGGACTCTGCAGTACGACTGAGTGTTCTTGCATCATGGAAAGCTGGGACTCTGCAGTAGGACTGAGTGTTTCTGTGTCATGGAAAGCTAGGACTGAGTGTTCCTATGCCACAGAAAACTGGGACTGCGGTAGGATTGAGTGTTCCTGTGCTTTGAAAAGCTAGGACTCTGTAGTAGGATTGAGTGCTCTTATGCACGAAGCTGTTACTTACAGTAAAGTGGATCTGGCAGCCTCCCATAATATAATCCAGAAAGGAGTACATTCTGTGAATCTGAACACAAACCAGGCATTAGAGGTTATACTAGATCACCAGGAAATGAACCCCTAAACTCCCATCATGGGCAAGGTGTGAGCAAAGGAAGCGACTTCCTCTGAACAGGGAGCCCACCCACCGTTCCAATACTCTGCATAGAGGTACCCTATTCGTAATGGAAATGCCAGGGCAGAAGAGGTGGGGGCTGGAGCTTGCACCCTTCTTTAAACATTGGTGAGGGTGGGGTATGGAAAGGGTCCATTCTTAACCTACATTTTCTCTCCTCAGCAGCACAGGCAGCTCAGCGAGACTTTAAGGCGACAGTGCTGGAGTATTCAAGACATCCTGTGCCCATGCCACACAGCTCAACACCCAAGGGTGGCCCAGGCAGTCTCAGCAGACCTGCAGAGCTCAGTAGCGCAGGATTCACAGATGGAGACAGCCAAAATTCCTGCAACAGCGTTTGACACCTGTGGGTGACCTGAAGCAGTGCTGAGCGCATGGATAGACAGAAGGTCATTTGATAATAGGGCACCTGGCTTAAGAGAGAAAGTAGCCTGCTAATTTACTAGCATGAGTGGCAGACATTGTACCTCCTTCACAATTACACCTGCTCTCTGTGTCTTTAAGGACATGCATAAATTACCATATTTTATCATCTGTGTATGCACACTGAACTTTGTCCAGCAGCCACCCAAACTCCGCCCATGTACATGCCTACATCACGTTATTGGGCAGACTTTTACATAAGAACATAAGAATAGCCCTGCTGGCTCAGACCCATGGTCCATCTAGCCCAGTATCCTGCTTCCAACAGTGGCCAATCCAGTACCTGGCAGAAACCCGGTCAGTATTTTACGAGCGGCCAAGTACACATGAACATGGCTTTATAACATTACCCCAAAATGTCACTCACAGAACGAATTTATCACTGATACCTTCAAGTCTGATAAAATAACCACTCCAGAGTTCCTGTAATTCCTTTTCTTGGCTTTATACTTCGGATTTATACAGTCCCACTGCACCTGGGGGGAAAGAAAAGTTCAAGTGAGCCCAGGAGGCCTACAGAAATCTGGCAGGGCTCTGCCTCCAGCTGCATGAATGTGTATCACCAGGCTTCATCAGCAGACCTCAAGGGACCCCTCCTCAGCTATCTACACACAGTCTATGGACCCTTTCTCAGCCATCTACATGCACACAGACAAGCTACAGACCCCTCCTCAACAATCTACACACACACAAGCTACAGACCTCTCCTCAGCAATCTACACACACACAAGCTACAGACCCCCTCCTCAGTAATCTACACACACACAAGCTACAGACCCCTCCTCAGCAATCTACACACACACAAGCTACAGACCCCCTCCTCAGTAATCTACATACAGCCTACAGACCCCCTCCTCAGCCATCTAAACACACACACAAGCTACAGACCCCTCCTCAGCAATCTACATACAGCCTACAGACCCCTTCTTAGCCATCTATACACACACACAAGCTACAGACCCCTCCTCAGGAATCCACACACATACAAGCTACAGACCCCTCCTCAACAATCTACACACAGCCTACACACTCTTCCTCAGCAATCTATATGCATACAACCGTCAGACCCCTCCTCAGCAATCTACACACATTCAAGCTACAGACCCCCTCCTCAGTAATCTACACACACACAAGCTACAGACCCCTCCTCAGCAATCTACACACACACAAGCTACAGACCCCCTCCTCAGTAATCTACACACACACAAGCTACAGACCCCTCCTCAGCCATCTAAATACACACACAAGCTACAGACCCCTCCTCAGCAATCTACATACAGCCTACAGACCCCCTCCTCAGCCATCTAAACACACACACAAGCTACAGACCCCTCCTCAGCAATCTACATACAGCCTACAGACCCCTTCTTAGCCATCTATACACACACACAAGCTACAGACCCCTCCTCAGGAATCCACACACATACAAGCTACAGACCCCTCCTCAACAATCTACACACAGCCTACACACTCTTCCTCAGCAATCTATATGCATACAACCGTCAGACCCCTCCTCAGCAATCTACACACATTCAAGCTACAGACCCCCTCCTCAGCAATCTACACTCACACAGTGAACAGACCCCCTCCCCTACAGCATACAAAGGGGCATTTTTATATTCAGCCAACATTTAGAATCACATATCCTGTAACCTTTTCCTCTCCTATTTAGGCATTTCAAAGAGGAGGCAGGCCAAGTGATCAGCCCTACAAGTGAGGAGGAATCCTGACAGAAGAGAGTTACTTCCAGCTGTAGCTCTGACTGTGTAACTTCAGGCCAGTGCACACAGAGCGGGGTGACAGCACCTGTGTGCACTGCTCTTTGAATTACACGCGTGTACGCTTTCATGCTGTCAAATGATGACCATAAGCTGCAGGTGGCTGTGCACACACTTTCTGAAACTGAAGTGTACAAATCTAGGGGGTGATTCTATAACTCTAAAGGAGCAGCAGGTGCCTTCTTTCCTTTCTAGAATAATCTAAGCACGTATGAGATAGATGTGAGCTGGTTTAATTGTGTGTCTCAGTGCCGGAGATATGTGCATGACATACGACGTTACATAAGCACCGCCATACTGGGAAAAGACCAAGGATCCATCAAGCCCAGCATCCTGTCTCTGACAGTGGCCAATCCAGGCTTCAGGAACCCAAAGTTACATGCATCCGTGTGAGCCCCGCCCATTTGCTCACCTGTAAACTTCATGCTATGTCGCAAACGTGTATTCACCCAGCTTAGGTGGAATTTGGGCTTATATAATTGTCGCATAACTGCGAGTGTGTTTTTTATGGACCTGCATCGATAGTTTCCAGCCTCAACCCCATGATGCCTCCTCTTCCTCTCTGTGGCCAAAATCATGTGCAGATGTGAGGCAGGTTAACTCTATTTATGCTTGTGTAAATGCTGTCTAAGCCTTTGAAAATATCCCTCTATCTCCCTGTGCCTCAGTTTGTTCACTTGTCATTGGCTGATAATGTCATTTGCTCTGCTCATCTTCGTGCTGTCTTGGAGACAGTAGCTACCTTGTTCTTTTCAGTCACAACAGTGGCGTAGGAAGGGGGGGCGGTGGGGCGGTTCGCTCCGGGTGCACGCCACTGGGGGGGTGTCGGCTCGCTGGTTCCCTGTTCTTTCTGCCCCGGAACAGGTTACTTCCTGTTCCGGGGCAGAAAAAGCAGGGAAGCAGCAGAGCCGACGCAGCTCCCAGTGATGTGCACTGGGGGCGGATCGGCCCTCCCGCCTGCCCCCCGCTGCAAGGTAAGGGTGCGTTTCGGGGAGGGGAGGGTGCGCTCTGGAGGGGGGTGCGCCATGCCTGTGCTGCACCCAGGGGGGTGCACAGCGGCGACCCGCCCCGGGTGTCAGGCACCCTCGCTACGGCACTGAGTCACAAACCTTGTTGCCTCCCTTTGCTCTCTGCATTTCTTCAAATGTTGCATAAAATTCTCCAATGAAGTCATGTTTTCCTCGGGAGTCGTAGTCCCAGACCAAGCACTGCAGGGAGAGAAACCCAGAACTAAAGTGAATGTGAGCACACAGGAAGACTGGAGGAAGAAAAGCCAACATCCTCCCCGTCCTTGCTCCTTGTGAAAGGACCTTCTAAACCAGGGTTGCCCAAGCTTGGATCTCGAGGGCCGAAATCCAGTCGGGTTTTTCAGGATTCCCCCAATGAATATGCATGAGATCTATTTACATGCACTGCCTCTATTGTATGCAGATAGATCTCATGAATATTCAACGGGGAAATCCTGAAAACCCAACTCAGAGAGGGCCAAGGTTGGACCCCCCCTGTTCTAAACAGACTGTGAAATTGTTTTTACATGTCATGCAAGATAACCTCCTGTCTATATTTTACTTCCTTCCTTCTGACTCAGTTTTCCTCCATTTTAGACATAATTATATTATTCCTAAACCCTGTTTACAATCTAGGTAGAATGTGAAACAAATGGGGAAAATATGTAGAACAAAGCTCAAGGAATTCCTATTTCCGTGTGTGTGTGTGTTTGTCTTTGTGTTTGTGTTTGTGAGACCGGAGTGAAAGGAAAGGAAGGGGCAGTTCTGTGGACCTGGAAAGAATGATAAATGAAATCTAGTGTCATATTATCTTTAACCATTAGATGTCACTGTCAACAGATTTCAAAGGATCGATTTTACAATTTAACCATAGGGTGCCACTGTTCTAAGCCAACAGTACTTCACCACTAGATGGCAGTACACATAGCAAGCAGTGCCAGAACCGGTGGTTGGGAGGCGGGGCTGGTGGTTGGGAGGCAAGGATAGAGCTGGGCAGACTTATACGGTCTGTGCCAGAGCCAGTGGTTGGGAGGCGGGGCTGGTGGTTGGGAGGCGGGGATAGTGCTGGGCAGACTTATACGGTCTGTGCCCTGAAGAGCACAGGTACAAATCAAAGTAGGGTATACACAAAAAGTAGCACATATGAGTTATCTTGTTGGGCAGACTGGATGGACCGTGCAGGTCTTTTTCTGCCGTCATCTACTATGTTACTATGTATAGCAAGCAGTAGCAAACTACATGGTTCAGTCTCTAGCTGTTGTCGTGCATAACAACTAAGAAGAAAGCAAAACAATTTAGTCACTAAGTTTCACAGCATCAATATCAACACATATATACCACCGCCCTCCACAAACGGGTCCGGTGCGGTTTATATCATCAAATAAGCAGAACAAAGAGTCACCCTGAGGCGGGACAAGATGGCGTCCTAGAGAGAAGACTGTTTTGACGCTCCTCTTGAATTGCTTCGAAAATGCCTAAGAAGAAATTGCGGGAGAGTTTGCCCTGTGGCTTCAGTGGCTTCTAATTCAATGCCCAGACTTGTTCCAAGTACACTCGAGGATTTTGCAGTGTTGACACCTACTGGGGATCCGCTGCGAGTTCAGAAGGCAGGAGCGTCTACCTCCTTACTCCTGGATATCAGCATATCACTGTCCCCTGATGATCAAAATCTGCTGATGGATCGAGCTGGACTGAGGGAGAGGGCCACCAAAGGAATCTCATTGAGCCCAGAGGCAGTCCTTCCATCGATCTGCCAGCCAGCAGCTGAGGCTCCTGCGGGAACCACCGTGCAGGAATGCGATGGTTCGAAGAAAGCAGGAAGCTCTTCCATCGTACCAGAATTACAACTACAAGCAATTCCAATTGAAGAAGGGATTGAATCTCTTTCTAGAGCACCTGAAGCCAGAACCAGTTTAGCAGTGTCATTGTCATCAATAAGACCAGCTGTGTATGCTTTAGAGAAGATCTGGAATATTATTGTGGCATTAGGAAAACCACTAACAGCTCTTCTGACCATGCTAAATTAACAACTTTGGAACACAGGGTGGATTGATAAGAATCCTAACTATCTGTGGTATAGAACACTGTCCAAACTTTGGTTACTAAGACTAAATCTATGTCTGCCCTTACAACCTCCTTAGTTAAAGGTATGACAACTGTGGATTTAAAATTAGAAAATTTAGAGAATATAGTTCGTATGGGGAATTTGCATTTGATTATTTTTTCCTCAGACTCTATTTATTTATTTGTTGTATTTGTATCCCACATTTTCCCACCAATTTGCAGGCTCAATGTGGTTTACATTATGCCGTAATGGCGATCGCCATTTCCGGATAGAGAAATACAAGTGGTATTGCATTAAGGTGCATAAATGGTAAAGTTGAATACACAGTGGTATTGCATTGAAGTTCCTAAGTGATAAAGTGAATTATAGAGTAAGTTAGACAATCAACTGTAGAAAGTTCATTTCCGGTATGTGAAATAAAGTGGTAGTGCGTATTGCATAACTTTCATTAGTAGCACGTAGGTTATCAGTTTAGTGTGGAGATTTCGGTTTTGTCTAGTTCATGTAGAGTCTAGTTGTCTAGTATTTAGGATGGATCATTATGGTATGCCTTTTTGAACAGGTTGGTTTTCAGTAGTTTTCGGAAGATTGCTAGGTCGTGCATTGTTTTTATGGCCTTTGGTAGTGCGTTCCACAGTTGTGCGCTTATGTAGGAGAAGCTGGATGCATATGTGGATTTATATTTAAGTCCTTTGCAGCAGGGGTAGCAGAGATTCAAGAATGTGCGTGCTGATCTTTTTGTGTTCCTAGGTTTTTTTTGTTTGTTTTTTTGTTACATTTGTACCTCGCGCTATCCCACTCATGGCAGGCTCAATGCGGCTTACATGGGGCAATGGAGGGTTAAGTGACTTGCCCAGAGTCACAAGGAGCTGCCTGTGCCTGAAGTGGGAATCGAACTCAGTTCCTCAGTCCAAAGTCCACCACTCTAACCACTAGGCCACTCCTCCACTGTTGCTACTATTTGAGATTCTACATGGAATGTTGCTATTCCACTAGCAACATTCCATGTAGAAGTCGGCCCTTGCAGATCACCAATGTGGCCGCGCAGGCTTCTGCTTCTGTGAGTCTGATGTCCTGCACGTATGTGCAGGACGTCAGACTCACAGAAACAGAAGCCTGCGCAGCCTTCTACATGGAATGTTGCTAGTGGAATAGCAACATTCCATGTAGAATCTCCAATAGTAGCAACATTCCATGTAGAATCTCCAAAAGTAGCAACATTCCATGTAGAATCTCCAATAGTATCTATTTTATTTTTGTTACATTTGTACCCTGCGCTTTCCCACTCATGGCAGGCTCAATGCGGCTTACATGGGGCAATGGAGGGTTAAGTGACTTGCCCAGAGTCACAAGGAGCTGCCTGTGCCGGGAATCGAACTCAGTTCCTCAGTTCCCCAGGACCAAAGTCCACCACCCTAACCACTAGGCCACTCCTCCACTCCGTTGGCAGGTCTATGAGGTCTGACATATAGACCGGGGCTTCACCGTAAACGATTTTGTGGACCAGGATGCAAACATTGAACGCAATTCTTTCTTTTAGTGGGAGCCAGTGTAGTTTTTCTCTTAGGGGTTTGGTGCTTTCGTATTTAATTTTTCCAAATACGAGTCTAGCTGATTTCAGCTGAGGAGATATTTAAGAGATATATGCTAGAAGGTTTGAAAGTGCCATCACAATCATTACCTCCAATATCAAGAGTTTTCTATTTGCCTTCTGTAAAGAAAAAGAAGCAGTAGAGGTTTTTTTCTCCGATATCACAAGATAGTTTGGATTTAACAGCTTTTGTTGAATCTTTTCAAGAAGGGGTAGCAATATTCTCTACACTGCTGGTCACAATGACTTTGGACTATGATAGAGATTGATTGTTGAAATTATATTTTAAGTATGGTGTGCCTACCTTTTGTACTTTGAAAGTCCAAATCTTCCCTGATGTTGCTAAAGCTACACAGAAACGAAGATAACAGTTTCTTTTTATGCGTCCCTGGGTCATGGCCCTGGGAGGGTTATTTTTCTTGAAATTTCCTTGTAAATACGTAGTGAAATATCAATCTGATACTACTTTTTTTTTTTCGATCCTTCACAATTACCATTATTTTTGAAAGTTAAGATTGTGGCAACTGGCCAAGGTGTTTCTACTAGGATAGAGGAACCTCAACCTCAGCTTTTCTCATAAAGTATATATATATTCTTTTCTCTAGGGTATTTTTCTTTGAATTAATGCTGTAAAAATTTATTCTTGTTGACTCTCATCCCTCCTTAAGTAGCGGACTGGTTCGGTTATCATGTGATTGAATTTCCTTTGCATTTTATCCTTTTGAATACCGTATTATTGATGATCGATTTTGAGTTATAAGTATATTTTACTTGGATTAAACTTGAAATTTCAATAATAATTTCAAAAATAAGCAGAACAAAAGTAGTACAATCTAAAATACAAAACTAAAATACAGCAGATTCAATTATATCTAAACCATAACCAAACTAAGAGCAGGAAAACAAAAAAGTCTTAATTTTCTTACGAAAAGAAAAATAACTGGCTTCTGTTCTAATGTCAATGGAAAACGCTTTCCAATAAGGAATCAGAAAAGATGGTCTTAGCTACCGTTACAAAAATCAAATGCCCTTCAAAATTACTGAGCGTAATATCAACAGACCATTTAGTCTGTTTGAAAACGTACCTAAAGAAACGCAGATCAAATCAGTAATC